>NC_091625.1:73814600-74439600 GCF_027580195.1 Bos mutus
AGGGGATTTTCCTAACCCAGAGATCGAACCCAGGTCTCCTGCATTGCAGCCAGAGATTCTTTACCAGCTGAGCCACAAGGGAAGCCCAAGAATACCGGAGTGGGTAGCCTATCCCTTCTCTAGCAGATCTTCCTGACCCAGGAATCAAACCAGGGTCTCCTGCAGGCAGATTCTTTACCAAGTGAGCTATCAGGGAAGCCCAAGTATAACCCAAAGTGACAATATCTACTATATTCCAGGCATGTTAGAGATTTGAATGGAGTGCAATGAAATGTGTCAACATTCTAGTGTATAATCAAGGCAGTTATACATTCCCAAGAATCGCTTAGGTATCCAGATGATTTAATTTGTACCCAGAAAGAGATTGCATGGTGCACACTAGAAAGAGGAACAGATAGAGACGGGACCAGTGGGCACCCTTATTCAGGCTCTAACTAGTTGGGAAACACTTGCTTACTCTTGATCCCAGTTTCATCGCCTATAAATGAAACTGGTTGTATTGGATTATTTCTTACAGTCTTTTTTTGATCAAACTTTTTATAGCATTCTTATCTGGAAATTTAAAAAATTCTATTTGTGTATAAAAATGTGAGTGTCAGACTTTTATTTTAAAAATTACTATATGTTTTCCACATGTCAAGATGTGGATAATATATATGTAGTGATATCCATAAAAAATATAATGTTTAAGGGAGCCAAAGTTTTTCCATTGGTTGATTAAGCTATTGTACAGGTTTGAGATGGTGAATTAAATTAACGCATTGGTAGTTTCTCTATCATCACTTGAATTTGGAACCATAAGAGTTCCAAAAAGCAAGAGTCCTTCAAGAACTTTGACAGCAACCCCAGATGCCAGTAGCCAGTTGGTACAAGCAAGAATGTTTCCTAAACTGTGATGGGCTTGACCACTGATGCGGTGTCATATGGCAGGAATGTCCTTTGTGTCAAGAAACCAATATCCCAAAGTGGCTCAGAAGAACTGTGTGAGTTAAGGCAAATTTCTTCAACTTTGGAGGCCTCAATTTCCTCTGCTTTAAGATGAAGATCTTGGAATACTTCTAGGGTGACTTTTTCCTTTCCAGATTCTGTGCTTCACCATGATAGGTTAATAGTGACTCGTTAGCATTAAACTCTTCTTATTCTTCCACCTCTCCCATCCTTCATTTCTTCTACTTCCCTTGAAAGTTTGCCTGTATTCAATTATCCAAATTTATATAATTTCACCTCCAAAATACCCTCATTGTCAAGGGAAAACAGAAACAAGTCCCTGGGTTTTGGGCAATTTCTCTACAGGCTGACTATGGCTCCCCAGGGAAGACCGTGTGTCCTCCCCCCATTTCTGTCCTCTGAGGCTGACATGCACGTGCCCATGGCTGTAGCACCCCTTCAGACAGTAAAGGGACATGCTTTGAGTTCATTGTATCTGGAGACTTTAATGTGACAAGTGTCTTTTTCCTAAGTGCCAATCATTGTCTTAGGCTTTCTGTATTATTTCACTTTAATATCTCCTCTGCTCCAATTCTGGTTTCTTTAGAGAATAACTGAACGTGTGTTAATAACTAAGTTGGAGGAATCCTCAGAAGAATGTTTTTGGTGAATTGATTGTCCATTGAGAATCTGCTGGTAGGATCCTCCTTGGGTCAGAGCATTCTTGCTGGCATCTCCTTGGGTGTTGATTTACAGTTAGCATCTCAAGTGTGGAGAATAGGGAGCAAGGTTTGTAGCTTCAGATAAACCTAAAAATAACATGACACAAAACACACATAAGCCTATTAAGCAATATATAATTCTTAATATACTAGTGTGTAAATAAATACCCCAGTATTTTCAAAATTAAAATCCTTTCTTGGATGCTTTGTACATTTATTTACATACAGTAAAGAAGCATGAAAATAACAGCCTTAGTCAATATATTAGTAAATAAAGCTTGTTTTATTCATACCCCTCCATCCTTTCCTGTCCATCCACACTTCCTTTCTTCCCTCCTGCCTGTTTCCTTTTCTTCTCTTTCTTGCATTTGTAAGGAGAAGATGGAAAAATTAAGATTGATAATGAGACTTTGATGGCATTTCCTCTTATAAAATTTGAAGTTTTTTTGTTTTAGTTTTCCTTTCTAGTGGCTGGTGAATTTGCATAAAATTTTTCATTAAAATTCCTGCTCAGATTCTTTTCTTATTATTAGCTTTTATGTTTTAGATTCATAATTAACATATAAATAAATATAACAGACATCCTTTCTACATGATGAAAATCATCATTACCTACTTACTGCTTCAAACACACAGAAAAAGATTTTGTTCAAAACAGAAGTTTATACATGATTTAAATATACTAAAGGATCTTTGAGAGTTTTAAGAATATTCTTCTTTTCCTTTGAGATGGCAAGTGGAGTCCAGGGTCAGTTTGGTGTGAGGAGGTATTTCCGTGGTTTCAGATAAAGACATAGGAGGTTAGTATATACCTGTGCTTGTGTGCTAAGTCACTTCAATCCTGTCCAGCTCTTTGTGACCCTGTGGACTGTAGCCCACCAGGCTTCTCTGCCTGTGGAATTTTCCAGGCAGGAGTACTGGAGTGGGTTGCCATGCCCTTCTTCAGGGGATCTTCCCTAAACTGGTCAAAATTTGATATCTAAAATAGAGATACTTAACATTCAATATTTTACATATTTGACTCTAGTAAATCTTAGTCTAAGAACATATCAAATAATGTTTATTTTTGCCTTCTTTGTAATATAAAAACTCAGAACTATCTAATAATAAGTGAGTTGTTGAGTTCATTATTTTAAATCCATAGACTAGAATATCATATTGCTATTTAAAAGAATAAGCGAGATCTACCTGAACAATCTGGAATGATTTTCAAGATGTGACAAGTGGGAAAAAGCTACATTAGCATTTGTATAGCTACATATACATATTCACACACACTGATTGAAAATGTCTACAAATTCAAATAAAAACAACAATGGAAGCCTCTAGAATGTAAATACTGTAGAATTGCTCAACTTTTCTCACCGCAAGTTTATTATGTATGCAATGGAAAAATTATGGGTATCTATTTATTTTCACATGATATTTAAGTTAAAGGTGAGACAAAAACTAGGAAATAAAAGAGAACGAGTTCCGTTTTTTAATTGCTTCATTAGATTCTTCCTTCAATCCTATTGCGTTTCCCTCCCTTGCCTTTGACACAGCTGAGGAGACCAGCTTGTCCCTGAAGTCAAGAGAGAGATAGCCCAGCTTTCCTGCTTGAGTAACTGTGGACCAATCATTTCGCAGGGCACCCAGTGTCCTCACGTACAAAACGAGACTCTTAGTCGAGCTCAGAATTCCTTCCAGCTTTCATATGTGTTTCAGAGTTTTCATAAGAAAACTTGCTGGCCTGCTGCCTGACAACTATTTGAGACTTTTTTCTATAAACTAAATGTACATATTTTACTCAATATATTTTATTGGTTTGAGCGCTTTAAACTGTTTTAGAATTAGTTTGGTTTAATTTTTCAAATTAAATATGTGCATATTTAACACTATAGTAACACTATATTTACTCAAATAGTGTTTAAGGAAACCACCCATCATAGACTTTTTAAATTAAAATATGCTATAATATCATTTATGCATAAAACATTAGAAAACACTGTGTGTATTAAGATGTGTATTTTGCGCAGTAATACAAGCAACAAATGCTTCAGTTTCAATATGATTTATACATTTCTTGGTTTTTCAGGAGGGAAAAAAAAAAACTTTCATTTCCCTTTCCCATTATGCCACTTGCCAGCTGTGTCCAGCCAGATGAAAGAACTCAGTCATTTACAAAAGTGTAGATGCATTCTTGTAAAAGGAGATGCTGCAGTAATACAGAAGTCTAAAGAATGCCTCGATTTAGAAAAGATCATTAAATTTAAGGAAAAAGTGGTTTTCCCTGGGATAAAAATACAGTATATTTCCATGTCCTTCAGACTAGTGTTCTTGTTTTTCAATGAAATAAAAATAATTTCAATTTGGTTGTAGTTTGATTTGGAAAATGTATTGGTCATTTAAATTATTTAGTAATTTTTATTTTCTGTTTTTCTAGACCTTTTTTTATTGTGCTTGGAGTGAAGAACAATCTTTAAGTTAAAACAAAAGGGACAGACACAAAACAGAAATTTGTATGATAGGAGACTTGAATGACATTCTAGATTTTTCTGTATACATTTCTCTTAATTTTTTTTTAAGAAAAAAAAATTGTTGATCATTTAAAAATAACCCAATGGCTAATAATAAAGTAGCTGAGAATTACTATCTTCTATCTTCTTTTTCATTAATTTGTTGCCTCTAAGTGTCTGTGTGAGTGCATGAGAGAGAGAGAGGGCAAACCCTTCTTAAACGTGAAAACAAATGTACATAAAAACTTTTAAAATGGTATTCATGTCAGAAACAGTGAATTGGAGAACATAGCTATTTAAAATATGTCTCCTTTAATGTAAGTCTTTTAAAAAATAGGTCAAATATATTTATTGAATTAAATGGTAATAGTATATTATTTTTTAAAAATTTAGTTTTCATATATTATGTGGAGAGAGAAGGGAAAACAGGAAGAAAACAATAAGGATCAAACTTTTTTCAAGAAAAACTAGCCTTGTAACCTAAATTTCTGCATTCAAGTTCCAAATGCTGGCCTTAAGTTATTTAGCATTTTTGACTTTTAAGCCGCTTAAATGTGAGTTTAAAATGAGGTACATTTATGTTGTAAAATTTCTAACACACTCTCTACGCACACAGTTGGATTGGCTTTCATATTAGTCGCCTAGTTCAGAGCACAAATGTCAAATCAGTTCTTTCTCAGAATCTTCCTATTAGGAAAGGATTCATTTTGCCCATTTTAATGACCAGGTAATCGAGGTTCACAGAAGTTAAAACTAATAGAGTTGAAATTGAATCCCAGCTTTTTAAATGACAGGTTTTTTTTTTTTGGTTTTCAGTGTTTCAAAAGCATTATGTTAAAATCCATCTTTGATCATTCTAAGCATAGAAAAAGTTTTAAAATTTTTACAAAATATAAAAATATCTATGTCAAAATGTTAATCTACTTGAAATATTTTTAGGAGTTTCCAGTGTATCGAGGAAACATTATTTCATTTCAAATTCATTCACAGTGACTAAATCTGACACTTTCAACTTCGGAAGTTTTGTTCTGGAAGGCAGTGTCGTGTAGTGGTAAACAGTGCGGAATCTGGCACAGTTCACTGTGGCTTGCTGATTAGCTCTGTGATCCTGAGCCAGTTAGTCTCTGAGCAGCACTCTACTTATTTATAAGATGAAGGTGTTTATAATATCTGCCTCATATGGTTGTTGAGAAGATCAAATGCACTTTATTTGTAAAGTGCTGAAAGTAATGCATGAAAAGTAGTAAGCATCATGTGTGTATGGAGTGGTATTGTTTGCTTACATTTATAAAAACTATTTCATGGAGAGTTATAAGTATTTTGGACATAGAATTGTGGGGTGCTTTAAACACTTAAGAGAAATAGAGTTTTAATTTTATTTTTAAACTAAAGCACATATGCAGAGAAATACTCAAAAGATATAAATGCACAGAATAGTCCACTAGTTACAAGTGAAGCACTGTGTAACCACTACACTGCCCAAGCCAAGAAAGAGAACATTATTACATAATTGTCACTTCAAAAATCCATCAAGCCTCCTCCACTCTTCACTCATCATTATACAGTGAGATTTAGCAGATTGCTGAGTATAGCTGTATTTTATTTCATTATTGCATAGTATCTAGTTATCTGATACTATGCAACAATTTATTCATCCATTTTACTAGGGAAAAATGTTTCAATTGTATCTAGTTTTTAATATGAATAGTACTGGTCTGAGCATTCTTATGCCTGTCTTTTGATACACCAGTACATGTATTTCTGCTGACCATATGCCTAGGAATTAGTTGCTGGGCCACAGAGAATGTTTATGTTTTACTTCAGTAGAAAATTCAAAACTGCTCAAAATGGTTAAAACAATTTACACTCCCACCAACAATGTATGGTTGATACAAATGCTAATTTATAAGGTTCCTCACTAACCTTATAAATTAGCATTTAGGGGAGGTATGTAGTGATTAGTATATGGTGGTTTTAATTTGCATTTTCCTGGCTATTGATGAGTTTGAACACTTTTGCACATGTATATTAGCCATGTAAATATCTTCTTTGTGAATTGTCTAAATAAGTCATTTATATATTAATTTATAGGAATTTTAAAAATGTATTTTGATACTTTTGATTGCTATTTATTGTACAAATATTTTTCTCCCATTGGTAAAATCTCCTGTTTCTCTTCTTGGTTCTCTACATTTCCATATAAATTTTTAAATTAACTTAAGATTCTTCCCTATAAAAAAGAAAAAATAACACTTTTGGGATATTGATGGATTTAGGAAGATTTGACATCTTTCCTTGAGTCTTTCAATTCATGAAGGTAGTATATTTCTTCCTTTTATTTAGGTCTTTGGTAATTTTTCTTAATAATAGCTTGCTTTGTGGTCATTTTGCATATTCCATGCTAGATATATTACTAAGCAGCTAGTATTTCGATGTTATTCTAAATAGTATCTCTTCAATTTTAATTTTTAATTTTTGTTACCATTATATAGTTGTTTGTTGTTATTTAGTTGCTATGGAAAACCAATTAAATGTTGGTATATCAATTTGTTGTCAGCAGACTTGCTGAACTCACTTGGAAATTCTAGTAATTTATCTGTCAATTCTTTTGATTTTCTATGTAGTCAGTCATACTATCCAAGAATGTTGGTAGGCATGTATATATTCTTCTTAAATATTGACATTTTTTTCTTATTGTAATGGCTAGGATTTTCAGTAAATTGTTAAGATAACAGTGGGTAGTACATTGTTTTCAATATTAGAAGGAAATTTTTCAGCATTCTACCATTAAGTATGATATTGTCTATAATTTGGAAGTTTCCTTCTATTTCTAGTTTGTAAGTTACCATGAATAAATATTTGATTTATCAAATATTTTTTCTGATATCTACCATATGATTTTCTCTATTATTCTTTTGAGGTGGTGATTAATTTTACAATGTCAAATCCAACTTGAAATCCTGGAGTAACTCCAATTTCGTCATGATGTGTTCTGATATTTTTTAATCCATTTTTACCTTGTTTCTGGATTGCTAATAACTTTTAGGATTTTGCAGCTATGTTCATTAAGAAAAATAAGTCTAAGTTATCCTTTCTGGGATCAACCAGGTTCCATTGACCTCATAAAAATAGTTAGAAAATATTACCTTTTTAAAATTTGAAGGAGGGAGATTTATATAGATTCATGCCATTTATTCCTTAAATATTTGTTAGACATTGTAATCAAGTCCATCTAGTCCTGGAATATTTTGTGGCCAAGATTTTAGTTACAATTTTAATTTTACTAATTTTTATGGGTTATTCAGATTCTCTACTTTTATTTTCAGTTTTGGTACATTGTGTATTTCTAGGTCAGAATTTAGTAATTTCATCAAAATTTAGTAGTTGGCATAAGTTGCTCATAATTCTCTGCTTTTTAGGCTAACTTTTTATTCTTACTCTTAGTTTATTATGCCATTTCAGTTTTTCTTGTTTTTCTCCAATGGTTTTGCCAAGATCAATTTTAGATATTTCAAGTAAAAACTTTTCACTTTTTAAATTCTCTTTATTTATGTGTATTTATTGTCTGTTTATTCATTTTAGTCCTTTATTATTTCCTTTTTTCTTCTTTCTTTAGATTTATTTTCCTAAGTTTTTTTCTATTTTCTCAGGGGTTTTTTTTTCCCCTTGGCTCATAGCATTTCATTTTTTCTTCCTTTTCAATATATACATTTAAACCAATAAACTTTTCTCTAATTTGCATCCCCAAATTTAGTATTTCCATGATCAGATAGCTCAAAAAAAATTTCAATTGTAACTTCTTTTTGGACACTTAGATTATTTAGATGTGCATTTATTAATTTTCAAACATATTGGGATTTTATAGTTATATTTTTGTGACTGTTTCCTAGTATAATCTGCTGTGGTCATGATTCATAATTGATAATTCATGATTTAGATCATTGAGATTTGGTGTAGCTTATATGTATGATCCAACATATATCAACTTTTACACATGTTTCACATACATTTGAAATGAATTTGGACTCTGGCTATTAGGTACTGCACTCTATGCAAGTCAATTGGTGGTGGTTGTCTCTAAGCTGTGTCGGACTTTTGCCAACCCATGGACTTCCAGGCTCCTCTGTCCATGAGATTTTTCCAGGCAAGAAGACTGGAGTGATTGCCATTTCCTTCTCCAGGGGATCTTCCCGACCCAAGGATCACACCAGAGTCTCCTGCATTGCAGGTGGAACTTTACCACTGAGCCACCATACGGGTCAGTTCAGTTCAGCAGCTCAGTTGTGTCCAACTCTTTGCGACTCCATGGACTGCAGCACACCGGGCTTCCCTCTCCATCACCAACTCCTGGAGCTTGGTCAAACTCATGTCCATTGAGTCGGTGATGCCATCCAACCTTTCTCATCCTCTGTCATCCCATTCTCCTCCTTCCTTCAATCTTTCCCAGAATCAGGGAGTTTTGCAGTGAGTCAGTTCTTTGCATCAGGTGGCCAAAGTATTGGAGCTTCAGCTTCAGCTTCAGCATCAGTCTTTCCAATGAATATTCAGGACTGATTTCCTTTAGGATTGACTGGTTTGATCTTGCAGTCTAAGGAACTCTCAAGAGTCTTCTCCAGCACCACAGTTCAGAAGCATCGATTCTTCGGCAATCAACTTTCTTTATGGTCCAATTCTCACATCCATACATGACTACTGGAAAAACCATAGGTTTGACTAGACAGACGTTTGTCAGCAAAGTAATGTCTCTGCTTTTTAATATGTTGTCTAGGTTGTTCATAGCTTTGCTTTCAAGGAGCAAGAGTCTTTTAATTTCATGGCTGCAGTCACCATCTGCAGTGATTTCGGAGCCCAAGAAGATAAAGTCTATCACTGTTTCCATTTTTTCCCCATCTATTTGCCATGAAGTGATGGGACCAGATGCCATGAGCTTAAATTTTTTAAATGTTGAGCTTTAAGCCAGCTTTTTCACTTCTCTTTCACTTTCATCAAGAGGCTCTTTAGTACCTCTTCACTCTCTGCCATAAGGGTGGTGTCATCTGCATATCTGAGGTTATTGATATTTCTCCCTGCAAACTTGATTCCAGCTTGTGCTTCATCCAGCCTGGCATTTTAAATGATGTACTCTGCATATAAGTTAAATAAGCAGGGTGACAATATACAAGTCAATTAGGAAATTGTTAATCACATGAAAGTGAAATTTGCTCAGTCATGTCCAACTCTTTGCAACCCCATGGACTATACAGTTCATGGAATTCTCCAGGCCAGAATACTAGAGTGGGTAGCTGTTCCCTTCTCCAGAGGATCTTCCTCACCCAGGAATTGAACTGTGGTCTCCTGCATTGTAGGCAGTTTATTTACCAGCTGAGCTACCAGGGAAGCCCCTAATTCAGATCTAATAATTGGTTCTTAGGAAGCAAAAAAAAAATCAGTATGTATTACAGTGGTCTATGGCCCTCCAGAGAGACTCAGTGCATCAACAGATGTATAGTGTATATGGTATTAAACTCTTTTGGAAGGAAGTGATTAGAATAAACAAATCTAAAAAGTCTCCTTAAGGAAATAGGATGGTAATGGAAAAAAAGGATGACAGATGCTTAGTTAGAAACAAATTTAGAACTATTATATCATCATGGTGAATTGAAACCTGTCTCGTAATGAGACCCAGTTTTTTTTTTTTTTCTATTAACGATTTTGCCTTCAAGTCAACTTTAAAATCTATACAACTAGCTTTCTGTTAGCTAGTGTCTGTGTGACTTCTCTCTCATTCTCTAAATTTAAAATTTTCTATATGTTTGTGGTTTAGATATCTCTCTTTACAAGCATCGATAAGTAAATATTGTTTTATTATACAGTCTGGTATTTTTCTTTTCAGTGGAGTATTTAGTCATTTTATATTTAATGTCATAATAATATATTTGAATTTAAATATGCTGACTTACTATGCTATTTGCCTTTCCTGTTCTGTATTTCTTTTTGTCTCTTTGCTGTCTTTTGGATTGAATATATTTGTAATTTCATTGCCCTTTTCCTATTAGCTTGTAATTTTTAAATACTTTTACATTATCTTACTGGTTACCATGGACGTTACAAGAGGTGTCTTCGCCCTAATCAAAGTACAATGCAAATTAGGACTTTTATCACTTTGTGGGAAACTTGAAAACCTTAGAATGAATGCCTTAACTACTTATGCGCTTCTTCTGAATTATATGTTATTTTTAGGTATTTAATTTTATATAATTTAAATTCCACAATAATTATTGTTATTATGGTTTCATATAGTCTTATATACTTTTCATTTCTTCCTGCATCTTTGAGATTACATATAGGATTTTCTTTAGTATAGTAATAATTTGGTCCAGTTTTGTTTTGTTTTTTTGACTGAAATGTATTGACTCTTTTTCTAATATGTATTTTTCCTGGGAAGAAAATTCTAAACTGGTAATTCTCTTCCCCCACTTTATGATGTTATTGTCTTATAACTCACTGTTTCTGTTGATGCCAGAAAATAGTCTATTTTAAAATTTATTTTTAATTGATGGATAATTGCTTTACAAAGTTGTGTTGGCTTCTGCTGCATAACAATGTGAATCAGCTTTAAGTGTACATGTATTTCCTTCCTCTTGAGTCTCCCCACCACCTCCTCATTCCATCCATCTAGGATGTCACAGAGCACCGAGCTGAGCTCCCTGTTGCACAGCAGCTTCCCACTAGCTATCTGCTTTACACATGGTAGGGTATATGTGTCATTGCTACTCATCTTTTAAAAGTAAACTGTCCTTTTTTTAAAAAACTATCTGTAATTCTTTCTTTATAGCTTTGATTTCCAGTAGTTTTACTATGATTGCTTAGGTGAGGTTTTCTTTGTATTTATCATTATATTTTCATATAATATATGTTTTCATTATATGATGATGATGGTATTATTAGCTTCTAGATCTCTGACAAAATTCTCAGTTTTGTCTATCATATCCTTGTATATATTATATGTATTATTGAAGTCTTCATTTTATTTATATCATGTCTGTATCTATTGTCCTTTAGTGCCCCTGATGGGTTCACATTTCTTGCCTTTCATATGCTTGGTTATTTTTGATTAGGTACTGGACATTACATATAAAAACTATGGAGATAACTTGAGGCCTAATGTGATACTCTCTTTTACCATATAGTATTTACATTTGCTTCTAGTTACTGGTGGTATTGATAGTCCTGATTGTCTTAACCTGATTTTGTGTTGAATGAATATATATGATGTGCTTCGAACAGTAGCTGGCATATACTAAGTAAGTACTATGTAGCTATCTTTTTTTTCCTTTCATTGCTTTCTTAAAAAGATATAGAAAGATGCATTAAAAGACCCCAGTATGCACCAGAAGTAAATTCTTAATTTGTTACAATTTAATTGTCTTTTATATCTGATATAAATTTAAAAATGAGAAGTTGTAATCAAATCATAAGCTAAATAGATAAAGATAAGTATGTGTTTACCTCCCATATTTCACTATAAGCAGTACTATAACCCTTGCATAGATGTTTACAACAAAGAATTACAATTGCATCAGTGCAATTACCTTATTTTATAACTATTATTTGCCAGTAGTACTTTGACAAATATTATCATTTTGGAGGTTGCTAATATCCTAAAGAGAACTTGGGTTAAATAACTATTTTTAATAGACAATTTTTCATCTGTACTGCATATTTCCAATCAAGGATATCTACCAAAATGTATTATTTAAGTCTTGATTTATGGCTTTTATGCATGGAAACTGTTATCTTATATAGTTGTTGTTCAGTCGCTAAGTTGTATGCAACTGTTGGCGATCCCTTGGACTGTGGCACAGCAGACTTCCCAGTCCTTCACTGTCTCTAAGAGTTATCTTATTTAGTAGTTGATATGAATTAGCTATCATGAGCTATTAGCAACTTTCATTACCCAAATTGTTTCACAACTCCTAGTTCCACTCAAGGAAATCTAATATCTCTGAATGAGACATTGTGTGTTAGTCCATATGTGTTGTAAACACTTAAAATATTTTATTTTCAGTACAATAGCTATGTCCTGTGGAATGAGCAAAATATTACTCAAATCAGTTCAGTTCAGTAGCTCAGTTGTGTCCAACTCTTTGCGACTCCATGGACTGCAGCACACCAGGCTTCCCTCTCCATCACCAACTCCTAGAGCTTGCTCAAACTCATGTCCATTGAGTCAGAGATACCATCCAACCTTCTCATCCTCTGTCATCCCATTATCCTTTCTTCAATCTTCCCCAGCATCAGGGACTTTTGCAGTGAGTCAGTTCTTTGCATCAGGTGGCCAAAGTATTGGAGCTTCAGCTTCAGCATCAGTCTTTCCAAAGAATATTCAGGACTGATTTCCTTTAGGATTGACTGGTTTGATCTCCTTGCAGTCCAAGGGACCCTCTAGGGTCTTCTCCAGCACCATAGTTCAGAAGCATCGATTCTTCGGCAATCAGCTTTCTTTATGGTCCAACTCTCACATCTATATATGACTACTGGAAAAACCATAGCTTTGACTAGACAGACTTTTGTCAGTGAAGTAATGTCTCTGCTCTCTAATATGCTGTCTAAGTTGTAGCTTTTCTTCCAAGGAGCAAGAGTTTTTTAATTTCATGGCTGCAGTGATTTCGGAGCCCAAGAAAATAAAGTCTGCCATTGTTTCCATTTTTTCCCCATCTATTTGCCATGAAGTGATGGGACCAGATGCCATAATCTTAGTTTTCTGAATATTGAGTTTTAAGCCAACTTTTTCACTATTCTCTTTCACTTTTATCAGGAGGCTCTTTAGTTCTTCACTTTCTGCCATAAGGGTGGTGTCACCTGCATTTCTGAGATTACTGATATTTCTCCCTGCAATCTTGATTCCAGCTTGTTCTTCATCCAGCCTGGCATCTCTCTTCTCTGCATGTAAGTTAAATAAGCAGGGTGACAATATACAGCCTTGACGTACTCCTTTCCCGATTGGGAACCAGTCCGTTGTTCCATGTCTGGTTTTAACTGTTGCTTCTTGATTTGCACACAGATTTCTCAGGAGTTGGGTAAGGTGGTCTGGTATTCCCATCTCTTTAAGAATTTTCCACAGTTTTTTGCGATTTACGCAAAGACTAGCATAGTCAATAAAGTAAAAGTAGATGTTTTACTGGAATTCTCTTGCTTTTTCTATGATCTACTGGATGTTGGCAATTTGATCTCTTGTTTCTTTGCCTTTTCTAAATCCAGCTTGAGCATCTGGAAGTTCTTGGTTTGCATACTGCTGAAGCCTAGCTTGGAGAATTTTGAGCATTACTTTACTAGAGTGTGAGATGAGTGCAATTGTTCTAATTATTATTCAAATAGTTGCAAACAAAATACTATAACCAGGATTAAATTTAGCTAAGCTAGAGACAATGTCTGGTCTAGTTATGGAAAACCAGGTTTTTGGTGTTTTGTATTTATCTGTGGCTTCTGGCAGTTTGTTGGCTTTTCTTGGGCATTTGTGTTTTTCTAGGACTGCTTTATGCAGATTTTCCAGTGCTGGGTTATCTTTGGAGCCCAGGTGAGCTTGAAGATATAGCTAATAAATGCAAAGTGTGCCAAGTCCTTAACCTAGAGTCCAATCATTAAATTATTTACAAGCAATTTTAAAATAGCTTGAAAAAATATATTTTAGAGAAAGAAACCATAAAGAGTTAAGAAAAATATGCTTGAAATATCCTGCTTTGTTGATTTGCTTTTAAATGTATATTTCTAGTTTTCATAGTCATTTTTTTCAAAATAGAAATTTTAAAAATTGAAATTTAAAAAGAATCGATGTTTAATGATTTTCAAGTATATCATGAATGTGTGCTAAAACATATTAAACTAAAACATATTAATAAGTGGTATGTTTTCTAAAATGTGCTGTTTTGAATTGATACCATCATTCATTACAGGTAATAGAAAAGAAAGAAAATTGACTTAATATTTAGGCCAAAAGACTAAGCTTTATGTGTTACTCCATGAATTTTTAAACTGAGAAGACATTTTTAGCTTTAGCACATTATAGAGTAATAAGGACTTATTACAAACTTGTGTAACTAGCAGTTTTGCACAATTTTTAATTGCAAATTCTTGTTAAAAGGTACATGAGTAAGTTGTTCTGTTTCTAGCACAAATATTTAGTTTTTTCCTTAAAGAAATCAAAGAAGAATTTATAAATAAATTTTAATCTAATTTAATGCATTGAATTTAAATTTTTTAAAAATTTATAAACCTGTTAATTTTGACCTGCATTTAGGTTATTCATGCAATCTTGAGTAAGCAAGATGACTTCCATTATTTTCTAACTGTGAAACAGGCTGAAAATTTTGTCACCATTTCCAAACCAGAGTCTTATATCAGAGCTTTAAAATAAAAAAATTAGAATTCCAGGCTAGGAGAGGTTTTTTGTGTATGGCTGCATTTAGTGCAACATTCTCTGCATCCTTGCTCTTGTCCTGAGCCAGTGTTCTTCTGCTTGATGCCAAGATGGTCATACACATCTTTTGCCTCTGGTCAAGCTAGTGTTTAAATACGTTAACTATCAAGGGTTTCTGTAGTAGCTCAGATGGTAAAGAATCTCCCTGCAATGCATAAAACCTGAGTTTGATCCCTGGGTTGGGAAGGTCCCTTGGAGAAGCAGATGGCTACCCATTCTAGAATTTTTGCCTGGAGAATTCCATGAACAGAGAAGCCTCTTGGGCTACACAGTCCATGGGGTCGCAAAGATTTGGACAAGACTGAGTGATTAACATTACTACTATTATGTTGACTATCATCCCTATTAATGCCTATATTTTATCAAGAAGCAGGCCTGATGAATTGGTAGGTGGAGACAATTTAAAAGGAATATTGGTTAGGGGGCTTCCATGAACACCCAAAACTGTAATATGGTGAACCTTTGACTTCCGCATCATGCATAAGCAGCATGAGATCCGTGCCCAGTATTCAATCATAAATTAATTCTTACATGAACTTAACTGAGATTTAATTTTAGGCCAAATATTTTAAATTTTCTCTTGTTTAGTTTGGCCTAGATGCCTTAAGTGTGTTGGCTCAATTATTATTATTTTATTTTCAATAATGAATAATTATTATTTATTTTAAAAATAAAATAATTTATTATTATTATAAGAGCATCAGATAAAAAATCAGATATACAAGTTCATGTACATATGTGTGTGTCCATGTGACTATAGATAGATAGTTATAGATATATAAATACAGGTACAGATATAGCTAAAGTATTTGTGTGTGTATATACAAGTACACATATGCAAGTATATATCCAGGTGCTGACTGGCACATAATATTATTGCTTTAATTAAGATAATCTATGCTTACAAGGAATTGTATTGGATATTAGAACTGAGATTGGTCTAGACTTCGATTGATGGGAAATATAGGATGTGCATATGTAACAAACTGTTAATTGGTCCAAAACTTTAGTATCTTATATTCAGGAGCACTATGGTCTTGAGAAAAATTCTAATTTCTGCTTAAATCTCTAAATATCCTCAGAAGATCTCTAATACATGGGTGTAATTGTCCCCTTTTGACTGCACACTGTGACTCCCGTTAATTAAATAACTAACCTACGGTCACTGTTTCTAAATGACAGAACCAGGATTCATTGATTCAACCATCAGGTATTTGGAGCCTAATGTGGTATAGGGAGTGGGGATGTAAAAGTAGAAGAGAGGAAGTCTGCATTTTCATGAAGCTTGCATTCTAGTGAGAGAAGCCTGAGAGTTAACACATAAGCAAGGACATAAAACAGATCATTTTCAGATATTGCTAAATGCTATGAAGAAATAAAGCAGGGTATTGAGACGTCTTGTTGCTGGCAGTAGAGATGTAGGTGTGTAACTGGGAGGTCGATGGAGTCTTATCTGTAACTGAGATAATAAAATGGATGCAGCCATGCAAAGACCTGAAAGAAGAGTGATCCAGACGAAGGAAAGAGCAAGAGCAAAACTCCAAGAACAAAATAAAATTTCACTGTTTGAAAGACAGAAAGGTCAGGGCTGCTCGAGCAAGATGAGATTCTAGGATGAAAGGAGAAATGTGGGTTGAGCTAAGCAAGCCCCAGACCATGTGAACCTCCACAGGCATGGTCTGAATTGCACCCTTCTCACAGTGAATGGGAAGCCCACCAAAATGAAGGAGACAGGAAAGAGATCCAACTGATTAGTGCTTTAAAATGATGACGCTGGCTCCTGTACAGAGAATGGACTGTTCAGGCTGGGGTATAGAAGCCATCATGGGTGGCTGTCACTTACTTACTGCAGGTGATGAGAGGTAAAGGTAACTTGGCTTGAGTCAGAGAGTATGGTTGGTGTTGACATGTGAGTAATCTGACAGTGTAATGGATAGGAATGGATAGTAGATTGGCTCTGAAGTAGAGGTAGCGGGGCACAGTGCTTATGATACCAAATTCTGGAGCCAGGCTCCCTAGGTTTACATTCTGGCTCATTCTTATACCAGCTTTGTAACCTTGTACACGTAACCTTGGATAAATAACCTGTTCTCCAATTTGTAAAGTTGGAGGAAGAAGCTAACTGTGCCTTCCTTACAGGATTGCTGTACAGACTTACTGTGTGTTTGTATGTGTCTCTATGTGTGTGCACACTTAGAACCGGGTTCAGTAGTCAGTACTATGTATATTGGGTACATATCAATTAAATAAAGAACAATTGATAAAGTCTAGATTCTTGGCTTGCGTCACTGCAGTTACTATTGATGAGATGTGGAAGACTGGGGGCGGATGAAGATGGAGAAGGGAGGTGAAGGAGGAAGGTATGAATGCTGTTTAGGACATATTAAGTTTGAGATGCAGGGCTGAGGGAGAGCTCAGAACTGAACTTAGATCTGTCAGTACAGATGCTATTTAAAGCCTTAGCACCAGATGAGATCACCGAGGAGGACAATGTAAATAGGAAGAGGGTGGTGGACTAAGCCTTCCACCAGCATCCAGATGTCGGGAAGGGAGAGGAACTGGGAAAGGGTTCAAATGCATATACTTCTGGGTTTTACATGGTGCTGCCTATATTGCTGGAGCCTTGCCAGAGCTTGTGCTCCAGAAGACTCTGTAGGCATGAAAGCCTCTTTATACATTCCTAGTAGGAAGGGACTAAGGCTCCCACCTTGAACCCCCAACATACAAATTTTCCATACATACTTGAGTGGAACACAGAGAAACTGTGGTATAAATACACTGCTCCATGTTTACTCTTAGATGTTTTTAGCACAATCATAGTTATATACGGCCCCTAATGAGAGCTCAGTTGCTTTAAACTGTGCCATTATTGTATATTTTCCTTCATATGAAAGGGTATTGTTGTTGTTCAGTTGCTAAGTCGTGTCCAACTCTTTGAGACCCCATGGTCTGCAGCACTCCAGGCTTCCCTGTGCTTCACTGTTTTCCAGAGTTTTCTCAAACTCACGTCCATTGAGTCGGTGATGCCATCCAACCATCTCACCCTCTGTTGCCCTGTTCTCCTCCTTCCCACAATCTTTCCCAGGATCAGGGTCTTTTCCATTGAGTTGACTCTTTGCATCAGGAGGTCAAAGTATTGGAGCTTGAGCTTGAGCATCAGTCCTTCCACTGAATAGTCAGGGTTGATTTCCTTTAGGATTGATTGATTTGAAATCCTTGCAGTCGAAGGGACTCTCAAGAGTCTTCTCCAACACCACAATTTGAAAGCATCAGTTCTTCGACACTCAGCCTTCTTTATGAAAGGATGGCACCTCCAATTTACAAAGGCATGATTTACGAATGTTTTTGTTTTGTTTTTTTTAATTTTATTTTATTTTTAAACTTTACATAATTGTATTAGTTTTGCCAAATATCAAAATGAATCCACCACAGGTATATATGTGTTCCCCATCCTGAACCCTCCTCCCTCCTCCCTCCCCATGTTTTTGTTTTGATACAGAAGTCTAGAACTGGCAAAAATCATTCCCTAGGCACTATATTATATACTTATGACACTTTGATTTCCAATCAACCCGAAAAGCCTATGTAAGTCACAAGGTTGTGAAACCACTGTGCCAAGAACACGTAGGCACTGAACAACACAATGAACAGAGTTTATGAAAATACTTGTTTCAGTTTCTTAAGACACCAGGCACACATTTTCTTCTCCTTCAAGTAAGGATAGAGGGTTGCCTATTGGTAGAGATGGCAGTGGCAGGGAAAAGCACTCCCATGACCATGGTAACTTACATAAAAGATATATCAGTGGTTGTAGAAAACATAGGTGTATGAGTTAAGAATGCTGAGGAAAGGTAGGAAAATCAAAGTCTAGCCTTAGCTTTGACATTCACCGGTGCTGTGATCCCAAGGAAGTAACTAACTGTTGACTCAGTTTCCATTTGTTTTTGAACTCATAGTGTTATTGGAAGAATAGACTGATATATACATGTGTATATATATGTAAAATATGTATTCATGAGTGGCAATGTGGAGTAGAAAAATCCAAATAACTCAAGTATTTTGTATCATTGTTTTTGTCTTATAGTCTCATACCATCTCTTTGTTTATTTTTTCCAAGCTTATTTATTTTTAATTGAAGGAAAATTGCTTCATAATATTGTGTTGGCCTCTGTCATACATCAACATGAGTCAGCTATAGGCTCTTTGTTTATTTTGATTCATGATCTTTAGGGAAATATGAATGGCTGGATTTTAATATTGTGGAATAATAATACAAAAAATGAATTTGAAAGAAAACAACTAATTCCAACAATTCATAATAAGTTCTATTCATAATAACATTGTGATTAGGTCATCTCATTAGCTTTTCCAATTTTTCATAACAGATGCCTCAGTGAGCTGTCAAAAAATGACCTAATTCCAGCTTTCTTAAGGGCTTGAGTGCTTGCATAGAAGAGCAGTTGCCTTAGAAAGTTTTTTCTTATGTAAATATAATCAGTAACATCCTTATAATTTACCTCTGGAAAGCAATCTAGAATTTCATTACAAATAAATATTTAGCATTTCACTGCTGTTCCATATGCTAAGCCAGGAAGAATTCCTGTTTAAGATTTCATAATTTTATCAGTGACTTTCCAGTGACACTGCTTGAACTTTTCTCGTACAGTAACATCCACACCATAACCCTGCTGTTGTCTTTTAAAGGATACTTTCGATTTCATGTAAGATACCAGCAGACAAAAAGCATACAGATAAAAATATTTGTGCCATACAATATGTATAGCTTAATGATGAATACAGTCATCAAAGACAGGTGTGCATAGAATATTTTAAAAAGGTTAGAAATCAGAGGTTTCCTTTTTTTTTCTGTCTGATTAGTGCCCTTTGCTTCAAGACAACAGAAGGAAATCCAACTTTATGGATGCTCGTACTTAAAGAAGTCTCACAGGACAAATCCATTCCATCTTGAAGTGGGGCCTCTTAGATAAAGACTATCAAGAACTGTCCAAATGCATTAATTGAAGTCTACTCCACTAGTTTCACCTGGAATCTCACTTCTCCATCCACTTACTTGGCTTTTTGGTCAGTTCATACATAACACATTGCACTCTGTTTAATTGCACACTCAATAATAAGTGTGCATGTGAACTTTGGAAAACATAACCTGAGTTAATACTACTATTTACATATCACTATGGAATGAATGTGCTACATTTTTCATTTCATCACAGCCAGATATTTCACTTAAATTCTGTTTTTGAAAACCTCACAATCAGATTACAATTATCTTGGACTAAGGATTTTTCTCAGATAATTTTATTCTATGAATAAAAAAAGGGTTATGTGTAACAGCACCATTTTTGTGTTTGGGTGTATTGTCTCATGTACTAGTATTTTGACCATCTGATTTAAATTAATTTTCTGTAATTCTTCTTGCATTAATGAATATATTTTGCAAGCCCTGAAAAATTCACTCTGGTTCATGTACAAATTGCTCACTACAAAAAAGCTGTCAGATTATTGTACTTACCCTGAAGATAGAAGGACAGATCAGAGAGCAAAACAGATCCAGTGATCTAGCAGTAAATGGCAACAATTATTTCATCTCCTTTACCCTTCTCTACCACAAGCTTGTAAACTTCCTCCTCAGAACACATATCTGAATTTCTGAACCATCAACAAAAACAAAATGACATAATAGATGCAAATATTAAGAATGTGACCCTGAGTTTCTAGAAATTTTGGAGTCAACATTTGAGACCAAAGATAATCTCAGAATTTTTTTCACTGAAATAATATAGTGTCCTGTGACTATTTTGATTATGGACAGTTTTTTTTTTCCTAAATTGTTTTTGAAGGATTCTTCAATGTTCTTTTACTGAGATCTTTAATAAAGTATGATATAGTTCTGAGAATTTCACTAATTCTGGAGAACAGGTCCTTTAAAACAGTAGTGGAATTTATTGGATATATGAACTAGGCACATATGATTTATTTTGGTGGACATTATTTTGTTGTGATCATAGAAGCAATATAAACATGTAACTGGAAAAATATGAAAATGTAAATACTGATAATCATTTTAACACTTCATAGACCTAGATATTTTTCTTTACTAAAAAAGCTTCTTTTTTTTTAATTGCAAAGATTTTAAATGTATAGAAAAGTATAGAGGATGATGTGACAGACATCTGTATACCCACCACCTAACTCAGCTATAAGATCTTTATTTAACAAATATTTATTGAAAACTGCTTAGCTAGACATTGTTCTAGACACTTGTAGATTCAGCAGGGAGCTAACTAGATGGTGGGGGAACACAGACAATAAAAAAAAATGCATAAATAAATAAAATAAAACAAAATTTAAATAGGGTACTTGAAAGATCCCACTGAATTAGTGACTTTACAAAAGACATGAGACGAGCTGGGAGATATCTGGGGAAACAATGTTCTAGGCAGAGGGCACAGCAAGGCCAGTGCCCAGAGGTGGGGGCATACCTGAGATGTGGAGCTTCTATTATTTCTTTCTTTTCTTCCTGATTAATTTCTGTCTTTATTCCAATGGTTTTCTTTCTTCTTCTGACTTTTGGTTATTCTGTTGCAAGTTTTAACCTTTCTTCCTAATTTATACAATTCAAACTAGAAATTCCCCTCCAAGTACCTTTTTAGCTGGACTCCGTAATCTTTGAACTCTGATATGTTCATTGTGGTTTCTAAGTATTTTGTAAATTCTATGATTTGCATTCTATTCATTAATGATTTAGAAGTGGTTATTTTAAATTTCTAAGTGTGGAAGCTGAAAAAGAGATGGTTCTCTTTTATTGTTGTCTAAAATCAATGCACTGTGTTCAGGGAATGCTGCTTATGTAAAATGATTCTTAGATATTGTTTGATTTTTTGAGTTTTGAGACTTACTTTGCGGCTTAAGTTGCTAATTTTTGTGGGAAAAAAATCAACATGAGAAAGAAAAGAATATATTTTCTGTACTTGTTAGAACGGTGTTTATATAAAGTCATCAGCTGGAGCCTGTTAACTGTGTTGTCAAAATGGTCTATTCCCTTAACTAGTTTTCTGACTATGAATCAATGACAGCAGCAAGTATGTTACCATCTCCTGCTGTAATTATGGATTTGTGAATTTCTCCTTGTATTTCTGTCAATTTTTGCTTTGTATACTTAGAGGTTTGCCTGGTAAGTGGATGAATGTTCAAAATATTCCTGGTGATTGTTACTTTTCTGTCATGTCATCTATCCCATATAATATTATAATATTAATAATATTCTAATAATATTCTAATATTAAAACCTGCTATTCTGTTTCTCTTTGGGTTTCTATTTTCCTGAAATATCTTTTTTTTATCCTCTTACTTTCAGCATTTCTGTAAGTGCATATTTTTGGTGTTTCTCTTTAGATAACATAGCTGAATTTTTTTAACTACGTTTCAGATTCTTTGTCTTTTGTCAAGTTAAATCCATATATACATTACATTTTATTTATTCAGTTTTAACTTTGGTTTTCATTCATTATAGTTGTTTGTTATTTCTTACTCTTCTGCTTTCTACTGGATGGATTTGAGGTTTTTTTTAATTAAAATATAGTTGATTTACAATGTTGTATTAGTTTCAGGCATACAGCAAAATGATTTAATTTTTTTAAGATTATTTCCATTATAGGTTATTACAAGATGTTGAATATAGTTGCCTGTGCCATACAGTTAAATCCTTGTTGCTTATCTATTTTATATATAGTAATTTGTATCTGTAAATCCCATATTCCTAATTTATCCCAATGCTCCTCTCCCCCTTCCCCCCTCTTCCACCAGATTTTAGTGTTTTTAATTCATTTTCCCTCTACTAGTCTGGAGATTAGACTTTTAGTTTTTTATGATTTCAGTGATTACCCTTAATTTTTTTAACATTCACACTAAAGATAAAATCAAAGTGAATTAATATTTATTCAATATCCCCATCACATCCCAGAATAATGTAAGGAATTTACTTAAATCATCTTAACTCAAATTATGTCCATATACATTCCAATTGTGTTATTTTATCTATCATTTGAACTCTGCTGCTGCTGCTGCTAAGTCGCTTCAGTCGTGTCTGACTCTGTGTGAGCCTCCTAAGTCATTATTTTTTAAAAAAATTTTATAGTAAATGCTTATTTAAATTTACCTGTGGTTTTCAACATTTCGCAACACTGTTTCCTACAGCTCATTCCTTCTTTTCAAGTTCACATTCTTTCTTTGAGGATCAGTAAGTGGTAAATACTTTGAATGTTTAGACTGAAAATATTCTTTTTAATCCTCACTCTTGCGTGATGATTTAATAGGATATAGAATTCTCTCAGTATGAGTCATTTTCTCTCAACACTCTGAAGATAATATCCTGTTGCATTCTAGTTGATAGTGTTGCTGATAATTTTTTCTGTGAGTCTAATTGTAGTTTCTTTGTGGTACACTGTCTTTTTTGGTTGCTTTTAAGGTTTTCTCTCCTGTCTGTCCAGGTCCTGTGCAAAGCACATTCCAAGACAGAATTAGAAATACAAAGAATTTCTTGGGAAAAATTGATAAAGGGCCACAGTAGCAGGAGTAGATGGTGAAAGCTTTCAAACCATAATACAGATCTGATGCTGCAAAAGACATTTGGTGTAGGAACAGGTAGCCTGCAGGGCAACTCTGAGAGCCTTGGTCAAGCTTGTAGGGGTCTCTTAAATTGGAGGAGTTTGGCATTGGACCAGAAAGGTTCAAGTGTGGTACCCGCATCGTGCCCCACACTGGCTAAGAGCCAGCTGGGGAGAGCATGGCCTCCCAGTGACCACTGCTGTAGAGCCCGAAGGTGCAGCCACTGCTGGCTGTCAGCGTGTGCCCTGCTGGTGGCAGGTTCTCTCTCTCGGGACCAGAATTGAGGGCTGCCGCACTCCGTCTTTCGTATTCTGCAGGCTCACTAAAACATCTAGATTTACTTCTACCTTTCTTCAGACTCTTATTTCTCCTAGCCTACCTTTCACGTATGTCATCAAATCTGTTTCAATTTCAGCCACACTTTCTTTGAAAATTGTTGTCTACTACCCTGTCTCAGTTTCTTGAACATCTGTGACATATATATGTTCCACATTCCTGTTCCATTATCCATTTTTCTCAAACACTCTTTCATATTTACCATATCTTTGTGCACTAGACTTTATTGTAAACAGGGGCTTCCCTGATAGCTCAGTTGGTAAAGAATCCGCCTGCAATGCAGGAGATCCTGGTTTGATTCCTGAGTTGGGAAGATCCCTGGAGAAGGGAAAGGCTACCCACTCCGGTATTCTGGGCTAGAGAATTCCATGGATTGTATAGTCCATGGGGTCACAGAGTCGGACACGACTGAGCGACTTTCACTTCGGTTTATTGTGAACACCGTCCTTAAATTTCTCTTCCAGTTCCATAATCTTTTGCTGCTGCTGCTGCTAAGTCGCTTCAGTTGTGTCCGACTCTATGCGACCCCATAGACAGCAGCCCACCAGGCTCCACCCGTCCCTGGGATTCTCCAGGCAAGAACACTGGAGTGGGTTGCCATTTCCTTCTCCAATGCATAAAAGTGAAAAGTGAAAGTGAGGTCTCTCAGTCGTGTCCGACTCTTCACGACCCCGTGGACTGCAGCCTACCAGGCTCCTCCGTCCATGGGATTTTCCAGGCAAGAGTACTGGAGTGGGGTGCCATTGAGCCAGATTTAAAAGCCATATTTGAGCTTTCATCTTTAATTATCTTATTTCCCATCTTATTTTGAAAAATTTATCCATTCTTGTGTCAGTGTCCTGTTGCTTCTCTTATTATTTTGCTCCTTTCATTTATCTCTAGTAATGTTTAGTCTACTTGTTTTATGGATTCCTTCAAAATGTTCCAATTCTCCTGTCTGCTGACTTTCTTGATTAATTTGCTTTCATTTTTATTGTACTTTTAATTGCTTAGCTTATATTCACCAGAGATTTATTTTTTCATATTTTACATGTTATGTGTTTTCTTCCAAACAGTGTCCTAGTAATTTTACCATTCTAGAGCCAGTCTGCACATTCATGTTTTACATGTTACAATCCTATACCGTTCAATACTAGGCTCAGGTCTTGTTTTTCCGTTGCTCATGTGAGTGTTCCTATATTCCCTTTATAACAAAAAGAAAAATTGGCTTGTTATTTCCCTGAAATGATGAGCCAAGACCCTTATTTCTCTTTTCCCTGAGGGACAGCCCAGGGTCATGCTGGCATAAGATTCTCGGTTCTGGTTTTCTTCTGAATAGATACTAAAACCCCAGTCCTATGCTCTAGCTCTTACAAGTCAATAACTTCTTTCTTAGTTTTGGTTGCCCCCAAAGCAGGTCCTGAGACAAGGGCTCAAGGGCATATAGACCCTTTGGTGGGAGTATACAGAACCTCAGTAAGACAGAGACAAAGTGAGTGGAAGGAAGGTGAAGGAAACCAACAGAATGTGTTTTTAAGCCAGCTATGTCAGTGAGTGATTAAAGTGGCAAGCTCAAGGAAATGGTTCAAAACACATGCCCAGGGACATCCCTGGTGGTTCAGTGGTGAGGACTCTGTGCTCCCAGTGCAGGGGGCCCAGGTTCGACCCCTGGTTGGGAAACCAAATACCCACATACCACAACTAGGACCTGGCACAGCCAAAAAAATAAATATTTTTTAAAAACCCACATGCCTACAATTAACCCACCACAGAGGGTGAGGGAGGCAGTATATTTATATGTCATATCTGGGAAATCATTGAGTGAGGCTTACTAGGGCTGGGGGAGAAGGAGATACTATTCTCTGACATTTCCAACATGCCAAGGGCAATTAATCACAGCAGCTTCCAGACTTCTGGAGGAAGAAAGCTCAGAGTCAGAGATGTGGATCCTGGCCATCGAAGGCAGCAGGAGCACCCTAAGAGACCTGAGAGATATGGCCTGGGAGCTCACAGCATTTGCTGCAGCCTTCCGCTCCTTGCCACAGTTCTCCCGTGACTGGAACACCTGGGGTTGGCTTTCCTCTTCGCGCTGATGCTTAGGGACTTCCTTTTTTCTTTATTCTTATGTTTCATAAGATATTTGCAACTTTTGTTTATTTTATCAAACTTTTATTTTTCACATGTGTTTATGGTTGGAAAGAGGACCTAGGTCAGCTTTCCTGTTGTTGAAACAGTACTCTAATATATTTAAATATACTCTTTAATTTTATAAAATAGAATTATACTAAATATATCATGACTTGCTCTCTTACTTAAAATAACTTTGACACTTTTTCCATAACCAGTTATATAGGTAGGTTTGCCTCATTCTTTTACATTTATTTCTCCAAATTCTTTCAGTTAGATAATTTTTATAGGATGTCACTATTACAAAGTATGCAATAAACATTATTCTGCCTATATTCTTACATATTTATTGATAGTATGTCTCTGAATGAATTCATGGTACTTGAATTTATGAGTCAAACTTTTAGCACAGTTAAATTTTAAAAGATACTACTAAATCCACCTTGATTTTTTCTTTACCATTTTTTAAATTCTCACCCATAGCAAATGAGGCTTTTTCCCTTATCCTTACCAAAAATGTGTAATATCAATCATTTGACTCTTTGATGATCATATTAGTGAAAGTAATAGGTTACTTAATTTGTTTGATTTTCATTGTTAGTGAAGACAATTTTATATACTTCTGGTCATTGGTGTTCACTTGTATGACTTTTGCTCATATTTTTATAGGCCTTCTCATTTTTAAATTTGATTCATAGGAACTTTTTTATATTATGAACACTAGCTCTTTGTTCTATATCTTGAATATAGTTTTTGAAGTTTGTGTTTCATTTTTTGAATTTGTTTATTGTGTTTTATTACCCATGTAAAATTTTCAGTAACCAGTTTTATCCATTTTGATTTTGTGGTTTCTCATTTCATATCATGCTTAAAGAAAAAAAAAACCTTCTATAATTATTAATTATAAAAAAATCTAAGCAGTTATTGAACACTCACTATGAACTGTATACACCATGGCATGAAGGAAAAGGACAAAGATGAATGAGAAGCCTTTTATTGCTTCAAAAAGTATCATATTAAATATAAAATATTTTGTTCTGTAGAAGGAATGAAGTAAATAGACCTTTTCCCCCTCTGCAAACAAACAAGGGAACAGATAACAACTCTCCAAACTTGTGTATCTTTTTTTAAAGACAATCTTAAGCCAGTCAAAACATCAACACATATAGTAAATAATAATATTTAGAAGTGATCAGCAAGAAAACCCAGTCCTAGAACTCAAGGTCTGTTTATATGCTGATACTCTAAAACTGTCAAACAGTGCCACTTCTTTATTAGCTGAGGCAAATTTGGCAGGACTTAAAAAAAGAGTTTTTTAATGCCCCCTCCCCCTTTTTGTTTTTGGTTTGTTTAATCAAGACTCATCTCAGTAGCATTTTTACACATTTACTATAATGACCAGGACTTCCCTGGTGGCTCTGAGGTAAACAAATCCGCTTTGCAATGCAGGAGACGTAGGTTCAATCCCTGGGTCAAGAAGATCCCTGGAGAAGAAAATGGCTACCACTCCAGTATTCTGGCCTGGAAAATTCCCAAGGACAGAAGAGCCTGGCAGGCTGTAGTCCACTGGGTCTAAAGAATTGGACACAACTTAGCAACCTGACAACAGCAAACAACAGCTTTAATGACCAGATTGCGCTGTTGATGCCAAGGGATACTGTCTAAGACATAATCCCTCCCCTTAAGGAAAATATCTATATGGAGAGGCAAAATATTCATAAGTGACACAAAGAATAATTTGAAGAAAATAGTGTGGGACAGACCCTGTGTATATACACATACTGACGGCTTAGGAAAATGGTACTCAGTGGCCCTGTAGCAACGGACATATACTCAGATGACAAATAGTTTTGTCAACTAAATTGACAAAATAGTTCAATACAGAGATTCCTTTTGTTGTAATTTGTAGACCATATTGACATTTTCAGACATAAATAGCTTTTGGACAGTGGGAAAGATATTAATATACGTAAGTTTTATATGTATAAAGTTATGTAAAATATCTCCAAAAAAATGAAAGAAATAAGGATAACTCCAAAGTCTTGATTTTTTTATTAAAATGGGGAGCAGAACAGTGAGTAAGCTATGGAGGCAGATACCCTAGAAAAATCACTTATCTTTGTTTTTGTATGTGTACTAAAACTCCATCCCACAAATCACATTCAGACGTTGCTGACACTCACCCCTCTACTCTTGCCCAGACTGCCCCTCTTTGGCTTGAGTTGCCTGTCAACAAAACGGGATTCAGAGGGAAGATCTAAAGGAGAAAACAGTGGACTATAGATATTCCACCAAAGAGAAAATCTACTTGGAGAAGTCTCTGCTCTGGGCCACATACTTTGGAAGCAGAAATGCTGGTGTGCAGTTGAGGGGCTCATGGGTGTATTCATCTAATAAACACTTACCAAACACATACTATGAGCCAAGCACCATAGGTGTAGATGGGTGGAATCAAGAGTCACTTTGTAACCAGTTAGGAAGTGAAATGTCAGGCAAGAGTGGGCTAAACTGGAATGGTAAATTGGATGTGTGGAACTAAGAAAAACACCACAGACAGAATCTGATGGCGGGGAGAAGGTTTAAGATTGACAGTGGGAAAACTGAAAATAAAACAGGATTAAAAGTAATGCTTGGAAGCTCCATCCACGAAGGAGTGAATTTGTCTTTATTTTTCTGTCCTGGAACTTAAGAAAAAGAGAATTTGGAGCTGAGCTTCCACTGGGCCCTAAAGTTGAAGAAGACAGAGGAAGTTAATGCCAAGTTTCCGACATAAAAGAAATCCTTCAGCAAACGGGATTTCAAAGAACTTGGCTGAATAATTTCCATTTGGGGCTGGTAAGGAGAGGGAAATTGCATTCAGGGGGTAAAACAAGCAAGAAGAAGGCAGTCGTTGGGATATTTTCTTTGCAATTTAGGTAATACTAAAGCTCAGCAAATGAATAAACAAAATTGTAAGTTTGCTAATAGTTACAGTCCCAGAGATAATGAGGAGAAATTTTTTTCTTTTCCAAGCAAAAGTCATCTCAGGGTAAATCTTAGACCAGGTTTGGTTTTTGCACATTTTCCTCAATGTATTTAAGAGCTTGGGAGATACAGAGGTTCCACAGAGAAGGGTATCCATTGTTTCGTTTTATGACATTTCAATTTTGAAACTTGCAGGTGGCCTGTGCTGTTTTATCAGGCTACCTGGGGAGGAGGGCATATCTTTGAGAGAGTTTGTTTTAGAATCAGAATGTTGAATAAAAGAAATAAAAAGTCCAGTGCTAGCATCTACATGCTAATATCCAGGTCCTGCAATATGTTTTTAATAGCAAATACCTTTTGCAGTGTTCTAGCCTGGAGAATTCCATGAACATTGGAGCCTGGTAGGCTCCATGGGGTTACAAAGAGTTGGACAAGACTGAGCGACTATCATGCACACACACACACACACATATTGCAGTGACCTATAAATCTAGAGTGGCCATTGGCCTGAAGACCAGAGGGGTTATAGGCTAATAAAGTCAACTTTTAATATAAATAAAGCATCATGCAGACCCCAGGATTCAATCTGTTAGCAAACCATTAGCATCTCTGGACTTTTCCCTTCTTTTTCTTTGTGCAATATGGGATTTTAGTTTGAGGAACTCAAAATATTCTAGAAAAATGTAGTTGAAATAGCTGTGTAATTGAAATAATTGCACAATTCTTTGGTACACGATGTTTAAAAGCATTTGGAAATTTCTTTAAAATGAAGTTGAGGAAGACTTGCTTACTTTAACCTCCTTCATCCTCCTGCTGGCTTTAATTTGTAAAACAGGGTTAGAATAAGTGTACATTTGGCCTGCCATACCCACAGGTTCCACATTGCCGGATTCAGGCAACTGCAGATCAAAAATATTCCCCCCCAAAAATATCAGAAAGTTTCAAAAAAGCAAAACTTCAATTTGCCTCTGGCAACTATTTACATAACATCTACATTATATTTGCAACTATTTACATAGTATTTACATTGTATTAGACATTGTAAGTAATCTAGAGATGATTTAAATTGTATGGGAGGATGTTCACAGGTTATATGCAAATACTATGACATATTATATAAGGGACTTGGGAATTCATGAATTTTGGTATTCCCCAGGGGGGTGGGGTTGGTTAGGAGGATCTGGGGACAAATTCCCTGCAGATAGCAAGATATGGCTGTACTCTTTATTATGTTTAGCTAAAATTCTTTTACTGTATTTTGAACAATATGCTTTGGAACCATTCCTTAAACCAGATTGAAATTTGCAAGTGATTAGATTTGGAATGGAAAGTAAGGCCGGCAGGAGCAGCCGGCCTGATTCATCTAGGGGAATCTCTCAAAGCCTGTTAAGTGAAAGATTTGTGGCTAATTCTCATATTGGATAACCACAGCACACCAAGTTCTTGTTTATTAGCATGCAGTGTGACCACCTGGGAACAAAGACTTTTGTTAAATTGTCTCCTTCTTCCCTGAGTTCCTCACAGTGCTGACTAAAGTCTTCTTACTAATTCATGTTTAAAAAAAAAATAATAATAAGTCTCCTGGGTTTTGACACCAGAAAAAAAAAGTCTTCAACTGAGAAAACCTTGTTTTCAACTTTCTTTCCCTCTGTGTTTCTTCTGTTTCCTGCCCCTTTGTTTGTTTCCCTTCAATATCAAATCAGATTCCAGTTTCTTTCAGTATGAACATTCTCAATTTCCCCCTTGCCATTCATCAATTTTTCTGCCACTTTCCCTTAAGAATTTTCTCAATTTAAACCTTATTCGATAATAAATATACTTCATAAACTGAACAGATGGATTGCAGAACTTTTTCCCTTAAGAGTCCCATGTACAGCAATTTTCACTTCTCAAACAAAACAGTGGTGATGATGATAAAGTATTCAGTTCTTGCAGTGTCCAGGCAGGTTTTAAAGCAATTTCTGTACTTACATACCATGCAGCTTCAGAAAGTAAGCTCTTTACCACCCTTGATTCGTCATTTTTATTTTGTTATCTAGATCTTTTCTCTACTGAGAATGAAGATTGTCACCTTTCCCTATTGGAAACTTTCAATGACTGATGGAGACCTCGATATTTCACTAGGTGGTCAGTAGTTTGACATTTCCAGTTACTATTAAGTATCCATTAGACTGAGCTGAAATCCATGTCTGTCTTTCTCTTTATTGTTACAACAGAGAACAAATGTCCTCTCCCTTTCATAAGACAGACTGGAAGACAAATCTCCACTCTTCAGACTAAACATCCTCAATGACTCCAGGCATTTCCTCAAATGTCAAGGGATCCAGGTCCCTCTTGAGCATGGTTTCCTTTTACCGACACACTGAAATTTGTCAAGTTTCCTATTTAAATTTTGTCATTGATTTAGGAGAATAGATTGGTCATAAACAACTTATGACCACTATTAAAATATTATTTAATACATATTCTAAAAGTGGGACATTCTTCCCAAAGATCTGTTAAACACATGGCCTAAGTACATGGGTCACTATCAGCTAAAGAAGCTACTGCCTCAGCTGCATCAACATATACTAGGTGTTCTAACAGCTCTGCTGAAGCTTCAGTTCAGTTCATTTCAGTTTGGTCGCTCAGTCATGTCCGACTCTTTGCACCACCATGAACTGCAGCATGCCAGGGCTTCCTGTCCATCACCAACTCCCAGAGTTCACTCAAACCCGTGTCCATCGAGTTGGTACTGCCATCCAGCCATCTCATCCTCTGGCGTCCCCTTCTCCTCCTGCCCCCAATCCCTCCCAGCATCAGAGTCTTTTCCAATGAGTCAACTCTTCTCATGAGGTGGCCAAAGTATTGGAGTTTCAGCTTTAGCATCATTCCTTCCAAAGAAATCCCAGGGCCGATCTCCTTCAGAATGGACTGGTTGGATTTCCTTGCAGTCCAAGGGACTCTCAAGAGTCTTCTCCAACACCACAGTTCAAAAGCATCAATTCTTCGGCACTCAGCTTTCTTCACAGTCCAACTCTCACATCCATACATGACCACTGGAAAAACCATAGCCTTGACTAGACGAACCTTTGTTGGCTAAGTAATGTCTCTGCTTTTGAATATGCTATCTAGGTTGGTCATAACTTTCCTTCCAAGGAGTAAGCGTCTTTTAATTTCATGGCTGCAATCACCATCTGCAGTGATTTTGGAGCCCCCAAAAATTAAGTCTGACACTGTTTCCACTGTTTCCCCATCTATTTCCCATGAAGTGATGGGACCAGATGCCATGATCTTCGTTTTCTGAATGTTGAGCTTTAAGCCAACTTTTTCACTCTCCACTTTCACTTTCATCATGAGGCTTTTTAGTTCCTCTTCACTTTCTGCCATAAGGGTGGTGTCATCTGCATATCTGAGGTTATTGATATTTCTCCTGGCAATCTTAATTCCAGCTTGTGCTTTTTCCAGCCCAGCGTTTCTCATGATGTACTCTGCATAGGAGTTAAATAAGCAGGGTGACAATATACAGCCTTGACATACTCCTTTTCCTATTTGGAACCAGTCTGTTGTTCCAAGTCCAGTTCTAACTGTTGCTTCCTGACCTGCATATAGGTTTCTCAGGAGGCACGTCGGGTGGTCTGGTATTCCCATTTCTTTCAGAATTTTCCACAGTTTATTGTGATCCACACAGTCAAAGGCTTTGGCATAGTCAATAAATCAGAAATAGATGTTTTTCTGGAACTCTTGTTTTTTTGATGATCCAGGAGGGGATGTTAGCAATTTGATCTCTGGTTCCTCTGCCTTTTCTAAAACCAGCTTGAACATCTGGAAGTTCACAGTTCACATATTGCTGAAGCCTGGCGTGGAGAATTTTGATCATTACTCTACTAGAGTGTGAGATGAGTGCAATTCTGAATCTTAGCAGCCCATATTCCACACATTCATAGAGTTTGGGTGCCAAAATTCTCTCGTAGCTGAGTCAGTATAGAATCAGCCTTCAATGCAGGAGACCCAAGTTCAATGATTGGCTTGGGAAGAGCCCCTGGAGAAGGAAATGGCAACCCACTCTAGTTTCTTGCCTGGAGAATCCCATGGACAGAGGAGGCTGGCAGGCTACAGCCCATGGGGTCAGAAGAGTTGGACATGACTTAACAACTAAACCACTACCACCACTGTCCACGTGGAATAAGTCATAGGAATAGTTCTCAGTCACTCAATCATGTCCGACTCTTTGCAGCCCCATTAACTGTAGCCCACCAGGCTCCTCTGTCCATGGAATTTTCCAGGCAAGAATGGAGTGGGTTGCTATTTTCTACTCCAGGGGATCTTCCTGACCCAGGGATCCAACCCGTGTCTCTTGCATCTCCTGCATTGACAGGCAGATTCTTTACCACTAGCACCTCTGTTTTGTAGGGATTCACACTAGGCTTATATTTTCTCTAAACAATAGATGTGATTCACACTGGATAAGTTGGATCCACCTAGTAACCACTTAGTATGTACTGATTTTTAATAATTTTCAGAATTTTTCTGATTCTACGGCATAGAAATGCTCCCTGAGATGCTCAGGCCCTCCATACTCAAACTGGACCCTTCTTGTACCCTTCCTTAGCCATGGCTCTTGGATCTCATGTCAAGGCCTGTATGCTGGTCTCAATACTTTTTTAAGGTCACTGGCATGCTACACCTCAAATCCCAGAGCTCTCATTGGGTTTTATTTTCTTTTACTGGCTGTGGCATTTCACGTTGTTGGCAACTAGCAGTATTTCTGGAGCCCTCTCTTCCCTTGTTCCTGGGGACATTCTCTGTTTCTAAATCTTACGGATTAGTCAACAGGCACTTGCTGAACCCTAAGGTCCTACTCGTGTATGTCTTTCTTATTGTCTTCTCCACTATTCTTTTCATGATCTCTGAACTCAGATCCAGTGTTCCTCACATTCTTCCTCTGAGCTATCTTCCTAAGAATCAAGTTAGTAAAATTACAGAAGCTTTGAGTAGGAAGAAATTGTAGTCTCAGGTAATGTGAGTAGCATTCTACAGAAGAGGAGATTATACCCAGTAAATTAGGTGTCATCCCCGAGATCTTGGAGCTAGTCAGTGGCAGAGCTCACATCAACTCATGCAAAAGCCAGAGAGTTTACACCATCACCCCTACTTGTGTGCAGTCTCATTCAGGGTCTGCTGAAGTCTCAGACCCAGCTCACCTCTTGATTTTCTAGTTCTGTCATCATATTTCTATTCTGTATTTTCAAGTCTAGGTTTTAGTCACACTCAACATCTCCCAGTTTCTTTCATCCTCCACCCTGGAAGCCAAATATTTAGTGTCCAAGAGAGTCTTTCTTCATGATGCCTTGAGAATCTGTTTTTTTTTTTTTTTTTTTTCCTTCACTGCCACTCCCTTCATCTGGAGCTGCATCTTAATAAACCTGTGCATATAATGGTTAACATTTTTGCAATGATCGTCCAGGGTTTGGTTTCTCCATTACGTGTCCATTCTATGCTTTAGTATTTGAAATATCAGTTTCCTACATCAGCCTGTCAGAAAACCAGTGCTTATCTCCATTTGTAAACAGTTCTCTTTAAATGTTTGTAAATGTTCAAGAAAATAAAAGACAGCCCTTTGGGGAGGCAGCATCTGTGACAAATAGATCTCTAGGCAAGAGGAACAATATTTTAAGGGATATTTCCTGCCCTTTTTTTCTTCTTTCCTTCCTTTCTGTCATCTGTCCCTTGACAAATATTTGCATGTATTTGCTGAGTATTTGTACTAAACAAGGTTGTGTGCTGGGGGCTATTTATACAACAAAAGTCTTGCTTTTGAGTATTTTATAATTTCTCTGTAGATTGACTGCATAGACTAAAGAGAAAAGAATTATTCACTAAACTCTAATCCTACCAGGAAAAGTAAGAGATCTTGAAAAGATGTTTAGTGCATATTATACACTGACATGTTGGTATTTATTTAAATATTTGTACTATATTCTTCTTTCAGAATTTTTCAATGAAAGCTTCTACTCAGTAATTAACCAGTATTTATGAAGGACATTTTAATTAAGGGCTTTCTTTTCTTGAAAAAACTGAATTCGTTATGTTAATCTGTACCCTTTCATTATTTTCAGAAAAGTGTAGTTATTTACTCTAAATAAGAATAACTTATGGCAGTTTATTGTCTAAATCTATAAACTAAAATATCCCACATATTCCTCTCAATGGATTTTAATTTTTTAGCACTAAGTTCAGTCTTTCAGTCTTTTGATGCCTGTATAATCTGGTCCCATTCTACCTTCTGATAATTTATCTCCCACCACTCTCTAATTCTTTATTCCACTATGCTTATGATTTCCATGGATATATCATTTTGTTTACTTACATCAATTCTTCTTTTGGAATGTAATCTCTTATCTCTATCTATAGTACTATTAACCCTATTTAGTTCTTACTGTATGTCAACAACTGCATTGCATACTTTTACCTGTATTATCTCATGTGAATATTATGGTAGCCTATGATCCCAATGAACCTTACTATAAAGGTTAAAAATACTACGGCTTAGGGGAACTAAGTAATCTGCCCAAGGCCACACAATTAGTAAATGATGAAACTTAGATCCGTCTAACTGCAAAGTTTTGTGCCTAACCATTATATTCTGCTGCATCCAAGGTCTTAGAATTCTGGGTAAATTTGTGATCTGAGAAAAATTATCCAACATACCTAAGCCCCAGTAAACCTTTAAAATAGTTTCTTATTATTTCATTTATGGTTATTATACATATAAAATAAAAATCACTATCATGGGTTATTTAGAAACAAAGATCAAAGATGTTAGTAAAACTAGCATCCACAGTGAAGTATGGTAGCTTTGTTTTTGTTTTTAGTGTTTGTAAATCTGTTTCCATGTATGTAATTCTGGGTACCCAGAAGATAAAAGTGAGTAATATGATCTACCCCTAAGAATATATACTTTAAAGAAAGCAAACATGGATTCCATAAATATATCTAAAGTTGTATGATTACTGAAAGTTAGAAGTGAATTTTTAAAAATACCCAACCAGATGATTTTTCAAAAATTTCAAAAATTTTTTCAATTTTTCATCTTTCTTGGTTCAGTTCAGTTCAGTTCAGTTGCTCAGTCATGTCCGACTCTTAGAGAAAATATTTCTGAGAATACTGTTGGTATTCTTGAACAGAACTTAAAAGCTTTAATTCACTTATAACTTCATATAGCTGAAAAATATTGATTATCACCTATTTTGAGCTAATTTTTGGGCTAGGCTCAGGAGACAGTGATGAAAAGACAGAGTTCTTGTTTTCATGCAGTTGAGGATCTGAAGAATAAGTATTATATCAGTAATCATGCAAATAACTATGAGCTTACAACTGTGTTAAGTGTTTTAAAGAGATGTGTATGTTATAACTGGAGTGTGTAGGTAGAGGAATAAATAGTGGGTAAATCAAGAAGTTTTTCTTGATGAGGAGACTTTTACTTAAGGAAAGAGGCAAGAGATGTGTAGGGGATGATGAGTTGAAGCGAGCTGGGGAGACAGGGCTGACAGAGGGAATAGTATATACTCAATTTCAGAAAAGAAAGAGAAGGATTTCTGAAGAGAGAAGGGCGAGGGTTCTAAAGTGGCTCTAGAAAAGACAAGTGATAGCCTTCTAGGTTATATGTTTTATTTTCCAGATTTTAGTCTAAGAGAAATGGGAGGCAGTTAGAGGATTTTAAGAGTGTGTGTGTGTAAAAGGAGGCAAGGTGGTCGTATTTTAAAATACATGTATCTTTCTCTGTTGTGTAGAGAATGATTTTGAGGGAGATTCTTGCAGTCCCTCTTGGAAATGCTGGTGGTACTAGGATGAGGGGGAAGGAAATGGGAAATAACTGACAGATTGATACATACCTGGAAGATAGAGTTAGCAGGAATTGGTGAAGCTTGAATGTGGAATGTGACAAAGACCAGGTATCAAGTAGGACTCCCAGGTTTCTGGCTGGATCAGCTGAACATATGGTATCATTTACTTTAATGGAGATGACTAGTGGAGAATAAGGAGGTGGAGGCATGAAGAAAGGGAGGCAGGGAAGAGACAGAGGGTGGGAGGGAAGAGGGAAGGAAAGGAGAATGGGGAAGGAAAGGGAGCGAGAAGGTTTTCAGAGAAGATTAATGTTCATTTCATTTGGAGCATGTTTTGGAATTTAAGATTTCTATGAGCTATCCAAGTGAAGGTTTTCATGGAGGCAGTCACTATACTGAGTATAACTGAAGAGAAGACAAGGTTACAGATATGAATTTGGAAATTAACATCATGACTATGGCCCTTGAAGTAAAATAACATGAATGAGAAAACAATAAAGTCAGAAGTGAAGAGAATTTAAAAACTAAGTCCTGAGAAATGCTAACTTTTAAAAGTCACATGGAGGAAAAGGTGTGACCAAAGAATGACAAGTGGGCAGAGAGACAGGATGAAATATATAAGCACATGGTGCCCCACAGTGCAGAGAGGGAACATTTCAAGAAGCAGGAATTGAGTGAGACTTCTGGCTAAAGTGACATGATGAGCTTGGTAAATCTCTCTCTCCAAAATGTAAAATATTCAAATAGCTAAGAGGCATGTTGAAAAGGTGTTCAACATCATTAGTCATTAGAGAACTGAAAAGTAAAATCACAGTGAGATACCATTGGTGGTGGTTTAGTTGTTAAGTCATGTCCCACTCTTGTGACCCCATGGACTGTACCCTGCCAGGCTCCTTTGTCCATGGGATTTCCCAGGCAGGAATACAGGAGTGGGTTGCCATTTCTTTCTCCAGGGGATCTACCCAACCCAGGGATTGAAACTGTCTCTTGTATCTTCTGTATTGCAGGTGGGTTCTTTACTGACTGTGCCACCAGAGAAGCCCTAAAGTGTTAGTTACTCAGTCATGTCAGACTCTTTGTGACCCCTTGGATTGTAGCCAGGCTCTTCTGTCCATGGAATTCTCCAGGCAAGAATACTGGAGTGAGTAGCCATTGTTTGCTCCAGGGGACCTTCCTGACCCAGGGATCTAACCCGAGTGTCTGCCTTGCAGGCAGATTCTTTACCATCTGAGCCACAAGGGAATCCCAAGATACCATTACACACCCACTAGAAAGGGTTACATTCCTAAAAACCTAACAATACCAAATGTGGGTAAAGATATAGAGAAACCGGAAGTCTCATAGCTTTCTGATGGGAATGTAAAACGGTGCAACTGCTTTAGAAAACCAGTTTGACAGTTTCTTAAACGTATCGATTATGTTTGTTTACCATATGGTAAGCATGTTTGCCAGAAACTCCATTCTTTGTTAACCACACAAGGAAAATTCAAACAGATATCTATACAAAGACTTGTACGTGAATTTTCATACAGGCTTTATTGTAATCACCAATAACTAGAAAAAATACAAATGTTTATTAACTGATAAGTGTATAAAATGTGGAATATCAGTAAAACAGAATATTATTTATCATTTGTATAACTTCCAAAACATTGTGCTAAGTGAAATAAACCAGACAGAAGACAACATATTGACCACTTTTATATAAAATACCTTTTAAAAGGCAAGTGTATAAGACAGAGAGCAGATGAGTAATGAGTAACTGCTGAAGCTGGAGGTAGGGACTCATGGCAAACTGGACAATAGGAAATTTAGAGGATAATAGAAAGGTTCTAAAACTAGATTATGCAACTTCCCTGGTGGTCTAATGGTTAAGACATTGCCTTTCAATGTAGAGAGTGTGAGTTTGATCCCTGGTCAGAGAGTGAAGATCCCACTTGCTTTGCAGCCAAAAAAAAAAAAAAAAAAACATAAAACTGAAGCAATATTGTAACAAATTCAATAAAGGTTTTTAAAATGGTCCACATCAAAAAATAAAAAATCTTTAAAAGAATAAGTGTTAAAAAGCTGGATCATGGAGAAATTTGAACAACTGGATAAACTATGACAGAATTTTAGACTTACAGTGGATGAATTTTATGGTGAATAAATTATACCTCAATAAAGCTTTAAAAAAGAGAGATGATTAACCTATAGTGACTGAGCTACAGGAAGGAGTCCCTGTATCTCATGCCTTTCTCCCACCCCACTTAATCCTACTCTTTGTCTCTAATCTTCCTTTACTATGGTGGCAACACACTCTACTTGTTTTCAGCTTAACTTGTTTGGAGCAGAATGAACTTTCTAGTTTGCCTGAGAATGTAAATAGAATCTCTTCACTCAGCAGTCTGATCTTCCAGGGTCAAGCCAAATTGCATATTCTCAAGAACCTCTTTAAGTTCTCTTCAGGAAACTGGCTCATTCTAGAGAAGGCCTGAGATTTGAATAATATGATCCACCAACAGAGGCCCCAAGCCTACATCAGTGTAGGTCTAAACACATTCAGGCTCTTGCTGAACCATTGCCAACCTGACCTGGGAGGACCCTGGCTCAGCTCCTCCTGTCCAGCTTGCTCCAGCTGGGAAGTCTCATTTCTTTTTCGTACCAGCCTCCCAGTGTGGATAGATCAGGGACATGAGGGTACCAGTTATATTCCTTTTTTCACCTTGTATTGCACACTAGTCACAAGAATTTATAAACTTCTGATAATGACACTTTCAAAAAAGAAGTTCTATTATCTGAGATTTCTGAAGAAGCCTAATGTTGGGATGTAGTAGACAAGTCGAGAGTTCCCTGAAAAATTGTTTACTCTCTGATTTATTAACATAATAATCTTATTAGACAGATTCTAGGCATTCCTTGTGGTGTTTGGAGCTGTGGGTCTTTTGTGCATTCAGACAGGCCAAAGAAGCAGATCAGAGACTGCTATTGATTTGTTTCACTCTGGTGAATGTAAATGATTCATGTTCCACAGGCTATGTCCTACTAGAGATAAAACAGAAGGACGAAAATGTGCACAGCTTCAAAGGCGCAGCTTGATTCCACTGGTAACCTAGCACGGCAGTTAGTACACCTGGCGTTTTTAAGTATGCATCATAAACTCACCAAGGAATCAGCACCGTCTTCCCTGAAATTGCTATAGATTGACAAAAATGAGTAGAAGGAGGAGAACACAGAGAAGGATCAAACGAAGAAGCAGCAACTACAGCCTACCCCTTTTAGTTAGTGTTAGACAAGCTGCACCAAGTCCAAGAAAGCAAATATGCACCTCTTTATTGGTTTATTTCAACTTTAGGTTCACAGTAAAATTGAGAGGAAAGTACAGAGATGTCCCATACACTCCTGACCTCTACTTAATTTTGTGTTTTTTTTGTGTGTTTTTATTGGAGTATAATTGCTTCACCATATTGTGTTAGTTTCTGCTGAATAATGAAGTGAATCAGCTATATGTATACTTATATCCCCTCCCTCTTGAACATCACTCACATCCTCCATCCTGTCCTTCTAGGTCATCACAGAGCATTGAGCTAAGCTCCCAGTGCTATGCAGCAATCTACTTTGCACATAGTAGTGTATATATGATGATCCTACTCCCCCAATTTATCTCACCCTCTCCTCCCCCTGCCCCTGTGTCCACACATCCCTTCTCTACATCTGCATCTCTATTCTTGCCCTGCACTTTTTAAGGTCTGTGGAGGAACATGAAAATTGCTAACATGAACATGTCTCTGGTCAACTTAGTACTCTGAGAATTTGGGTGCCCTTACTATACTTGGACTTCCCTGGTGGCTCAGACGGTAAAGCATCTGTATATAATGTGGGAGACCTGGGTTCCATCCCTGGGTCGGGAAGATCTGCTGGAGAAGGAAGTGGCAACCCACTCCAGTACTTTTGCCTGGAAAATCCCATGGACAGAGGAGTCTGGTAGGCTACAGTCCATGGGGTCGCAAAGAGTCGGACATGACTGAGTGACTTCACTTACTTACTATACTTGTGCTTCTCTATGCATGAGCAACACATTGTCTCTCTTTTTTTTAAACACAGTCTTTAAGAAACTAAAATGTTGAAATGTTTATTCACATATTATTGTTAAAAGTCAATAGTATAAAAGAAAGGCATATTTTCTTTTTCTGCAACTGTAAGTCACATGCCAGAAAAGCTATCTTACCTGCTCCCAGGACTCAGGATTTCTATTGCAAATAGGCTTGGGATGTATATCCTCCCAGAGTACCATGTGCTTTGACTTTGCTGGGACACATTCACAGATAATGATTCATTTACAGGCACACTAGATCTCCCAGCCCAAGCCAAAGAGCAGAAACAATCTTAATATTTCTGATTAACTTAACTCTAATCTTGTGCCAAGTTAGGAAAACTAGATTTCAAAGTGGAAGCAATCATTATCAAGAATAATAAAAATGATGGATAAAGAGAGTCTGATAGAGTGACACTCATTAAAATGAAAATCTATGTGGAGATGAGTGAACAGAAAGTCATAGGTCATTAGAACCAAAGGAAGAATATATGTGCCAGATGTTGAAATAGCTGGTTTTATCTTTTCTTACTGTGGATTAAGAATTCCATCCACATGGCTCAATAATGGTGGGAAAACAGGGCAACCTTCTGAACATTATGAACGCTTTGTAATAAAGTCAGCAAAACCATGGCAAGCAATTCAAAGGACTTCTAGGCTAGGACTTCTTAACCAGAGGTCCATGCCAGAAACATCTGGAGATAGCCTTTAAAAATGTTCAGTCCAGGCTTCCACTGCCAGTCATTTTCATTCACCTAGATCTGGAATGAATCTCAGGCATATGAATTTTGAGAAATTTCCCCAAATTATTTTTATGGCAACCCTACTACAGGAAAGAAACCATTTTCTACTTCGTAGTTGCATATCTGCCATCTTCTCCACTGGATCACAAACTCCTCTGAAAGGAGCCTGCCATATTTGTGACTTTGCTATGATTAGCCCTGGAAGTCTTATGAGCTCCAGAAAGAAAGAGCATGTGCTAAATTTATTCATTATTCTAATTTTCCCTGCTCTCCCCCGTGGCTCCTAGACAGGAGGGCATGAAGTCTGTGGTTGGTGCCCAAAGAATTTTGGATTTTAAAAGTGAATACTAGAAATTTAATTATTTATGTATGGACTTGAATTGATTTTTTTCTTTTCTGTTGTTACTATAGGTTCTCAAATGTTTGTTGACTGAACATACTGAGTTTTGAAAATTAAACAGAATTTAAGGAGTTTTGAGTGGTATTTAGAGATATCAACCTTATTACTATGACCTTGCCCCTCCTTGAACTCACATATGTTGATTCTGTAGCTCACTTATGCACTTAGCTTGTTCCATCTCCTTTTAACTTTTTACCAAATGACAAACACCTGTAGAAAAAGGAATCATTCTTTTTCATCCTGTGTCTCCTGCTATGACAAGCACATAGCAGGTATGCAATTATAGAATCTTTGACTTGATAGTCTGTTATCCAGAAATTAATAATGACAATATGTACTTAATCCCAAGAATAATTATACCATTGTCATTGAAGTAAAAAGAGAACATTTAACTTCAAATTTTGAAGTCTTTTAAAAATAGATGTTATAAGCTGACTTAAAGTGGCTCTTTTAAGCTGTCACCAAAGGCATTTATTCTAGTTAAAAACCTGATCCATTTATATATTCATGCATAATTTATATCCCACCTACTTCTAAAAATTAATTGAAGGAGCCATTAAGATGATGCCAGTTATGAAAACTTGAATCACAGTAACAAAACCAATCACAAAAAGTTTTCTTCTCAAACTTACTTTGACATTTTAAAAATATTTTAGGTCAAAACATTGACCATACCTATGGGCATTATCTCTACATCAAATAGTTTGGGGCGATGTATTTGTTAACTGTTATAAGCTAGCTATTATAATTCTATTTCAAATATAGCATTTTATACTATTTTTAGTCTATACCATTAACTTACACTAATTTAAATGTTATAAGGGCTACCAGTGGCTCAGTGGTAAAGAATCCACCTGCCAATGCAGGAGATGTAAGAGATGCAGGTTCGATACCTGGATCAGGAAGATCCCCTGAATGAGGGCATGGTAACCCACTTCAGTATTCTTGCTTGGAGAATTCCATGGACAGAGGAAACTGGTGGGCTACAGTTCATTGCTTCACAACGAGTCAGACATGCCTGAAGTGACTTAGCACGCACACGTGTGAATGTTATGAACTAATGTAAGAGGTGAAAAATACCTTGACTCTTGGCTTCACATGAGTTTAAGTATGGAGAATTCCAATGAGCTGGGAAATCAAACAGTTCAAGGTCTCAGTAAAGCCACATAACAGGAATTATAAGTTGTTCCCATTTTTCTTGAAAGGTGATTTAAGGTGAGCACTCCAAAGAAACAAGGGAATTCTATTCTAAGAAAGAAACATGATGCAAATGGAAACACAGGGAGAGAGGAGGCCCCAACAAAAGCCACCTTCTCTCCATCCAAAGTGCACTTAAGTTGCATGATTCCAATGAGCTCCACACAATTAACCTATCCAAAGGGGTTGTATGCTGCTGCTGCTGCTGCTAAGTCGCTTCAGTCGTGTCTGACTCTGTGCGGCCCCATAGATGGCAGCCCACCAGGCTTCCCTGTCCCTGGGATTCTCCAGGCAAGAACACTGGAGTGGGTTGCCATTTCCTTCTCCAATGCATGAAAGTGAAGAGTGAAAGTGAAGTCGCTCAGTTGTGTCCGACTCTAGCGACCCCATGGACTGCAGCCTACCAGGCTCCTCCGTCCATGGGATTTTCTAGGCAAAAGTACTGGAGTGGGGTGCCATCGCCTTCTCCGAAGGGGTTGTATGGCAGATACTTAACTTTCCATGCAGCTGTGTTTAAGTGGACATTACACTTTGAACACGTATTTCAAATCAAAAATGAAACATTTGGACCCCTCAGTACAAAATGAATCCTGCTAAATACGGGAACATTTTTACCTAGGTGGGTTCAGTCTTAGTTTCTGCTGTCTGAAATATGATTCCAGTCTAGCCTGAAAAACTACAGATTTGAATTTAGATTTTTTAAGGAAAATTTTCTCAGAAAAATATATATAGTTTACCTTTAAATATTGGCTCGTTTAATGTAATGCCTTTTAATGTGAGATGGTATTATAATAAAATATTATTGATGAATTCTCATTAAAAATACAGTTAAGCAGTCAGATAAGGTAAAGCAGACAATCCTGTTTTTTCAATAAAGACAGTCCTGTAATTAAATAAAAATTAAGTAATTAGATGAATTGTTTTGAGATTTAGTCTCTGAATTGACAGTAACATGAAGGTTGCCCCTCAGCTTTAAGAAGGTCCACATACAATAAAAAAGCTTTGTATCATCCAGAAAGAAATCAATCAATGATTAGAAATCTACTCATAATGATAATGAACAGTAAAAGCTAAGGATTTGGGACTTCCCTGCTTGTCCAGTGGTTAAGACTCCACATTCCCAATACAGGGCACACGGATTCGATCCCTGGTTGGGGAATTAAGATCCCACTTGTTGCACAGCATGGCCAAAATAAGTAAATACATTTAAAAAGAGTTTGTGAAATGAATTAAAAAAAAAAAGCAAGACCCAAATATATGTTGTCTGCATGAGGTACATGAATTAAAAAAAATCCAGCTAAGGAGTTCATCTTCAAAATCAATGCTGTCTAATCAAATCCTGGAAAACAAACTCAGGTTTACGTTTAACACACAGGATGAAGTTGCTGCCAAATGTGAGTTGCCATGATAACTAGATTAGGGAGAGAAGGATCTGCCTTCGGACTAGAAAGAGACCCAGCATCCCAAGACCTCTCTTTGAGAGCTGCCATCATTGCCAGGCCGGTGTGGGATTCAGTTACACTAATATGCCCATTCCTGATCCAGAAAGAAGTCCTTTATCCAGTGTTCTTTAAGTTCAGTGCTAGCCTTGCTAATAAGTGTTCTAAGAAAGATCAGAATGAAATGTGGTTGTAAGTCTCTGCAGGGTTGCTCTGGGCAAGAACAGTTTGGGCATATTGGCTAAAAAGTACTCTCATTGTAGCCAGGCAGAGCTTTCTACCTGTAAACAAAGGCTTCTCTTGCTTACTGACAGGGCTTGCTAAGTCATCAGCTTTGGTGATCTTGGAGGGGCCAAGGGAAGAAGGTAGAAAGCGAAAAGAGCACAGGGGGATTTCAGCAGAAAAGGCATAGCTTTCTATTTCATGCTTCTCCTTCAGCTGCTCTCCTCTACTGGCCTGTGCTTCATCACCTTTCATGTCTCTGCCCCACGTGTTTCTTTCTGTTCAGCTGTACCAACCTTCTTATTTCCTGTGAAACAGACATCTTGAGAATGTCTCACCCTTTTCCACACATCTTTCTCTGCGTCTGATATATTTCTTTGAAACAAGATTTAAAACTTAGTGCCTCTTATCACTACAATATTGTAAAGTAATTAGCCTCCGAATTAAAACAAAAACAAAAACAACTTAGCACCTCTTATGAGAAGTTGAACTTTTGAGCAAATGAGGACAATTTCTAGAGAGGTTGGACCTAGAACGTGCCAAGGGACGGGTATGTGAGCGTGTGGGGAGAGGACAACTTTTCCTTGCATTGGTGATTTCATGATCATGGTGCATTAGAGCTGGAGGTAGAGCTAACATATGTAAGCCTTAGTTCACAGGAACTGATTCCTAAAAAATAGGTTGACTCAGTCCTCTGGGTCACTGCCAGAAACATCTCCCTTTGGTCCCAAGATAACTACTCTGAGCCACTGCCTCCTAGAATTGGCCCAACCAATGCCATGGTCTGCACTTTGTTAGTTCTTGTGACTTTAGCACTCACATTTACAGCCTAAATTCTTATTGTACCCTTGTTCCTATCTGACCAAGGCAATTTTCTACATTAAACCCTTCAGTTATAATCATCACTACCACTTATTGAGTATCTACTATGAGTCTGGTATTGTGTTAGATGTTTTACATATAGCTACTGTAATGCTTGCAACATATCTACTAAGACTGTTGCTACTATAAAGTCTGTATTACTATCATTATTTTATAGATGAAGAAAAGGAGACATGCATGGAGAGATGAAAGAATTTGCCTAAGAGTGCCAAAATTGTGATATAGCTGAGAATTAAGCCAAAATAAGTCTGGCTTCCTAGTCAAGGCTCTACCCTGAAGCTCATACCACTTAACAGTTCCTTAGCATGCTTCCCTAAGTCCCCCTCAACTCTGCTGCTGCCTGCATTCCAGCTCCATCTCTGGCCCTCCTTTAACTGTTTAACAGCAATAGTTAAACACTTATAATCTATCAACTCCCTCTTTTTCAGCATGTATCCATGCTCTTTCCTCTGCTTGAAATACTGTCTCCAATGTACTTAGCACCCCTCATCTTTCTAGATGGACTTCCCATCTAGAAAGTCCTAGAAAAGTCCTAGTCCTTTCAAGAAGGACTTCCCAGTACATCCCTTATACACAGCAGCCTACCCCCACTCCCACCAGAGCATTTACAACAGCATGGCATCAACAGTGCTCATAATTAGGTACATTTTCACCTACTCAGTGAGCCTCAGGAGGTAAGAAGGTCTTTCTCACCTTCACATTCCCAAAACCCAGCACAGGTCTTGGCACAGGCAGAGACTGAGAGTGCTTGTTGAATGCAACTTTTATTTCAAACTTCAGAAGTGTTTTTCCATTGAGAGGTGTGTGTGGTGTCTGTAACAGAGACAAAGAGACAGACACAGAGGCCGAAAGTCTGTGTTTGAATCCTCCCAACCTAATTTCGTGTCTTGTAAGAAAAGGAATAGTGTCTTCCACTTTTATATTGTTTTCTTTCAAAGCCCCTTGCCTGCTGAAAGCACCAGAATGAATGGCCCTGTTTTCAAGTCAGTGTGGAATACACCCATGAGCATGAACTCTCCAGAAGAGAAAGGTTATGAGAGGCCAGTTGACGACAGAGAAAGTACACATTTATTTAGTGTGTGGATCTCACCAATTTGCTAAAGGATTTGAGGTTCTAACACAAACAATATAAGCTAGGCAATTAAGAATAAATATTGGACTGAGACAACATAAAGGAGAAGTGACACTTGAACTACTTACTTCAATCTGGGCATTTGGTTTAGCAATCCTTCCTAGCAACTAAAACAAAATCAGAAACCACTCAGTACCATGGCTTATCAGTATTCATTTGCCTACAAACAATAGAAAACCTGGCTCACAGTGTCTTAAACATATAAGAGTTTATTCCTCTCACGGAGGTCTGAAGTGGCTGCCAACCTTGACTCAATAGCTGGATTGTGTCAGGGCCAGCATCTCTGCAAGACTCCTGGTCTTTTCCTCAGGCTTCTCACCTATAATGGTTGCAGGATTGCTGCTGGTGTTCCAGACATCACATCCGGATTAAAGGCATGAAGAACAGAGAGAAACTTTAAAAACCATTTTTGCTGATTATATGAGGATAAGCAAAAGCCTTTAATCAATAAAAGAGGAAACTCCTTCCCATGTCTTATGGATTAGAACTATGACAAATAGTCACTTCTAGCTGGAAGACAGTTTTAAAAGCATATGTCTTCTAAAAGTTTAGTTTGTTGTACACATGAAACTTATATAATGTTATAAACCAACGTTACCACAGTGAAAAAATAATATATTTTTTAAAAGCATTTCTGTCTGACTGTGGCAGGATACATGCTATCCAGGTCAAAGCTAGCATTCGTTTTACAAGGAAGAAAAAAGCGAAGTGTATTGGACAGGAAACTCACACTCTTAGTTTATAGTTGTCATTGTTGGCCAATAAATACTATAAACTCCAGCAGAGATTTGTCATGTGCATGCATGGTTGCTCAGTCATGTCTGACTCTTTGCAGCCCCATGGACTGTAGCCCACTGGGCTTCTCTGTCCATGGGATTTTTCCAGGCAAGAATACTGGAGTGGATTGCCATTTCCTACTTCAGGGGATCTTCCCAACCTAGGGATGGAACCCTGTGTGATCCCTGTGCATCTCCTGCATTCCAGGCAGATTCTTTATCCACTGAACCATTGGGGGAATTTGATGAATTAATACACACATATTTGGCCCCCTAATTAAACTCTTTGAAAAAAGACACAAACTTCATTTCTCTGCTTATAAAAGTACCTGTGAAATTTTTGGAAAATAAAGTTATAACATATATGACAATAGGTGACCAGTAGTCGTGCCCTCTAGTGATATAGTATTTTATTTAAAATGCTATATTCCTGATCTTAAAGAATGCAGTGACATAATTATAGAACACTTAGATTTTACTCAGCACATAGCACACAATTCACATATCTTACAATTCTACTATCCATAAAACATAGATGAATTTTATCCATTTTAATGAGAGAGAAAAACGTTTCTAAAAAATTGAGATCATACTTTAAAAAAAAAGAAAAAAAAAAGCTTAGGCATTTATTTTGACTAGAAATTCCTACAAACCATCATTTGTTATGGTCAAAAATTTATGTACAGAATTTATTTAACCTCCTATTATTGGACATTTAGTTTGTTTATGTTCCATTATAAAGAATCCAAGGACTAATATTATTATAGTTACATTTGGGAATAAATTATTATGATTTTGTAGGGAAAAAATCCTAGAAGTAAAATTGTGATGACAAATGTTATAAACATTTTCAAGATTTTTGACACATACTGCCAAATTTATGCTTCAGAAGAGTTATGCAATTCAGTAAATAAGAATCTCATTTTCCCTGAACCCTTGCCAGCATCTTATGTAAATCTACCATGCAATTAAGTTAAAACTAATAAATTTAATAGTTTTTCTTTTATTAGTTTTGCTTGTATGTTCTTGATATACTGGTATGACTTAACATATTCTAAAATGGCTTATTAAAATTGTATTTTGTCCATATTGCCTGTTTATATCCTTTACCTATTTTCTACTAACATATTTATATTTTTGTATTGATTTCTAAAAGCTCTTTCTGTGTTATGAACAGTGATTCTTATTTATGAAAGAAGAATATTCTCATGAAATAAGACCAAGGATATAACTATTTGTTTTGGGACTCAATTTTGCTTATAGCGGTCTTTGATTCCTCCCTTTTTCACTTGCAATAAAAGCCTTTTGCAAACTTTTAAAGAAATGTCTATGGACAGTAGATTCTCCAAACCATTGCGCATACCACCAAGTCCTTCCATCGTTTTCGTATTTGTCCATCGATGACAACTATCTGGGTCTGTGGTTCTTCATTAACAGTCATTTCATCTCAAAACTCTTGGTTATTTCCTTACATGATTTCTGGAATTTAATGTTCTCTACAACTCTTTGTTAAAACCCTTTTAAACTTCCAATTCTAGCTGTTTTCTATTTGACTTCAAGAATTTGATGTTGTCCGCAAGTAATCCAAAGCTAATCTGATCGTTTCTCTGTTACTAATTTTTCCCTCTTGTCTCCTGTTCTTTATACAAAACATTTTCTTTATCTTCTAATAAATGAAAAACCTCAGCCAGGTTGTTTGTTAGCATGAACCGTCTCTCTTTTATGTTTTTATTTTAACTTCTTAGGGCATAGTGAGTATGTTCAATCTGAGTATATAAATCTTTCTAGCACACACACAAAAATATTTCTTTAACTGGGTCTTCATTACTCCATTTTATTTCTTCTTTAGGAGCATCAGCTGTTCTCTTAAGAACAACTTTGGATTGATTTTTTATTATATTGTCCTCCATATCTATTATATTTACCATCATTACTTTCAACACTTTTTATTAACTACCTTCTCAGTTCCTGTTTATCCTATCTCTGATTCCATTTTCTACAGTATTAATTTGGATCTTTTTTCTTCCCAGTGAGAATTCAGACATTTCTATTGCACTTACAGTTTTCCTTCAGTTCTCCTCTATTTCACACAATTATCTTTAATTCAGTTTGCTGTCTTTGGTTTTGATCTTGATTTTTTTTTTTTTTTTTTGCTTTTCTGTATCCTCATGTCTTTCTGCTCTTATTTCATGGAAGGTATATCTACTTGCTGCCTGTTTTAGGAATTCAAATCTTAAATATTTTTTCTCAGCTATAACAGTAATTATTTTTTCTATGTATCTGTAGATAATTTCCTTAGTCTATGATTTTTTTAAAAAAATCTGCACTTATAAAATAGCTTTCCATACTCAAAATTTCCAATTGATAGAATATTTGATCGACCTTGGACTTTCTCAGAGTTATTTCAGTGTTGATGATCAGTGAGAGATCCTCTTAGCTCCATTTCTAGTGTCTAGGTAATATTCAATTGGATTACTTCTGTTAGGTTGATACAGTATCTTCTATTCTCAACATCTGGCTCTTTGGCACCATGACTCTGAATGCCCTAGGAACTTGTAAAGCCTTATCAAACCTTTTTTCCAAAGATTTTTGGGTATCACAGTGTATGCAGCACGAGTGGCTGGAGTGAGGAGAATAAGACATTGAACCACCCCTTTAGGACTGCTATGAACTTGACCATCACAGATATTTATCAAAGAAACTAAAGTGGCAATCCCCACTAGGGTCTTCAACCAGAGGGCCACAGAGGAGGTGACCTATGGCCAATGACAGATGCTTCTCTTTAGGAAGAAGCAGAATGAAACTAAGCAGCAGTGTGTTCTGCCTATGGATTTAAATTTACAAGGCTAGTTAAATAATACATAGTAATCTATACTCAGGAGAAAAATAAATTGATATATTCTCTTATTATGTATGTGAGATAAAGATTGTTGAAATTGACTGTGGTTAATAGGGGATCTTTGGTGGGAGAAATAGTAATTATACATTTTCATTACGTGATTCTCTAAACTTTGAATATGTTCACGGTTACTGGAAGTTCATAGCCTGGTTCATAGTGGATGTTTGATAAATATTTTTCAATGAATGCACAACTGATTAGTGATCATAACTTTGGGAGAATAATCCTAAAAGGGGGTGCGGAGCTGAGCTGAAGTTGGGTTTACTCCCTTCTTCTTGTCCCTTTGAGGTAGCCTTTCTGAGCTTTGGGAAGTAGGACACGTGGAACTGAGAAGGGCCTAGGTGAAAAGCTCAAGCACCATGCTGATCTCCAGCAACATCTCCAGGAAGCAGCTGTAACCAGCAGCCTCCAGTTGTCTCCACAATCTCTTCAGTTCATACTCACCATGTTCCATTATTTGTATGTCAGCAACTGATAACTTTTGTAGTACACAAAGCCCCTAGTTTCCAAGGACAGTCATTTCAGTGCCTAGGTTTATATAATGAGAGATAAGTATGGAGAAACAGATTACTGTATGCCCAGTAGTCCCAAACTATGCAAGGAACTAGAAAGCAGAATGTCTGGGTTCTTATTCTTCCTTGGACTCTGCCTGACATTCAAAATATTTCTGAATCTTTCTGAGTTTCGGTTTCCATATCTGAAAAATGGAGAAATTGAACAAAGTCATCTCTTAAGATGCTTCAGCTGTAACACCCTCAATTCTCTTTTCAGAAAACACACTGTGTCCTTTACTGGACACGGAGACGGTTTATTCTGTGAATGTGTCTCTCAGAGCTTTATAGGTGTTTGTTTAGATATAAACAGGAAAATTGCCTGCGATGCTCCTCTCCCCACTCTAGTTTGAGATTAAAAGAGCGCATTTTTTTTCAATATGTTCAGTTTTCAAAAGACACGCTGGAGGAAGTCAGCCAATTTCTGCCCACACAACCTCCAAGTGACGTCAATGGAAGCAGAGCACACAGATCTCTAGGCAAGTTTTGGCTCATTATGTGAGGGTTTTGTTTTGTTTTTTTTTTTTTCCTTTTTAAAGAACAACTGCAAAAATGATTTCTCTCAACTCAAATTACACAATTTGTTCTTCTTTGTGCCCTGACTCAGCAGTAGACATAATGTGGAAAATAAAGCAAGATCTCCTTTTTACACAAGTAAAACAGGACTTAGTTATGTGAAATACAGGGTTTTTGAGATTCTCAAACACTATTTAAGTAGTACTCCTTTTGCCATAGCCTCCTTCTAATTTCAATAAAGATGGCTGATAAACAATCATTAGATGGACAACTGGAAAAACATAGCTTATTATCCTAATTTTAATCTGAGATTTGATCTCCCATCCTGCTATTGATTTTATTACACATCTTGGGTTTATGTCTTAGCTTAGCTCTTAAAAATATTTTAAAGGATTTTCCTGGCAAGAAAATAGAATTTGTATTTTGTCCTCAGCTCTGCTTCACATAATAAAGTCAAATAGACCTGGTAATTGCATTCTATATAATACAGTATGACTGTATAAGAAGAAGAGTAGTTAACAATCATATAGCTTTTATATGTGATAGATATAGCATGGCTCAATTTTCACAGTAACCCTGCGAGGCTGTTGTTATTTTCCTGATTTTAGATTTCCTGATTAAGAAACTGAGGATCTGAGAAGTTAGGTAATTTGCCCAAAGTCACACAGCTGAACAAGTGGCATTCGGATTCCAAATCTGGCTTCAAAATCTAACCACTGTGCTATCCAGACAATAATCTGTTTACTCTTCCATTCAAAAAGCATTTAATGGTACCTGACCATTCTAGACTCTGAGAATAGTCAGTTTACTAGGTGATGTGGAACCCACTCCAGTGTTCTTGCCTGGAGAATCCCAGGGACTGGTGGGCTGCCGTCTATGGGGTCGCACAGAGTCGGACACGACTGACGCGACTTAGCAGCAAAAGCAGGTAATATGGAATAGAGACATAGAAACAAAATGAATAGATATGGAAGGGAATTCAGATTTTGTTTGTACCTGCACTGGCCCAGACCCTGTGCTAGACAACCCACATCTCTTGATTTATATAAAATCTGAATGAGCAAAGCTGTATCAGTGACATTTGATTGACAAAGAAACTGAGTTTTAGGGATATTGTCATGTGCCAAAGATCACACAGCTGATAAAGGTTTGGATTTTAATCCAAGCCAGTCTGTTTCCTCCACCTGCACTTTCTTCTCTATACACACTACCTTCATGCGTGGTTGCTTCAGTTGTGTCCGACTCTCTGCAACCCTGAGGACTGCAGCTCACCAGGCTCCTCTGTCCATGGGATTTCCCAAAGTACACTGGAGTGGATGGCCATTTCCTTCTCCAAGGGATTTCCCTGACACAGGGATTGAATCGTGTCTCCTGTATTGGCAGACAGGTTCTTTACCACTATCACCATCTGGGAAGCCCACCGCCTCAATGAGCATGAATAAACAAAATACAGTTTACTGTCTTGGCTAGAGCAGGAGGCATGCACAAGTGCCCCAATATTTGGAAAGGTCTTAGAAATTTTTTAGAGGTGATGGCACCAAAAGGAATTTCTGTACTTGAGAATGTCTATCATTATACTCCACTGTAGTCTGCATGGCCCAGTGTTGAGAAGATTGCAGACAAGTCTAGGTCCAAAGTGGTCCATGGATAAATTTTCACATAATTTTGATTAATAGTATACATTAGATCTAAGGGGCTTCCTTTGTGGCCCAGAAAGTAAAAAATCCACCTGTAGTGCGGGAGACCTGGGTTCTATCCCTGGGTTGGGAAGATCCCCTGGAGGAGGGCACGGCAACCCACTCCAGTATGCTTGCCTGGAGAATCACCATGGACAAAGGAGCCTGGTGGGCTACAGTCCATGGGGTTGCAGAGTCCGACATGACTGAGTGATTAAGCACAGCACATTTGATCTAAATAGCATCAAAACATCTAATTCCTTTTTTAAAGCAATTGTGAATGAATTTAATGTTTTATATATAAGCTCTGATATTTTTAGATGAATTAATAGAAATTTTGAGTGAAATTGCAGTTTTCCATGAGTCTGTGCAGAAATTAAAATCGGCATCCAGTATGTGATATCCTAGAAGAACCAATCTGTAAATATTAAAAGGTAAAATATATGAAAAATATGTAAGTACTTAAAGTTTTTCAAAATAATAAAAATATGGTATAAATTTAGTCTATTTTTCCCCTCTTTATTTGAATAGAACACTTTTCCTCAAAAATATTACCAACTGAATAAAAGGCAGTTTGGGTTTAAATTGTCCTCCTTTCAGAGTTGGTTCGCATCACACCAAATGTCTTATTTATATTTAAATACCACAGGGAATGGGCAAGAAATTGTATGTTTAAACTGGACTTTTTCAAGACATTTAAGGCCAGAACTTTTGCTTTGCCAAAGACCAAATTGTTGCAAAGTAGAGCTAGCACCTGATCTTGTGGTGAGTTAGTATAAGTAAATATCTCCACCTGGAAATGGAAACAAATGTTCCCGAGACCCTGGATACCATCTCTTAGCCTGGGGACAGCAGTTTGCTTGTTGCTGAGGCTGGAATACACATCTTGAGAGTGAGGATCTCCAAGAGAACCTTTCTCCCTAACACATAGCCCACACTGCTTGTGCACTTGCAGATTTCGTCACCTTCTGGGCCACCACAAGTTCTTAAAAACCCAGAAATGCTTATAGACGCCAAGTCACTTTTGTCGATATTTTCCCCATGTTTGAATGGACATTCCAATAAGAAATAACATTTCTAAACATGTTTCACCCAAAATAGTCTTAAAAACAGTCTTCCCAATCATGTCAGAGTCTTCCAACAGTATATTAGGTGTATTGTAATATTACATCAAATGTTATGATGTAAAATACTTTTGACCTGTGTAGAAACATAGTATTACTTTTAATCACAGCATCAATACCACTTGAATGCAGTTTTTAACTTCTCAGTCCCTCCTGGGATATACAGAGATCTCTGAACAGGTCTGTATCCACCCAATAGTGGAGATCAGCTGCCCATTCATCCGGCACGGGTAATGCTACATATCACACAACACCGTTCATTAACCTCACAGAGTTCATCTATCTTCTATGGATGCAAAGTTTATTTATCCTTTGTAAATCTGGGTTCTAGAGCTTTCAGCTTCCTGCAAGTCCCATTCAGGGCTGAATTATGGGCACTGGGCCTGTGTAGTTGCATATGCCCCATACATGGTTCAACACTCAGAAGGGTTTAGTGCTCAGAAGGGTCCTTACTTGGTTTAACAGTCTCTTGTAGGATCTTGAAATCCTTAATCCTTGAAGCCCCTTAATGAACAAGGGGCTTTGCATTTTCATTTTGCTGTGTGATCTGCAAATTATGTAGCCTGTCCTGATCACATTGTAATGTTAATGTAGCAAGTACAAAAATTGATTTAAAGTGGAAGAACTAAAATGGGACTTCCCTGGCTGTCCAGTGGTTAAGACTCTGTGCTTCCAATACAGGGTGTACAGGTTCAGTCCCTGGTCAGGGAACTAAGATCCTGCATGCCGAAAGGCATGGCCAAAAAAATAAATAGTATAAGAACTAAAATGAAAATCTGACCAAAGTGCCCCTAACAAATATGAGAGATTTTCCGAAGTAGAATGTCCCATTTAGTAATTATATTTGGATTTATTTTTCTGGTTAAAGAATTCTATTCTTTTAAACTGACTAATTCTATAACAAATAATGTGATACATGCACACATGTATGTATGTATGTATATATATACACATACATACATATAATACCCCTGATTCAGCTATGACCAATTAATGCATATATGTAAAAAAAAATAGTTGATAAGTATGAGCAGAAGGAATGTGAGAAAAGAGAAAGACCAACCAGATTCCAAAATCTTTAAACTTAGTGGCTCAGAAAGTAAAGAATCTGCCTGCAATGCAGGAGACCTGAGTTCGATCCTTGGGTCAAGAAGATCCCCTGGAGAAGGGAATGGCAACCCACTCCAGTATTCTTGCCTGGAGAATTCCATGGACAGAGGAGACTGGCAGGCTACAGTCCATAGTGTTGCAAAGAGTCGGATATGACTGAGTGACTGACACACACAAAAAAACTTAAAAACATTCAATACTTTCTTTTCAGGATAAGCATTACATGGACTTCTCTTTCAGAGAATTCATTATCCTCTCTTATTTATTTTTGGATTATCATTGTTTTATAAAAAATATTGCAAATATGCAAATATCACCAAAGTTGAAATTGCACGTGGTCAGACAAACGGGGGTCTGAAGGCTTTTGTAACCATCAGCGAGAGCAGTCTTACCATGTTTCTCCTTCTTTCCCTGTGTGGGTGCAAGGGCGTGGGGAGTGGGCCAACATGACGCGCAATGCACTGTGCAAAAGCCAGCATGAATCTCAGGCCTTTTTGTGCACAGAAAGGACTGATTGTGTGGCGAGCAGCTGGAATGCACGCTGGTCACTTTGTGGAGCAGTGTTAGCAGACATCATTTTGCTGGATTGTTGGAGGAGCGGCAGAACAAGGACAGAAAGCAAAGCTCCTTCTCTGTACTTCTGCAGCCCCGTAATTCTCCTCCTCCTCTTTGTTCACATTATAAACAGGAATCCTATACATTCAGAATTCTTCAGCTCTGTTTTCTCAATTGAGTGCTGCTATTTCAAGAGTGCAGTCCTCCCTTTCTGGCTGCTTGGAAATAGACGATTCAGTTCGTGTGCTCAGAATGACATGATAAGGGGCCCTGGTGGCGACTCAGAGGACATTTCAGTCTTGTCCTGTGATGGGGCACTAAAAGCTTTTAACAAAGAGCATTTTAGAGAACTTCTCACATATAATGCCAAGAGAAAAAAATCAGTATTTTTTTCAAGGTATCTTAAATTTTATTTTTAAGAAATCTCAATATAAAATTCTTTACAAAACAGTAATCAAAAATTGTACCCATGGGTCTGCTTATGGTTACAGTGTTACAGTGTTGGAGAAGTGCCAAGCTCTGCTCTTGTCATGTTGCTTGATATTTGGCCAACACTTGGTCAATCTGGGTCTCAGTCCTCTAAACATTCAGCATGCTACACTCCCCCACTCCCCACCAAAACTCACAGCTCCTGCCAACCCAGTCTCCTCTGCTGAGAATTGACCTTATATGTAAAACCTTCCATGAGGAAGAAGTTCCAAATGTCTTTCCTATTTTGCTAGTTTTTGTTGGATTTTAAATTTTGGAATATGTATCATTTTTTCTGTAAGCTATACTGGAAAAAACAGTATGAACATACTCACACAGTGTCCTCACAAAATGTAATCACACAAATATTTTCAATGATGTGAATATTTACATTTGTTATTTTGACTTGGATTTTAATGAGGCTTTCTTTTTAATCCTCTAGGCTTTTCTCAGGGCGTCATTTTGCCAATGTGGTTAATGAGATGTCTCTTGAGCCCACGTGCATTTTTAACTTCCTCATTACAGTTGATAGGGTAACCCAACTGAACCAGTTAAAATGATTCTTAATTGCCTATCCCACTTTCTCTTGCCAGCTCAGAAAAAGCTTGGTAAGAGAAGAATGACTTGGTAAGTCAAGAGGAAAATAACTGATGTAGCCCCATACTTGGTGAACTTCTCACACCAGGAAATCTCTGCGAGTTCTGATTTAACTCCTGCCTTTGGCTTTGTGCTGCTTCCCTAGAATTCTTGAAGACCCTTCCTGTTCACACACAATTTAAGAGTCAGCCAACAACTTAAGAAGAATTTGTACACAGATTTTAGGGTTTCTCCCATATGGTTTTTTCTCTTTTGGAGTTCTATTAGTATTTTTATTTCTTCTTGCAGCCCTGAACTCTGACCACTTGTTTCCTTAAGCCAGTAAAATTGTGCTGCTTTTCCACACTTCTTCCTTGGCACCCCAAAGAAATATGGAGCCCCCCTTCTTTCAAGGATAATTATCATTCCATTTTCCACTTGTTTTTATTGTTGTATAGTGCTTTCAGTCAACCAAGCTGATCTAGTTACTATCAGAAAAGGAAGTTTTGTCCAATAAAAGCTACTCTACCATGCTCAGTCTGGAATTCCTGAACTACTATAATTAATAAGAGAATATTCACAATATGCTACTAAAAATTGAATATACAAAATCAATTCCATTTCTATACACATGGAAAAAAGCAGACAATGTAATTTTAATTTAATTTACATTTATAATTTAATGGAAAAGTATAAAGCGCTTAACAATACTACAAAACATATACAAGATTTTAAAGAGAAAATGATGAAATTTATTGAATAAATAGTTTCGGAAGGTTTTAACTATAACCTTAATAAAAAGATACATATCATGTTCTTCAGTTCAGTTCAGTTCAGTTGCTCAGTCGTGTCCGACTCTTTGCGACCCCATGAATTGCAGCACACCAGGCCTGCCTATCCATCACCAACTTCCAGAGTTCACTCAAACTCAAGTCCATCGAGTTGGTGATGCCATCCAGCTATCTCATCCTCTGTCGTCCCCTTCTCCTCCTGCCCTCAATCCCTCCCAGCATCGAAGTCTTTTCCAATGAGTCAACTCTTCGCATGAGGTGGCCAAAGTACTGGAGTTTCAGCTTTAGTATCATTTCTTCCAAAGAACACCCAGGACTGATCTCCTTCAGAATGGACTGGTTGGATTTCCTTGCAGTCCAAGGGACTCTCAAGAGTCTTCTCTAACACCACAGTTCAAAAGCATCAATTCTTCGGCACTCAGCTTTCTTCACAGTCCAACTTTCACATCCATACGTGACTATTGGAAAAACCATAGCCTTGACTAGACGGACCTTTGTTGGCAAAGTAATGTCTCTGCTTTTGAATATGCTATCTAGGTTGGTCATAACTTTCTTAGAAAGACTCAATATGAAAAAGAACTAATTCCCCCATAGAGGAAACATGGGCAAAAGATCAAAAAGACATGTCACAGCAGAGAAAATAGAAAACGGCCCACAAACATTTGAAAAGATGCTCCACTGCACCAGAAATCAGGAAATGCAAAGTTAAGTTTGTAGGAGATATTATTTTACACTTACCAAATTGGCAAAAACTTAAAAATCTAACAATTTCAAGTATTACAGAGAAACAAAAAGGCTCATCTACTGCTCATTGGAACATGAATTAGTTCAATTTCCTTAGAAAATTATAAATCATATCTATTTTACAACCCAGCTATTTTACTCCTATGTATTTACCTGGAGAAACTATTACACATATGTGGGTAAATGTTCATAAGACTATCATTGCTAATAGTTTAAAAAAAAAATGGAAGCAACCCAAGTGTCTTATCAACAGCAGAAAAGATAAACCTATTGTAGTATGTTCACACATTAGAGTACCATACCACAGTAAAAATGAAAAGAATACAGCTACATCCATGGAGAAAGCTTAGAAATATATAAGTTTGGAAGAAGGAAGCAGAAGTATCCAAACTATTTCTATTAAAGTTCAAGACCAAACAACATGAAATAACAGGTTGTTTGAGGAATATCTATATGGATGGGTCTAGTGAAGAAGAAAAAGGAAGTTAATGATAATACTACTTTCATGATGGATGTTTCCTCTGGATAGATGGAGGGGGGATGTGAGTGTGGAGAAAAAACAGAAGGAATATCAAAGACGTGGTGCTGTAATGTTCTCTTCCTGTGCTTATGGAGGGTAACTGGGTCCTCTATTAACAGTCTTTAAATTGTACATAAGTATTTATACCGTCTTCTCTGTGTATGATATTTCACAATAATACATGTTATTTTTCCATCTTTGTATTTTTTGTAATGTCTGTATAATTTTTAACTGCTCTCTGCAGTTGCTATGGAAAATGAGATATCTGGGCAACAGGGACCAGTGGTCAGGCAAGATGCGGAGCCCAGGGCTGGTAGGGATAAGAATGGAAGAGTCAGCGTCTACAAGTCTGCAGCTGCACCACTGGGGTCCTCAACAAATAAGCAGATGTGATCACAGGAGTGGGTCTAGGATGAGTAGAGCGCATCTAGCCCTTCATCCTGCTTATATATAGCAGAAGCTACCAAGTATCCCTCTGAACACCCTTAACTGCTGACATAAGCCAGAGCATGTTTCTGTTGCTTGCAACCCAGATCCCTGATTGGTGTATTGCTTTTGAGGTGTCTATGGGAACAGGTGAGAAGGCTTAATATTGCCATTAGAAATACAGCTTGAAATTTAGGAAGGACGTCTGAGCCTGACACACAATATTCAGTCAAAAGTGTGACTACATATGAGTTCACACCAGGGAGGGTGTGAAGCATAAATCCCAAAGAAGACTCACTACAACACCTACCAGGCATCCAACTTCACATCTGCCAGTGTCTTGTGCTGAGATGATATCGGCACAGTCTTGATACCCATGAGTCCCACTTCTCTACAAACCAGGGTCACAGTCACTGCTTTAGGAACATAGGTACAGCCTATGGATACATCCGAATACTCACTGACTGTATTTTTAAACTTTATTTCATTACATGACTTCTACACCGCCAAGAATATTACTTCACGATCTAAAGAAAGTTTCTCTAAGAATGATCCCATACTTTTAAAACATATCAGAGTATTCCTCTGTATAATTAACCTACATTCTTGTATCAGAAGCATAAATAAGCAAGAGTTAAAAAATAAGTTATTAACTAATAAGTTAGCATATAGTTACATACTAGTAATTATATAGTTGATAGCACAAAGCTCTACCAGGCCAGTATATATAAATCTTTACACTGGACAAAAAATATTTAAAACATTAGAATAAAAGGAAAAAGCAAAAACATTTGATTGTGAAAAAGGATTCAGTAATTGCAGTGAACATCTCATTAAACACAGTTTTTATTTGCAAGAAGATTGGAGAGCTCTAATTAAGTCATAAGCTGTCCCTCTGAGTAATTAACTGTGGCAGGAAAATTCTAGGTGGCCTGTTAAATCTCCATACCCACAGCTGTTCAGGGGAAAAGTATAAGCAAGCCCAGCATGTGCTTGATTTTAGTGGTGAATTTTTCTCCAACTGGATGGTCTTGTCCACCATAGGTCATACATACCAAGAACTGGGATTTAAAAAAGGAAAACATTTCATGAATAATTTTATATGAGTTCTATGTTGGAGTGATCATCTTTTTAACTACTAGAAATACTTGGCTACTAGAAATTTTAAAATTTCATGCATCTCGTATTTGTGGTTTGCATGTATTTATATTTAATGACCCTTTGGATTTGTGGGCTGAAAGCATATGTGGAAATATTTTTAAAAAGAAGTCAGAGTATTTGCGCTATAGAATTTCAAACTAGAAGAAACTTTTAAAAGTGAATGATGTAAAAGTGCTTATATGTTCTCAACTGAGCCCCTACTTTCTACCACACACACTCACACAAGTTTCTGTGCATCTCAAACTAGGACCAGTCTAAGTAGAGAGCTGATAGAAAAGAGTTTGACATTATTGGGAAGAATCTCCTACCTAGTGTTTCTAAATATTCTATTAGACATAAATTGCAGAATTAGAAAAAGAGCAAAACTGAAAGAAAAAATTGAGAGAACAGACAAGAGAGGTCATCAGTGGAAAACAGAGGGAAAGTCAAAGGGCATTCTGGATAAGAAAAATAAATTGAGCAAAAGCTGAAAGAGAAAAATAATTTGGGGTCTTTAGAAGAAGATAACAACAATTAATATTTTAAAATATCTTTTAGATTACAAAGATATCTTCTCAGGTATATTTTCATCATTGTATAAATCTGTTTTTATCATTTCCGTTTTACAGATAAGATCCAAATTTAAGAAATATGGACAAGATCATAGTCAGTCAGTGGTGGATCTAGAACTTGAGATACCACTGGTCCAACTCGCCCAGAGCAGGGCCAGGACTGGGGTTTCCTGGGGCACCAGAGTTTTGGTGCTAGAAGAAGGAAATGTCTCAGGCAGACCAGGGGAGCCTATCAGCCTACACTTGAACCTATGTCTTCTGACTCTTGATCCCATTCTCTTTGCATTAATAATAATTACAACTATTTATTGAATACTTTTGATGTGCCAAGATAATTAGGACCTCACATAATTAAATTTTAAATTTGCAAAACAAGCTCATGTTTAGTTAATTCTTCTCTCCAAATAACCTGGACAAAGAAATTGAGTTGACTCAGCAGGTAAAGAATCTGCCCAATAGTGCAGGAGACGCAGGTGTGATCCCTGGGTCAGTAAGATCCCCTGGAGGAGGAAATGGCAACCCACTGCAGTATTCTTGCCTGAAAAAATCCCATGAACTGAGGAGCCTGATAGGCTACAGTCCATGGGGTCACAAAGAGTTGGGCACTACTGAGCAAGATTCACACCAGGTCGTTGGTAACTTACCCAAAGTCACACAGCTGGTAAGAACCTGGATTCAAACTGGATTCAAACTCAGGCCATCTTCGAGCAGAGCCAGCACTGCTAGTCACAGTGCCAACTGCCCATTGCCCAGCTGCCATCTCACACACTTGCTCAGGGCCACAGGCCCCACGGGGCCTTCTGCCTCATTCATTTATCGTTCTGTCATCAGTATGAAGGCACAGCTTAACCGGAATTCATAGGTTTCATCTTCAGCGCCCAGCTTCTACTGCAGCCACTCTACTGAATGAAACGTTCCTCCTTACTTTTATCCTGACAGTCTCCATTTGAAATAACCTCTCTTACTGAAATCCTGCTGTTGCCTGTCCTACCTTTGAATCAGGTGTTCTGATTCAAAAAGAGTTCTTTGAAGGTATCAAAAAATTGCCCTTTCTCATTTGATGTGTACCAGGAAGAGCTGCCATACAACTTGTTTTTCAAATTATAAGCAATAGGCTTGCTTTAGTAAAATCCTACTTTTTGTTATCCTTTCTGATACAGTTTGCATAAAAAAAAATGCTCCTTGGAAGAATATGCCTTATTTACACAGAACAGAGCTTCTAGGCTCCATTTAAGGCATGAAGAGAGACATGTAAGCTTATTCATGATCCTATTCTCATTATGTGAATGATAAGCTTGTCAGTTTCTTAAAATTATAAATTCCTGGGTGACAGTGATTGTGTCACTTTCTTTACTCTGTAACCCACTCATCACTGGCACAGTGATTGACAGAAAACTTTTCCGTAATGTAGACTTGAGTGGAATATGGTGTTAACCAGAGATTTTACTGGCCCAAAACTGAGGCCATGAGATTTATTTGATTCTCTTATGACCTACGGCTTTAAGCCCTGTCACTTTTTTCTCCTCCTACCTAAGTCTTCACAGTTGCTGACCCTAAGCAGTATACGGATATAGTCACCACTTCAGAAGTAAAAATCTTACATTGAATATTCAAATTACTTGCCTTTTTATTGAGATATAACCAAATCCACTAACATTTACTCTTTTAAGTTGAGTTTGAAAACTGTATACAACTGTATACTGGACACAATAAAAATATATATTTTCATCATGCCAAAAAATGTCCCCTGCTCCCTTGCTGTCAACTCCATCACTCTCGAGCCCCTGGTACCAGGAATCTGCTTTCTGTCTCTTTCAATCTGTCTTTCTGAGACATGGAATCAAGCAGCAGGTAGCCTTTTAGACTGGTTTCTTTCACTCTGTATGATGGTTTTAAGATTCATCCCAGTTGACCCTCTCAGCATTTACTTCTTTTTACTGCTAATTATTATTCCAATGTATGGCTATACAAAAATTTAATTATCCATTCCCCAGTGATGCACATTTGGGGTTTTGTCTGTTATAGTAAAGCTGCAGTGAACAGGTCATGGCATGGATGTGTTTTCACTACTCTTGAATAAATACCTAGGAATGGTCATAGGGTTAGTGTATGTTTACCTTTATAAGAAAACTGCCAAACCATTTGCCAAAGTCACTATAACACTTTGCATTCCCATCAGCAATATGTGCGAATTCCAGATGCTCTACTTTCTTGCCAGTACTTGGCATTATCTGTCTCCTTAATTTTAAACATTCTTGTAGGTGTGTCTAGTAGGTGTATTTCACTGTGGAAATATAGTGAATTTAATTTGCATTTCCTTGGAAATGTCACTAATAGATCTCTTTGGAGGGCATAATTTGTATATAGTACAATGTCATTACATGATAGATGAGTTGACAAATGTACTCTCTTTATGTAACCCACACTAGATCAAGGTATGGACAAAAGCCAATTAGCTAGGAATTCCCTTTGTACGCTTGTACCTTTGTACTATCAATCTCCTTCCACCACATAAACCACTGTTGAGTTTTTTTCACTGCAGATTACTTTTCCTGTAGTAGAACTTCATATGTATGGAATTATGCAAACTATACTTTATTTATGGTCAGCTTCTTTCACCTAGCCTGATATGTTTGGAAGGTCATCCAAGTTGCAATGGGCATTTCCTTTAATTTCTGAGTAACGTTCCTTTGTTCAGAAAATCCTCAATTTGTTTATCCATTCTCTTGTTGGTTAACATTTTAGTTGTTCCCAGGTTTTGTCTACTATGACTAAAACTCCTGCAGATATTTTTGTTCAAGCAGTTTTGTGAAAACATATTTTTATTTCTCTTGAATAAAGAGCTAGGAGTGGAATTGCTCAGTCAGATAGTAGGTATATGTTTACCTTTAGAAGAACTTGCCAAGCTGTTTTCCAAAGTGGCTTTCCCACTTTGCATTTCTACCCACAAAGTATGAGTTTCAGTTGTTCCACATCCTTGTCAGATTTTTTTCAGCTTTTTGCTGTGTTTTTTTTAAGTTTAGCCTTCTAATGGGTGTGTGGTGATACTTCACTGTGGTACTGAATTTCACTGATGAGTAATCATGTACTATTTGTTCATTTGTAGTTTTCCCTTGATGAAGTGTCTGCTCAAGTATTTTTTCTTTTTTACTGGATTATCTGTTTATTGCTGAACGCTAATGAATTGACTAATCTGTAGTGTTTTTTTTCACATATTTTTGCATACAATTCCTTGTTTCTCTCTGTGTGTGGCTTGGAAGAAGCATAATAAAACACAAGTAAATATATATTACTTGTATATCTTTATAATATATTAATATAATTTATAATACACATTAATGAATATATTTTATAAAATACAAATACATGTTTGGTGAGCAAATGTTTTCATTAGATGAAGTTAATTTATTAAAAATATTTTTATAGTCATTCTTTTCAATATCCTGTGTAAGAAATCTTTGCCTACCCCAAGGTTGCAAAGATATTCTATGTTTTCTTCTGAAAACTTTGTAGTCTTCACTTTTACACTAGGTCTGAGACATAAAATTATTTTGTGTGTGTTTTTGATATGGTAATAGTACATTATCGTGATTTTTGAAGGTTTATAACAAAACTTAAATAATCCCCCCAAATTGTTCTTTTTTAAGAGTTTTTTGGCTATTCTAGATCCTTCACATTTTCACTTATGTTTCAGAATTAACTTGTAAATTTTTACAGAAGTCTGCAGGGAATATTTAAATGTTTTTTCTTTGTGTGTGTCAATTTTGTATAGTTTTTATTTTCCAGTTTTCATTGTCACATAATTTTTTCTTTTGCCATGTCAAATCTATTGCCAAACTCCACCAAGTAAGTTTTTAATTTAGGATATTGGAAATTTCAGTTCTAAAAGCTTCATTTGGTTGTCTTTTTCAGTTCCAATTTTCTACTGAAATTTGTCATCTACTTAGTCATTATATTGATCTTTTTCCTTTGACTCCTTTGATAATAGATATTTTATTCTTTTTTTTTTTTTAACTTGGTAAGCTCTTCTACTGTATTCTTAATGACTTGCGCTAGAAACAGATTGGCTTCTCTGCTAGAGGCAATTATGGCTCCTGCCTTAAAAAACTTACTGTTCATTTAAGTAAATAAAACTATTGTTTCCAAGGCCAGAGCCTTCAAGGTTGAGTAGGACTTAAGTATACAAAAGAGGTGTTTTGGAGTATTAGCTTGTCTGCTATTCCAACACCTTTTGTTATTTCAGATCTGCCTCTATCAACCTTTTTTCTAGTTCAAGTTAAATTTTTCTAATTCTTTGCACATTTGATGTGTGTGTGTGTGTGTGTGTGTGTGTGTTTGGTGTGCTAGATTTTGTGAATTCTATCTTGCTGAGAATCTGAATTTTGTTGTCTTCCTTTAATAAATATTGAATTTTGTTCTGTAGGAAGTTAAAGGTACTTATAAAGCAATTGATTCTTTCAAGGCTTGTCATTAAGATTTGTAAGAGCAAGTTTTGTGTACCCGTTACTCTAGGATAAGAATGGCCTTAATCCTGAAGTGTGGTGATTTTCATATCTCAACGGCAAGCCCAGAGCTCAGTGTCTACTCTGGCTGGTCAGAACTCCTACAACTCCCAGCCCTGTTTCCCCCTGTTGTCTTCATTCCAGGCCCAGCTCCTACTAGCTCCACTCTGCTATACCTCACAGATCTTGCCCTAAGCATGAATGCATGCTCAGTTGCTTCAGTCATGTCCAACTCTTGGTGACCCTGTGGACCGTAGCCCAGTAGACTCCTCTGTGCATGGGATTCTCCAGCAAGAATACTGGAGTAGGTTGCCATGTTCTCCACCAGGGAATCTTCCCAGCCCAAGGATCGAACCCACATTTCCTACATCTCTTGCATTGCAGGAGGATTCTGTACTGCTGAGCCACTGCGGAAGTTCTAAGGCATGAATATGTTAGTATTTATCAGAAGTATTAAAGGGATCTTCCTGCAGATTTCTGTTGTTTCTTCTTTATGCAGGTTCCAGTTCTCTTCTGTTGAGGAGCATCCTTCAAAATTCTAGCCACTCCATCAGCCCCAAAGAGTATCTTCCTCCTTAGCTTGGCAAGACCACTGTGTGCTGCTTTGGCTTCACTTCCCTGTGTGTGTGCAGAGATGTGGGATAATCAGGGAGCTCTCATCAAGAGATTCCTCCCTCTCAGAGACCAGGATTCTGTGCTTAGTGTCTTGCAATATCTAAGAGCAATTGCTTCAAATATTTTGCCATCTTTCCATTGTTGCAGCCAGATGAGTTCATCACTACCAGTGTCTTCATTGTGGCTGGGAAGGGAAGCTACCTATCACAGTTTTTGTGAATATGAAAGAAAAGTATATTAAGCCTTAGGCTTCAGATGTTTTCTTCATCTTTCACATTTGGTGTCATCTCTGAAACCAGAATTCCAGTTTTGTTTCTTTCCTGCTACTTATATATGTGCAGCTATAAAGCAGAGTGAAAGTATTCGTAATGGTAACATATGTCTTGCGAAAGTTTATATTCCTGTAGGATGCTATTCTATGTTAGAATGTATTTTATAAAGGAAATTTGAAAAATATTTAAAATGTCAATTTTATTTGAAGCAAATTTACTTTTTTATCATAGACAGTTCTTGTGTGTGATGCTACAAAGATGTTTGTTTAAGATAGAAATACAATATCTGTGGCTTTTAAGGCATTCTGCTTCTGCTTGGGCAGAAAGTACAGAGTCCTATCTTGTTTGAAATATGGCATCTAACATTTTATAATGAATGAAACGTTCCCGGATTATCACTGTAAATCTGCTGCTATGTCTTAACATGGGGATTATTTGGTGCTCTGTTTATTTCCTCTATGGTCTTATGGTGACTTTTGCAAGATAACTGCATTGTGTACTAATTTAAAACACTCCCCAAATTATTATTCCTCATAGTGGGAAATATGAAAGCATCAAGATATCATATCACTTTCTCAGGTCAATGGCATGTGGGAGTCATTCTCCAGGATAAATCTGTGTTCAGCTTATGGAAAGAATCACAAATGTCTTCTCAAAATAAAAAGGAAAGGGAAAAAAAAAAAAAAAAACTCCTCTGGCTATAATATGAGAGGATAGCAATCCAAGCCAATCTTTCCACTTGTGCTACTGCAAGCCTCCTTGTTTTGAAAGTCTCGTAGGTTAATTTCAATTGAAAATGAAGGGCAGCAGATAATGAATATTTTGTTCCTTTTCTCCTAACAAGGAACCTTTTAGGAGGCTCAGCTAAGGATCCAGTCTTCCGGATGTTATATCTGTAACTTTGGCTATTTATGACTTCCTGAATCTTGCTAAGAGAAAAAAGGCTAAGACACAAACATGTAATAAAATGTTATTAAATATTATGTAAATTAGACACTTAAGTAATCTTGTCCATGCTGTGAACGGCTTTATCACTCCCTGCAGCCACTCATAGACTTATTCTTTTCTCAACATGACAATAGTACTTCCCCACTGTGATTGTTTAAGCCCCAGTAGGGTACTTATGTTTACCACATAGGTGGTCTTTAGGCAAAACACACTGTATTTTGTTTTTCCTAATATTTCAATATGCACTTTACAGTGGGAAGTAGCTCTGGAAACCAAAGTCCCAAGTTTAAATTTAAACTCTTCCACTTAATAGCTAAACAACCTTGAGCAAACTATTTAACCTTTCCTTGATTCAAAATTCTCCAAGCCAGGCTTCAGCAATACGTGAACCGTGAACTTCCCAATGTTCAAGCTGGTTTTAAAAAAGGCAGAGGAACCAGAGATCAAATTGCCAACATCCGCTGGATCATCGAAAAGCAAGAGTTCCAGAAAAACATCTATTTCTGCTTTATTGACTATGCCAAAGCCTTTGACTGTGTGGATCACAATAAACTGTGGGAAATTCTGAAAGAGATGGGAATACCAGACCACCTGACCTGCCTCTTGAGAAATCTGTATGCAGGTCAGGAAGCAACAATTAGAGCTGGACATGGAACAACAGATTGGTTCCAAATAGGAAAAGGAGTACATCAAGGAGTACGTATATTGTCACCCTGCTTATTTAACCTATATGCAGAGTACATCATGAGAAATGCTGGACTGGAAGAAACACAAGCTGGAATCAAGATTGCTAGGAGAAATATCAATAACCTCACATATGCAGATGACATCATCTTTATGACAGAAAGTGAAGAGGAACTAAAAAGCCTTTTGATGAAAGAGGAGAGTGAAAAAGTTGGCTTGAAGCTCAACATTCAGAAAACGAAGATCATGGCATCTGGTCCCATCACTTCATGGCAAATAGATGGGGAAACAGTGTCAGACTTTCTTTTTCTGGGCTCCAAAATCACTGCAGATGGTGACTGCAGCCAGGAAATTAAAAGACGCTTACTCCTTGGAAGGAAAGTTATGACCAACCTAGATAGCATATTCAAAAGCAGAGACATTACTTTGCCAACAAAGGTCCATCTAGTCAAGGCTATGGTTTTTCCTGTGGTCATGTATGGATGTGAGAGTTGGACTGTGAAGAAGGCTGAGCACCAAAGAATTGATGCTTTTGAACTGTGGTGTTGGAGAAGACTCTTGAGAGTCCCTTGGACTGCAAGGAGATCCAACCGGTCCATTCTGAAGGAGATCAGCCCTGGGATTTTTTTGGAAGGAATGATGCTAAAGCTGAAACTCCAGTACTTTGGCCACCTCATGCAAAGAGTTGACTCATTGGAAGAGACTCTGATGCTGGGAGGGATTGGGGGCAAGAGGAGAAGGGGATGACAGAGGATGAGATGGCTAGATGGCATCACTGACTCGATGGACGTGAGTCTGAGTGAACTCCGGGAGTTGGTGATGGACAGAGAGGCCTGGCGTGCTGTGATTCACGGGGTTGCAAAGAATCGGACACGACTGAGCAACTGAACTGAACTGACTCGCTTTATATGTTAAACGGTTATTAGGCTAGTACTTCTTTTACAAGAGAGTTGTAAAAATTAAAGGAACTAGTTCAGGTGACAGTAGTGCCTGGCATATTGCAAGCACTCAGTCATCATCATCATTATTATCATTTACGAAGATCTTTAAAGTTAGTTTGTCATTAAAATAGATTTTTCAAGTAAATAGTTATCCTTATTTTATAAGAAAACCAAACTTAGCTATAGGTCTTCTAACTCTTAAAGGCTGTATTTCTGTCTCAGTTTCCCTAAGTAGCATTAAAATATTCAAACATTTTTCATGTTGGTAATGAGTCTTCGCTAAATTTAGCTTGGTCATCTATTTAAATTAAATAATAATTTCAAAAGGATATGTTTAGTATCAACCAACAATTTCCTTGATAGAAGAGAGATCAAGATTATGATGTATTTTTTAATATGTAATTTTATGTATTTATTTAGGCTGTGTGGGTCTTCATTGCTACGCAGGCTCTTTGTTGGTGAGCCGCCGCCGCAGTCTAGCTGAGGTGCGTGGGCTTTTCATTGTGGTGGCTTCTCTTGTTGCAAAGCACAGGCTCGAAATTCTTGGACTTCAGTAGTTGTGGCACATGGGCTTAGTTGCCCGATGGCTGCAGGATCTTCCCAGACCAGGGACCAAACCTGTGTCCCTTGCATTGGTAGGCAGATTCTTTACCACTGAGTCACTCAGGAAGCCTTAATGTATTTCTGCTAATAGAAAAGTGGCTATATCTCTGTGTCTGGTTAGTCCCCTATAGCACTGTTTACAATTAGAATATAGCAGCCTTTACCATAATAGATTAAAAAAAAAAAACAAGTAAAAGTGTAGTACCTTGGGTGGCATAAACCATGTTACTTCCTCTCCAGGTAACTTTTTCCTTCTAAATAACTGTTTCTAAATGTTTAATCTTTTGAAAAGTTATTTCTTTGATCCTAGTTTTCAGCTCCCAGCTGCACATGATGCGCTCTATCAATATGGATGATTTCCTTCCAAACCATTTGTGGCTTGACCTCCAGCAAAACTAGTCTCTCTCCAGGACTATTTTTGTGTGTTATCCATGTATTAGTCTCCTTAAGCATTTTTATATTCCCATAGCATGACTGTCCTAGTTTAACAATTTTTCAAAAGGAGATTCACCTAAATATCAGTAATTATAGTTAACTAATCAACCCATAGAAAATTAATCCCAGCACATGAAGTTCTTTTGGAATCCTTTCAGTACCAATTTAGACTGAGTCTATGATTTAGGTTACTTTCCACTTCTTTTATGAGCTAAACACAACCTAGCAAAGGAAAGGCCTTTGATGTGAGAGCTGGTTGACCATTTCCTGCCAAAGAGTGCCCAATCCAGTTGAAAATGTCTTGGAAACATCTCCAGCTTCATCAGCAAGTGCTGGGGGATGACGTCACTGTGGGATTTCTACCGAACTTTATGTTCTGGTAAACAATGTGGTGCTGGTAGTTGCTGCTGGTGGATTCTTTTTCTCTTGGGAGGAACCAGCAGAGTTCCTAATTCATTTTAAAGCTTTGTATAAAGAGCAACAGAGAGTAAGACAGAAAGAGCTTGGGAGTGATCAGGCGCCTGGGAGGACCACCTATTAAAATCAGGGCATGCTGGGGACAATATTTTGGTCTGGTTTCACGTCTCTTCGAGTGCAACATAAGTAAGGAAATGGAGTTCCTTGGAAAATAAGCTATTTCTAACTCACCACCACTTGTCTCTTGTTTCAGTCTCCGTCCTAACACTCTGTGGTAGAATCCAGATGGCAAAGGTTATCTTGGAATTAACGCTTTTCTTAGATGAATGGGTGTATTCAGGGGGTTGATGGGGTGATACAGTGGTGGTGAAAGCTCATCCAGCGGCAACAATAGCAATGAAAGAAACCAACAGGCGGTTTTGCAAGCTTTACCCCTGAACAAAAGCCAAGAGAACATATTGCTTGTCACCAAACCAGGAATAAAAATAATACTAGAGTTTTTACGGAAATAAGCACAGGAAAATTCCTTGCTTATTAAGCTGTTTGCCTTATGATATATTCCCTTATAAATTTTTCACAAAAGAATGCATACGAAATACTCTGTTTGTTTGGTTTTTTTTTTTTTTTTTTTTTAGGAAAACTACATAAGGAATTGATTGCAGGAAAGGATTTTCATTTTCTTCGAGAAACAAGGCTGATATGCCAATAAAAGTGAATAGAATATAACTCACAATTTTATTCAGTGCCTTCAGAGAATGTTAACTAGGTTCCAAAAGCCATACTTATTTGTAGTTTGTGAGGGCTTCAGAATTTGGAAGAATATTTTCAAACCCCAAATAACAAAAGCTAGAGTCTCTTTATAACCTGTTCTCCATATCGCCTCCTACTATAAAAAAAAAAAAAAGCTTCAACTCCCCCCTATATTCTTATCCCAACCTCTAATTTTGATATTCATTCCCTCTCCTATCCTTCCCAAAAGCATCCCCAAAATAATGAAAAATAAAATATACTGAGTCAGACTCGGCAGAACAGCCAGTTGATTGACTTCTGCCTCCTACAGTTCAACATCCATGAAACAAACATTAGCATTAGAGCTCAGTTCATGAGGGTTATTGTCACCATACAAGGTCAGTTTTTTCACCGTATAGGATAAAGCTTGAATCCAAGTTCTTACTGGCTAACATTGTTCATTCTAATTCTTATTTTCATTTCCTCTTCTACAGACTGTCATTCTCAAGACCTCTTACATCAAAGTCTTTATTTCTTCATATACAACTCTGGATAACGTAAGAAAAAATACAAGTCCAGAGTGGTGTTTTCTGAGTTGGTGAGGTGCTCCTACATCCCAAATGGCATGGGAACCAGGGAAGCATTTTGAGCTGCAAGGTTTGATAGTGAAACTCTATAGCTTTCTTGGCCCTTACAAAAGCAGGTCACAGCTGCCTGGCTTCCTAATTTGGTTTGATGTGCTATGAATTCCCAAGGGGATAAGTCACTCTCTTCTTCATATGTAAGCATGGGAACTATTCCAAAAAAAAAAAAAATCAGTCAAGAGTTCATCTATGATTTTCTATTCTCTCTACCACCCCACTAAACAGACCATCTAGAATTGACTCTCAGTAATTATTTATCATATTGGAGAAGTATATGGCATATTCATCTTTTGAGATATACAACTTCATTACTGTGAATATTCACTAAGATGATATCCCCAGAAAACTTCTTATGCTTTAGGAAAGTTTTACTGAAAATGGGTTATCTATTATAAAATTCCAAATATGAAACTGATCATATAGATAGAGAAAATTAAAGTAGAAAAATTAATTACAAGACATCATAACAATCAGTCTTATGCCAAGTGTACAAAATAGCATTATTATATATTGCTTTTGTTACCTACTAGGCTCACAAGGACATCATAAATCACCTTGTTTTATAACATTTGATGAGACAGAAAGATCTTTCCTCTTGGTCATCAAATTAAGATGAAGTGTGATTTTACATGTTGTTCCATCTCAGAACTTGGCCGGGTTCTTTCGCTGTGATTTCCCAGAGCCAGCCACTTCAGGTTGTTTGGGTTTCTGCCAGTGGCTGTGACACAGATGCTTTTAATGAAGGGATGCAACCACCTTCTGGAAAATCTCCTTTGCTTTACTAGAACTTTCAAGAGATATCAATCCTGTTTTATTAGTGTTTATTTGAAAAAGAAAGAAGGAAAAGAAACTAATGTAGCCAACACAGGCTGTGTAACCCGCTTTGCAGTCCTTCTTTTGTTGCACAGAATAGAACATTTCTCATGAAAGAAGTTCATGCAATTCCACAACCATATGTTCAGTGCTTGCTGTGTGCCAAACTCTACACTAGGCACAACAGACACCAGGAAAATGTGTGACCTGTTTGGGAGGAGCTGCACAGATAAAATACTACTGTATAAAAAATGAAATCAAATAATCAAAATTAATCTATGAAATGTGTGGAGATACCTGTGTGTGTGTATGTGTGTGTGTGTGTGTGTGTGTGTGTATTAGGTCACTTCAGTCATGTCCAACTCTTTGTGACAATATGGACCGTAGCCCGCCAGGCTCCTCTGTCCATGGGATTCTCCAGGCAAGAATACTGGAGTGAGTTGCAATGCCCTCCTCCAGGGGATCTTCCCAATTCAGCAATCCAGGGATCGAACCCATTTGTTTTTTTTTTAATTTATTTAAATTTATGTATTTTAATTGAAAGCTAATTACTTTATAATATTGTATTGGTTTTGCTATACATCAACATGAATCCACGGGTGTAGAGGGTGGAATGATTTGGGAGAATGGCATTATAACATGTATAATATCATATAAGAAACAAACCCATTTCTTATGTCTCCTGCATTGGCAGGCAGGTTCTTTAGCACTAACACCACCTAGGAAGCCCAGAGATATTTGTATAATGTCATACATGGTATAAAATTTAAAGGTATGTAAAACTGAGGCTGACTCTATTATATGTGAAATAACATAATATGTGGTAAGCAAAGCTTCACAAGCAATGACAAAGTGGTGGATCATTCAATAAATGGTATAAGAAAAACTGACTATTTAGAAAAAAGTATAAATTATACTAACCTCAAGCAGAACACCAAGAAAAGTAGTAGCTGATGGTACATATTAAAAACCATATAAAGTAGAAGAAAGTATTTTTGTACATATGAAATGGTTTTAGAATAGGGAAGGAGTTTCTAGATATAAAAGTCATGAAAGAGAGACCAAATGTCAAATTTGACAATATAAAAATGTAGAAGTTATATGTAGAAATTCTATAAAATTAAAACACAAGTGGCAAACTTGATAAAATGCTTGTAAAATATGACAGCAAATTAATATCCTTAATAATTGAAGATTTGATATGAATCTAATCATGCAGTAGAAACACACAGTGAAAGAAATTCAAAGAAGTGATGGATAGGAGCATACATTAAACTTCATTAGTAACCAAAGAAATCCAATTAAGACAACAGTAATAAATTTTTGCTTTTCAAATTGACAGTTTTTTACTATACATAGCAGTTAATGCTCCAAACGTGCACAAGCATCCTCATTCAGTTCTGATTCAATTTCTAGAATACACTTTCTGGAAATTTCTTTGACAGTAAATATTAAATTTTTTAAAATTATAATATTATTTGATCCCATAATGCCAATTCTAGAAAAGTGTGTTGAACAAATCACAAGACATTTATGTGAAACTACATTCATCACAGAGCTCTTTATTATTTAAAAAACTGGAAACAACTTAATTGTTCATTTATAAAGAAATGACGATATTAAAGTCTATCCAAAGGGTGAAATTTCTTTAACAATGATAAGAGGGAAAGTTCTTGAAACATGTAAGTGCAAAAATCTTAGATACATCTAAATAATTTTTAAATGCATATATTCATTCAATAAGCAAAATTAATTAAACATTTACTAAATGCCAGACAAATTTTCTAAGTGCTGGACTTTATCTTTTTCTTCACTTTTTTTCTAAATAAATAAACAAATTATTATTTTTTTAAGGTATAGTTGATTTACAATATTATATTAGTTTCAGGTGTATAACACAGTAATTCAATATTTTATAAGTACACTCCATTTAAAGTTGTTAAAAAATATTAGCTAAGTCTCTGTGTTGTACAATATATTCTTGTGTCTTATTTATTTTACACATACTCATTTGTACCTCTTGGGGCTTCTTAGGTGGTTCAATGGAAAAGAATCCAGCTGCTAAACAGGAGACATGGGTTCGATCCCTGGGTTGAAAGATCTTCTGGAGAAGGATATGGCAACCCACTCCAGTATTCTTGCCTGGGAAACACTATGGACAGAAGAGCCTGGGGGCCCACAGTCCATGGGGGTCACAAAAGAGTCAGACACGACTTTGTGACTAAACACACACAGAGCTTGTGTCTCTTATTCCCTACCCCTATCTTGCCTCTCTTATTCCCTACCCCTATCTTGCCTCTCCTCCTTTTGCATGGTAGCTGCACCTATTTGCATTCCCACCAACACAACTTCAACACCTGTTATTTCTTGTCTTTAGATAATAGTTACATTATACTTTTTAAAAAATATATAAATATAAAGGTTGATTCAAGAGTATTTGAAACTTGTAATAAGATTTTAGAAAGTACTAATTAAGACCAAAAAGCATCTAGAAGTGAATGTGGCTGCTGAGCACTTGCAGTGTTGCTGGTCTGAATTGAGATTTGCTATAAGTCTAAAGGAGATCAGGCCTGGGTGTTCTTTGGAAGGACTGATGCTAAAGCTGAAACTCCAGTACTTAGGCCACCTCATGCGAAGAGTTGACTCATTGGAAAAGACTCTGATGCTGGGAGGGATTGGGGGCAGGAGGAAAAGGGGATGACAGAGGATGAGATGGCTGGATGGCATCACCAACTTGACGGACGTAAGTTTGAGTGAACTCTGGGAGTTGGTGATGGACAGGGAGGCCTGGCATGTTGCGATTCATGGGGTCGCAAAGAATCGGACACGACTGAGCGACTGAACTGAACTGAACTGATAAGTGTAAAATACACACTGAATTTTAAAGACTTGATACAAAAGTATAAAATATTTCATCATTAAATAAATGCTAAAACAATACTTTAGAAATCTTGGGTTAAAACATATTAATAGAAAAACGTCACAATTTCCTTTTTCTTTTTAGACCTTGTTTTTTTCCTATTTCCTGTTTTATAAAGTGGCTACTAGAAAATGCAAAATTGCACATGCGGCTTGAACTGTACTTCTAATGGACAACTCTGTATCTGATGTATCATTGAGCAAACATGCCTGAATTCACTTGGCATTTAACTGAATGATGGATACGGAATCTGTAGTAATGTACCTACTTGGTTCATTTCATATGAGCATATAAAATGCTCATATGAGATACAGGCTTGCAGAACTATACTTGTTCTACAGTTACAGACAGTGACATACTCTTGAAAAATCCAAATACAGGGCCAGAGATGGCAGAAGACACTCCATTCCTGACTTCACAAGTAACTCTACCATGATCCCTGTTTAATCAAAATTGTTTAGTTGATTAAGTACTATTTAGTTGTACATGTTATTTTGATTATATTTTAGGTACATAAAAATATTTTTAATAATGTTGTTGTCAAACGTTTGATACCCTTTCTGAAAATACATCTGAAAATGGCTCCACAAAGTCTGTTTGAAAATGACTGCTTCTAAAAGAATTATTACACATGGTTCAGTGTGATTAATCAAACATCAAATGTCAATCTGACTTTAGTTCTGTTCCCTCTCTTTGACTTAGATGAGTAGGTGTCAAATTCGCGTGCTTGACATTGATTTTAGAACTTCATTCCAACTCAGAGATTGACTCAGTAGGTCTATGGGAAGGTGGAGTGGGGATGATGTTGGGACTCGAAATGTTAATAAGTTCCCTCCGTGACCTATGAACCTGTACCTATTGAGGTCCAATGTTGCCAGCCATCACTGAAGTCAGGTGCTCGGGCTTCAGGAGTTGCAGCATCCAGGCTCAGTAATTGTGGCACATGGGCTTCGTTGCTCTATGACATGTGAGATTTTCCTGGACCAGGGAGATCAAACCCTTATCCTCTCTATTGGCAGGTGGATTCTTATCCCCTGAGCCACCAGGGAGGTCTTTGAGCTGGATTCTGAAATAAACTCCAGGTCTTTAAAATGATAGCCAATAATTCTTACAAAAATAACAACTGATATTCCATTTGTTGCTGTATGGAGTAAATTATTTAGATTTTTTAATTTGCTTGTGAATTTTGGAATTGAGCATACAAATCTTAAATCCTAGTGCATGTGTCAATTTTCAGTGATGGTGAGATAATGCACGAAAGGTACAGGACAGTGTCTGTCATGGAGGAAGTACTACCTTCTCTCTTTGTCCCTGTATCTGGGGGATATATGTGTATATGTGAGTGAGTGTGTGTGTGGCCCACAAGAGGGATTCTTTGTCATTAATGCTGTTCTACCAACTAAGAAGTTGTTTTATCATGCAAACAGGTTATGGTTATTTAAATATGACTATCAAAACAGCCTTTTCGTCCTTCTGGGGTTCCTAAATCCTGTTGCTATGTGCCATTTAACTTCTGTCAATGACTAAAGACCAAATTACCAAAAGAAGCAAATTTCTATTTGCAAGAAGCAAGCTATTAGTAAGATGTTTTTTGAAATAGTGAATTGAATGTCAACACTGGGTATTTCTTAATAGACTAACAGAAGAGTCCCCATAAGGCAGTGAAATATTACATAAAACACACAAAAAATATAAACCAAAACCAATATTTTGTTATCATTTCACTGGATTATATTATATCCAGATGGAAAAACTGGCCTTACTTAGATTTTTCTTGTCTTCAGCGGTTTGTGTGTGTCCATCAATTTTAAATGGAGTATATTTTTAATAGTTCCTATCTTGCTAAGGTAAAATGAAATTTTAGTTCTAGACTATTTCTCTAGGCTGCAACTTATAATACAGTGTGCTACAGAGTCTCATTATATTTTTAAACAATTCTTTTCAGTACATTTATAAAAGTACAGTAATTCCTGTGGTTCATAAGGTTGGTTAAGTTTGTTTATACTGATTTTGGGAGGAAAAAATTTAGTTGATAGTCTATTTTGAATATTTTTCTCAACTGTGAAAGTTGGCAAGATGAGTGGTGTTTTACAGAGTTACTGGGAATTTCCCTTTTTGTTAAAAAATATATGAACTCTGCCAATTATAAATCTTGTCATTGCAATATAATATTCAAATTCACTTTCCTAGATAATTTCAATCATTTTCCTTGAATTAAAAATTATTCTTTTGGGAAAACTGGGGAAAAAAATCAGAATATTGTAGTCACTAAAGGGCTAACTCCTTACAGAACAGTATCCTTCTATGCTTTTCTGTGTACTTGATTTACCTTGCTTGAGGCCAAGTTTATAAAATGAGGCACACAGGAAATACTGGAATAAAATCAGATACTTTTCAATATTGAAGTGGCAGCAATGGCCAAGCGGTTAAGGTGTTGGACTTGAAATCCAGCGTGGTTTCCTCGTGCAGATTCGTACCTGGCTCGCTGCCAGTCTGTCAATGCAGGAGATGTGGGTTCAATCCCTAGGTCAGGAAGATCCCCTGGAAAAGGGAGTGGCAACCCACTCCAGTATTCTTGCCGGGGAAATCCCATGAACAGAGGAGCTTGGCGGGCTACAGTCCATGGGGTCACAAGAAACAACAGCAAGTAGTGAGAAACCTGCCTAAGATCATAGAGCTGGACCTGGGACTCAGGATTTCTGTATTCCAGGGACTTGGGGCAGTTTGAAGATCTGCTCCTTGCTTATCATTAGACTATGTTTGGAAGAAAATCCAAAAGAAAAAAAAAACAACCATATGATCAAAGGGGATTGAGAAACATCTGGTCCAACTCTTCTGCTTCCCCAGTGAGGAAGCTAAGGTTCACAAAACCACAGAATTTGCATAGAATCAGAGCTGGCTCTAGAACCCAGATCTCCTCACTCTTAGAAATGTGCTCTGCTTTGCCAGGATTTCCCAAGGTAACAGCAAAGGACACCATCATCAGTATCACCAGGGGGTACTCTTAGATGTTTAGATTTCTGAGTCCTGTTCTTTTTCTCTCTCATGACAGAGCCCAGGACTACTCATTTTTGCAAACACATCAGATAACTTTTATGTCAATTAGAGTCTGAGAATCAATGAATCTTATATATCACATTTTTAAAGAAAAATGCAGAATATTTTCCTTACATACTAAAAGGATATAAAATATATTTTGAAATAAACTGTTAGTCACTCAGTCATGTCCAAGTCTTTGCAATGCCAATGACTGTAGCCTACCAGGCTCTGTTCATGGGATTTTCCAGGCAAGAATACTGGAGTAGGTTGCCATTCCCTTCTTGGGGATCTTCTTGACCCAGGGATTAAACCAAGGTCTCCTGCATTGCAGGCAGATTCTTTACCATCTGAGCCACCCTTTGAAAAACTGACCCAAATTAAGAGAGATTAATTATGAGAGCCTTCTTCGAGGAAAGTACATGAGCCAGTGAATTGTGCCATTATTGTTGCTGTTGGGAGAAGGCAATGGCACCCCACTCCAGTACTCTTGCCTGGAAAATCCCATGGACGGAGGAGCCTGGTAGGCTGCAGTCCATGGGGTCACTAAGAGTCGGACACGACTGAGTGACTTCACTTTCACTTTTCACTTTCATGCATGGGAGGAGGAAATGGCAACCCATTCCAGTGTTCTTGCCTGGAGAATCCCAGGGACGGCGGGGCCTGGTGGGCTGCCGTCTATGGGGTCGCACAGAGTCGGACACGACTGAAGCAACTTAGCAGCAGCAGCAGTTGCTAAAATGTATCTGACTCTTTTTTGACTCCATGGACTATATCCCACCAGGCTCCTCTGAACATGGGATTTCTCAGGCAAGAGTAGTGAAGTGGGTAGCCATTTCCTTCTCCAGGGGGTCTTCCCAACCCAGGGATTCAACTCACCAGGGATTCAACTCATGTGTCCTGCTCGGTAGGCAGGTTCTTTACTGCTGAGCCATCTGGGAAACCACCTGGATGATGGCACAGGAGTGGTTATGAATGAGTCATACATATACACATACGTATGAAGAATATTATACCAGTGGGATCTAGGAATCATTCTGGGAAATGAGAAAAAAATAAGTATATAGAAAGGGATCTTCAAGAGATTAATGTAACTGTATAACTGCTGAGTTTTCATGCTGCTGAAAGCCATGGAATTTTACTAGTGTCATTAGTAATGCAATGAAAAACACAATGGCAAAAACAAATACATTGTGTTATTTTTATTTGTCAGAGATTTAATTCAACAATTGATTGTGTTATCTAGGTCCTGTTGAGGATCCAAAGAGAAGAAATATTTCTACTCTTTAATGAGTTTAAGATCGAAATAGGAGTAATGAATCCTAACATAAAGATTAAAAGACACTTGCTCCTTGAAAGAAAAGCTATGACAAACCTAGAGAGAATATTAAAAAGCAGAGACATCACTTTGCCAACAAAGGTCCATATAGTCAAAGCTATGTTTTTTTCTAGTAGTTATGTATAGATGTGAGAGTTGGACCATAAAGAAGACTGAGCACCAAAAAATTGATGCTTTCGAACTGTGGGGCTGAAGACTGCTGAGAATCCCTTGGACAGCAAGGAGATCAAGCCAATGAATTCTAAAGGAAATTAACCCTGAATATTCATTGGAAAGACTGATGCTGAAGCTGAAGCTCCAATACTTTGGCCACCTGATGTGAAGAGCCAACTCTTTGGAAAAGACCCTCTTGCTGGGAAAGATTGAAGGCAGGAGGAGAAGGGGACGACAGAGGATGAGATGATTGGATAGCATCACCAACTCAATGGACATGAGTGTGAGCAAACCCTGGGAGATAGTGGACAGGGAAGCCTGGCATGCTACAGTCCATGGGGTCGCAAAGAGTCAGACACAACTTAGCGAATGAACAACAAACAATATAAAGATATTGCTTATAAGGCAAACAACGTTGAGTATTAAAAGATAAAAATTATCATGAAGATTTGGAGAAGCGGGAAATCACATATGACTAACACAGCAGTGTGACATGAGGAGGAGAGGAATAGATTGGGAAGGTGGTCTTTAAGTTGGATCCAGTAGGCAGGTAAAATTTATTCAGAGGCAATGATATACTGATTTTGGTCACCTAAAAAGGCCACTGTAACTGTTTAAAATTGAATTTGTTTTAAATTTCAGCCATTTTAAGTGAAGTTGCTTCAAATAGAAAGTGTCTTTCTCTTAATTGAATTTATTTTTTCCAAAACAGATAAAATTTTCTTATCTCTTTTGGATTGAGGATAAGGAAAAAAAAAAACAGTCTAGTTCAAAAATTAAGGATGGTAAAACCATAAAATTTACATGATAATTATAAGTGTTTTAAAACTTACAAATGATTAAATCCTTGCCTTTCATAGGAATTTTTCACTGCTTGTATAATTTTTTAGCTGTATGCTTAGTCATACATAACACAGGTCCCAAATATGTTAATGTGTGCTGATATGGAGAAAGAAATTAGTCTTAAAATTTCTGATCATGAGGATTTTTCTTTAATTAATCTAAACTTTAAAATGCCAACATTTTAAACATATGTCTATATTTATGCAATAAGCAGAGGTCCAAAACTAAAATCTATCCCACTACATTGTACTGCACTTTTGTAGTGATATTTTGGGTGCTATTAACAAATAATAAGGATGTGATGCATCTAGCCTACATTATTCTCAGCTCTGAATGTCTGTTTTTCAGCAAGACAGAAACTCTGGTGTCAAAGAAAGTATCAAGGGTTTTTATTGTTTATTTGACTGTTGCTTTGAATACAAATTTTCTCATAGTCTGGACATACTCTTGGATTACTAGTAGATTTTGTATTGTATTCCATTTTGTTCTAATAGTATCATTTATCCTTCTACCCCTGCTTCCTTCCTTCCTTCTTTCTTTCTTTTAACAAACATTTAAGTAGGAGGCACTGAATAAGGCACCAAGAAATAACTGGAAAAAAACCTAGGGGCCTTACTTGACTCACTCCAGGAAATGACATCAATGTGATTAATAGGTCCATAGATGTCTTTCCTGGGTACCACCAGGACCTAGGAAGAGGCACTCGGCATCACCTTGGGGTTAAAGAAGGCCTCCAGGAGGAGCAGGTGATGTCAAAACTGTGACCTGAAATATAGATAAGGAGGACCTTCTTGGTGAAGGTGCAGAGGTCTCCAGGTGAGGCCAGTGAGGTTTTGGAAAGGTGGCTCACTGAGCCTAGGGCAAGAGTGCAACTGGGGAACAAGAGCCTGTGGACAAAGCCTTGACGGCCAGCTGAGAATTCGAGATGATGATGATGGAAAAGTAGCCAGGGAGACTTTTAAGCGGAGAAGTGATGGACTCAGATTCATAGACCATTCTAGCTGCTATGTGACGATTAGAATGGAGGGAGGTAACACTGAAAAAAAGATTTACGAGGCAGCTTTGCAAATCTAAAGCACAGGATGAGAGCCCTTTGGGAACTGAGTACTGGCAGTGGGTTAGGGAAAGTAGATGAATTTGAGAAGGATAAGCAAATGGACTTAAAAATTCATTAAATTGTTTTGAGGCTGAGGGAGCTAAGGTGTGAGGCAGCGAGAAAAAGGGAGAAATCAAGTCAGACACCTAGGATTCTGGCTTATGCAACTGAGTTAGAAAATAAGGAAGAAATAAAAATAGTCATAAAATTATTTCCAAGATGTTCATATTCCAAATATTTTAGTGGTGCATACATGACAAAGGCTTTAATATACATTTATTATTCACCATAAGATTTCTGGGCTATTGGAATTACATGTGCAATTGAAAGTTTGTGTTATATTTCATTTTTTAAAAGTATCATGTGCCAGAGCTCTTTGGCTTTATTATTCTGACCATCAAAATAGTTTCCTTATGAGGAATCATCCTTGCCAACTCACCTAACCACTTATTTGAAACATCAGTTGTTAATATGTTGGCTGATATTTTATCTTCCTTAAAATTTGCCTTACATTAAAGGTTTTACACAAAAGGTCAGAAAAGATGCTAATTTTCCTTTTTAGAGAATAGAAACCACATAAAGGTGTAAAATTTGAAAATAAAGACTAGTAATTATTTCATGAAACTGATGAGTAGTTAACATAAAGGTACTTAAAATCAGATCTTGACTTTAGAACTTTATTTTTAACCAAATTTCATAATTTTATTCCTTTGTTCATCAATTTTAACTAATATTCTTTATATGATATGGATGATAGCATATGAAGTACTGGTGACCCATTTGTAGTGATAACATTGAGAGTGTTATCCAACATGAAGATTGTTCATTTTGAATATAAAAAAGAATTACTCTTGGGGTTGAGATGAAGAAATGTTTCGGGAACAAAGGGCTCTAAAAGAATGTTGGCAGTGGTAAAAGTGAAAGGTATGAATGGTGGCGGGCCAAGAAAGCAACTGAATATTACTTCCTTGATTCCAAAAGTTTAGTATTTTCATTTGTAATAAATGAGTAACAGTGATCAAAAATTTTTCCTGGAATAATAACAAAATATATTACAGGAAGTGTTACAAGAGACTGTGTCCTCTCTTAATCACTTCAAAATAAATAGGAGATTTCAACATGAAGAACAGAATTCCACAATGAGTTTAGCACTGTGTGCTACATATTATTTTTCAGAACAGTTTAAGATTCTAACTGCAGACTTTTGAAATATGTTTGTGTGTAGGTGTGGGGTGAGGGGTGATGATCTGTGTAAAAACATGCACACATATCCCGAAGAGAGACATACATGTACTTCAAAAGATTTATAGACTAATTTTGTAACAAGATTTTTAAAACAGATTCTTGTTAAATATTTTTCATTACCATATATGTAAGTGTGAGTACACACATACACGCACACACAGATAAATACATATACTATTCCAGAGGCTGAATGGGAAATAAATGGAATAAGTAAATAAAGTAGATCTGCATTTAGCACTTAATCCAGATGGTCTAATAGACAAAGTAATGAAAATGTCAAGCAAAAGTGGAAGGTGGCTACAGGAATTATAGAAAATTCAGGAAAGAAAAAGGTTAATTCAGACTCCAGAAAAATCAAGAAAGCTTTGTAAAGGATCACCATTTTATCTGGACCATGAAGAATAGGGATAATTTGAACATCTGGAGAAGGGAGGATAGATACTGAAGTTAAAACACTAGAGGAGAGTTAGATAATTACATAGATGTGTACATACCTATCATAATACAGCAGAGCCAAGAACTTTACTGATAAAACATCGAATGCTCATGACAACCCTGTGAGGTAGATTTTATCCCATTAATTTAGACAGGATAAAGCAAGTGTAAAGGGCATCTTGAGATCACCCACGAGCTGCTGGACTCCAAAGCCCCAGCTCTCTGTCACCACTTCTTTACGCTTCCTAAAAGATTTGCAAGACGAACAGAGGAAACAGCAAATATTCACTTTGATTGGAGGACAAGCTGAATTTCACAATATCCAGAGTGAAAAGGAAGGCTTTTCTTTCTTTGTTTATTTGACTTGATGGCCAGAGGGTAAGGGTTAGTCATAGATGGCATGTGTTGTCAGCTTCCTGTGCACTGAGCACCACTCTAAGAAACTTATGTATGTTACCTCACTTAATTTCTTAACAATTCTGTGTTGTCTTAGTTTTTTAGGTAAGGAAACAGGCTTAGAGAGAAAGAGTAAGACAATTTTCAAGGTCAATGTGCTAGGAAATGGTGGATCTGATATTCAAACTCACTGTCATGAGAGTACAGACAGAGCCTGGACTCTTTACCACTAAACTACAGTGCCCTAGAAAGCAGAGTGATGTTATGTACATTGTATGTGTATGGATATGATATATATGTGTGTATCAATATGTAAATATATTGTATATGCATGCATGCATGCTAAGTCACTTCAGTCATGTCCGACTCTTGTGACCCTGTGGACTGTAGCCCTTCAAGCTCCTCTGTCCATAGGATTCTACAGGCAAGAATACTATGGTGGGTTGCTGAGCCCTCCTCCAGGGGACCTTCCTGACCTACGGATTAAACCCATGTATCATGATGTCTCCTGAATTGCTGGCAGGTTCTTTATCACTAGCACCACCTGGGAAGCCCATATAGGCATATACATATGTACATGTGTGTGCAGATGTGTGCACACACACGTATTTCATACCTAACAGTGATATCCACAAATGCTTGGGTTGACATGACTGAGTTAAGTAGAATTTGTTTAACTGATGATCACTTACCTTGGTTTGTTTTATTTTCTTTCTATAATAAGAGCATTTACTGGACATTTACTTTAGGCCAAACATTCTGCTGGATGTGAGAATTCAAAGCTAAGGTCAACTTATATCCTTAATTATGATCAGTTCAGTTCAATTGCTCAGTCTTGCGTGACTCTTTGCAACCCCATGGACTGCGGTACACCAGGCTTCCATGTCCATCACCAACTCCCAGAGCTTACTCAAATTCATGTCCATTGAGTCTGTGATGCCATCCAACCATCTTATCCTCTGTTGTCCCCTTCTCCTCCCATCTTCAATCTTTCACAGCATCAGGGTCTTTTCAGATGAGTCAGTTCTTCACATCAGGTGGCCAAGTAACGGAGTTTCACCTTCAGCATCAATCCTTCCAATGAATATTCAGGACTGATTTCCTCTAGGATGGACCAGTTGGATCTCCTTGCATTCCAAGGGACTCTCTAGAGTCTCCTCCAACACCACAGTTCAAAAGCATCAATTTCTCGGCACTCAGCTTTCTTTATAGTCCAATTCTCGCATCCATACACGACTACTGGAAAAACCATAGTTTTGACTAGACTGACCTTTTTTGGCAAAGTAATGTCTTTGCTTTTTAATATGCTGTCTAGGTTGGTCATAAGTTTTCTTCCAAGGATCAAGCATCTTTTAATTTCATGGCTGTAATCACCATCTGCAGTGATTTTGGAGCCCAAAGAAAAAGTCTGTCACTGTTTCCAATGTTTCCCCATCTATTTGCCATTAAGTGATGGGACCAGATGCCATGATCTTAGTTTTCTGAATGTTGAGTTTTAAACCAACTTTTTCACACTCTTCTTTCACTTACATCAGGAGGCTCTTTAGTTCCTCTTCACTTTCTGCCATAAGGGTGGTGTCATCCACATATCTGAGGTTATTCATATTTCTCCTGGCAATCTTGATTCCAGTTTGTGCTTCATACAGTCCAGCATTTCTCATGATGTACTCTACATATAAGTTAAATAAGGAGAGTGACAATATGCAGCCTTGACAAGCTCCTTTCCCAATTTGGAACCAGCCTGTTGTTCCATGTCCAGTTCTAACTGTTGCTTCTTGACCTGCATACAGATTTCTCAGGAGGCAGGTCAGGTGGTCTGGTAGTCCCATCTCTTTCAGAATTTTCCACAGTTTGTTGTGATCCACAGTCAAAGGCTTTGGCATAGTCAATAAAGCAGAAGTAGATGTTTTTCTGGAACTCTCTTGCTTTTTTGATGATCCAATGGATGTTTGGCAATTTAATCTCTGGTTCCTCTGCCTTTTCTAAATCCAGTTTGAACATCTGGAAGTTCATGGTTTATGTACTGTTGAAGCCTGACTTGGAGAATTTTGAGCATTACTTTGCTAACATGTGAGATGAGGGCAATCGTGATGTAGTTTGAGCAATCTTTGACATTGTCTTTCTTTGGGATTGGAATGAAAACTGACCTTTTCCAGTCCTGTGGCCATGTTGAGTTTTCCAAATTTGCTGGCATATCGAGGGCAGACTTTCACAGCATCATCTTTTAGGATTTGAAATAGCTCAATTGGAATTCTATCACCTCCACTAGCTTTGTTTGTGGTGATGCTTCCAAGGCCAATTTGACTTCGCATTCCAGGATGTCTGGCTCTAGGTGAGTGATCACACCATCGTGGTTATCTGGGTCATGAAAATCTTTTTCATGTAGTTCTTTTGTGTTTTCTTGCCATCTCTTCTTAATATCTTCTGCTTCTGTTAGGTCCATACCATTTCTGTCCTTTATTGTGCTCATCTTGGCATGAAATGTTCCCATGGTATCTCTAATTTTCTTGAAGAGATTTCTAGTCTCTCCCTTTTGTAATTCAAGGCTGCTCAAGGAATACAGTGGGTCTATAAGCATTTCTTTATTTCTAAGATTATTTGCTATTATTGTTTCATGTTCTTTCTTGCTTTGCAAAAAATACATAGAGAAAACAGTTTTATGTCATTAGGTTAAAAAGATTCAATATAAGCAGGAGCCTGCTAGTTTGCCAAGCACTAATTACTTAGTGAGCATTGTTAGTTGATGAATATATGTCATACTGCGTGTCGGTTTCACAGGTGGATTTGCAGGGATGAAAACAAAGGGTGATCTTCAGGATTAGTTGAGTTTACTGACACCATTAAAAATTAAATGTTAAATCAATGATCATCTCTAACTTGTAAAAAGGCTGCTGAAGATCTTGAGGCAATAAAGTGACTAAAATGAGAATCATCAACTATCAACAATACTGCCCTTCTTACTCCACATAATCCCCAAGTGACTTTTATACAAGTTTTCTTCTCAAATATTGGAAGCACTTTGCTGGTTTAATCCTTCAGTTCAGTTCAGTTCATTTCAGTCGCTCAAGTCATGTCCGATTCTTTGCGACCCCATGAATTGCAGCACGCCAGACCTCCCTGTCCATCACCAACTCCCGGAGTTCACTCAAACTCATGTCCATCAAGTCGGTGATGCCATCCAGCCATCTCATCCTCCGTCGTCCCCTTCTCCTCCTGCCCCCAATCCCTCCCAGCATCAGAGTCTTTTCCAATGAGTCAACTCTTCGCATGAGGTGGCCAAAGTATTGGAGTCTCAGCTTCAGCATCAGTCCTTCCAATGAACACCCAGGACTGCTCTCCTTTAACCCTTAAGCATATACTAAGGCAATAGAATATAGATATTACCTCTGTTTTCCTGATCTGAACTCTGACAAGGATATTTAAGACAAATTTTGTTTCAATGTTTAATTCTAGTAGTATTTGTCAGTGGAAAGATCTGCTGGTTGAAAATAAAGAATGTTTATTATTCTTGCTTTCCCCAGGGAAAATTATCTTTCAAAAATATAGTACTTGGAGAAATCTTTGCCTTTGGGTTGGATCCACTTACAGGAATTCATAGTAGATCCACAGCACAACCCCAGTTACCAATTTCTTAACAGGGTAATGGCATCAAAACTTGCAGTTGAGCTTATTTTAAGTATAACTTGACTTCCTTTATTCTCCTCTTTCAATTTAAATTGACACCATCTCACAAATTTCTAACTTGACTGAGATATAGTAATGCAGGGATTGGATATATTTTTGTCTCAACTCATTTGTTCATTCTTTTTTCAAGCAATATTTGTAGAGAGCCTAGGATGTGACAGACATTGATCTAGGTGCTGGTGGACAGTGAACCAGACCACAAGTCTCAGCCCCTGAGAGAGACCCAAGAGGAGATAACTCTTTAAATATTGCTTTTTTCAAAGTAGGTTTTGGGATTGAATAAATGATACCAAGGCAGAATATAACTGTTAGCAAAATAAACACATTTTCACAGATTTTCATATTCCTTTGCAGCTTATAAAACCTGTCAGTTATTTCTCCAAGATAGCAGATTTTTCCAACTCTAGCCTGGGGTTGCCATTGATTGCTAGTAGAATTTACAGAAATCTCCTTTCTGAGGCCAGATCCATGTCTCAGAGCTGTTCATATGGAGATAGTCAATACAATTTGACCAGTAATAGTTTTTTGATTGTCTACGGGAACATCTGGATCTTTGACCTCACAAGTAGTTATACAACAGGCCCTTATCCCTGTGGAAAAGTGTTTGTTCCTTTGTGGCTCAGAGACCCTGTGTTTGCCTGTCAGGCTTGATGTTCTGGAAGTCATTTTCTCTAGCACTGGGGTTATTTAATTCCAAGGACTGGTTTGAATTTCTTTTAAAACTATAAGTGTATAGGATTACATTTAATTGTTGGTTTATGTACAGGAGCATTACTGCCCTGAGTTGCAGGGAGCACATTATAAGTACTCCTTTGTCCTGGGTAAATACTCATTCAGTTACGGGCTGGATGAGGTCCCATGAATCTCTGAATCGTGACGTCTGTGCAAGCATTTGGAGATACTGCTGATATTATCTATTAAGCTTGTGTTGTCTATAGGGTCATATAAAGTAGCTTGCAAATTGCAATGTAAATCAAGAAAAGCAATGTCTAAAGCTTGGACGCTTTGACCAGATGGCTGGAGCTGAGCCATTGTGAGTACATATTGTTGGCAGCACACCGGTCAGACAAAAAGGCGGTTGTTCCAAGCACTCAGCATCAGCCTTCCAGGGGCAGGGGGAGGACAGGGTGGGGCTGCTGCACGTTGTGTCGGCTTGAAGTGCAGGGACGTGGAGTCCTGTTCTGGTTCAAATTCACTCTGAAGGTGACAGTCAAATAAAGGAATAATTTTCTTGAAGTAGAGCATGCTTTCCCAGTTGTCTCTGAGAAGATGCCTTTTCAAGTGTTAGGGAAGGACTTTTGTTCCAGGAGCCTCATTCTTCTATCTCCTGGCATCAGGGATCTTGAGTGCTAATCGTCCCTTTCTGTGCATTCCCAACCCTCACTCTATGCATGATTTGAAAGGCCTGGTCTCCATAATATATTAATATTACATTCATGCCAGACTAGCAAGTCAGAGTCTCATTCCCTGATTCGCCCTCCATCAAGGCTATATGGATTTACACTAAATCAGAAGAAATCTGATTGTGAACACCCTGTGTGAGGTAATACTGGATAGCGAGAATGAGTGAGCAGTTCTGTGGAATTTCCTAATGTCGCTGGTTGCCAGAAGTCTTAGGGATAGTAAAGTAATGTCATTAATTATAAGATGATTATAAACTCACAATTATAAGATGATGCTTCACTCTCGTAGCAGAACCCTCTTCCCACCAAAGGCTACTGCCAAGAGTTGTGAAGAGCAACATCGGTCAGCAAATGTGGCTGCTGTACAGTATTCCTGTTACAAAAGCTTTCTAAACACTGTTGGGATTTCTCTACTGCCTTGAACAGATGGCTTGTGACCTACAGTGACTTTGTTCAGATCCAGGGTCTACAGAATCCAGGCTGCTGTCCAATCACTAAATGGAGTCCCACAGGGCCGTGCAAGGTCTGCTCCCTGCCAACTTCCTCAGCCTCCTGTCTCCTCACTCCCCAATTCTCCTGATTATCTGAACCTCATCTCCTTCTAGCCATTCTTAACTTCCTTCAAGTTTTCAACCGCCTTTAAGCTTTTGTACCTATGGTTTATGGCACCTAAAACAGACACCCTTCCAGCTTATCTCATGACTTTCAATGCCTCCCTTTATCCACTGAGGACTTAATAAAAAGTTTCTCTCTCCTCTATCCAATTAGAATATCCTATTCAGAAACTCTTCTACACCCATCAGGATGTGGTTAGTGTACCTGATCAACATGAGAAATCTCTACGTTCTCAAACCTCTTTGGATTCTTCCTTCTTCCTTGATGCCAGGGATAAGAGTGCATCAGGCAGAGCTAGATGGTCCTTGGGCATCAGTCCAGTAACCAAGTAATCTACAAGGACTTCCTACAGTCAGCATCTCTACTACACAGACACAGAAAGTCTGCTTAATCCTCCTTAATTAGGACTTCAGACATAAGAATTATTTGAAAATAATGTAATCAAAATAGAGATAGGTTCTACTGAATTTCCCAGGTGGTGCTAGTGGTAAAGAACCTGCCTGCCTACCAATGCAGGAGACCCAGAGATGCAGGTTTGATCCCCGGGTCAGGAAGATCCAGTGGAGGAGGGCATGGCAACCCACTCCAATATTCTTGCCTGGAGAACCCCATGGACAGAGGAGTCTGGTGGGCTACAGTCCACAAGGTCACAAAGACTCGGACACGACTGAAGCAACTGAACACACACACAGCATAAGCCCGCTGACGACAGATATGTGAATATCTTTACTGAATGGGAAAGCTGCCAATGAAGGTTTTCTGAATGAAATATTCTGTTTTAAAAAATGAGACTTGACGTTAGACCCTCAAGCTCCTCCCTTGCAGAAACTGGAGATAGTTGTCTAGGAAGGATTGGTCCAGTTTTCAATCTGCCCTTTGCCTTCAGATTGCCCATTCATTAAGTAAATATTTTGGGGCACTCTCATCTAACAGGTACTGCCAGCTTCTGTCTTTTTATGCATGCTTTGGAGGACTTGAGGCTCCCGGGGCAATAGCTCAATGTCAAAAACAAGAAGGTAACTTGGAGTAACACTGAATGACAGTCGAAAAAGACATGATTTTCTTGGCTTCTCTGATTCTGAATAATTGTATACCATTAAAAATAATAATTCATTGGATACTCACTTCTTCCAGACACTATTTTAGGTGCTTTATATTAATCCTCACTTGATCCCATGATGAACTCACGATGTAGGCAGTAGTGTTATCTCCATCTTATGTATGAGGAAATTGAGGCAGAGGATTACTGAGTCACTTGCCCAAGGCTATACAGCTCGTAAATACTGAAGTCTTGATGTGAACTCCAGAGCCCATACTCTGCTCATCATAAGACCTTAGAATGGAAAGTCACCTCACCCAACAGGGACTTGTCTATCTGCTAAATCTATAAAGTGACTTGGTTGGCCACAATGCTCTCCCCGATCCCTCCCAGATTAATGGTATTTGTTTCTGGTACTGGAGCTGCCCTGTCCAAACTGCAAATCCTCACACAGCCCTCTTCCTTTGCCTGCATTTTTTCGGCTCTGCACCTCACACTGGACTTTGCTTCCTCTGTTTTTCTCAAATACTTTGTCAAAGGCTGCTATTCCTACCCAACCCAAGCTTCCTGCCTCTTTTCTGCCCTGTGGACCTCTGTTCTCTCGATGTCTGGTTTTGCAAGTTACCCTTGGGGGACCAGTGCTCTCCATTAGGCAAAGAGCAAAAATTTTCCCCTCGTAAAATCCATGCCTTACACAGTAGAACTGTGTTCTCTATCTTGTCCACTGTACCACCAAGTGGCCCTCTCCTACTTCCACCTCTTTTCTTCCACGAGACAACATTCACACCAGGCCCCGTTATGGGCTTCAGGGTACACAGATGCTTTCACACATGTGACATTATTACAGTAGAATGCTGAGCATTGTTGCTCTCTCTGTTCTACGAGGAGGTTCAAAAAGGTAAGATATGCCCCAAATCACACAGCTAGTGAGGGCTAGGATTGGGATTTCAATCCAGATACTCTAAGTTCCTTCCTCTATATGTACCAATCTATCCTCTTTCTGTACTGCTCTCTCTTTTCTCTAACACAAAGTGTCTGTGGACTTTACCTTTCAGAAGTCCCTATGTGTAGGGAAATGGTTATGGCGTTAGCTGTTTGCTTTCATGGAAGTATCTATCTTTTTCATGGAAAACTAGCTGCAGCTTATTATCAACACTTGGAGCTTGGAAAGGATAGAAGATAAAATTCTGACATATTTTTCACTCTGGTTGTCAAGATTTATGGCATTGTTATTTGTATCTAATGGAGAATTCTCTGAGTTCATACCAGAATTATTCCCAAAGTGCCTTGGACCAAGATCCCCATTCAGTTGCTATCACTGGGTACATTTAGAGAGATACCTCAGTTATAGTCCACATGCCGTCAGCCCTCACAGGTACAGATTCTGCTAAAACTGGGCTTGGCCTGAGGCTATTGTCATGGCTTTACATGATGAAAAATGTGGTTTTCAATGTGCATTTTGATGTGTGCAGAGGAATTCAAGACTAAAAGTAGTACATGGAGAAAGTCTGCAGGAACAGAAGGGTATAAGATAACCTAAGACAGTAACTCTGAACCTGTGAGTTATCTAACCCCAGGATCTCCCTGAGGGGGTCCAAGTGGACCGTTAGCAAGTACAGCCTTGCTAGTGCCCTCTACTGTTCAGGGCCAAAATAACAGGAAACACAGTTCATTCTGGATGTTTGTTTAATAACTTAAAAAATTACCCTTGGGCTGAAACCAAGTTTTCCAAGTTTGGGTTCATAATAAGTAGTTTTTAAACATTTAAAAATAGGGATGTGTAATAAAATGCTGAGAGACTCTCTGGAGATCACTGCTCCTGGCACCTCTCTAATAGAAAGCATACGCATTGAGCGAACATTTGACTGAAGAAGAAAACAAAGCTGTTAAAAGCTGGTAGGCTCATTTTCCAATAGCAATAGCATTAATATGTTTCAAGTCACTGCTAACCATAGCTAATTAGAGGTTTATGAGGGATGGCCCTTCCCGACAGGTCACCTCAGGTTAGGCAGCCCACAGATTTGCTGTTGGCTGTTGGCAACAATGGATTTATGAAGAATTTCTGCTCAGCTCAAGGTGATTATCTTTCTTTTTCTTTTCTGCTGCTGGTGTGTCTCTTATTTTGACTGGCTGAGGTTGGGTTGGACGATGAGGCCCTGATTCCAAGACAGAGCCAGGTTGTTGCTGGAGATCTGCACTGACAGATTGTTGAAAACTTATTAGTCTGACGTTTTAACAGCCTGCAATGAGATGGAAATCTGCTCTTTCACTGGAAAAACTTAGAAAGGAAAACATGAGCTTGAGCCGAAATCAGCCCCAGGTCCAAATCTGCCATCCTCTGGCACAAAGGGCTGCACAGTGTTGAGAGATGAAGGCCTGGCTATGCCACCCACAGGGTAGGAGGGACTCGGCCACTGTGAGATTGGAGCCTCTGAAAAGGCACCTCTGGGCGCCAGGGAAATGATAATGGGCTCAATTCTAGGTGCTAATGGCTCCAGCAGTAGCAGAAGTCGGCCTCACAGGAGGTTTCAGCTGGGTGGTTAGGGGTTGTTCCTTTGGCCATCACCATCTTGTGTGATGATCCAAGAAAAAGGAATAAGAAACACCTCGGGCTTGGTTCCTTGTCTGAGGTAGAAATGGACAGAAAGATTGCAGCCAATACCATTAGAGAGAGATTTGGTACCACTGTATTGTAATTATTTGTCACACTGTTAAAAGAATTCACTGAGCATCCTAGACTTGCTATCCCAGTCCATTAAAAAAAAAAAAAAAATGGCCATGCAATGTGGCATGTAGGATTCAAGACTTTAGTTCCCCAACCAGGGATCAAACCCATGCCTCCTGCAGTAGAAACACAGAGTCTTAACCACTGGACTTCCAGGAAATTCTTGAAATGTGTTTGTGTGTGTGTGTGTGCATATAAACTCTGCCACTTTGATTAAACCCTCTACCCTGACGCACCACAACATTGCTCCCATCCTGGGCAGCTGCCAAAGAATTCTAACAGGATTTCTGGACTTTGCACAGGCAGCTGTCTCTACCAGGAGAGGTCCTCTCTTTTGCCAGCCAACTCTTTCCTGTGGTCATCTCGTTTTGGAAGCCTTCTGGTAGCCCCAAACAGTGTTGGGTGTCCACCTTTGAGGATGCTCATAGCATTTTATGTTCTAACTTCAAACCAGACTTTAAAATTCCTGGGGATAGGATCTAGCCTAAACCTCATTTGATTTTTTCAGCCACCTTCAATACAGTGCTTGCATAGAGCAGGCACTTGATAATGGTGTCTTTTTGAATATTCACTCATTCATTCACTCATTTGATAGACCGTATAAGGGAGTCTCAAGCTTCCAGGCCATGTTAGAGTTTAAGGAATGCAGTCCCTTAACAGAACCCATGTTTTTATGATCTGCAGATCTAAGCCATATTCTCTCCAGGCTGATTTTCTAGGAGTCTGGCTTTAATTAGTGTCATTCAGTTCTTTGTTAGGGGAAAATGTGAGATGGGAAATGACCCAGATGTTTCAAGATGTCTTTTCAGTGTCAAGTTGCCCCTTCATCACCCCCTTTGCAGCTCCACATCAGATGGCTGTGTCTAATCACAGCACTTACTGGTGAGTATATATAAGTATCCAGAAAAAAAATCCCCCACCCCATGCTACCCCCAGATAATCCCAAATCTCAAGTATATCCCGCAGAATTGCAGTAAAGAATTATTTCTTCATTTGATTACCATCAGGAGTGCCATGATGCATTAGTCATCGTGCAAGATGTGCAAGGGATGATCAAAGAGAGCAAATGCATCAGCATACAGGCATTTGCCTTATTTACTAGAAACCTCACTAGAGAAATTCTTGTATTGGATGGCCAACTTGCAGAATCCAAGAGCTTAAAGATGCGGCGAGGGTAGAATGAAGGCAGCGTGTGCTAAGGATGCGCCTCCTCCAGGTTGCCTCTGCTGCCTCTGGGAACGAATGAGATGGACTTCCCTTTCCACCATGCTTAGCTCTTCTTCAGATCAAGAAATTTAGCTTCTTTTTTATTATATTTTTTTCTTAAAATAGATCTAATCATATGTCAGAGGTTCTTTTCGCTTTGTTTTGTTGAGTGATTTATCAAGTACAGTCGTGGAGATGTTGGGTTTTTTTGCATCTGCAGTAGCATCCAATATCCAGTCACTAGCTCCATAGGTGTCAAGAGGCAGTTGTGCCCAGAGCTGTCTAATCCCTGGATCGCTGCCAAGGTGATGTGACCTTGGACCAGAAATTCCAGTGATGCCCTCTGTTTCTCCAGTTTCCCAGTTGTGGCCCACCATTAGTTCCTCTCATGAGTCAATTTCACATTTTTCTCTGAGTCATTCCCGGAGGACCAGCCTGTAGCCTGCTCCTCCAATGATTTTATATGCACCTAGAACTGAACTGAACTGAATTCCCTTTAATAATTTCTTTTCTGCTTAAGAAAAGTTATAATGGTGGAAGGAAATAATCAAATAATCACAACTATTAATTATTTGCTGATAACAGTTACCATTACCTGCTTGTGGAAAACAGCTACTGCCTCAGCTAATACAGGGGAAAACCAATAAGCAAAAAAATTTCTGTCTTGGGTTTTATTTGTTTGCTAATGTTTCCACCTATCCAAAAATATCAATATACCTGACCTGAAAAGACTAGTTGCTGCAAGCCTGCTGAGAGACTAAACACAGGCAGACCTCAGAGATATTGTAGGTTCGGTTCCAGACTACCGCAATAAACTGAATATTACCATAAAGCAAGTCAAATGATTTTTTTGGTTTCCCAGTGCAAATGAAAGTTATGTTTGCACTATAATATCACTTATTGTGTGCAATAACATTATGTCTTTAGAAGCAATGTACACGCCTTAATTTTAAAATGCTTTATTGTAAAAAATGCTAACCGTCATCTAAACCTTCAGTGAGTTGTAATCTTTATGCTGGTGGAGGGTTTGAAATATTTTGAGAATTACTGTCATGTGACTCAGAGACACAAAGGGAGCAAACACTGTTGGGAGATGGCATCAGTAGACTTGCTTGACACAGGGTTAACACAAATCTTCAATTTGTGAAAAACAAATGAAGCAGTACACAGTAAAATGAGTTATGCCTGCACGGTCAAGTGCTAGCAAATATTCAGAAAAAAACAGGATGAAATTTTATGTGAAGCAAAAAAAAAAGTATTTACTGGTTTAAGAAAGTTCGAAGTGCTGCCAATTGAACAATGTGTAAACTTTTCACTGTCTTTAATTTTCTTACTTCCTCTGAGTATAACATGCTACTATTCTGGAGAAAGAAATGGCAACTCACTCCAATATTCTTGTCTGGAAAACCCCGTGGACAGAGGAGCTTGGTGGGCTACAGTCCATGGGATCGCAAAGAGTTGGGCATGACTTAGCAACTGAACAACATGTTACTATTATAAATATTTGAATATTATTTTCACTTCAGATATAACATCCCCTTAAGAAAACAGGATTGCTGAGTATTTAAATGTGATTTTTAAAAATTGTACTTAATATTCATTTTTTTCACAACTAACTTTATGATAAAAGTAATGAAAAAATACAGTCCACTTAAGAGAAATATACTTTATTGTACATTTTACTAGAACACATAATTAAGCTAATGAAAATTAAATATTTTTAATATAAATTTTTACTGTAATAGAATAGATGCCATACTTTATAACATCCATCTTGCTCTTCCTAAGCAAAAGGTAAATTTTAGATTTAATGTGGAAGATTCTTAGTAAATAAAATTAGCAACTAACTTGTAAACTATTCTGACTTTTGAAATTAGAAGTATTTCTTTGTTTTTAATCTTAAATAATAACAGGGGCATTATACTAGAATTTAATGGGTGAGTTCAATTTATTAAGTCCTATTTTCATATTATAATCTCATATACAGTAATTTAAATTGGTACATTCTGGTTCATAATAAATTAAAAGCTAAACTTGTAATGATATGATGTAGATAATACCACCCTATTTTACAGATGAGAGAGCAAGTTTAGCTTTCTTTAGCAAGTTTAGAACGAAATAATCCATTATGGTATAGTAAGTACGTGCATGCAACAACAGGATTTGAACTCGGGTCTGTCTAATCCAAGGCCTATATAGGTGGCAACTGTTGCAAACATCAGTGGCTAACGAATGAGAGAAGGACGCGTAAACAGACCTGGCATCTTGGCCAAGACAATAAGGAAGCCTGTAGCAGCCTGTATTTGGGAATCTGGTCAAGCATTAGGGAAGCCATCAGCTTTCATTCTCTCACTCATGGAGGGGGGAATATTCTGTAGTGAGTGGTACTCTCTGTGCCTCTATTTTCTCCACTCTTGAAAGAGTATAATCAGAGTACAAGATGGTAGATGTATAGATAGCACTTAGAACAATGCTTAGCCCACAGTATGGGCTAAAGAAATTTTAGCTAGTTTACAAATATTTGTTAAGGGTCTGGTATGTATAAGGCATCAGGATTATAATAATGAGGCATGTTAAAAACCCTGACAATGAAACTGGTTTGATTCTTTGCAGTCTATGAAGACAACAGGCATTACACACCTGAGTTCATGTGTAGCATAGACTTTGTGCTGTGGAGGAGAGCATGTGACAAGAGACTCTCTCTGTTGCTAGAAGGGCTCCAGATGGGGACTTAGTAACTATGCCCTGTTATTTAGCAGGGCTTGCTGGGAGTGATGGACACAAGCAAGGCAAGCTGGTCTCATTATTTTAGGCACAGGAGACAAAACAAAGATGGAGATCTTTTGGAGAGATGAGATTCTGAGAATAAGGTAGAAGCTTGGGGATCAGAAGTGGATTAAAGTCAGGGTCATTCAGCAGCAAGGAGCTGAGCTGGGGAGTCCCCGAATGCATGACCAGGTAGAGCAGCAAGAGGGGAGGGCTGCAGCCCAGAGACTCCAAGAAGGCACGGAACCTTCCCTCAGAGCAGATCCTGTGCCTTAGCCCAATTAATCTCTTAAACTAGGCCTCACCCTGGTTGCACAGCAAGCAGGAACTTGGCAGCAAAGGCCCTGCAAACAGTGGCATCAATAAGAAAAATTGCTGGAAAAAATCTGGTTTCTTTCAAATCCTGAGAACTGAGAGCAGTCAGATTCCCTTTGGTGCATTGCTTTAAAATCGGGTGCCAACACTGGGTAACTTTACAAAGCAGGGCAATTAAAACACTAGTTAGAGGTGCCTCAGCCATCTCCCAGATAGCCAGGGAGATAATGACAATGAAGAGGACTGCCTTGGGGTCACTGGACTGGCTGCCATGCCAATTCTTGCTGCTTGGTCATTAGCTTATGTGGTCAGTGAACCCAGGCAGGCCATGGCTTTTAAGGAATGCAGGTTTCATGGGAGTTTCAGAAACTTCTCTTGGATTTGTTCATGTCCAAGAAAGGAAGCAAGTCCTCCACCCACACGCACACCAACCTGCAACTTGAGGGGTAGACCTATGGCTGCCCTTGGACTTGGGTACCCACCATCTTCTGCAAACCCCTGCAGTTAAGGAAGGAAAACTCTTCCATCCTAGCACATGTGTGGGCTTCGTTCTTAACAAAATGTAAGGGATCACTCCAGTGTTACTTCCCTGTAAGATCTAGAATATGGATTGATAGAACTTCCTAGCACTTTGTTTCACCAAGGAGCTGAAAACAGTTTAGAAACCTCTGATCTTTCAATTAAAAATAATCATTAACTCTTTCAGGGCATAAAAAATACCCGTTTGAAAAGCAAGTAACGCAAGAAGTGGATCCTAGCAGTTTGAAAGGATATAACCTCTGCCAAAACACAAACCAAACAGCAACAGACAGTTGGGTCAGACTCCACGGATCGTTAACCCTCACATTTGCTCTTTGATCAGACTTTGTGGCATGTATTAGCATCCCCATGTTATTTACAGAGAAATGAAGCCTGAAGAGATTGCATAGTATGATAAATATTACATGACATTTAGTTCAGCAGAGTAAAGCAGGGGAAAAGCCACATACTTTCCGTTCAGTATTCAGTGCCCTCTGCGAACCTTCACATGTGCCGGGTCTTCCTCTTTCCGCAGTCCACCCAAACTAGCCAGCAGCTTGCTTCCTTTTCACGGTCTTGAGCCAACTGTCCATCTCTGTGCACGATGTAGGTCATCTCAGAAAATGGGTTGATTTGAATGTAACTGGGTCATGCTATTCCTCTCAACCTGTGCCTCTGTGTACCAGGAGGTTTTGTCATTAGATGTAAAGGTAAATTCTCAGATCTGGGAGTTGTTTTCTTCAGAAATTACTTTGCCTTATGATGTTTTAAGTGTAGGTACAATAAATATTGACGGGAGTGGAATTAACCAAATTGTGAACAGTGAAAGAGAGAGGAAAATAGACTAAAGTAAATGTTCTCAGTCTTCCTAAGGACAATGAAATAAATGGTGAAAACAAGTATAGTCTGGTACTAAATGACCTCCATAAGCCCATGGGAGACAGCAGAGAAGCAGTACGTGAAGGGCCATTTTTATAATCAGAGTGTTGCAAATGGGGGAAATTCTTACTTATTTTGAAATATTTCAAGCGTAGGAAACAGAATAATTTCAGAAACAAATCATTATAGAAAAAGTTGATAACCCCTGTATGCCCTCCAATATTTCATAACTCTGTGTATTTATCCCCTACCCTAAATCTGATATTTTTTTTCTTTGCCTGTTTTTATGCTTCTTCTGTAAATTAATATATTCATAAACAATGTGTTATTTTTAGATATTTTCAACTTCATAAAAAATGGAGATAGTGTTTTACCTAACATACTTTTACATGGTTTAAACATTATATATATTTATATGATTTAAAACTTACATATATTCTATATGATTTGAACATTATATATTATATAATTTAAATATATTATACAATTTGTATATTATGTATTCATAGGTATATATTATATATTTAATATGTTTTTACAGTAATGTAACCCTAATTCATTTTCATTTTTAACTGCCATGTAGCATTCCAATATATGAATAACATTTATCTGTTTTGTAGCTGAATATTAAAGTTTCACTAGTTATCAATTTAGAAGATGACTTGCTGTATCATAGTCTATACACATTTTAAGTCAGTAAGAATGAAATCCAGTCATTAATAAGTAGAAATTTAGTAAAGATTTTGCCAATTTTTCTCCAAAATGATTCCATCATTTTATACTAAAACTCACAGTATATGAGAATATCCATTTTTCTACATTTTTTTACAATTGTTTCTGCCAAATTTCTAAGTCTTCCCATATCTTTGCATTCAAAATAGGCATCTTTATTTTTATCTTTAATTTGCTGGTTCCTGATTATTATTGTGGTGGAATATATTTTCTCTATTTAATGACCATTCAGATTTCCTCTTCCATGAATTGGCTATTTCCTCTACTACACAGGCTAACAGGCTCTTTTATCCTTTTTCCATTTTCCTTTGGATTATTTGTTATTTTCTTATTGATTTGGAGGATTTATTTACATGTTTGGGTGCCAACTATTAGCCAACCACATTCATAAATGTGGTCTAAAGTAACTGACTGCATCTCTGGAGTTTGTCTTGCACAAAAATTTTAACAAGCATGTTGGAACTGAGATGTAGATAAGAAAGTTGATATTTCTATGGGTTGATGCTTCTAGAAAAGCATTATGAATGCCACTTTTTCATCATTTCTTTATTTGAACAGAGAGTTCAGAGTCTGCAAGTTCAGAGAGCTAAGTGTATACCACTGAGGTTTGTGTTTGAAAATATCTGCTTGATTGCAGAGTAGGTAGCTTAGAATAATTTCAGTGCTGAAGAAGGACCAATTTTGAGAGTGAATGATTAACCTCAGATTATTAGATTGAATAAACTGTGTATCTTCTATTGAAATAGAAACTGTTGGACACTGAGTGCTCTGGCTGTGACCCCTCAGAGGAGCACACAGAGTCAGCTCCAGGCAGGGGCATGAGGCACGCAGGAAAAGACTATTCCCAATTTACCTCTGAAGCATTTTACTACCAGGAAAGTCTCTGCTCATGACAAGTGCCTGGATTCAGGTATCTAAAGAAAACATGAAGAATAGAATAATGTTATGTGTTTGTTAGCCATCTGTATGTCTTCTTTGGAGAAATGTCTATTTAGTTCTTTGGCCCATTTTTGATTGGGTCATTTATTTTTCTGGAGTTGAGCTGTAGGAGTTGCTTGTATATTTTTGAGATTAGTTGTTTGTCAGTTGCTTCATTTGCAATTATTTTCTCCCATTCTGAAGGCTGTCTTTTCACCTTGCTAATAGTTTCCTTTGATGTGCAGAAGCTTTTAAGGTTAATTAGGTCCCATTTGTTTATTTTTGCTTTTATTTCCAATATACTGGGAGGTGGGTCATAGAGGATCCTGCTGTGATGTATGTCAGAGAGTGTTTTGCCTATGTTCTCCTCTAGGAGTTTTATAGTTTCTGGTCTTACGTTTAGATCTTTAATCCATTTTGAGTTTATTTTTGTGTATGGTGTTAGAAAGTGGTCTAGTTTCATTCTTTTTACAAGTGGTTGACCAGATTTCCCAGCACCACTTGTTAAAGAGATTGTCTTTAATCCATTGTATATTCTTGCCTCCTTTGTCAAAGATAAGGTGTCCATATGTGCATGGATTTATCTCTGGGCTTTCTATTTTGTTCCATTGATCTATATTTCTGTCTTTGTGCCAGTACCATACTGTCTTGATAACTGTGGCTTTGTAGTAGAGCCTGAAGTCAGGTAGGTTGATTCCTCCAGTTCCATTCTTCTTTCTCAAGATCGCTTTGGCTATTCGAGGTTTTTTGTTTTTCCATACAAATTGTGAAATTATTTGTTCTAGCTCTGTGAAGAATATTGTTGGTAGCTTGATAGGGATTGCGTTGAATCTATAAATTGCTTTGGGTTGTATACTCATTTTCACTATATTGATTCTTCCAATCCATGAACATGGTATATTTCTCCATCTATTAGTGTCCTCTTTGATTTCTTTCACCAGTGTTTTATAGTTTTCTATATATAGGTCTTTAGTTTCTTTAGGTAGATATATTCCTAAGTATTTTATTCTTTCCGTTGCAATGGTGAATGGAATTGTTTCCTTAATTTCTCTCTCTGTTTTCTCATTATTAGTGTATAGGAACATAAGGGATTTCTGTGTGTTGATTTTATATCCTGCAACTTTACTATAGTCATTGATTATTTCTAGTAATTTTCTGGTGGAATCTTTAGGGTTTTCTATGTAGAGGATCATGTCATCTGCAAATAGTGAGAGTTTTACTTCTTCTTTTCCAATTTGGATTCCTTTTATTTCTTTTTCTGCTCTGATTGCTGTGGCCAAAACTTCCAAAACTATGTTGAATAGTAATGGCGAAAGTGGGCACCCTTGTCTTGTTCCTGACTTTAGAAGAAATGCTTCCAATTTTTCACCATTGAGGATAATGTTTGAAAAGATGCTCAACATCGCTCATTATCAGAGAAATGCAAATCAAAACCACTCTGAGGTACCATTTCACACCAGTCAGAATGGCTGCGATCCAAAAGTCTACAAATAATAAATGCTGGAGAGGGTGTGGAGAAAAGGGAACCCTCTTACACTGTTGGTGGGAATGCAAACTAGTACAGCCACTATGGAGAACAGTGTGGAGATTCCTTAAAAAACTGGAAATAGAACTGCCTTATGATCCAGCAATCCCACTGCTGGGCATACACACCAAGGAAACCAGAAGGAAAAGAGACACGTGTACCCCAATGTTCATCGCAGCACTGTTTATAATAGCCAGGACATGGAAGCAACCTAGATGCCCATCAGCAGATGAATGGATAAGAAAGCAGTAGTACATATACACAATGGAGTATTACTCAGCCATTAAAAAGAATACATTTGAATCAGTTCTAATGAGGTGGATGAAACTGGAGCCTATTATACAGAGTGAAGTAAGCCAGAAGGAAAAACATAAATAAAGTATACTAACGCATATATATGGAATTTAGAAAGATGGTAACAATAACCTGGTGTACGAGATAGCAAAAGAGACACTGATGTATAGAACAGTCTTGTGGACTCTGTGGGAGAGGGAGAGGGTGGGAAGATTTGGGAGAGTGACATTGAAACATGTAGAATATCATGTAAGAAACGAGTTGCCAGTCCAGGTTCTATGCGCGATACTGGATGCTTGGGGCTGGTCCACTGGGACGACCCAGAGGGATGGTGTGGGGAGGGAGGAGGGAGGAGGGTTCAGGATGGGGAACACATGTATGCCTGTGGCGGATTCATTTTGATATTTGGCAAAACTAATACAATTATGTAAAGTTTAAAAATAAAATTTAAAAGAAAAAAAAAATAATGTTATGGTGATGTCAGGTGACATGGACACGTTGCCTTGGGAATCCTAAAAGGAAATCTTAAAATAATGATGGCTTTCTTTCTATTTCAGAGGTGTGGTGAAATCTTGTTTGAAAACCCTGATCAGAATGTCAAATGTGTTTGCATGCTAGGTAAGAAGCTTTCTCATTTTAAATCTGTTAAGCATGTTGATGTCATGTGGGTTTACTGTTGTTCTGTTGCCTTACTGATTGTCTCTTGTTCATATTGCAGAGGGTAATTGGCTCTTTTATAGGTTTATAGACTACTATAACACATTTATATGTGGAACACTTGATGATAAAGAAAGAGTTTGATTGTAATAACTCAGTAATTCAGGAACCATGCTTTTGAGCCTTTCAAAATTTTTCTTGGATCATCAGCATAATATCGGGTGCCTTGTATTCAGGCAACTGGAATGTAAATGTAAGAAGAATCACATTGTAAATCCTAGACTAGAGATGGTATACTAGATAAGTAAACTGTTTACACCACAGCACAAAGTCCTTACTTACAATGCCTGAGAGAAATATACATTTGAACTAAAATGAAGTCAGCACAACAGTTAGTCATATTGCATTAGTAATAAAAATCACAGCCTCATAATGAATAATTTGTTTTTGTGGGATGATATATCATCAATACCTTTCACAAACTCTTTAATATACTATATTCTGTTAAAAATGAAGTTGATATTATTTTCCTCATTTTATAGATTAGAAAACTAGGTCAGAGAATATAAGTGATGCACTTAATCTCAAAGTGAGAAATCTAAATCATGATATAAAAATTTTTTAATTGTAAAATTTTAGGTCTAGTATTTAGATCTTATTTGAGCCTCTAAACTATGTCACTGGGGTAGAAAATGGCAACTCACTCCAGTATTCCTGCCTGGGAAATTCCATGGACAGAGGAGTCTGGTGGGCTACAGTCCGTGGGGTCACGAAAGAGTCAGACACAACAACAAAACAAGAACAACATGGCCATAGAGTAACATATCCACTGGAAAATGAACATTTTACTGGAAGTAGCACAGCTCCATAAATCCATGTCAAATATCCAGTAGTCCTTTTTCTTAACCACAAAAATGCTTCACAATGCTAATAATGGGTACAAATGAGAGAGAGATGGAAGTAGAAAAAATTCCTTTGTCCAGCTATATGTCCCAACTTTGGATTTTGAGGAAATCATTTTATCACCATATCATATTTATTTATCAACTAACTCACTTAATTTTCACAATAACAGGATGAATTATTCCTGTTATAATCCTCATTTTACTGAAAGAAAATTGAAGCAGATCATAACTAAAATGTTGATTATAGCTTCTACATGACCTACTAACTTGAATCAGTTTGAACTCATGATAACTTTAAATGCATGAGTCCACCACTTATTTTGATTGAATTTCTCCTTGTACTTCCTCCCCTGTGCGTTGTTTGACTAGTTTATAGCTATGAAAAGGACAAAATAGACTATCCACTACTGCCTATAGATTAATTTCAATTAAAGCCAATCATCTTTCCATCTCTTCTAGATAATATGGTATGATTTATATCCCTAACAAGAAGATATTCTTGGCCACCAAATGCATTCCCCCAAGGAATGTGCCAAATTCCACAAAATCCCAAGATCAGAAGAATATTTACATAAATCAGCTCTATATTGCTGCCACTGTCATAAGAATTTTAATTGAGTACTTAAATATGTGACAGGTAAAGTCCATCCTAAGCATCTTATTTAATTACATCATTTATTTAAGTAAATTAGGCCATGGCTTCTCTTTCAAAACATAGATATCTTTGACAATGGCAGTGTATTATTAAGCTTTTAGGTTTCATTAGTTAATTATATTTCTATTAACTAAATAATATAAAGGAACTATGATATTGGAAGTTTTTATTAGTTTAAGGACATGGAATAATTAAAGATGGAATAGGAAGAACAATTATACATTTTGCCTTTAAAGTAGATGGTAAATATTTATTGAATTTTGAAGATATTACTATGTCTTACTCTGATAATTAAAATTATGCCCTCCAAAAGATTACCTCTCAAAAGACTTAGACTTTTTTCCTGCTTATCTTTTTAAGAGGATAGCTGCAAAATTTAATTAAAACATTTAAAAAATCCTTTGAAATCTTAGATGAAAGAGAATATCAAAATTAAATTATTATGGATATCAATACAGGTGGATCAACCCTCCAATGGTGTGTTCACCTGAAGCAGAAGGGCTATCATTTCACAGCAATACCATGCAAGATAATGAAAAAAGAAGTTGAATAATTTATTCCTTTAAAAGAAACAAGAGAAACTCACAGTGTGAACATGTAACTCACCAAAACTGAGGCCACATCTTGTATATTATCGAGAAAGGGCATCTATATAACTCAACAATAACAAGAAAGCTCCACTTTTCCACCGTCTGAGGTCTTAATTCATTTGTTGCTTCCTTTGAGAGGAATCTGTGACCAGCCCTTATGGTTTCTTGAAGCATTTCTTGAGAAAACTTTTTATCCTCAACAATAAAGGATAGAAGTTTCTGCTATTTAAAGGGACTATTAAGTTTTGTGTTTCTAAGTCATGAATGCGGTTTCTGTTTTTGCAAGTCATGTTATAACCTTTTTATGAACAAATTAAAATTTTGAAACAAGAAAATCAAATCAGTAAAGCTTGTATTTTCAAAACTTCACCCCTGATCATCATACCTCCCTAGTATTGAGATTCCTAATGGAGGCCAACCTGAGACATTCACAGCTTTAAATTGTCAGGTTCTTGGCTCACCCACTCTAAGGTCCCTGCTATGCCCACTCACACAGCAGGTTTGGAGCTCCTGCCTGGACCCCAGCTGTGCTCTGGTTTCAGCACGTTTGAGATGGAATAGGGAAGGATGTCACTAGTCAGGCACACCGTTTGCAGTTTTCTTCTGTCCCACTGCTACGTCCCCAGATCATTTAGAAAATACCATTTTTATGCTTTCTGTTGTTTACCTCACAAGCCAACCTCATCAAGCTCACACTTTGGGGTCATTAAGTTCAATGAGGTATAAGTGTAAAATTCACTTGAAGTTACTGAAATTCTGAGTTCAAAACAATTTTAAATGAAAGCAAATCCATATTGTCATGTATGGGTCTTAGGTTTCTATGTTCAGGGGAATAGTTTGTGCTGGATATGAAGGTAAATAGTAAAGATGTACTGCAGAGGTGGCTATAGAGTACTTACTATATACTCCTTTTTACCAGTATTTGCACTTTTATTACAAATAGTAGCAAATTATTACTGCAAATAATTTGGTTTTCCCAAAAGATTGTATCAATTAACCCTTTTCCAGTTTTATATAGGTTCTCTTTAACTTTTTTGTTCTGAAAATCTTGGCTTTTATTTTCAAGTACATAATAGCCAATTTTATTTTTTAATTAATTTTTATTGGAGTATAGTTGTGTTAGTATATCTTGTGTTATTTTCTACTGTATAGTAAAATGATTCTGTCACGGGGACAAGTGTGGACCCTGTTAAGCACCAAATGGTTATAAATGTTGCTTTCTTCTTTCCTTCACCCTTAAGGAGTTTGAAATTTCAAACTCCCATCCCCCTCCTTCTTAAAAAATTTAGTCATAAGATTTCTCTCAAGTTCAGATAGACCTCAAAGTTTATACAACTATATCAAAGAATATACACTATATCAGTCGTGTCCGACTCTTTGCAACCCCATGGACTGTAGCCTATCAGGCTCCTCCATCCATGGGATTTTCCAGGCAAGAGTGCTGGAGTAGATTACCATTTCCTTCTCCGGTGGATCTTCACGACCCAGGAATCGAACCTGGGTCTCCCGCATTGCAGGCAGATGCTTTACCGTTTGAGCCACCAGTGAAGCTATGTATTACACTAAGCTATACTTACAGTATATAGTAAGTACTTTAAATATGGGTAATGAACTGATGTTAAAGGCAGAAGGAAGTGGGAGAGAAATGATCTCTCATTGCACAATTAATGCATGAAGTATGGCCAGTTCCGCAAAAGATTTTATTTTTCAAAGTATAATGAAAACATTAGTTACAAAGAACCAAGAAGAAACTACATAAAATGATCAATGTTGATTCACTTCTTAGTTCATTTGCTAACTTCTTTCTGGGAAATGCTAAATGCTGGAGGGGGAAAGTTTCTCAAAAGAGTTCCCAATCAGACTTGGTGCCTCTTCTTTCCCTTATAATTTTACAATTTGAATTTTCAGTGGCTCTGCTTTTGTTTCATGTGTGATTCCTTTCATGTTAATTGGTGTCATATCATTTTCATAGAAGTATGTATTTTCTTACCTGCCATGGCTTAGAAAGGGATGTTCATATTGTCATGTTTCTGGTTGAAATCTTTTATTAAATTGTTTCAAGTGATCATCAGTTTTCAAAGCAACAGAATACCATAAAATCAATATTTTGCTAACATTCAACATGAGCACAGGGAGACTTGCTTTCTGGTCCTACTTCTGAAAAATTACCTGGGTACTCTCAGAACTTGCTTCATCTTTTAGACTATAATTTATAGTTTTTCTGCCAAGTAGCAATAAAAATATCTGTTCCTTCCAGCCCAGAGGTTGTCCTGGTGATGCAGAATGTGATGTTCTGTGAGGAGACATTGCCTGCTATAATGCTCTAGTTATGGCATATGCATTAATAAATTAACAAATAAATAATAAACAACTGAAAATAAGCAAGTTGATGATGAACAATAATATAGTAATAAATAGTAAATTATTTATTGATGACATGAACAGTGTTTAGAAAAGCAATTGAAAAGATAAACCATTATGTGAGGGCAATTTTTTAAAATATTAAATACAGTCTTCAAAATTGTGTTGTGCCTCAAAGGCATCATCTACTATTTATTCAGCAGATATTTACTGAGCATCTGCTATATGCGAGGACTGTGCTAGGCACTGGGGATGCAAAGGCCAGTGAAGCACAGAGGGTTTCCAGTCCAGGCAGAGACTCAAGTCCCAAACCACAAAATATGCAATGCTAGCTTGAGAGTGACAAGTGATACAAAAGGAATTTCAGAAGATGAAGAGAGTGCATGCAACTGGCATATGATGACACATAGACTGAGCTATGCAAAGGCCAAGAAAGAGGCAGCGTTCTAGGTGGATACATGACCATATTTAAAAGCCTAGATACAGGAAAGTTGAGGAGTGAAGAAGGAAGGACGTGTTTCAGGCCACAAGGAGTGTGAAAGGATAAATTAGGAAGGAATTTGAGGCTTTACTGTAGACAGTTTGACTGTTAGCATCCACTCTAAAAAGGACAGAAATACCAAATGATAGAGCATCATGGTCTCTTTTGTTTAGTTGGTTAGAGAGTATTTTTTAACTTTGATAGAGAGTATTATAGAATATTCTATATCTAGCTTCTATTGGGCAGTATTGATAGAGCTTTTCACCAAATACTTGTGAAATTAAATCATTTTAACCTTATGTGATGAAAGTGAAAGAGGAGAGTGAAAAAGTTGGCTTAAAATCAACATTCAGAAAACTTAAGATCATGGCATCCGGTTCCATCACTTCATGGCAAATAGATGGGGAAACAACAGAAACAGTGCAGAATTTACTTTGGGGGCCTCCAAAATCACTGCAAATGGTGACTGCACGAAATTAAAAGACGCTTGCTCCTTGGAAGAAAAGCTATGACCAACTTAGACAACATACTAAAAAACAGAGACATTACTTTACCAACAGGCTTCCCTTGTGGCTCAGCTGGTAAAGAGTCCATGGGGTTGCAAAGAGTCGGATGCAACTGAGTGACTTCACTTTCACTTTAGCAACAAAGGTCTATCTAGTCAAAGCTATGATTTTTCCAGTAGTCAAGTATGGAACGGTAAGTAATAATAACAACATTATAATGTACCATATTAGGTTTGTTAAGGATCAAATAGCATAATAAATATTAAAGCATTCAGTAAACTGTTAGAGGTTCTAGAAATATAAATGTTATTTATTAGTACCAATAGCTAAAATGTTCTAAGTGCTTTCATTTCATTTAATATTAGTAGTGTTCTTTATGCAGACCGACAGCTTTGGCATGTTTTCTGTTTCAGTTTGCTTCAAGTAAATAGATATTTTCAAGAACATGTTTGTAATCTAGAAATAAGTGCATCATCTTCATAGGTTATTAAAGAAAGATTAGTGTAAAGACTATTTTATTTGTACTTAACTTTGTAAAACTGAAGATCTATATTCAAAGACAGAAGTTTTCAAGTTATTTAACTGTGATTTACCAAGATTAAAAACTTTGGGAATTTGAATTAATTTTTACTTATACTTATGAAGCAGTTCATTCTTATTGTGGGAGCACATCATCTCACTCCTCTTATATGCATATGCTTCCCTGGTGGCTCAGTTGGTAAAAATCTGCCTGTAGTACAGGAGACGCAGGTTCGATCCCTGGGTAGGGAAACACCCCTGGAAAAGAAAATGGCAACCCACTCTAGTAGTTTTGCCTAGGAAATCTCATGGACAGAAGAGCCTGGTGGGTTACAGTCATGGGGTCACAAAAATTGGGCACAACTTAGCAGCTAAACCACTACCATGTCCAAGGATGATAGTTTCTAACTCTTAGAAGATAAAAAATTGAAACTTGGACATTCCCAAGGAATGGTAAAGAAGGCATTCTCCTCATCACTCACCCAGGGCCCTGGTTTGCTTTATTTTTCAATGTGCCTGTCATCAAATGACATGTTTTATGTTTCTTTGTTTATCATTCTCTCCCAGCCTCATGGTACCACCCATCCTTATAAACAGAATGTAAATGCAAATATCATGAAAGCAAGGAATTAGTTTATCTACTGCTAAGTGTCCAGCATCTGGAACAGTGTCCAGCCACCTAGCCCCTCATTAGAGCTTAATATTTGCTGAATGGATACCTGCCGATGCATTTGTCGAAATAACATAATCATCTATAAAGTGTAGGCCAGATGTGTCAAATGCTGATGGGTATGGCATTTAAAACCATGTGCTAACTCAGCCAAAGAATGGGTCAGCTCTTAAGCAAACTAAGTGGCAGTTCCCCAAGCATATTGCTCTGGGTTAGAGGATGTAAAGTGCATAGTTCTCCACAAATAGGCAATTAGAACCTACCTATAAGAATAGGTAATTATCAGATATTTCTTGAGCATTACGCTATGCCCAGTCCTCTGCTAGGATTCCTGTGAAAGCTGATGTAATAATGCATCTCTAGGTAGAATCCCTGTCACCACCATTTGTCCAGAGACAATGTCATTTCTGTCTTGACCCAAAAATAATGTTGGGCTTTTTATTGGAAGAAATACAGCTTTTAATAGTATTCCACTCTAAATATTTTTTTATAGATTATATACTTTTTTAGAGATTTTTTTTTTTGGCTGTACTGGGTCTTCATTGCTATGCAGGCTTTTCTCTAGTTGTGATGAATAGGAGCTTCTCTTCCTTGTGGTGGTAAGTATATGTCTACTAATGTGTATCAATTATAAACATTCACAAATATGGAAGTTATCAAAGAATGAGACAAACTAATTTATATTATAAAAAAATAATTTTAGATAAAATAAATATTTGCTCCAATTATATCTTTGAGCTATAACATTTTGTCATATCTAAATGCCAAAAGATATTTTTATCAACTTCCCAAAAGATTAGTCCCGATGAGATAGCTAACTGCAGGTAAAAAAAGCACAGTTTCCATAAGCCCAAAGCTTGCACACTGACAGATCAATGCAAGTTTTCAACTTTTGTGAGGCTAACTTGGACACTATCAAAAAGTAATTACGGATTTTTTTGCTCCAAAAATCTTAAAGGCATCTAAACGTAGGTTATATACAGTAATAAGCAAATGCAAAGAATTTGTTTTTGCCGACTTTTGGGTAGTCAATCATGTATGAGTTTAATACTTTTGGTTTGCAGCCAAAATTTAAAACTTTTTATGACTTGCAACTTAATGAGATAGTTAACATTACGATATCTTATATATCATCATTTTTATCTTTAACTAAATTCTGGACTCTGAAGTTTCTAATTCTATGTAACACAGTAGAAAATTTATTTCTGAAAGAGGTTGTCACATTTCTAAGTATAAGAAAATAATACCAGAAACGCTAACAGAGTGTAGAACTTGATAAGATTGGGGAACATCAGTATTTTCATATTTCAGTGATCAGATCAGATCAGATCAGATCAGTCGCTCAGTCATGTCCGACTCTTTGCAACCCCATGAATCGCAGCACGCCAGGCCTCCCTGTCCATCACCAACTCCCAGAGTTCACTCAGACTCACGTCCATCGAGTCAGTGATGCCATCCTCATAAACTAAAAATCTGAAGGTTTTTGCATTATGTGTAGTAAGAGTATGAAAAATTTCCCATACCAAGCTTCCTCCTAAAATTATATTGCAGAAATTCAAGAAGTACTTGAATTGTATTCTGCCGGACTACAAAATGCAGAGTGGGTTATAAAGACAAAACCGATGAAACTACGTAAGTCATTTGCCAAATATTAGGATTGAAGCTGGCAAGAAGTAAGGGTGCTTACTGGGGCTTCCTAGGAGGTGCAGTGGTGAAGAATCCACCTGCCAATGCAAGAGATGCAAGAGACATAGGTTTAATCTCTGGGTCAGGATAGGAAATGGCAACCCACTCCAGTATTCTTACCTGGAGAATCCTATGGACAGATGAACCTGGAAGGCTATATATAGTCCATGGAGTCACAGAGAGTTGGACACAACTGAGCACATGTTCAGGCAGTAAAGTGCATATTAAGCAAAATTTGTTGGGGTCTGAAAAGGTAGCACAGTTTCAAGGGTAGACCTTGAGACCATAAGGCTGCAGCTGGCATTTGCTAGCAAATATAGTTTTGAGAACAGCTAGTAAGGCAATGGCACCCCACTCCAGTACTCTTGCCTGGAAAATCCCATGGACGGAGGAGCCTGGTAGGCTGCAGTCCATGGGGTCGCTAAGAGTCAGACACGACTGAGCGACTTCGCTTTCCCTTTTCACTTTCATGCATTGGAGGAGGAAATGGCAACCCACTCCAGTGTTCTTGCCTGGAGAATCCCAGGGACGGGGGAGCCTGGTGGGCTGCCGTCTATGGGGTCGCACAGAGTCGGACACGACTGAAGTGACTTAGCATAGCATAGTAATGTCCTTGAGTGTGATACAGTTCAGAATATTCAGCTCTCAGTGATACAAGAATGTGTCTGAAACCACACCCACCGTGGCCACCTACTTCCATTTTGGATGCCTGAATCACAGTTACTCCATTTCGATTTTTAAATGCTTTCTTTTCTTTAATGGTTCAAACAAATAGGCCACAAACAAGCTGTTTTGGTTAGCTCAAAGTTCAAGGTGAATTATGTATAAGCCAGAATGACTTCCTCATACCTCAATATGTGAAAATTTCTTCCATCAATACAAACTTCCAGTTATGAGATTAATAAGTCACAGTGTTCTATCGTTTAGCATAGTGAGTATGGTTAATAAAGCTACTATATATACTTGAAATTTCCTAAGACAGGAGATCTTGTATTCTTACCACAAAACAAAAACGGTAACTTTGTCAGGTGATGGATGTGCTAATTAATGTCACTGTAGTAACCATTTCACACAGACTCAGACAAAACTGAACACACACACATATATTAAAACATCAGGTTGCAAACCTTTTAAAGATTATATTGTGCAACCTAAATGCATACATTTTAAAGCCTTACCTCAGTAGAGCTGGAAAATGTTTTAAAAACCATAAAATTATATTGCAGTGTCAAGAAAATGCATTTGAATATTTTGTCTTCTTTTAGAAAATCTAATACTTGGAAAACAGAGTTGAACATTTTGGAAGTACATATTGAATTCAAAAGTACATTTTCCACATTTCTCAGGAAAAGTTTAACATCTTATTTCCAAATTACTACTTTCTTTATAGAACAGGTTTGTTAATAATTAGTTCCACCAGGCAGTCATCAGGAAAAGTACCTTACTTTATCTGTTATTTTACTTTTTGTATGAGACTTCTTTCATGGATCATGTTTACAAGATGATCGATAATGAAATGCGAGGATGGTTTTGGGCAACAGTATATGAATGAATATGATCATGTTGTGGGTAGTCTAGGAGACATTCCTAGACATTTGGAACTTGGTCATCCCAGAGCCTAAAGCAAATCTGTATTTGAAGATTACTTTTTTTGTATATTGCTTTCATAGTAATTTAAGGCTGAAAGTAGCTTTGAGAGTCAAGTAGGAGAAGGAGCCAGTAATTTCTCTCAACCTAGTCCTCCGTCTGGACTCCTGAAGTTCAGGGTCAGGTCTCAAACTTGTAACTACACAGAGTTGTATGAAATTTTAAGCCATTACAATAAGTAAAGGATTTTTCCCTGTAGCAATTATACTGTTAGAAATGGAGCAGTATCTGATTTACTTTTTTTTGAAAAGAAACAGTTTGAGTGTCAATTTTCTTTGCATTCTTATAGGAAAAACTTATTGGAAGATTCATTTCAAATGTGAGCGTCTTTAAAAAAGCAACTTTTCAATTAATTTAGCATTGGTAAATGGAAACTAATCTGTGTACATGTGTCCAAGCTTATATATATCAATAGCTTGCTATTCCTCAACAGTTGAAATATGTAGTTAGTATATTGACTAGCACTTCTAGTTCCTCTGCTATTAGTTTATTTAGCTATTGATTTATTTAGGTAGAAAGTTCTTTTCTTACATTTTTATTGAAGGTTAGCTTAAATTCTGATAAATATCCAGTTCTTAGATGTACACTTCATTCTTACAAAGTTAACACATCCATGTAAAACCACACAGATCAATGTAGACAGCTTCCCTGGTACCACCTCCCGGATATTACCTCCCAGAGATCCAGACTCACTGACTTCCATCACCATCCCCTAACTTTGAAATTTTTAAAAATAGAATCAGATAGTGTATTCTTTTTTTCATCAGCTTCTTTAATTCAGCACTGTCTGTAAGATTCATCCATTCTGCTGCATAGCTGTAGTTCATTCCTTTTCTGTTTCTTTTGCTATAGAGTAGAGGTCAGCAAATAACAACCTATGGGCTAAGATTGGCCCGTCACTTGTTTGTATATAAAGTTTTAGTAGAATACGGCCATGCCCTTTCATTTATATATTGTCTAAGGCCATTTCTACACTGCCTTGGTAGAGTTGAATAGTTGTGTTAGCCAGCATATGATTTCCAAAGCCTAACATATTACAGAAAAAGATTTCTGAGCACTGCTATAGAATGTTCCAGAGCATGTGTATGTGCATGTGAATATTAATTCTAGAGGTAATGAACACTTGGCTATCCCTAGTTTTAGACTATTATAAATATTAATAATACAGCTGTGAATATTCTTGTGCACAAAATTACACATTTTCTGTTGAGTACTTACCCTGGAATTGCAACTGGTGGGTCATAAGGTGTGTATATGTTCAACTTTAACTGATTTTGTCAAATAGTTTTCCATAGTGACTGTACCAATTTACTTCCCACCAGCTGTGTATGAAAGTCCCAGAAATAATTTAACACGTGATAATTATCATTAAGTACAAGTTGGAATGCATAATTCATCATTCAACTCAATACAAACAACATTTCATGTAACAGACTTTAATGACGATCACAATACATTTATGTAAATAAATCATCCAATTCATAATAGTAGTAATAAAGCAGGTATATTTTATTTTTTCATTTTCAATAAACATACATGAGTTGATGGAGTTTGTTGCATAAAACAAATTTATAGTTATTCTTTGTTGAACACTTAGAATTAAATGTCCCACAAGTGATCCTAGGAAATGCCTCCCCACCCACAGTGGAACCATAAACAAAACCCCAGTTCATAAATTCTCTTTTCTGTTGAGATAATTAATTTCCATTTCTTATTTTACTAAAATAATACACATCTATCTTTTTTATAGATCTGAAGTTATATTAAGTTATAAAATAAAAGTTATGATATGAAAATTATAGTTAAGGCTTCTAATTGTGAAAAATCAACAGGCTAGCCCCTCACTATGAAATCATACAGCATAGTGATTCTAAACTTAACCCTCATATGTTGTTTCTGTGGGTTTGCTCACACTTGCTTTAGGAATGAAGCAAAAAGCATTTTCATTTTGCTCTTTTTAGCAGTTTCCTTCAGTATGAAGCATGTCCAGGTGATGATAGGAAGGTCACCATTGCTCAATATCAGAACTGAGTCAAATGAAAGAATTATAATTTCCCTATACTCAAGAAACACTTTTGGCTGCCTGGATAATGGGATCATAGATGATTTTTATTTCCTTCCTTTTGTCTCTTTATGTTTTCCAAGTGTTCAACAAAGACTACACACTCATTTTGCAATCAAAGAGACTTTAGGTAGTTTTCTGGTTTCTGAGGATACAAAGATTTTTGTAGTTGTTTGCTCTACTAAACCCTACACCTGACAAGTGTCAAAATTTGAACACTTACTCTGGTGGTAAACTAGTTGTAAATGGAGGGGTATTTTCAACAGAAGCTGTGCCTTGGGATAACCAACTGCTACACTACTCTGATTGCTACTTCTTGGAGATAAGTTGGGTTTTTGTTGAACTCTCTCACAGAGTCACCTTCCCTCAAATGAATGGACTTTCTGAGATCGGCCATTCCCTTTGCAGAATACATGTTACATCTGTGCCTTGTGTCATAGGTAAAAAGTGCCACCCATTGACACACAGCCCATGAAACAGCACTGACGTTGCAAAACGATAGGAAAGTCAAGTAACTGAGGCTTGTGGTTCCATGGCAAATGAAGCTTTCCAGAACAAGCGCTAAGAGCCTGTCGCACCAGGGATGGGAGAGGGCTTGTTAACAATGTAGAACAAAACGCTGTGGAACTTCCTTGGGTTCTCAGAATTGTTAGATGTAGTACACACACAGACACGCATGCGTGCATGAACACACATACACACTCAACCTGCCTCCTCCCCAGAGACCCCATCAAGGTGGTACAAGAGGTTTTTCAATTATTTCAAGAGACTGCAGCTTTCATTAGACTAAAAGACAACTGCTCATTTCCAAGTTCAAGATCTCTATTTTGTTCCTTTCTTCTCAACTGGGACCCAAAAAGCACAAGGTTTTAATCTAAGAGAATAAAGGTATATAAGCAGTTGTTTTGCACAACCAGTTAGTTTACTTTCAGTATTTGGAGAAAAGAAAAGGATAAATGTTTAATAGCTCTAAGTGTCCTAAAGTGTCTCAAATAAAGGAAGATTCTGCTAATGTAAAACCATATAAAGAGCTACACATATACTGTGTTTTGCCAAATATAAAAGATTGCATATGTGTGTGTAGGGGAAAATTTAGCAGTAGGAAAAAAATTTAACTTTACTTGATTCATCATATTTTCCTGCATTTTACAGCTCTCCTACCATCTACATACATTACTTTTATTAATATTTTTAATCTTTTGCAAACTTCCCTGGTGTTTCAGGGGTTAAGATTCCATGCTTCCGCTGCATGGGGTGCAAGTCCAATCCCTGGTTGGAAGTGTATGTATGTCTGTGTGTCTGTGATGCATGTATTACTCTTATAATAGAAAAACCATAAACATGAAAAAGGACCTTAGGCAGTGAAGCTACGTTGTGTGATCCTATAATGGTAGATACATGTCATTACAAATTTGTCCAAACCCAGAATGTGCATCACCAAGAGTGAATGTAATGTAAAATTGGAACTTTGGGTGATAATGATGTGTCAGTGTAGGTTCATTGATTGTAACAAATGTACCCCTCCAGTAGGGGATATCGATTATGGTGGGAGCTATGTATATCTGGGTCAGGGGGTGATTCTGGTAACTATAAACAGCTAAAAAAGGATAAAAAGGTGTGGGGGGAAGGCTGAAAGCAGTGTGTTATTGTGCTTTGGTGAGCTCTGCAGAGGTTCTGAGAGGCTGTCCAGGGGGACTTTGGTATCAAACTTCCCTGAGAACTTAGAGACAAGTGAGCATTTGTTCAGGCTCTATCATTTAGTTTATTGTTTTATCACAGGAAAATTAAAAATGTGTTGTGACCCCTTTAGCAATGTCTTTGTTTTTTAAATAACAAGATTATTTTCTGGGTTCATTTTTAAAGTAAACCATCCACTGGAAGGAAATTCAGTGACTTCCCTAAAAATCCACAGCTTCTGAATCTTATCCATACCCATTGTCCTTACATAGAGCAGAGTTAAATAGTACTACTATACTAAGATTTCTAATGTCTGCTTATACACTAATGATTAGAGAAAGAGAAATTGTGTGGCATTTTGCTTGTAATATGAGCCTGGTTAATCCAGAATTTATAACGCATAATATTCTATAACTACATGATTTGCTAATGTGATTTGCCCAATAAAAATGGATATTGAGTCTTATAAGTCTGTATACGCTTCTACACATTAGAAAAACAGCAGAGAATAAAACAAACAAAATTCCTACCCTAACAGAACTTAGATTCTAGTGGGATATGACGGTGGGGGGAAGGAGTGGTAATTAATACAAATCTTATACTTTTAATTTTATATTTTAATTTTGTACATCTTCATTGTAAAGATCTTGTACATCTTCATTTTAAAGAGGACAATGGAAGAAATTCTACTGAGGAAGAAATCAGGCAGGGTGCCTACAAGGATGGGGCAAAGATGGAGGAGGTAGAGGCAGTGGTACAGATTTTAACCAGAACTGCCAAAGCTTTCCCTGAGAAGTGGGCATTGCCAGGCCCTGCAGAAGAGTACCCTGAAGCAGCCCAAGGAGCAGAGGGAGAAGAGTGTGCAGAGGCCCAGGGATGTGGAGGAGGAGCTGAGAGGTCCTGGAGACAGATCCTATGTGTCATTGTGAGGCCTCTGGATTTGCTGAAGATGAGGAACCAACAGAAATGTTTGTGCACTGGTGTCACATGAGTGGACTTCCATTTTAAAATACTGGATTTTTTTTTTTTATAACATGTTAAAAAAGATAACAAAGTAAGGAAAGAGTGCTTGCATCATAGTTTTAGAGAAGTATATTCTCACTGGACTGAAATAGGTACTTGTAAGAATGTATTTAGGAAAATAACAGTGAACAGATTTAACACTACATGTTCCAAATAATTGAAAGGATTCATGTTTATCTAACTTATCAGTAGAAAACTCAACTAGAGGAAGTATCACTTTAAAGTGGTTAGGATTTAGAAAGAAAAGGTGATTGGCAATCTCATCTCTAGAAAATTTTCCCTTCTTAGGGGAATTCTTTATTTGAGTTGTCTTTAGAGTGGCTTTTTTAATGGAAGGGGCTATCTCTGTGTTTCCTTCTTAGACTCTTTACTTTCCAAAATAGTAGGTTGGAATCACAGCTAATGGTCTGCTCAGGAAACCAGTTTTACTAAAAACTAAAGGAAACGGAAACCTCTCCTTTTTCAATTATCTTTAAAAGTAAGTGCTTGCAAGTATGAACAGAGTTAAGCATGACCTGAGAGTCATGGCAAAGAACGGACACACTGGATTCTTGGAAAGTGATGCACCCACCAGCCGCATCGTGCCATTGACCTAGACTAGTATGTGAACGGCGCCCCCTGGAGTTGCAACGTGGGCCCTGAGAAGGATGAAATAAGTTGTTAAAGTCTTGTTGGCTCCTCTGAAGCCCACTTTGTCTGAAAGCCATGGACTGACGCCAGTGTTTTCTTTGACTTATTCAGTTAGAAATGAATATACCAGTATTTCTCTGCTCCCATTCACTTTAATTTTACCTCAAAAGAAAAAATGTGTGAGAATTTCTTTAGAAAAAACAGTATAGAATTTATAACATAACTCAGAGAAAGAGTCCCAAAACATATACAATTTCCCATGCCATTTACAGTGATAACTGAGCATCTACTGTAATCCTAGAACTAAGCTTGGTAGTAGAGATAGGAAGAAATAGTAGGTCCCCATCCCCTAACCTTCTTATTTTCTAACATTATACCATCCTACTCTTCAGCTTTATAAGCGAAAGGCTATAGTAGCAGAGAATGGGACATGATTGGTCCCTTCTCTGTAGTGGTATTTTTCTTTAAAATGTGTGTACACATACACACATTAGTCCAAGATCTCATCCCCTTAGAGTTGTTTCATTCTAATCCTGGTGAAGCACTGATGGGCCCAGAAAACTCTAATAAATACGTTTGATTGAGAGTCCAGAGACTTAATTCCATGTCCTTCCTCTTCCTCTAATACTATGTCACAATCTCTTTCGATCTCAAATTCTTTGTCCTTCAAATGTTCCCAACAAAGTCCCCTAACTAATGCCTACTTTACATTGTTTATGAGTTTGCAGATAAAGTGGTAGGCAGTAAAGCACATGGGAAAAACACTGTCTAGACCAACGTAAGGTCACTTTTTAAAAACTATTCTTTGGGAGTTCAGAGGCTAAGACTCCATGCTCCCTGTGCAGGGAGCCCAAATTCCATCCCTGGTCAGAGAACTAGATCCCACATTCTGCAACTAAGAGTTTGCAAGTAAAAGATCCCACATGCCACAACTAAGACCCAGTTGCAGCCAAATAAATAATAAAGTAAATAAATATTTTTAAAAAAAAACTGTGGTAGTCAAGCAAACCAGCCTTTGCTTTAACTTGCCTTCAGTGAAAGATAACTAATTGAACAGACTTGCCATCACCAATATTTCAACTGTTGAAAAAGCTGAGACAATGATCTGAAGGAAACAGTATTGAAACCTGTGACCTGGGATCAGAAGTAACAACTTTTCTACTATCAGGCACCACTAGCAGACTTGGCCAGCGAATATCCCTGGAGTAAATTTCCTGATGAGCTTTATAGGGTTTATGTCCACATTTGTCCGTTTTAAAAACCACCAATACTGAATGTGTATTAAATTAGATGGTTTGGCTTATCTTTATTTCCAAAAATACATACTGACCATGTAGGAAAGTTTTTGGCAGAATGAACAGTGGGATAAAGAGGTGGCAATAAGACGTCAGGGGAGGAAGGCCATAAATGATAGCAAAAGGAAGCCGAGGCACGGAGGTTGGACCTGAAGACCCACTGAGACTGCAAATCTCCAAGCTAAAGTAGCTGCGAAAAAAAGAAAGTCAGTGACTCTTGAGGAAATACTCTGTTCAGAAGACTTGGCAAGAATACTGTGGCTTTTGAAGAAAGGCCTGCTTTCGACCACACTGAAGCAGATTTAAATTCATTTTGAGACAAATGACTCAAGAACTTCAATTTAAAATGGACTTTTCATACACATCATATACACATATTAAAATATATATTTTTTCTAGGGACAGCTATAAAGAGAAGCTTCTAACCAGAAGCTAGGAAGTTCTAGGAAGAACTAACCAGAGCTCACTGGTACTTAACTGTATTTCAGGATCTTCCTTGGCTCATTAAGAGCAAAGAGGTCTCATAGATAAAAAGATAAGGTCACTAGTTTATAAGCAAAGCTTGAAATGTTGCTCCATCTGTACTGAGTATACTGCCAATATTTTATAGTAAGATCAGAGTTTTAAAAGTTTCTTAGATTTCAAAAACTTCAAGTTCAGAAGTTCTAGCCAGTAACAGCTATACAATAAAATAACTATAAAGCCTATATTATTTCATGTTTTGGAAAGTTTAGTGAAGCTGCCAGTTGTATCACTCTCAGCCATTCTTAATGTACTATATAATGGAAAATAACCCATGGCTATTCCAGTGAGAAAGGAGGGGAGATGGGATGAAAGGGAAGAAAAATAACCCAAGTGGGAAAATTATGAAAAGTGAATTTATAAAATACTATGCTATAGTCAACAGTAGCCTGAGTGTTTACTAGAGAAAATAATTAACTCAGTAACAAAAAATGACCTATCTTGTACCAAAAGTCCAGATATTTATTGTTTTAGCAAATGTTTATTTACTACCTACTATGCACCAACTGTTCTCTGCACAGGAGGAAATAGCCATGAGTAAAGTAAACCTAAACAGCACATTAAAAAGCAGAGACATCACTTTGCCAACAAAGTTCCATATAGTCAAAGCTATGGTTTTCCCAGTAGACATGTATGGATCTAAGAGCTGGACCATAAAGAAGGCTGAGTGCCGAAGAATTGATGCTTTCTAATTGTGGTGCTGGGGAAGACTCTTGAGAGTCCCTTGGACTACAAGGAGATCAAACCAGTCAATCCTAAAGGCACCGTTGTCTTTAGATGGGGTTGTCTCTAAGAAGGCATTCCAGGTAGAGAGGGGGAGCCAGAAAAGCCTGGGGATAGCAAGGCCAGGTCTGGAACGGGATGAACAAGAGTAAGAGTGGCGGGAAGGAGAAGAGTTGGAAGACACACATGGGAGATCCTGAAGGCTTCTCCAGGCCTGTGCTTGTCAAACTTCAAAATGCACATAAATTGCCTGGGGAATATTGCAAAAATGCTGATTTTGTGTCAGTAAAGGGTCCGAGATTCCATATATCTAACAAACTCCCAAGTGATGCTGAGAGTGCTGATCACAGGAACACACTTTAAATATCAAGTCTTTCATCCAGGATAAAAAGTTCAGATTTTGTTCTAAATGCAGTGTTTTGAACAGGGAGTGGCATGACAGAACCTATGTTTTAAAGAGCTCACACTTGCTTCTGTCTGGAAAACAGACTCCTGGTGGCCATTAGAAACTACGGTGATGTTAGTTTGAGCAGATTAGTAGTTTGGGCCAGGAAAGCTGTAGTAGAATAATGAGAAGATTGGACTCAGGCAATAACCTGAAGGTTGGGCTGATGAAACATAGCTGATGAATACGATGTCATGAACAGAGGAAATGAGAGAACCATGAAGAGTTGTCTGAAACAACTGCATAAACAGTCATGCCATTGACCAAGATGGGGAGCAGGAGGATGGTAGAAAGAGACACGCATTGAGGCAAGTGTTCAGGACTGAATTGTGCCCCTCCAGTTTTTTTTTGGAGAGGGGTATAGTTGCTTTTGGGAGCTTCCCTGGTGACTTAACAATAAAGAATCTACCTGTCAATGCAGGAAACATCGGTTTAATCCCTGGATTGGAAAGATCCCCTGGAGAAGGAAATGGCAACCCACTCTAGTATTATTGTCTATGAAATCCCATGGACAGAGAAGCCTGGTGGGCTATAGTTCATGTGGTTGCAAAGAGTCAGACATGATTTAGCAACTAAACAACAATAAATTACAATAGTGTGTTAGTTTCTGCTGTACAACAAGGTGAATCAGATATAGGTGTGCGTGTGTGTACATATAAATATATATATGATCATATATATATATATATCTCCCCTCCCTCTTGAACCTCCCTCCCATCCACCCCCATCCCACCCATCTAAGTTAGCACAGAGAATGGACCTGAGTTCCCTGTAATATACTCAGATTCCCACTAGGTTCTCACTGTTTTACTCATGGTAATGTATATATGTCAATCCCAATCTCCCAGTTTATCCCACCTTCTTCTCCTCTCCTCCCCAATATCCACACATCCATTCTCTGTATCTGCATTTTTATCCTACCTTGAAAATAGGTATATCTGTACCACTTTTGGAAGAAAAGTTATGACCAACCTAGATAGCATATTGAAAAGCAGAGACATTACTTTTCCAACAAAGGTCCATCTAGTCAAGGCTATGGTTTTTCCAGTGGTCATGTATGGATCTGAGAGTTGGACTGTGAAGAAAGCTGAGCACTGAAGAATTGATGCTTTTGAACTGTGGTGTTGGAGAAGACTCTTGAGAGTCCCTTGGACTGCAAGGAGATCCAACCAGTCCATTCTGAAGGAGATCAGCCCTGGGATTTCTTTGGAAGGAATGATGCCAAAGCTGAAACTCCAGTACTTTGGCCACCTCATGTGAAGAGTTGACTCATTGGAAAAGACTCTGATGCTGGGAGGGATTGAGGGCAGGAGGAGAAGGGGACGACAGAGGATGAGATGGCTGGATGGCATCACTGACTCGATGGACGTGAGTCTGAGTGAACTCCAGGAGTTGGTGATGGACAGGGAGGCCTGGTGTGCTGCAATTCATGGGGTCACGAAGAGTTGGACACGACTGAGTGACTGAACTGAACTGTACCACTTTTCTACATTCCCCTTATATGCATTAATACATGATATTTGTTTTTCTCGGGCTGACTTACTTCACTCTGTATAACAGTTTTTTAAAGGGATAATTAAGGTAAAATGAAATTATTAGGGTGGACCCAAATCCAATATCACTGGTGTCTTTATACAAAAAAGAAATTTGGACACAGAGATATGTGTCTACAGGGAGAATGTCATGAGAACGTCATGAAGATGGCCATCTACAAATCAAAGAGAGAGGCCTAAAACAGGTCCTTCCCTATAGCCTGCAAGGGAATCAACCATACCAACGCTTTGACTTTGGATTTTCAGCCTCCAGAACTGTGAGACAACAAATCTCTGTTTAAGTCACCTAGTTAGTGGCATATTGTCATCAGTTCAGTTCAGTCGCTCAGTCATGTCTGACTCTTTGCAACCCCATGAACCACAACATGCCAGGCCTCCCTGTCCATCACCAGCTCCCAGAGTCCACCCAAATCCATGTCCATTGAGTCGATGATGCTATCCAACCATCTCATACTCTGTCGTCCCCTTCTCCTCCTGCCGTCAGTCTTTCCCAGCATCAGGGTCTTTTCAAATGAGTCAGCTCTTTGCATGAGGTGGCCAAAGTATTGGAGTTTCAGCTTCAACACCAGTCCTTCCAATGAACATCCAGGACTGATCTTTAGAATGGACTGGTTGGATCTCCTTGCAGTCCAAGGGACTCTCAAGAGTCTTCTTCAACACCACAGTTGTCATAGCAGCAAACTAAAACAGTAGAGGAGGGGCTGTTTGAGGTCGACCATTTCTCAGGAGGAGTTGATTAGGGAAGGAGACACACGTTTGAGCATGTGTGAAAGCCCTGATATGGGAATGGGTGGTGTTGAAAGGAAATTTTATTTTAAACCCCACAAAAGTAGTGATATGGCTAAGTTGGATTGTTGGAGTAAAAAGATCCTTGGATCAGAATTCAAAGGATATGGTAAGCTCTAACTGTGCCACTTATTTTTTGCACGAGTCCCTTGAGTTGAGCAAATCCCTTCAGCTTTCTGAGCTTTAGTTTTCTCATCAGAAATGCAGATAACAGTACCCATGGCACCTACCCCATCAGACTGCTTAGAGGTCCAAATAAAATAAAAATACAAGTGAAAGTAGTTCTCAAAGTACAAAAACTTATATGAGTTGTGCTGATTGGTTGTTACTGCTGCTGTGGTTATGGTTTCCACCCTAATAGAGGCTGTGCTCTAGTGCCGTAGTAAATGGACAATACGCACACACCAGGCGTGCAATTCAAGGGCCATGTGCCTTGATGTTACGAGGATACTCCAGAGTCTCTCTTGGCAATCATCAAGTCATCCATCTTATTTTTTAGAAGCTAAAAATTTCATGTTCATGTGATTTTAATTATAACCATATTTTTATTTAAAGTGGGGAGCAACGGAAGATTGTGGTAGCATAAATCACTAGTCATCTAATCTCATTTAGGTTATATGAAAACAAGATGGAAATCTTTGAAGTTAGTGTGTTTATTTGCTAAATCACTCCCATCAAAAAAAAAAAAAAAAGACAAAAAAATCACATTATGTTTCTCAGAACTATGTGGACAGGAAGTATTATTTTTTGCAGGAACTTTTATTTAAAAAATAAGTTTGGTGTCTATGCTGCAAATCAGCACTCTGTTGGTTGAAAGGGAACCATTTTAGCTACCACTGTTGCATTAAATTATGCAGCTCATTGAAACAAACCATGAGGTTTTCCTGAACTTAGGTGATGGACTGACTAGATGACAGCTGTGGTGTTTTTGGCGCAGTTAAGGTGGAGTGGGGGAGGGTATGGGGAGAGGAAGGCACAGAAACTGTCATTAAAACAAGTATCCTCTCCCTGGCCCCAGGACTTGGGGCTTATTTATATCCCTTTAATATTGTTTTTCATTTTCTGTAATAAATCATGTTTTGTTGGAAATGCCCATTAGAACTGTGACAGTTTAGCCGCCTCGTGGAGAACAATGACCAAACCAAGGCACCACAGCTACTTCAGCTGCCGGGCTCTTTGAGCCCCACTCATAGGACAAGGAAGACAATTCAGTCTCCATGTCCAAGGGGTCCTCAGCCCCTGTGCTGAGACTTTGACATCACAAACTGAAGGGTGACACTAATCAATGACCATGACTAAATCACCCCCACCATCTTAACAATATGGTGCTCAAAATAGGTTCTTTTCAGATACTCAGAGCCAGGCTAATTACTTGCTATAAACTAATAATAGCTAACAATTCTGGATACTTTTAGTTGCCAGACTGTGCGATGTGCTTTCCATGCATTATTTCATCAATCCTCAAAATAAACCTGCAACATTTTAAATGCTACCCATTTCTTCTCATTCAAATTGAACCAAATGGATATGTATTTTATCTCATCCTCTTTATCTTCCAAATACTAGATTTTCTTATTTTCATTCTACGGATGTTCACTTTGTCTCCTAAGACACTAACCCTGAGTATCAGACAATTATAGCTGAAGATTTTTAGTGATTTATATTCAAAGATGTAGCAGGTTAAGGTGCAAGAAGTGAAAGTAGACTATTTCTCCCCAGTGACTTAGACGGAACAAACCAGGAAATAGTCAGCATTGTATATACAGTGGTCTGGCTCTCTTTTATAGGCTGGGTAATTGTGAAATGTGTATCATTTCTTAACAAGATGCCTGATAAAATAACCAGGCACTTAAATGCCAGAAAGTGTATTCTCAATATGTCAGGAGTATGTGACAGGCATTTCTTGTACTTGAACAAAATCAAGGTCTACAGTTCTTTAACTACAGCTATACAATCATTGTTATCATTCAAGTTTAGAGTCCTCCTAAATGTCACCTTTTCTGGCCCAAAGATTCAAAATCCCATCAATTCAATAAGCATGTGTCAAGTTCTTTTTGTTTCTAAAATATGGTGCTGCTGATTCTGTGAATGGATCTGCAAACCTCCAAATGTCCCTCTCCGGGGTTTCTCCCAGAGATCATATACTTACATGCCTCTGGGAGCCAGGGAGGTGATGTATAAGAGTGAAACTGACTGAGTTCAACACAAGACACAGTGGTGGCACTGAGGCCACCTACAACTGCTGCCCAGCTCCTGACACATGACGTCTTGAGGGAATGCCAGCTTCACATGGCCAAGTTCACTATTTTTCCAAGACAGTCTGGAAATTCAGATATCTGTGCAAATATCCTGTTTTGAAAATGTTGGCAGCTTATGTCATTTTCCTTTCTTTTAAATACAATGCAGCCAAGTTCACTAGGCCACCATTTTGTAATGTCCACTTTAGGGATTCTCAGGGAGGAAGTGAGATGTGCCACCATATGTTTCTACCCCTCTCCCCTCAGGAACGTCACCTCTCTGCTCTCTCACACTCAGGGGGTTGTCTCAAGAAACACCACCCTTCCACTGGGAAGGGCATGAGTTTGGGGAAAGTGAAAAGCAGGTCCTTTAAAGACCCAGATCCAGCCCCCTCCCTCGTGCCTTTGGACAGAGCCATAAATAATGTAACACCATCACAGACAAGAATGAGTGCAGGTTTGGATTTATCCAAGGAAGGAGAGACTTGCAGTATTCACATGCCCTTACAGATCACTGTAGGGCTTTTGACAGATTCAAGAAAGCTGGGAGAATTGAGACAAGATCTCTATTTTCAATGCATTGGGCTCAAGGGAAAAGTAAACCTTCCAAATTAAGTTTGAGAATTTTAGGGTAGATTTTAAATGAAACACAAGTCTAAAAATTTTAGATTTAGGGGCTAGGAAAATACAGAAAATAATTAAATCAAGAGAACTGATATAATTCCCATAAAAATATGGCATCATGGCCAGGACTAGGAGGGTAAAGAAATGGACTTGAACTAGACTCACCTACAATGGTGAGATATTACAGTAACCTACAAAGGATGTCTTCAACCAAGCAAAGGAGTGAATGGCAACAGAAGGCAGAATTTGGTAATATTCCAGTTCCAGTTCAGTCGCTCAGTTGTGTCCAACTCTTTGCAACCCCATTAATCGCGGCACGCCAGGCCGCCCTGTCCGTCACTAACTCCCGGAGTTTACTCAAACTCACGTCCATCAAGTCTGTGGTGCCATCCAGCCATCTCATCCTCTGTAGTCCCCTTCTCCTCCTGCCCCCAATCCCTCCCAGCATCAGGGTTTCCAATGAGTCAACTCTTCACATGAGGTGCCCAAAGTACTGGAGTTTCAGCTTTAGCATCAGTCTTTCCAATGAACACCCAGGACTGATCTCCTTCAGAATGGACTGGTTGGATCTCCTTGCAGTCCAAGGGACTCTCAAGAGTCTTCCCCAACACCACAGTTCAAAAGCATCAATTCTTCAGTGCTCAGCTTTCTTCACAGTCCAACTCTGTGAAGTTGGACAGTCCAACATCCATACATGACCACTGGAAAAACCATAGCCTTGACTAGGTGGACTTTTGTTAGCAAAGTAACATCTCTGCTTTTGAATATGCTATCTAGGTTGGTCATAACTTTTCTTCCAAGAAGTAAGCATCTTTTAATTTCATGGCTGTAACCACCATCTGCAGTGATTTTGGAGCCCCCCAAAATAAAGTCTGACACTGTTTCCACTGTTTCCCCTATCTATTTCCCGTGAAGTGATGGGACCAGATGCCATGATCCTAGTTTTTTGAATGTTGAGCTTTAAGCCAACTTTTTCACTCTCCACTTTCACTTTCATCAAGAGGGTCTTTAGTTCCTCTTCATTTTCTGCCATAAGGGTGGTGTCATCTGCATACCTGAGGTTATTGATATTTCTACCGGCAATCTTGATTCCGGCTTGTGCTTCTTCCAGCCCAGCGTTTCTCATGATGTACTCTGCATAGACGTTAAATAAGCAGGGTGACAATATATAGCCTTGACGTACTCCTTTTCCTATTTTTGGAACCAGTCTGTTGTTCCATGTCCAGTTCTAACTGTTGCTTCCTGACCTGCATACAGATTGTCAAGAGGCAGGTCAGGTGGTCTGGTATTCCCATCTCTTTCAGAATTTTCCACAGTTTATTGTGATCCACACAGTCAAAGGCTTTGGCATAGTCAATAAAGCAGAAATAGATGTTTTTCTGGAACTCTCTTGCTTTTCCAGTGATCCAGTGGATGTTGGCAATTTGATCTCTGGTTCCTCTGCATTTCCTAAAACCAGCTTGAACATCTGGAAGTTCACGATTCACATACTGCTGAAGCCTAGCTTGGAGAATTTTGAGCATTACTTTACTAGCATGTGAGATGAGTGCAATTGTGTGGTAGTTTGAGCATTCTTTGGCGTTGCCTTTCTTTGGGATTGGAATGAAAACTGACCTTTTCCAGTCCTATGGCCACTGCTGAGTTTTTCAAATTTGCTGGCATATTGAGTGCAGCACTTTCACAGCATCATCTTTCAGGATTTGAAAGAGCTCAACTGGAATTCCAACACCTCCACTAGCTTTGTTCATAGTGATGGTTTCTAAGGCCCACTTGATTTCACATTCCAGGATGTCTGGGTTTAGATGAGTGATCACACCATTGTGATCAACTGGGTCATGAAGCTCTTTTTTGTACAGTTCTTCTGTGTATTCTTGCCACTTCTTCTTAATATCTTCCGCTTCTGTTAGGTCCATACCATTTCTGTCCTTTATCAAGCCCGTCTTTGCATGAAATGTTCCCTTGGTATCTCTAATTTTCTTGAAGAGATCTCTAGTCTTTCCCATTCTGTTGTTTTCCTCTATTTCTTTGCATTGATCCCTGAGGAAGGCTTTCTTATCTCTCCTTGCTATTCTTTGGAACTCTGCATTCAGATACTTATATCTTTCCTTTTCTCCTTTGCTTTTCACTTCTCTTCTTTTCACAGCTATTTGTAAGGCCTCCTTAGACAGCCATTTTGCTTTTTTGCATTTCTTTTTCTTGCAGATGGTCTTGATCCCTGTCTCCTGTTGGTAATGTTGGGAATTTCAATATGAAGATTTGTATTCAAAAGCAAGGCTGAGGGAAGTCAGAAATTATCGGGTTCTAACATCCTGACCGCAGTAGGCATCAGAGGAATCTATTTATAGGGAGCTCTGAAAACAGTCCATTTATTAAATCACAGATAATCAAATCACAGATTTTCTTCAACTTTCAATGGAGTTATGTCCCAGTAAATGTACCCTAAGTTGGAAATGTTCTAAATCAGGTGCATTTTACTTTTATTTTATTGAAGGATAATTGCTTTACAGAATTTTGTTGTTTTCTGTCAAACTTCAACATGCATCAGACATAGACATAGACATATATATATATATATCCCTTCCCTTTTGAAACTCTCTCCCATTTCCCTCCTCATCCCACCCCTCTAGGTTGATACAGAGCCCCTGTTTGAGTTTCCTGAGCCATACAGCAGATTCCTGTTGGCTATCTATTTTACATATGGTAGTGTAAGTTTCCATGTTACTCTTTCCATACATCTCACCCTCTTTCCCCTCTCCCCATGTCTGTAAGTCTATTCTCTATGTCCTTTTCTCCATTGCTGCCCTGTAAATAAATTCTTCAGTACCATTTTTCTAGATTCCATATATGTGCATTAGAATATGATATTTATCTTTCTTTCTGACTCACTTCACTCTGTATAATAGGTTCTAGGTTCATCCACCTCATCAGAACTGACTCAGATGTGTTGCTTTTTATGGCTGAGTAATATTCCATTGTGTATATGTACCACAACTTCTTTGTCCATTCATCTGTTGACAGACATCTAGGTTGCTTCCATGTTCTAGCTATTGTAAGTAGTGCTGCAATGAACAACAGGATACATGTGTCTGTTTCAATTTTGGTTTCCTGAGGGTATATACCTAGGAGTGGGATTGCTGGGTCATATGGTGGTTTTATTCCTAGTTTTTTAAGGAATCTCCATACCACCTTCCATAGTGGCTGTATCAATTTACATTCCCACCAACAATGAAAGAACATTCCCTTTTCTCCACACCCTCTGCAGCATTTATTGTTTGTAGACTTTTTGATGATGCTCATTTTGACCAGTGATATCTCATTGTGGTTTTGATTTGTATTTCTCTAATAATAAGCAATGTTGAGCATCTTTTCATGTGTTTGTTAACCATCTGTATGTCTTCTTTGGATAAATGTCTGTTTAGGTCTTTTTCCCACTTTTTGATTGGATTGTTTGCCTTTCTAGCACTGAGTTGTGTGAACTGCTTGTATATTTTGGAAATGAATCCTTTGTCAGTTGTTTCATTTGCTATTATTTTCTCTCATTCTGAGGGTTGTCATTTCATGTTGCTTATAGTTTCCTTTGCTGTGCAAAAGCTCTTGAGTTTAATCAGGTCCCACTTGTTTACTTTTGTTTTTATCTCCATTACTCTAGGAGGTGGGTCATAGAGAATCTTGCTTTATGTCATCAAGTATTCTGCCTATGTTTTCCTCTAAGAGTTTTATAGTTTCTGGTCTTACATTTAGGTCTTTAATCAATTTTGAGTTTATCTTTGTGTATGGTATTAGGAAGTGTTCTAATTTCATTCTTTTATATGTAGTTGTCCACTTTTCCCAGCACCATTTATTTGAAGAGCCTTCTTTGCCCCATTGTATATTCTTGCCTCCTTTTTAAAAAATAAGGTACCCGTAGGTGCATGGGTTTATTTCTGGGCTTTCTATCTTGTTCCATTGGTCTATATTTCTGTTTTTGTGCCAGTACCATACTGTCTTGATGACTGTAGCTTTGTAGTATAATCTGAAGTCAGGAAGGTTGATTCCTTGAGCTCCATTCTTCTTTCTCAATACTGCTTTGTCTATTTGGTATCTTTTGTGTTTCCATATGAATTGTTAAATTTTTTGTTCTAGTTCTGTGAAAAATGCCATTGGTATTTTGATAGGGATTGTATTGAATCTGTAGATTGTGTTTGGTAGTATAGTCATTTTCACAATATTGATTCTTCCTACCCAGGAACATGGAATATATCTCTATCTGTTTATGTCATCTTTGATTTCTTTCATTAGTGTTTTATAATTTTCTGTGTACAGTTCTTTTATCTCCTTGGGTAAGTTTATTCCTAGGTTTTTGATCATCTTTACTATCATTATTCTGAATTCCTTTTCGGGTAATTTTCCTATTTCCTCTTCATTTATTTGGACTTCTGTGTTTCTAGTTTGTTCCTTCATTTGTATAGTATTTCTCTGCCTTTTCATTATTTTTGTTTAACGTATTGTGTTTGAGGTCTCCTTTTCTCAGACTTCAAGGTTGAATTCTTTCTTCCTTTTGGTTGCTGCCCTCTGCCCTCCTAAGATTTGTCCATTGGTTTGTGTAAGCTTCCTATAGGATGAGATTTGTACTGAGTTTTTATTTGCTTGTTTGCTTCTTTTTCCTTTGATGGACAAGGCTGATGAGGTGGTACTCCTGTCTGCTGATGATTGGATTTGTATTTTTGTTTTGTTTGTTGTTTAGATGAGGTGTCCTGCACAGGGTGCTACTGGTGGTTGGGTGATGCCAGGTCTTATATTCCAGTGGTTTCCTTTGTGTGACTTCTCACTATTTGATACTCCCTAAGGTTACTTCTTTGGAAGGAATGATGCTAAAGTTGAAACTCCAGTACTTTGGCCACCTCATGCGAAGAGTTGACTCATTGGAAAAGACTCTGATGCTGGGAGGGATTGGGGGCAGGAGGAGAAGGGGACGACAGAGGATGAGATGGCTGGATGGCATCACTGACTCGATGGACGTGAGTCTCAGTGAAGTCCGGGAGTTGGTGATGGACAGGGAGGCCTGGCGTGCTGTGATTCATGGGGTCGCAAAGAGTCAGACACGACTGAGTGACTGAACTGAACTGAACTTCAGGTGAAACCAGGTGTCATTATGGCACACAGTATTTTAAGAGAAATCTCCTTTTAAATTTGTATAGAGAAGAAAAAAATATCGCTAGTTTGTTTCCCCCTGCCACTTAAGAGAGGTAAAAATGTCTGACACTTGCAAGCTATTTCCTCTGTTTGGAGACCCCTGGCCTTCCTGCCTGTTACCCTCTCAGCTTCTACTAAATACATAATGCTTTTACACCATCAAAAAGTCAAAAAAATGGCTAGCCAAATCATCCTCTTTCAGGGACCATCGGTAGTTTACAGTGAGTTTGGCATAGTCATAGAAGGCAGGGAACTATGTTATCCCTTAGAACAATTTTTATCAAGAATGATTAAACTTAAAACAAATTATTCCTGAACTTTGACTCTATTCCTTAACTAGTGTTCTCCACAGTTCAGCTTTTGCTTTCCTAGATCACTTGGGGGAGAAGAGCGAGCAGAGGGAGCTTTGAGAGTCCTCTGGTCGTCACTGAGGGTTCTTAGCTCTCATAATGGTCATTAGGGGCCAATTTCACTGTTTCCCAGATGACTGCTTCTAGAAGCTCTGTTCTGCACCCACTTAGAGGGGAGACTGTGCAGTGATAAGACACCTGTTAGCAGGGCAAGGAGAAAGCAGGTACAATGGAGCTCCAGGAAGGTGCAGGATTCTTTTTCTTTTCTAAGGTATCTGGAATTTATTTGTTATACATTTCTCTGGAACTGCAAAAAAAAAAAAAAAAATCCAGAATCATAATTAGTGAAATGGGGAAGGTTTCTTCACTTTTCTTTAAAACAGCAGCAAATGTCAAGAAATGTTTCAGAGATCCCGTGTGATTTCCTCACCTAGAGTGTTTCTTGGGCTATTTTCCCCTAATTTGTTTTGGTTTGGTTTTGCTTTGGCAATCAAATTCCTTCTGATTCTCAAATAGTCTATGATATCCAAGTAATACAGTAGCAGCTTTGGAGACAGCAGCATTAATAACCCCTTGATTTGGGCTTCTTGATGGTTAACCCAGGCTGTATTAGGTCCTGAAATCACATACTTTCTACCCATTCATTATCTAGAATTCCTTACATATAAGTATTGCATAATGGGCATTGGTGGATTCCCCTAGCATTAGACTCCTATACAAAAAAAGATCTTAATGACCCAGATAATCACAATGGTGTGATCACTTACCTAAGGCCAGACATCTTGGAGTTCGAAGTCAAGTGGGCCTTAGGAAGCATCGCTATGAACAAAACTAGTGGAGGTGATGGACTTCCAGCTGAGCTATTTCAAATCTTAAAAGATGATGCTGTGAAAATGCTGCACTCAATATGCTAGCAAACTTGGAAGACTCAACAGTGGCCACAGGACTGAAAAAAGTCAATTTTCATTCCAATCCCAAAGAAAGACAATGCCAAAGATTGCTCAGACTACACCATGATTGCACTCATCTCACATGCTAGCAAAGTAATGCTCAGAATTCTACAAGCTAGGCTTCAACAGTATGTGAACCATGAAATTCCAGATGTTCAAGCTGGTTTTAGAAAAGGCAGAGGAACCAGAGATCAAATTGCCAACATCCGCTGGATCACTGAAAAAGCAAGAAAATTCCAGAAAAACATCTACTTTTGCTTTATTGACTATGCCAAAGCCTTTGACTGTGTGGATCACAATAAACTGTGGAAAATTCTGAAAGAGATGGGAATACCAGACACCTGACCTTCCTCCTGAGAAACCTGTATGCAGGTCAAGAAGCGACAGTTAGAACCAGACATGGAACAACCGACTGGTTCAAAACTGGGGAAGGGGTACATCAAGGCTATATATTGTCACCCTGCTTATTTAACTTATATTCAGAGTGTATCATGTGAAGTGCCAGGCTGGATGAAGCACAAGCTGGAATCAAGATTGCTGGGAGTAATATCAGTAACCTCAGCTATGCAGATGACACCACCCTTATGGCAGAAGGTGAAGAGGAACTAATGAGCCTCTTGATGAAGGTGAAAGAGGAGAGTGAGAAAGCTGGCTTAAAACTCAACATTCAAAAAACGAAGATCGTGGCATCTGGTCCCATCACTTCATGGCAAATAGGTGGGGAGACAATGGAAACAGTGACAAACTTTATCTTTTTGGGCTCCAAAATCACTGCAGATGGTGACTGCAGCCATGAAATTAAAAGACATTTGCTCCTTGGAAGAAAAGCTATGACAAACCCGAAGGTGAAAGTCACTCAGTCGTGTCTGACTCTTTGCGACCCCATGGACTATACAGTCTATGGAATTTTCCAGGCCAGAGTACTTGAGTGGGTAGCCTTTCCCTTCTCCAGTGGATCTTCCCAACCCAGGGATCAAACCCAGGCACATTGTAGGCAGATTCTTTACCAGCCAAGCTACCAGGGAAGCCCTAGACAGCCGATTAAAAAGCAGAGATGTTACTCTGCCAACAAAGGTCCATCTAGTCAAAGCTATGGTTTTTCCAGTAGTCATGTATGAAGGTGAGAGTTGGACCATAAAGAAGGCTGAGCGATGAAGGATTGATGCTTTTGAACTGTGGTGTTGGAGAAGACTCTTGGGAGGCCCTTGGACTGCAAGGAGATGAAACCAGTCAACCCTAAAGGAAATAAATCCTGAATATTCATTGGAAGGACTAATGCTGAAGCTGGAGTTCCAATACTTTGGCCACCTCTTTAAAAAAGACCCTGATGCTGGGAAAGATTGAAGGCAGGAGAAGGGGATGACAGAGAACAAGATGGTTGGATGTGTTAGGTAGGTAGAATAGGGAAAAAGAGTCCAAAATGGCGGTGGCTAAAAGACAAAGAAGCCCGCAAAAATAAAACAAAAGAAGGTCCGAGGACCAGAGTGGGGACCTCAGGTAAAACAAACAACACTCCCAACTGGCCCAATTTACATAGGACAGGCCCAGGGAGAGATAAACATATAAAAAGAGGAGCCAAAGCTAGCTCTCTCTCTCTCCCCTGTGCTGGGGTGCTCTTCTCCTCATGTCTTTGGATCGACGCGCCCTCGTGCCTCAAAGATAGATTTTCCTACTCTCTTCTAAATAAAATAGAGCTGTAACACTGATTTGTCTAAGAGCTATAACATGGTCCATTTGAGACCTGAGAGCTAAAACACGGTCTATTCAAGACCTGAGAGCTGTGACACGCTGAGGGGGCTTTAATGTCCGTCACTCCAAATCTTTGTTGTGATGAGACAAAGAACCGAGGAACATACACTCGCGTGACAGATGGCTTCACCAACCCAGTGGACATGAGTTTGAGCAAGCTACCAGAGATGGTGAAGGAAGGGAAGCCTGGTATGCTGCAGTCCATGGGGTTGCAGAGTCCAACATGACTGAGCAACTGAACAACAAAAAAAAATCATGCCAGCGTTATTGATTAGGACTCTTGTTCCCAAGTATCAAATGTAATGCCAAGCTAGCTTAAGCATAAAGTGAGGAAGGGTTATTGTAAGGTGGTGGCAGGGGAGGCTTCGTGGAACTCAGGTTTAGTAAATCTTTTGGCCAGACTTGGGAAGGAACTGGAAGTAGAAATTAGAGAACTTATGTCTCCTTCTCTGAACATCTCTTTCACTTTTTTTCTCTTTCTGCACTGGCTTTCTCTGACTCTGAAGTCCACAGGGAGGCCTCTCTCTTTCTCGCTCTTATCTTCTCAATTTATTTTGTCTTAATATATAAATACAGAGTGAGAATCTGATTGTCTCAACTTGGATTCGGCCTACACCTCTTGTCCAATCAGAAACCCCTAGGAGGCAGTTTGTGCATGACGCCATAACTCAGTGGAATTCAGTCTTATAGACCAGTGCTTCTCAAACTACAGTGTGCATACAAATCATATGGTTATCTTGTTTAAGTGTAAATTCTGATTAAGTCTTGCATAAGGTAGGAGATTCTGCATTTTTAAAAAGCCTCTAGGTAATACTGCTGCTATGATTCACGTATAGCAAGTATAGAAGACAGTTTGGACCTATTCCCAATACAATGACTCCATCTTTTCCCCCCCGCAAAGTGCAACACATTCCTTCACGGCCGCCTTCTGTCCCCTAGGGTCTCATCTCCCCTCGTCATAGAGTGGAGTTTATTCAGGTGTGCTTGTCCTCTCTGAGAAAATCCGTATGTTCTCTAAATATATTTTTCTCACAATCCTCTAACAATTAACCTCATCAAAACTCCTGATCCTTAAGTGTTTGTTCTCATCTGGTTTTCATGGAGAAAAGAAATGAGAGCAAATCTACATGATTAATGGGAACCTAATTGGTGAGCATTGATTATATCAAAATATGTAAGAAATATTTGGATATTTGTTTTTTCCTTTGAGAAAATATGCTATATGCCCAAGGACTGAATGTCTAATGGAGCCATTTCAGTCACTGTGACAAGTAGATAAAGAAAAATCTGAAGACAACATATGCATAAGGCTACACATTGTCTCAAATATGGCAAAACCAATACAATATTGTAAAGTTAAAAAAAGAAAAATATTCCAGGTAGAAGTGCACAAGTCTAGAGAAGTTCAGCTGGAGTCTAGAGAAGCCGTGGATTCTGGCTGGCTCAGCAGTACTTAGGCGGTTCTGAACTGGCTTCAGAACCATGGATGGTATTCAAAGAGAGTTGGCTATGTCCCAGCTAAAATTATCCAGGTAATTTGTGCAGAATCTGTCCCCTGTGTTCAAAATTACGTTGTGTTGTGCATAATATCAATTAAGCATTTTCATGAGGAAAACTAGCCCACAGTATATAAACACTCAACCAGTGGAAGAGAAAGAAGGGGCAAGGCTGCACATCTGAATTCTCAGTCAATGAAAGGTTTAGGGAATGTCCTAAATAACTGAATTTGTGTTAAACCCTCTTAAAAAAAAATGTAAGCCAATTTAAGTACTTTGGTTATGGCATTAAACTTTTCTAAATAAGAACTGTTTTCTTTTTCCTGTCTCTTATTGGGCCATTTTAATGAAAATTAAACTTTTCTAAATAAGAACTGCTCTCTCATATTGGAACACTTTAATGAAAATAGTTTCAAATATCCTATAGGCATTTCTCTAAGGCTTCCCAAGCAACAGATCCTCTGCAGACTCTATAAGATTTCATCGATTCTTAAAGATAAAAAGATATCGATCTTCATTGTAAAATCCATTGTAAAATGCTCCAGGAGTTTGTTGCCTCTTGCACCGCAGGGGACCTGGAAATCTTGGAAGATATTAGTTGCTGCCAGCAAGACTTAGTATTTGCTTGAGTTTCTTCATTTCCCATACGTATGTGCTTGCACGCCAAGCCAGGAGCATTTACTCCCATTGTTAGTAACCTCTTGCAAAACAGACTTCCTCAATATAGTACAAATTCTGAAGGAACAGAATCAAGGAAAATAAGCTTGGTGTGTTTTTCTTGAGAACCAGATGCTTCTGCGGTGTGTTTTTGGCAATTCTTTTATCCACCTATTAGACCAGCTGGAATGGGGGAAAGAGGCATGCTTTGAATAAGAATAAAACAATTGCAGGAAAATTTTTCATCAGCCAGTGTTGTTGATAAAACAGTCAGCTTGAGGTAAGGAGTGACGCATATTGGAGTCCCTGCCTAAGACATCAAGGTCATTTATCAGGAGACCTGGAAGTAGATTGCAGTCTCCCAGTTTTTTTAAAAAAGGTTAATGTCATTGAGATGCTAGCACACATTCAGAAATGACAGCTCCTGCCTACTGCTAACTTAGGACTACCCAGACCATGTTTCAATTCTCTTTCAAAATATCTTCATCTAATCTGAGAGATGTAGACATTTTCAGTTTAAACAGTTAATTTCCCCTAATTACAGAAATTGGTTGACAAATGCTTATTTTAATTTGCATTTAAAGAGGCCCATTGGATGACTGACCAGTGGTGTGTCACATGGCACTTGGTGGCATTTGTATGAAAGATCCAATCCAGGGTTATTCTGGGTCAAAGTATATATATATTGAATTTTCATATAGAAAGTAAGATTTAGACTGGGGTTTAATGTAAGAAAAATGAAAAGAGCAAAGATTTCTATTGCAATAGTTACAAACCTGAGCTCTGGAGTCAATTGGATTCTGATAAGAAAAGTTCCTTGCTTGTAACATGCTGGCTTCTTCACCTGTAATTATGGAAACAGTTGCTGCGAGAATTGGCTGAGATCATACGGGTGATGTATACAGAGTGGGCACGTGGGGAGAGCTCAAAGCACTAAGACTGGTACTACACAGCTCTGAGCCCACTTGCCCAGCTCCACCCAATGCTAATCCTAAGAAAAGAGATTTCTGTTACATGGAAGGGAGGATAGGAGGAGCTTTGGAGAACTTTCTAGAACCACTGTCATCCCTTTAGAAGTCATGGAATGAAATGAAAGTCTTCCATTTGCAAACTGGACATGACCACCCCCTTTCACCTGCCCTTTTGCTACCAGGCTCACCTTGTTTAAACACCAGATTTTACTTTGGATTATTTGCATTCCTCTCTCCACAACTGTTCTTGAAAGGAAAGAGAGTGTTGTGTTACTGTATTTGTCACAAATTCAAAGGGAAACCCACTGGGAAATTAACAAAACCCTCCAAATAGTTTGGTTTCCCCTATTCAGCCACAACTGCCTTGCGGTGCCATCTGCCCTCCTGGTTGAGCTGAGCCGAACTATTGGAAGCCCCCACAGCCCCCAGGCTGTAGCTTTCTGCAGTTGGAAATGAGAAAACTACAGAAGTCTTCAGACTATTCCAGAAATGTCACTACTCTGGGGATACAGAGTATTCTACCATTTTTTTCTAGATTGGTAGAGAAATGAAGATGGATGTGGAAGGAACAGAAAGATTAGTAAAGATTATCTTGCACATCTCAAAAGGGAATGATTTTTTTGGACATAGACTCCACTTTGGCAAAGATGCTGCATCAAAACCAAACTTGCTGTGGACAATTTTAGTTCATCTAACTATATTTCTTGCATCACACAAAAGATAAGACAGATAAACATAGCTTGGAGTACCCAAAAGTATTTCTATCCCCTGGAATGATTTAGAAAGTAGGAAAATAGAACCAATGATCTTTCAGCTAGCTCAAGTCAAGCCAGCCTAATTCCAAACATTTCAAATTCAGAGCAACAGGAACCTTCCTTGAAGCACTGGCAAGTTTATAGGTTAGAGAAGTGCCAGCACTGATAGTCCTGACCAGGGTGGCAGCACAGGGACCACTGCGCCCTGGAGAACAGCTTTTCTGTCTCCAGATCCCGTAGAGTGCGGTGTTTGCAAGACTTGTTGCTCAGGCACCCAGGTGATGCTCTCAACTGCCTTCCCCTCTCATGGCTACTAAAACCCCTGGGATCTAATTACAGTGCAGTTAACTTACTCTAACAGAGATTTCAGCCTTGCATGTTGTAGAAGGTACCCATACTGCTCACCAGAGACCTTGGAATCAGTGTTCTGTTCAGTGTCTGCTCCTTGCATTCACTTTACTGAACCTGTAGAGAACACAAACCTAGCCTGTTGTGAATACGTGTGGGGAAGTCTGGCTGATGGCGGTGTGAGCTGCCTCGACTTGTTTACCAAAGTGTCTCTAAAATGAGAGTAATTTCAGAAACTAAGGTGATATCTTCCTTTTAGCTGTCTCCTCTGAGTACATGGTGTGAAAATGTCTAAACAGACCAAAATTTTCTTTCTGAATATTGCAAAATGGTGGCCTTTAGATCTATTTATTAATATTGTTTATTTCAGGGAGAACATTTAGTAAAGTGTGAAAGCCATATAGTTTAGCAAGCATTTTATAAGCTGGATACTAAAGAAATTTAATTAAGCTTTTCTTATAGAACAAGACCAAACTAATAGTTAGGAAGTTAAAACACACAGGTTTGGTGTCAACGTTCTCATTGATGACTCCAAGAAAGATGACACAGGTACTTAATTCATATTTTGATGCTAAATATGTCCTGGACAGCTCCATCTGTCAGGTCTGAAGAACACAGAAGTGAGAAAAGAGAACAATACAGTTACAGTTCTTTACCTGCTTATTTTTCCCTGATCTCCTTTATGTGATGAACCTGTATTCATGTCTGTTTCTTCAGAAAGGGATATTAGGGAAGAAATTCTGAATGTTGATATATTTCCAATAAAATACATTTTATGTTATTCATCCAACTTCTAATCATTAGGATAGTCCTTTTTTCCTCTCCCAAAGGAATCCAGTCTACCCCAGACCAAGAATTTGATGAGGTTGGTCACACTGTTTGGGGGAGGGGAGGAGGAAATATCCCATTTTATGATCTGCCTCATCTTAGGGACAAGAAGGAGCCAGAAGAGGAGGTAAGTTTGTTGTGGGTACATTTACCTCCAAATACTGTAGAAACTTCTAGAAGGGAGCTATGATAATGCTATAAACTTGCAACTCTACCTTATTAAGGGAGGGTGTGTGTAGGCCTCATATCTTTGAAGTAATATTTTGTACAGAGTAGATTACCTTTAGAAGTAACTGAAACTTTCCCCAAATAACAAAAGTGATCCTTAACCTTGTAATGGATCTATAATGGATGACACATCTAGAGGAATAGGCAATCATGGATAGAATTTAGCCCTTTTTTAAAGACTCCGGATCAGTTCAGATGAATGTTGATCAGAATCGCAGGAAGTGCCTCTCGGTTGATGGCAAGGATAGGAGATGCCAGTTCATAGGAATTTGGGGCATGATCCCTCTAGAGTCTGTATTGAGTACAAGTCCCAGGCCTCAGACCTGTTGGGTGAATGGTGTGGCTCCTGAATTAGATAATTGCGGAATTCTCTGTATGGTTACTATTAGACTCAAATACTACATATACAGGCATGGTGTCTGTGACTGTGGTGTGTAGAATAGAGGCTATCAGACCTGAGCTTTCTTTTTTGGTTGCTCTGCATAGAGTGGTAGTTAAATTAACTTGCATATGACAGAGCCCACTTGTTCCTGGAGATACACATCTGCTCCAAAGATAGAGCATGTTGGTGATCACACTGATGAGAACTAGTAATCTGGTTGCAAAAACTCCCAATTCTTTCCTCCAGAGGAGAAAGAATAAGACCACTTTATCTTAACAAGGTGCATTTCTCCACAAAGTTTGGTTTATCTTTTTGCCTTGATTTGCTAATATTGGCATAAGAAGGTGAATATTTGTTATGCAAGAAACGAACTATAAAGACGTGTATGCACATATATGTATGTATAAATACACATTTATTATACAAGTAATAAAAGGGAAGGAAACACTATATACCAAAACTGCCTATTTTCACAGTCTTAGAACTTCAAAGTGAAAATCATAAAGCAAGATTTTGAGAGTATTTGTGTATTTTTAAAATTCAAATAATCTGTTGAATAAATCATAGTAATTTCACCAAGCATTCAAAATTATTTTTCTTTAACTGCCTTAGTCTGCGTGGGCTGCCATAACATGGACTGGGTAGCTTAAACCACAGAAATTTATTTTCCTGCAGTTCTGGAGGCTAGAAGTCTGAGATCATGGTGCCAGCATGGTCAGCTCCTGGTGAGAGTCTGTCTGCAGAAGAGCCCCTCTTGCTATGGCAGAAGCGGAGAAAGAGCAAGCTCTGTGGGCTCTTTTCATACTATGAGGGTCTCACCCCCATGACCTCATCTAATCCAATTACCTCCCAAAGCCCCTATCTTCACAGACCATCACACTTGGGGTTAGGGTTTCAATATACGAATTTGGAGATCAGTGGAAAAGGAGGGCATCAAATGAATCAATCAGTAACATATGGTATCACATTTGCAAATTACACAGTCTTGAGAGGTACTATTCTCTGTAATATTATGCCTGGCCTAAGCACTGTAGTTGGGCTTCTCTGGTAGCTCAGATGGTAAAGAATCTGCCTGCAGTGCAGGAGACCGGGGTTGGATCCCTGGGTTGGGAAGATCCCTTGGAGAAGGGAATGACTACCCACTCCAGTATTCTTGCCTGGAGAATTCTATGGATGGAGGAGCCTGGAGGGCTACAGTCCATTGGATCCCAAAGACTCAGACACTACTGAGCGACTAACACTTCCAAGTACAATGGATCATGTGGATTAATGATAAGGAGAACTGTACCGAGAGAAAAGAAATTAACCAAAGTAATAGAAATCATAAGAAGTATTGATGTTGAAGGAACCACAGCTCTTTGAAGCTAAAATGGAGAAATCTAAGAGAGGACACAGCTCACAAATATTTTTTGAAGATATTTGAAGACTTGAATATTAAAGAAGGATTTGGCTTCTTTATAGTTTCAGAGTAGAATAAGTGGAAATTAGAAGGAGGTAGACTTTGGAAATGTGTAAGACAGAACCTCCTAATAAAAGTTATTATTAAACCCCTAAATTATAAAGTAAGGTCTTCAGCATGGAACTCCTTCAGACTGACAATCCTCTTCCAGAGAAATTCTAGCAGCAGTGTTTGTGTTAGGCAGAATTTGAGACTGGATCGCTCTATAGTCTATTCTGATTCTAAGATGCTATGTTTTAAGAGCTCAGTTTCTAATGGTAGTTAGTCTTTAAATGATTCAAATGTGAGTGGGAGAAAGAATTTAAGGGCCAAATATACAGTATTATTTTGGGTTATATGAAGGGGGATCCAAAATGTGTTCTTTCTTTTAGGGATATTCAAAGAAAATGTAATTTCAGACCAAATGGGCAAAAAAAAATTATAAAATAAAGAATTGGTTGATAATTAGGAAAAATCTCATCTCGAATGATGAGATAAGAGTTTTTTCTCATTGTTGTTTTATTTTGTTTTAAGGGCATACATTCTTGTTTATTTTGTGAACTGTATATTTTCTATGAAAAGGACAGACTGATGGATATTCATGACCTAAAAAAATAGTACTAAACATGTTGTAAGAAAAATCATTCTCGGCGTTTCTTTAGGGAGGACGCCCAGAGCAAGGGGCTTGGCTTCTGGGAAGGAAGCCAGCAGGATATCAGTAAAAAAAAAAGAAAAATCATTCTCAGTCTAAACTAAGGTTGATTGATCTTGTCGGTTATCTGCCAGTACTAAGGAAATGTATCCATTACCTAATCTTGCCTACTCTTAAATAATCAAAGTTCTAGAATAAAGTACTCTGTCTCTTTTTTTTATGTCAGAAATGTGTAAGAATTCAGTTTCTTCTAATAAAGATACATGCTTCAAATTAATTTGCTCCCTCATCTGAAAAATTCAGTCCTGTTTAATTAAACTAACTGGAAATCCAACCAACCTAATGAGTATCAACTAGAAGAACTTGATAAAATGTGTGTAATTCCAATGACTGACTAAACCTTCTAGAATCTGAGATCGGAAGATGGACAGTGTCTGTTTTGTCCATCGCTGTATTCCTTCTTGGCTTTCATGGTGCCTGCCAGGAGGAGGTCCTCAATAAAAATGTATCAAGTTAATGGAAAATTATTTTCAGAAAGCTAATGATTCAACTGATGAGATATACAAAAACATATCAATCAAATTCCACTAGAGAGTTGCTTCAATTACTGTTGTCTATGTTGGTTTCTCAAGAACTACCCACCAAATGCGTCATCCAGGGCCTTTGGTTTCTTTCTGTTTTCCTTCTCCTGTTGCAGTATTGTTATTGCATGAGCAACAAATGTATACGAAGATGTGAAATTCAACTTAGATTTGAATACTGGTTATGTCTCTTTGAAAAAGTACATTTAGTAAGGTTTTAGATTTGGAGGAAAATTTACTAACAAATTCTGTTATCCTTCACTGAAACCCTTGTGGGTCAGAAACAAAGATTATATAAAGGAAAAGCATGGGTAATATAGATTTATAGGGAGTACATTTTTGCAGACTATGGTTGCAATATGAAAAAAGTTGAAACCAAAATTTATGCATTTGAGTGCCTTCAGGCAAGAAAATAGAACACATATTCTTATTATATGAAGGTAGAGAACTCAGTGAGAAAAGACCACTGGCCTGTGAATAGGAAGCCTAGATTTTTATCATAGTATTGGGTATCATTTAGCGTCCTAGACTCAAAGCAGCTCATCCATAAAACAGAAGATAAAGCTTGGTCACAGAAGGTCTGTCTAAATCAATGGTTCTCAAAGTGTTTTCATTCAAGCATCACTTGAGATTTTGCTAGACATGCAAATTTTCTGTCTCAGCACAGGCTCCATTAAGTCAGAAACTCTGGAATTCGGGCTCAGTAACCTGTTTAGGCTTTGCTTCTTGTGACTCTGGAGCACATCCACTTTTGAAAACCATGAATTTTGGATTCTCTTGGAAACCTATGGTGAGGACTTTAGAGGCTCCGTTCTCCTACAGCTCTGAGAAAAGGTCTCTACAGTGTGGGTGGAAGCATCCAACCTGCCAGGAATTGAGGTCAGACAGAAAGAAATTGGGGGTCATTCTTTTGCTCTTCTCTGCTCCCCTCCTCTACTCCCCTGCTCCATAAACTCACACCCACCAATATAAACAAATTGTCCTCAAATGACTACTCACTTCCAGCCTGCTGATACCTGAAATCCCTTAAAGGGAGAAAGGCCTTCCAATCAACAATTAGATTAATACTGTTAGTATTAATATATGAACATATTTACATAATGACAATAAACCCAATAATATTATGTATTGTAATAATAGATTAAAATAACTCGTGGTGGAGGTAGTGTTTTCTATGAACACTTTTCAGTCATGCATAAGAAATCATTTTCTAAGTGTGATAACAAACAAGAGAATATTAGCTAAAGGCAGAAAGAGAGAGGTTCCAGTAATAGGGATGAACAGGGAGCTATTAAGAAAAAAAGATTGTGAACTTTCCATACTTTGCAGCCATTCCTTGAATTACCTTCAACAAGCATATTCAGTTGAAGACCTTCATGAAAATAGATTTTCCCCCTAAAGCTACAAAGTCAAACTGTTCCATTTCATGTGATTCTTGAGGATTTTGACTTTGTTTTGATTATTGTTGTTGTTGTTTAATCCACAAAAGAACTTCCTTGTTAAAGAATTTGTCAATTTAAATTGTCATTATAATTCATAGTGACATAGTTCATTCATAGTTTATAAGCCATAGTTTATTCATCTTCATCATTACGATGATAAATCAAAGCAAAGATTGAAGGTGGCTGCCCCTTCATTTCATTCCACATATGTTAGTCTGGACATTTTCACCAAAGAAATCTCTTTGAAAAATTCCACTTCATAAGCAGTCTGTTTTAGGTGACAACTCTCATTTACTTGCCTGCAATGTGGGAGACTCAGGTTCTATCCCTGGGTTGGGAAGAATTCCCTGGAGAAGGAAATGGCAATGCTTTCCAATATTCCTGTCTGGAGAATTCCATAGAAAGGGAAGCCTGGCAGGCTACATTCAATGGGGTCACAAAGAATTGGACACAACTGAGCAACTAACACTTTCACTAGTTTGTTTTAGTTTTCAAACATGTATTATTTATTTGTGCTTCATATTATTTTTAGTTCATAATATCTTTAAGTTCAAATTAAGTCTGCATTGTACAGTGCCTAACAGATAATCATGGGCAGTAAATATTCAGTAGCATTTGTGATAACATAATATTTTAGGTTTTCTCTGTTCTTGCTTTGAAATACCAGAATAAACAGAGAAACTTTCCTTTTTACTTGTTTCCTGTAGCTAGACTTGGGATATGGTTTAACATCAGGATAAAGGATAACAAATGAAGGAAAATATGATGCAACATATGAACTATATACCTGTTCATGTTTCATTTACAGATCTTAAAATATTATTTTTCAGTGTTTGGTCCTTGGAAAGAACACACAAGACACTTCAAAATAACTCCCTTACACAAGTGGGAATAACAACCTTGATGAAGTATGAGACTTTAGAGTTTATAAAATAGTTTCAAGAACACAATTTCATGTGATTCTCCTAACAACCTGTGAAGTAGGCATGGGGTTGTTACCTCTTATTTACTCTGCTGGAAAAAAGTGCCTAGGAAGATTTAGTGATTTACCCAACATCACAAAATGAGTTCTAAAACCAGTTATTTGTCCAGATGCTTGTGTCATCCATGTTCAGCTACCTCTTCTATTGTGACCATGAGCTCCTCCCAGCCCCACTGTCCCGAGTCTGGTCAACCTCCACTACTCTTGGCCAGGTCACATTTCAGTAGGTGACAAAAGGAAAGGAGAGAGTTCTTTGATTGGTGGACTTTTGACTGGAAGGAGATAGACACCATCCAGTATCTAAATCTAAAAGCAGACATGGAAATTCTAGTCTTCGCCAACATCTCAGCCCGCCACAATAACACTGAAAATATCACCTGTGTCCTCTTTCAGAGAAGTGTATCTTCTTGGTCCTAAACTCCATGATTTTTCAATCCTGGCCAACCCTTAGAATGACCTGAGAAAATTCTTCTTTAATTCAGATGCTCTGGCCTCACTCCCTGTGCATCTAAGATGGGGCGCAAACACTGATATTTTTGAAAGCTCCCCAGGTGACAAATGTGCAGCCAGGATTGAGATCCACTGATACAGCTGAAATGGAAGCAAAGACTGTTATATACTGGCACAGAAGCCGCCTTTTTTCTCCACAAACTAGGTAAAAAGAGCATGTCTGTTGACAGTCCCAACCATTTCTATGTGGAGGCCTTGTATAATTTCCAAACAAGTCAGAAAGTTGTGTCTACCAGGGAATTCCTGTGGGCTATTATTAAAGGGCTTATGGTTAACTGATGGGCTGAATTAATGGTGAGCATTAAGGCAGATGGAACCTCAAAATTCGGGCAGATTAACAAAGTGACCAATGTGAAGGTACAGATTTCAAGTTTAACTTTGAATTTCCTATCTCTCACAAGACAAGCACTGGTGGTAATAAAAAGGATGCTTTCTTTCCTTTACCAGTCAAGTGTGCATGGACCAGCCCTTATAAAAACTTGGGTCTATCCAGATAGACATAGGAGGAGAGCTATAATTAACTTGAGTAAGCAAAGTAATAAACAGCAGCCTGAAAAACAACTTCTAGAAATCTAAGAGGGACCAAGGGTCTGTCCTTAAACTACCCTCCTGCACAAGGAAACCCCTAGAAATTACATCAAGAGTTGTTTGCTCTCCTTATATTGGACTCGATTACATGTACATGGGTATGAGAGAGTCCCATTGAGGAAGCACCTAAGGACAAATAAGCTTATTAAAGTGGATGAGTAGTAAGAAATAATTCATTTCATATAAAAATGAGGAAATGAATGTATCATACGAAGTTACAGTACTAGAGGAAAAATATTATATTGTACTCCTTAACAAGGTTAAATATACAAATTGCATCTGAAGTTTCTCTTTCACCAAAGGTATATTTGACCCTACACTACCTGGAGTAAGGAGATATCTAATTATTAATTAACGTTTGCTAAGCAATTATAAATAAATAGATTCATAATCAGAAAACCATTGAATCACTCAAAATCATCTAAAATGTCTCCATGATTTATGGAAGACAAACCCACAATACACCAAAAGCAGGCAGATGGAGTAGATTTTTATTTATTTTTTACTTGGAGGATAGTTGTTTTACAATGTTGTGTTGGTTTCTGCTGTACAACTCAAATGAATCATAACTATATATATAGATACATACATATATATATATATATATATAAATATCCTGTCTTTGGGGCCTGCCTCCCACTCACCCCCTGTGGAGTATACTTTCTAAAGTCAAGAATTTGCTTTTATCACATTAGAAGGGGAAAGAAGTTTATGTATGTAATTTTGTTCAACAAATACTTCTTGAGGATCAATCACGGGTTTGACATTTTTGAGAGTAAAAAATAACATGGGACCTCCTCAGAATAACTATAAAACAAGTATTAAATCAGCAGAGAATGCTAGTCAATATCATAGATGTATTAAATTTAAGACAGCAGATATTGAAGTTCTCATTTAAATATACACGACTACTGAGAAAGAAGCGTGGATTAGAAACATGAGTACTGTCAGCAGTCGGAAGGACATAATACAAGTTGGTGAAGAGCCCTAGGGCCCAGTTTCACTCTTTCCTCATTTTAGCAAACTTTTATAAAACAGCACTTTCATTGGTAGTAAATATTGGCCATCTGCTGCCAACAACAGACAATCAGGTCCAGCTCCCTCAGACCAGAGTCAAAGCTCATTCAGAACTAAAGCCATTCATTGTGCGTTGTCGGGTGTTCCCTTGCCCCTACCCTGTAGTCCGAAGTCAATCAGACTACAGCCCCTCACAGCCCCCTCAGCCCTGGCCTTTACCATGCTGATCCTTCAGGCCCCAAGATCCTCTGGACCCCCCACCCCTCCCAAACGTTAACCCCCACCCACCCACACACTTACACCTACTCAGTTCCTGCTTGTCCATCAAAATCCAACCCCAGACCTGAAACTTACTCTGTCAGGTGCAAGTTAAGGAGGCAGTTTGTGTCCATAGTAATTTGCCTGAATCCCGGTATCTTGAAAACATTATAATAACACATATATATGGAATTTAGAAGGATGGTAATGATGGCCCTGTATGCGAGACAGCAAAAGAGACACAGAGGTATAGAACAGTCTTTTGGACTGTGGGAGAGGGCGAGGGTGGGATGATTCGGGAGAATGGCACTGAAACATGTATAATATCATATGTGAAACAAATCGTCAGTCCAGGTTCAATGCATGATACAGGATGCTCAGGGCTGGTGCACTGGGATGACCCAGACGGATGGGATAGGGAGGGAGGTGGGAGGGGGGTTCAGGATGGGGAACACGTGTGCACCCGTGGCGGATTCATGTCAATGTATGGCGAGACCGATATAATATTGTGAAGTAATTAGCCTCCAATTAAAAGAAATAAATTTATATTTAAAAAATAAAAGCAACTCTACAAGCAGTTTCCATGAAAAAAAAAAAAAAACATTAAAGGTTCTAAAAGAGATATTTTGTTAAAGGTCTGCTTCTGAAAGAGACGCAAATATTGGTTTTTGTTGGCACTGTAGCCAGTAGGAATCATGGTTGTGAGCTAGTTCGGGGTGACAGGAGGAAAGGAAAGCCATGTGTACAAGTGGAAATTTGGTCTTTTCTGAGGAGAATAGGAAAGTATTCCCTGCTGTTAGAAAATGATAGCATGATAAAATTCTTAAAGCTAACATATCAACAATCTTTGCCAATCTTGCCAGAATAAGTTACCTTCTGTACTGAATGGCTGATTGGCCTGAAAGACAATCTTTCTGGCTGAGAGACACCAATTGAAGGCCTTTGCCATTATCTAATAAATGTAAGGCTTCTTGCTATAACATAATTTTAATGAGTTAAAAAGACACATTCTATTTAACACATTTGTCAGGGGAATAATTGGATCTACATAAAGATAAAAATGAGTGGAAAATGAATTAAAATAGACTTCAAAGTTTATTTTCTTCATAAGTCTGTTATATAGTAATTATTTTTAATTTTATTGCTGCTGCTGCTAAGTTGCTTCAGTCATGTCTGACTCTGTGCAACCCCGTAAACTGCAGCCCACTAGGCTCCTCTGTCCCTGGGATTCTCCAGGCAAGAATACTGAAGTGGGTTGCCATTAACACAATTTCCTAGCTTTCTTTAAATAAAGAGATATACTCACACAGAGAAAGTGAGAGATTGATTTCAAAAATTATTCTTCCAACTTAATTAAATCTCCTTTAAAGTTCACCCTGAACTGAGGAAAATATCTTTATGGGTCGTTGATACACATTTAGATTTAGGAAGCTTTCCCAGAAAACATAGATTCCTTAGTGGCAAATATGCAAATCTTAATAAATACATTGAGAATAATAGCAGAGCATTTTCTAATTTTCAAAATCATAACTACATTTTGACACTATCATTGGCTCATTTATAAACAAGCTTGTCTTTCAAGTTTCTTTTTCTACAGTTCCAGATTTATTTATTTTTTCAAATAAATCAAGCAGTGATGCTCACTCTTATTTAGGTCATAAATATTTTTGAGCAAAGAATTAACCTCACTCAGAAACCCATTGATTTCCCAAGTGATCCAGCAACCAACTATATTATTTGATATATTTAGATTTCCTTTAAATTATATATTATATAGACTCCCGAATGCTAAGACAGAAAGTAATATTTTCATTTTCTACCATTACAAAGGACAGGAAAATGACAGAAACAAAAGTGCAGATTTTTATCAATGTAGGACAAGAAGGAGTGTTTTGTGACTTTGTTCTCTGTCAATTTAAACCATTTAAACAATCTAGCTCTGCTGCAGAGAAGAGAAGTGTCCTCTCCTCTTTTAAACTCATTCTCTCTCCCATTGTGGAATGTTAAACAGCAGAAATACGCCCATTTGACCCCAAATGTGGTCTTTTATCTTGGCCTGGTTGTTTTTGATCCAAGACAGAGAAACATGCAGCTAGTTACCCTGATTCCTTTCCAGTGTGCACTGCACTTGTGTGAGTGCCTCTGAAAGGCCCAGGGCAGAGTACAGTGGACATATTGTTTGGTGTTCTTCCCTCCCTGAGAAATAACAACCCCACTTAGAGCACAGAGGTGCTGTGAGGCTTAGACACAATAAATTCCAATTACAGTTCTTTGGAAATACAGCACTGTGGCCAAATATTAGGGCTGATAAGAAACACTCAGGGCCCATCATCCCTGAACTGGCACTTTTAACAGCCCCGTTCAGAAGGAAGCTGGAAACAGTTGTTCCCTTAAAGCCCGTGCCTGTATTTCTGAACTAGTGCGTTATTGTTATTATTGTTTACCGACTGTGTGATAATTTCAAGAATCAGAGGAAGTAGCTCATTTGGGAAAGATAACATGCATATTTTTTCTTTTACTGTAATTCCATTACTAAGAATCTATCCTCAGAAAATCTAAATTACATAAATGGTTTTTATATAGAGATGTTCCGGCAGTGTTATAAGAACCAAAAATTTAATGACAGTCCACATGTTTAAGAATAGGAAAGAGATGAATTTCATTATCATCAAGGCATATGTTGAAACATTATATAGCCATTAAACACTACATTTGTGAAAAGTTTTAATGACAAAGAGAACTGTTTTTCTTATAGTTTTAAGTGAAAAAGAACCCAAAATGGTATGAGTGACATAGTGCCAGCTATTATATATGCATAATATAAAATATGTGTTATATATGTATCTAGATAAGACTGCAAAGAAAATAGGAAATGTTAGCAATAGCTGGTGGGTGGGGGATCATACCCAACACTTCCCTTCTTTATATTGTCCTTTTCATTCCCCACTTATTACAAGAAGAATTTCTCACGTTTTACAAAACAAACAAATACACATATACAGGCATCCAACCACTGGAAAAGAACTCAGAACACTTACTTTCCAATCTGTCTTACCATTGTAAATTGCATGATGTTGGGAAAAATCTCTAAATCAATGCTTCTTTCATAGACTGTGGTAATTTTATCTCCTAAGAGTATGCTAGAATTAACTGATATATTGTATTTGAAATAATGTTTTGATAAGAAAAATCCCTGTTATGATACATACTGTTGTGACTACATAACAGTATTTCTTGGAGGTAGAGAAAGTGGGCCTCTCATAGTTCTTCCAGGTCACCCTGTATAATGAAGATGGTTTGACCACCATTCTTTTCGCCGCTGCTTGGAATTCTGACCACCATGAAGGAAACAGAAGACGGTGGTGAAGCCTGGTTCCTGTAGACTAAGTAAAAAACTAATGCAAATTTGTTATATGTTTCCTTCTTTTATATAATGTGATATGCATTTTGCATTATTTTCAACCTTTCTTTAAAATTGACAGCCATAATTTGAAAACTCCAAAAAGTGATACTAGAACATTACAATTCTCATTCCTTTTCTATCAGTGATTCAAATAGTGGCAAGAAAGTAGGAAGAAGGGAAAGAAGGAAGAAAGGAAAAGAGGAAGGGAGAGAAGGAGAGAGGGAAGAGAGAAAAAAGAAAGAAAGAAATAGAAGGAACTCAGAAATATGGATCCAAAGTTTACTACAAGGAAGGTTGGGAAATTTAATTCTCCTATATGTTGAGAAAGAGGAAACAGAATGACAAGCAGACACCTTTTCTTTCCCACAGATTAGAAAAAAAATCAAAGGATTTTGGCAACTAAGATCCCTGGGGTTCAGTCTAGTTTGGGAAGGTTGTAGATTGTATGTATCTTGAGAGATATTTCTGGAAACTTTCACCAACCACTAGGTGACATTAAAAAAAAATCAGAGTTCATAAACAAATCTTTGTTTGCCTTTTGAGGTCAACACTTCAACAGTCTATACCAGGATTTAGGAATTTCTAACCCACAGGGGCATGGGTAGTCATTGGACCTAATTTTGTTCTTAGACCCTGCCCTTCTTTCAATTCACATTCTAGATTTTTTTTTTTTAATCACCTAGAAGAATTTTAGCCTTAGCCAATACTTTGACAAAGTTAATAAGATTTGACATCAGCTTCTGGTTCGTAGAGCAGGAAGGTGTAAGTGGAAAGTAAGATCAGAAATACGGCAATGAGAAGTGCATTCCCTAACTGGGATCATAGTAACACAGGCGATCAGGGTCAAGAGGTGAGGGGGAAACCATTCATAGTCCAAGTTCTAGGGCTAGAATGAGGTCAAGTCTGAGAGGCTTGTCCCTGAAGTGAATTTGCACATGGCACGTCCAGATTTCATTCACCCAGAATTCTAGTCCATGTCATGAGCTAAACAGACCACTTTCTGGTTGAATTTATGTTTTACTCACATCTCAGAACTAATTGCAAACTGAGATTTGTTTTGATACTTTTGCAGATGGTTGATGGAGAAATACATCCTAAAAGTGATTTTTCACTTCTAATAGAAAAAAAAAAAAAGTTTTTACTTTCCCTTTTCTTCTTTACAGCAGAAGTATGTGTAGAATTTGTCCTGAATTTCCAGGCTGCTCTGTTACAGGGATGGCTATACTCAGTGGCTCTCAATATTCAGTCATCTGCCTTCTTGAGTGAATCTTAAATATGGAGCATCTTTCTTCTCAGAGTAAGACTCACTTTAGGTCACCAAAGGCCCATTTATCACTACTTATTTAAACTATTACAGGATCTGAATCATATACCCAAAATCATGGAAAATATAATAATCATTTCATAATACATCCTTTATTATTAATAGTGGCTGCACTGCCTGACCTTGGAATCACTCCTCTACATGACTGCACTATCCCTGTGTCCAAATGTGGATCTTGGCCTTTTGAATAATATTCTCCTTTTTTACCCAAACTTGTCTATCTTGGCTAACCAGAGGCTTACTGTGGATGGATCAGAGTAGGCAAGCATTAGGGTGTGTGTATATTTCTAAGTGCCTGAACTAACATGGGACAAGCTGTATGGATAGTGGGTAACTTGATGAAACAACCTCAATTAGGTCTTCATCTCTCACATTATCCAGGGTGGCTGGGCTTGGATTCATAGGCTGTGTAGGCATTTGTTGTTAGATTCTTGTCTTAAAAAGAAGAAGAAGAAGAGGAAGAAGTGTGAGAGTGTAGCTTTTTTTCGATTGGAGAAATAAATTTCTAGGAAATGATAATGGTTTAGAATACGGTTTATGTGTATCCCTCAGATAAGAGTTTGTGGTCTTTGTTTTGCGTGTGCCTCTCTCATGGGGTGGCAAACCTAATTCCAAGACAATAACATATTTGTGACAATTGAATAAAAGAAAAATTAACCAAGAAAAGCATTTGAGTAACCCCTTTAATTCCCAGATTTACCAACCTCTCCCTCAACTCGGTACACCCACAGGGGGCCCATCACTTCCAGTCCTCTGCTCAGAATCACCCTCTCAACTTCTCTTTTCTCAGGAAGAGTCACTGTCAGCAAAAGGAGTCATTTTTCCTGGAACTGTCTTTTCAATCTTCTGATCTGGTTTTGGCCCCCACCCCAGTTCCAACTCATTATTAGCAATGTACAGAGAATGGGAAAAAATCAAGATTCCTTTAGAGATAGACACACAGACTGATAGAGATGGAAACAGACTGGCTTAAGTAACCGCTTACTTTGTCCTAATGTACTCATTTTATGAATATGTCTGTTCACAAGTGGTTTCAGAGTTGTGATATGGAAAAGTTAGGGAGTGAGGAATGTGTATTTAATGTCTTTTTCCTCTTCTTGTGGGTGGTTAAGGAGCCACCTTTCAATCATATGGTTTTTCAGCAGTTCTCTCATTTTAGCTAGGAACAGAAGAAGGAAAGTGTGAAAGTCTATATGTAGAAAGAGCTAGTTGAACATATAAGAAAAAGAAGGCTATAATTCCTTTGTTAAAAAGAGTACTCTGACAAAAGACTCTAATGTGAATGTAATTTTCTCCATTTTAATTAATAGCCAACTAACGTCTGTATTCCAGTATGAATTTTTTTTTCTAATATTATCTTCACTATGGAGAGTAAATTTAGGCCCATTCTACAGTTAGAAAAATGGAGACACAGCACATTCAAGGATTTCATCCAATATAACAAGAGAGCCAGACAAAAGCTAATGACTTACAGATGTAGGATATTTTTCAAAGAAGACACACAAATCATGTTATCTTTGATATTACATGTGTAGAATGAACAAAATGCCTGCTTTTGAGACTTAACAATAATAAGAGGGGGAAAAAAACTTTTCTTTTTTTTTTATTTTAAAATTCCTCTGTGTATGTAGTCATTTCTCTAAGACCAAGCCAGGGTATTTTTTTTATGAATAACAAATCCAACTAAATAAATATTGCAACAAGTTAAATTAAAATTTCCATATAATAAAGCTTAAAATTTCTACCCCTCTTTACCAGTTCTTTTATGGGAGAAAAACACAGGCATGATGACAACGACAAAAAAGAAGTCTTTCTCTCTCTTCCCAAATCCAGTAGACAGGAATAGCTGTGGAACTTACTGTGTAAGCCAGGTACAGAGGTCCCTGCCTTCAAGTGGCTTTCATACCAGAGACCATAGGTGAGACAAGAGTGCTCTTTGGAGTGAACATGGAGAGCCATCCATGTTGGGGAGCAGATGAGAAGCCATCAAACTTGGTCTAAAGATCAGGATACAATTTGTGGAAGAGGTGAGAACCAAACGAATACCTAACATATTTGTAGGAATGAGCCTGATGAAAGAGTGTGAGTGACATTCCAGAAAGGTGAGGCAGCATGTGAGAAGACCTGGAGATAAAAGAGCTGGCAGCATATTAGTGAGGGCTTCCCTGGTGGCTCACATGGTTAAAAGTCTGCCTTGAATGCAGGAGACCTGGGTTTGATCCATGGGCTGGGAAGATCCCCTGGAGAAGAGAATGGCTACCCACTCCAGTATTCTTTCCAGGAGGATTCCATAGACAGAGGAGCCTGGCGGGCTACAGTCCATGGAGTTGCAAAAAGTCAGACATGACTGAGTGACTAACATACACAAGCATATTAGTAGAATCCAAAGAAATCCTGTGTGACAGGCGTGATGGGGAGTAGGGATAACTTACCTATCAGAATCGCCCTTTTGCACTTTTTGAACATATTAAATTTATGAACATTCAATAGTGTGCTAGTTAAATAGATAAGACTAGGTTTAACTGCTGACACTCCATACAAACTTGTGGATAAAAAAAAAAACTGGATGTACACACGAACAAAGCCTTTGAATATTTTCCTTAAATGATAGGGTTTTTTCTGAGCTTCCCATTATAAGCTGGGTTAAAACCCAAATCCTATAGGACTAGCATTTATGTCATTAATGTCCAACCCAAACTCACTGTTTAAGAAGTTAAAGGAATATTTTTCTTAAAAGCTCTGGTATTTGCATTCTATCTTGTCCAGTTATTCTTAACAAAGATATTTGAGATTATTTTCTTGATTTTGGACAAACTATATATTCATTTTAGGGCTTCCCTGGTGGCTCAGATGGTGAAGACTCTGCCTGCAATGCAGTAGACCCAGCTTCAATCTCTGGGTTAGGAAGATGCTCTGGAGAAGGGAATGGCTACCCACTCCAGTATTCTTGCCTGGAGAATTCTATGAACAGAGGAGCCTGGCAGGCTAGAGCCTATAGGTCACAAAGAGTCAGACATGACTGCACAACTAACACTTTCACTCCATTTTTAGGAAACTTGGAATATAGAAGAAACCTATATAGAAGAAAATAAAATTGCCCACGATACCACAATGCTAATAGCCATCGTCAATATTAATTTGCATAGAATATTCATTATATTATTTTCTAAGCTTTTCTATAGAAATATATCATTATAAGTTTTTTAGCAATTTGGGTGTATTCCTTTTTGCGTACATGTATTCATGTGATATATATTATTGATTTTTAAACCAATTATATAATTTACAATTTTTTGTAGAACTATATCTAGTGTGTAACTTTCAGCCTAGTTGAAAATAATTTGTAAGCTATAAAGCTGTTGTATTTCAAAGAGTTTGGGCTCACGCAGACCTCTATTCATTAGTTTTAAGACACCACTGTGAAATGACGTAGGTGGCAAGTATTATTATCATTGTATTGCAGATGGGGCATCCAAAGCAGACAGCAGTTGCATAACCAAGGCAGAGCTAGAAATATACTGGGGTTATTTTGAAAGTAGGTGGAATGTAAATTACAGGTGAAATTAAACGTTGGCACTTAATACTTCTAATCAAAAGCCTCATCTCTTTGAAATGATAATGCATAAAATGTACCAGCCCTCTCTTACTTCTCCACGAATTAAGAACGAAATATGACCTTGGGGAGTCCACATGGGTATGAGTGGAAAGTTAAACCAGTTGCATATGCCAAGTTGTTGCCAGATTCTTGCCTGAAGGTTTAAATGGTGTGTTAAAGCTACAAGGAAATCTAAAAGATTGCATTGAATTTGGATGATGAAGTCAAAATACCCATAGGTGTGTGCATGAGCAAACATACAGAGATACACAAGAATTTTAAGACCAAAAGTAACACTGGAGCCCAATTCCATGGTATTTTTATTATTAATCTTTACTTGGGCACAATTTCACTTGAAGGTAGTGGGATTCTTTTTCCTGAGTCAAGCCTGCGGACTCAAGTCTGTTGGGAGCCAGCAGACCACAGCAGACGTCATCAGATCCTGGTGCTTCAGGATATACATACTGATCACTGCAGGGGTCGGGAAAGACTTTATTTTTTAACTTGCTCAGGCCTGCACAATTGTCAGCGGATATAACCCTTGCCTTTCTTTGAAGTGTGAACTATCAAAAACTAAATAAACCAGATGGAGTTATTTTCTGACTCAAGGTGACAGCGCAGAGCAATGCCTGAATGTTATTTCTTTTTAAAGATGGAAAGAGAATTACAGATTTACTACATTAATTTGCATCTTCCTTTGAAAAGGTGTATCCCCCAAAAGAAATTTTTCTCAAGTGCCTTTTGTCCTGATTGTAAGTAATAAAATTGAAAATAAGAGAAAGGGCGGATGATTGACCACTTAGCAAGAGAATAAAGGGGAAATTGTCAGCTATGACAGTGACAAACACTGAGTTGGAGGCATTCAGATAACCTCTGTTCTCCTTGTGACCAGATAAATATACACTCTTGGTTCCCAGATTCCTTCCATACTTGGTGCAATGCTTGAAAAAAATATTTTTTGACCAGGTTTTTGGCATTTTCATCTTTTCTGGGAATACTTCTAAATGACCTAGGGGAAATTTTCTAAACCAGAGAACAGTTTTGGCAGCAAAAGCAAGCCTCAATATGTATTATGACTGAAACAAAGTAATTTAGCCTTTTACTCATGCAAGGACCTATGAGAACATCTATGTTAAGCAAAATAAAATGAATTTGATATCTCTATTTTAGATATGTGAACAAATGTTTTACATTCTTATTATTTTAACTCTGTAAAAGAAAGTTTGGTTGATCACTTGCTAATAAATGAGAAGAAATTAACTAGATTATTAATGTCAGATTTGTAATTTACTCTTATAGAATTAAGTTCTCAATTGTATTATATTTGTTCTACTTATATGGCTGCTTTCTCTGTTATCATGTAAAAAGTGTATAAAACAGCCTCTCTGGACCTTTATTTTTCTCATCTCTACAATGGATATAATAGGTCCTATTTCAAAGGGCTACTGAGATGATTAGATGATACAATATAAGTAAAATTTCTCACCCCATGACTGTACACAGTAGAGTCTTTCTGATACATTCCTTTCTACCTTCTTGTTATTTTCTATGGCATTTGAAAAAAGTAGTGTGAGGATTTCAGTGGATTAATTGTGTAAAGTCCAACTGGTAAGGGCACAAAGCCAGGTATGTGTGGAGGAGCTACCATTTATGAGTGCTAACTGCGTACCTGGCACATAATAAATGCTCTATAAATATTAGCTATTATCATACCACACACCTCGTTTTATCCTCACAATAACTCAGGAGAGTGTTTCTTTTCATTCTCATTTTCCAGTTGATGAAACTAAGGCTTGGGAGGTCAAGTAACTTGCCCAGTGTCACACAGCAGGATTATGACAGCCAGAATTTCAACTGAGATCCTCTCCAGAACCCCTGGCCTCACCCCTGCATATGCCACACCTACTGAAGTATATGAAGTATTGGGCAGGCAGGCCTGGGGCGAAGTCCATCATCTGGAACAGGACAGGGAAACCAGAAGTAAAATAAAATAAAAAACAAGGTAGCTGGCCCTCTCACCTGTGAGAGGAATTCCTAGTAGCAATCTCTAAGCCTACTTATTCACAAGCATAATGCAAGTACACAAGCATAATGCATAAGTACTACTTATTCAAGTATATTTAATCAGCCTTGTTATCTGGTCTCACATCCTCTAGAAGATCTGAAGCAATAGAATTGAAGGTAGGGACAAGTTTCTAAAGCCAATTGCCTTGAGAACAAGAAAAATGAATTCTGAAAACCTGCCAAATGCTGACCCAAAACTTTTTTAAAATGTAGTAGCCTGGAGCCCTTACCATACAAGTCCTTGAAGTAATAGATAGTCATAATAAAGTCATTTAAATTGTTAGATCAGAAATGTGTTACGCATTTTATATAAAAAATAAATTTCATCCAAATATTACTGTGTTTAGGTCAGGGACTTAAATAGGAAGTATCAGCAGGGAAAACAATCATTTAAATACATTTCCTCTGTTGACAGTTTTAGCTAACTATCAATATTATCAAAACTATTGGGTTTTGACAATATTAATTTTTCATTATTAATCCTGAAAATTTAACCACATTAACTTTTAGTTTTTTACTTGCTGGACTTTACTCCATTGTACATAATTTTTTGAATTGAGTGATCAAAATTGTGCCAAAGGCAAATTTTATATCAGGCAGTATTCAAACATCACTGAAATAGGAAACGGCTTCTTGCACTATTTTAAGAAGGAGTTGGCAACTTTTAATGTTACCACTAATATTTTAACATAAAGGATGATCAGGAAGAAAATGAACTCATTTTCTATAAACATGCAAACTTTTAAGAATTTCTACCCTAAGCATTTTTGACCGAACAGGTTATGTTTCAACATACATTGACAACATTGGTTGACAGCCCTGGGAAGTTAGGAACTATGACGGCAGTGGATGGGATAGCCAGGGAAATTTTCAAAAATATTAAATAGTGACTTAGGATTTTCAAAGGCATCGTTGTCTTCTGACTTTTATCTGTAGATTTTCTTGAATTTGGGGGCAAATCATTTGATCCCCAGAAGAATCCCAATCTCATTATGATTGACAGGACCCCAGAATGCAGATAACTGAATCCAGAATAAATCAGGAAGACATACCTCCACCAGAGTCCCTTCAACCCAAGTCCTGCAAACCAGAGTCCTTGAGAAGCTCATGAATAAGGACCAGACAAAACTTCACCTAAGAGATGGACTGATTTTTCTTTCATCCGTTTCTTTGTTTAGAGCATTACTCCAATGCATTCCCCATTTAGTATCAGACTCCTCTTATACATCCCAATTTCCTGGTAGCTCCATGCAGATTAGATCAATAGATGATCACTCTGGGACTATATTCTTCCCCTGAAGATTTTTGGTCTTTGTCCTCCATGGCCTCAGACAGACATGGAAAAATCATACAGTGGATATAGCACCTAAGCATTATGTCCAACCTGACTAAATGTGATCAACTCCTCAGCATTACGAACAACCCTGATCCCAACCCAGTCAAGAAAAAGGAGGCCAACCCGTGGCATGTAATCTGGATCATCATGCCATTTAGAGTCAAATGAAAACCTCTGAGGGCTTCCCAGGTGGCTCAGTGGTAAAGAATCCATCTGCCAATGCAGGAGACGGGTTCAATACATGGGTAGGGAAGATCCACTCCAGTATTTTTGCCTGGATAATTCCATAGGCAGAGGAGCCTGGTGGGCTACAGTCCAGGGGGTCACAAAGGATCAGACATGACTGAGCATACACATATGAAAAACTTTGAACACTCTAAGTAACAACTCTAAGTGCTTCCTCATCTAAGTAACTCAAAACAAAACAATAAAGGAATCTTCATCACTTAAAGAAGTCTAACAAAGTTCTAATGGTTCTTAAGATATTTATTTCCATACTTTAAAAATGTATGTATCAAAAAATCCAAGTATCTATTATAAGAAAATTTGGGTGTCCATGCTTTGTTAATCCCCTAAATATGGACTTAGTCTATGCATTAGCTATCTTTGTGCCCAAGTATCTCTCACCTTGAGTGATAGATGCATGGGTTCCCCCTCCCCACAAAAGGCCCAGAATTGTCTCATGGTCACCCATCTCTATTTTTACAAAAATGTAGTCTCTGCTTATATCCACTTGATGGAGTCAGTATCAGTTCAGTCGCTCAGTCGTGTCAGACTCTTTGCGACCCCATGAATCACAGCACGCCAGGCCTCCCTGTCCATCACCAACTCCCGGAGTTCACTCAGACTCACATCCATTGAGTCAGTGATGCCATCCGGCCATCTCTTCCTATGTTGTCCCCTTCTCCTCCTGCCCCCAATCCCTCCCAGCATCAGAGTCTTTTCCAATGAGTCAACTCTTCGCATGAGGTGGCCAAAGTACTGGAGTTTCAGCTTTAGCATCATTCCTTCCAAAGAAATCCCAAGGCTGATCTTCTTCAGAATGGCCTGGTTGGATCTCCTTGCAGTCCAAGGGACTCTCAAGAGTCTTCTCCAACACCACAGTTCAAAAGTATCAATTATTCGGCTCTCAGCTTTCTTCACAGTCCAGCTCTCACATCCATACATGACCACTGGAAAAACCATAGCCTTGACTAGATGGGCCTTTGTTGACAAAGTAACATCTCTGCTTTTCAATATGCTACCTAGGTTGGTCATAACTTTCCTTCCAAGAAGTAAGCGTCTTTTAATTTCATGGCTGCAGTCACCATCTGCAGTGATTTTGGAGCCCCCCCAAAAAAAGTCTGACACTGTTTTCACTGTTTCCCCATCTATTTCCCATGAAGTGATGGGACCAGATGCCATGATCTTTGTTTTCTGAATGTTGAGCTTTAAGCAAACTTTTTCACTCTCCACTTTCACCTTCATCAAGAGGCTTTTGAGTTCCTCTTCACTTTCTGCCATAAGGGTGGTGTCATATGCATATCTGAGGTGATTGATATTTCTCCCGGCAAACTTGATTCCAGCTTGTGCTTCTTCCAGCCCAGCGTTTCTCAGGATGTACTCTGCATAGAAGTTAAATAAACAGGGTGACAATATACAGCCTTGACGTACTCCTTTTCCTATTTGGAACCAGTCTGTTGTTCCATGTCCAGTTCTAACTGTTGCTTCCTGACCTGCATACAAGTTTCTCAAGAGGCAGGTCAGGTGATCTGGTATTCCCATCTCTTGAAGAATTTTCCACACTTTATTGTGATCCACATAGTCAAAGGCTTTGGCATAGTCAATAAAGCAGAAATAGATGTTTTTCTGGAACTCTCTTTTTTCGATGAGTATGCATACTACTAAATAGATTTTTGAAAATACAATCCTGGAAATAAATACTATCAGAAATGCAAAGTATTGTTCTTAAAATTGATCTGCTTCTGAGGTTAATAAATGACTGGAATAAATTGTTCAATCCTGTAAGATGAATAAAATGAAGGACATTCCAGGACTCTTAGCCAAAGTTATTCTGGTAAATTACAGGGTGCCTTGAGAGAAGTTGCATTGTTTCATACGATGAAGAAATTAATTCCCAGAAAACAAATTTTTTTTTAATTTCACAAAGACTCAAACAAGTGACAGAGACGTCAAATATCTAGTATAGCTTTAAAGGAAGAAGAAAAGGAAAATCTCTCAAATTGTAAAACTACACCTATCAAATATGCTTTTTTCTCATTGTCCCCCCAGTGTACTCATGGTTTAAAATATTTTGTCTATGAAACTGTATTAATTTGGCAATAATTATTTTGTTTTTCTTTTTCCCTCTTTTTTAACAATTAGACCTTGTGCTTATTAAGGTGTTAACATTTTTATGTCAACTAAGAACTTGAAATTTTTGACAATTGGCATAAGGCAATTTACTTATAAATATATCAATTTATCAAAGCTAAATATTTTGTTTTTACTAAAAACATACATATAGTATTTTTATGTGTGTATATATATATATTAAGCCATTTACTGTATTGAAATATGTATGGTAATATAATATAACTTTTAAATATATAGCAAAAAATAACTTGCTGACCATAATTCCCTATCTTATCATCTCCCCAAGGCATAAAACTTCACTGAGCTCAATCTTCTCTTTTTACAGAGGAAAATAAGTCCTAGAGTGATTAATGCCTTCTCCAAGATCAAACAACCATTAAAAATGGAATTTTCTTTTGTCCATAACACTTCTGGAACAAATCCCATCTACTTTCTATGTTCTCTGAAAAAGCTCTTATTTTAAAAGAAGAGACTCACAAGAAAATTGTTTCTATCAAATGACTGTCCCTCAAATCACCTCTTCTCTCCACTGTCCATGACCATTCCAGGAATAACTATTGGCTCCATAATATAGCTTCCCTTGTATCTGTACCTTCCTCCATTTTACCATTGCATTATAACAATCATGCCTACTTTGGTCTGCCACCCCCTCTGGGGTTACAGGCTTTTTGATCTCTTTATCTTCAGCACTTACTGTACTTAGTTCCATGTTGATTTGGGATGGAAGCAGTTGGACTGAACAGGACACAATGTTTTGTTTTGTTTCCTTTAAAACAAAACAAATATGCCAATACTTCCCAAATTAACATGTAAGGACTGATTTTTTTCCCCTAGACTCTATACTCAAACTATCTACTTGCCATCTACTAGGGTATCTGAAAGGCATCCCAAACTCCCAATATCCAACTAAGTGCTTGATCAGCATCACATCTAAATATGTTTCTTCCCATCCCAGCCGTTTACTAGGATACTAGAACTCAGCTGCCCTCTTTCCCTCACATGCCAATCCAGAGGTATATTCTAGAGACGTACTTCCAAAATCTTTCCTAAAACTGTTTATTTTTCCTTTGGTCTCACCCTAGTCAAGCCACTGTTCTTTCTTTCTTGAATTTTATTAGCCTGCTTGCTAATTTCTGCTTCTACTCTTGCTCCTATAAAATCCCTTCTCAGCAGAACTACCACTGTGATCTTATTAAAACTACATTAGATCACATCACTCTTCTGAAAAACTTCTGCTAGTTTATCATCACACTTGGAATGACATCCGAGATCATCTCTAGTCAGTTACACAGCCTAACATGGTCTGCTCAGAATCTCATCACACACAACCCTCTCCTTCGCTCACTGAATCCCTGCCATCTGCTCTTCGTTTCTCAGACACAGCCAGCTAGTTCTTGCTTCAGGGTTTTTCTCTCAGTTGTTCCTCTACCTTAAATCTTCTTCCCTAGATCTTTGACTGGCGGGCTTTTCCTTGCCATTAGAGGCCTCTCCCAATCATACAATGAAAATCCCTTTTCAGCCACTATTAATCAATTAATTTTGTTTATAATATCTCTGATAATGACCGAGGACTGTCTTGGTAATGTATTTGTGTGTGTGTTTCTGGCTTTCACTGGAATGTAAAGTCTGACTTGTTCGAAGCTTTGCTTCCTGCCTGGCTCGTAAAAGGTGCTTGATGAATGTTTGTTGCTCAGTGCTGTTCATTTCATCTTCCTGCCTTGGCTATTGACAAGGTGAATAAAGTCCTGTGCTTCAGAGTCTCCCTGAAAAAGATTTGTCATCTAGGGTCAAGAGATCTCTTCTCTTTTCCATCCTTGAGCGCCTACTCAATGTTTCTGTAATGACTGGTTGTTAATGTGTAGAAAACTTTTGTCCCCAGGAGTTGCATCCTTTGGGCCCTGATGTTGATTTTCCTCATCTTGGCGCCTGAGGAGCCAGAGTGATCTCTTTTGTCCCATTGCCCTGGCCATGTGCAGTGATACCCGCAGTGCAGGAGGTGGAAGGCACCACTCTTCAGGTATCAGAGGGGTGACCTCCCTGCCTGGCCCCAGCAGCGTGGTGGGGGCTGAGTGCCAAGCCTGTGTGTGTGGCACACGCAACATCCTGACCCTTCCCCAGCGTTGGCCTGGGGCTTTGGATGGGTAGTGACTGAGCTCCTGGGATCAGATTTACTTGTCCCACTAGGGAGCACTGGTAGAGAGGGTGGGAGAGACTGCAAAGTACTATGTCTGTTAAGTCTCAGAGATCACAAATGGAAATCAAAAAGAGAAAGAAAGGGACAGAGAGAAACAGGATGGTTTCAGGGAAAAAAAAAAAAAAAAATCAGCTCACTCACCCATTTTACCCCACTGCCCCATGAAACTGGCTATTCGCTAATACGGTCCTACACTGGCTGAGTTTCCATGAGGCCACTATGACACTCCAGCTTTTTTCTCAAATTATAGAGCTGCTTTTAAATATCTATGAGGCCATTCAGGGGTGCATGGTCACTCATTCATTGAACAGATATCTGCTGCACCCGATGAACAGTCTGCTCGGATCCGTGGTATGGTAGTGACATCAGTCTTGGTCCAGGTTAATCTCTCAGTGCAGAAGATCCCAGAACGGCAGAGTGTTGCCGGGTCTGACAAACTCAGAGGTGGTCTAAAAGCCCCAACAAGAGTTGAGCAAGCAGAACCCTAAAGAAAGGTTTATGCTTAGAACTTGTCTAAACCTTTGATGTAAGACTGAAGCCCAAATCTTCTGTTCCCTGGTCCCATACCACACTACTCTCGCCAACAGTCCTTCTCCGGTCTTCAATGGAGGGGCTGAGGAATGGACAGTTAAGAGTGGTTCTATAATTACAGCTCCCCAAAGTTCCTTGAACAGAGCACCTTTCCTTCACCATCCTAATCCCCTGATGGTGAAGAAAGCCATTCTCTTACTTTCTTTTGACACGGTCAATTTCTGCAATCTTCTCCAAGAACTGCAAAAGTCATTTCACACTCTCATAAGAAACCTTTGATTTCTCTAATTATAGGAACCATCTCATGGCAAAAGTAAATAAACAAGTCTTTTTGCAGGAGACCGGGGTTCAATTACTGAATCCAGATGATCCCCCGGAGAAGGAAATGGCAACCCACTCCAGTATTCTTGCCTGGAGAATCACAGGAACAGAGGAGCCTGGAGGCTACAGTCCATGGGGTTGTAAGAGTCAGACACGACTTAGCAACTAAACCACCAATGTGCTCCTTGCAAGATCCTGAGGGACTGATTTGTAGATGACAGTGCCTTACCAAGAAAGATTTGATACTTCAGCAACTTATATCCTTTGATGAAAAGTGAGGAAATAAAGACTTTTAAGACAATTATTCTCTAGGAATAATTATGTTGCAATGGGTTTCTAGAGAGTTAAAGAGAAACTAGTTCAGTACTCAGTGTCTATGCCTGTTTATTTAGATCACACTAGTACTCAGTGTCAATGGCTATCTATTTAGAACACACTGCTGCTGCTGCTAAGTCGCTTCAATCGTGTCTGACTCTGTGTGACCCCATAGACGGCAGCCCACAAGGCTCCCCTGTCCCTGGGATTCTCCAGGCAAGAACAATGGAGTGGGTTGCCATTTCCTTCTCCAATGCATGAAAGTGAAAAAATAAAGTGAAGTTGCTCAGTCGTGTCCGACTCCTAGTGACCCCATAGACTGCAGCCCACCAGGCCCCTCTGTCCATGGGATTTTCCAGACAAGAGTACTGGAATGGGTTGCCATTGCCTTCTGCATTAGAACACACTAGAAAAACTTAATTTTCTGTTTTGTACAACTGGATCTGGAGAATCTTTCAGATCATCTGAAACTCATGTTAGAAGTTAGAACAGGAAGAAGAGATGGGAACAGCCCAGTATTGAACAGAAGGGCCCAGCAACTGATGTTCTCCAGGTTCCTGGAGTAACCTTTATGATTATTGACAGTGAAAAGCCATATTTTTTCTTCTTTTCTCTGTAGTTTCTTTTTTATCTTTGTCTTCTTTTCCACCACTTCCTTGACCACTCCATACCCTTTGTTTTTGCTTACTTTTACCTCTTTTTTGAAAACATTTTTATGAAGTATATAATTTACAATTTGTGTTAGTTTCAGATGTGCAGCAAAATTATTCAGTTTTATATATATATATATATATATATTCTTCTTTAAATTCCTTTCCATTATAGGTTATTACAAGATATTGAATATAGTACCCTGTGCTATACAATAGGTCCTGTCGTCTGTTTGACATGTAGCAGTGTGTGTCTGTTAATCCCAAACTCCTAATTTATCCCCCCTACACTTTTACCTCTCCTATCTTTTACCTTCTGTATATTACTTTCTGGCTCTACTGATGGCACACAGGGCTAAGTGGGCTATTGATGCCAGCTCCATGCAAAAGAGAGCAGGTGATTTGGAAAAGATGGTCATCACTGGCTTTTACTGAATGCCTGCTTTGCACCTGGACTTGTTCTACAGACTTTGGACAAATGCTCTCATTTAATCCTCAGTTGTCCCAAGAGTTCAGTCTAATTTTTCCAACACTTTGGTTCTACTGGAGGATAAAAGCTCTTTCAGTTTTTGTTTTGTTTCTGAAAACTCTCTTTCCAAAGATCCTAAAAGAAAAGCTCCCAAGACATGCCAACTTGAAGAAAATAGATGTCAGAGGTACATTTGACCCATAGGTTAGAGCTAAGAAACAACTGTGTAGGTCCTCTCAGGAATTTCAAGTAGATTTCTATAACCAGTCTTTTGTTTGCACATTTGTGCTCTTATGGGGAAATGTGACTTTACCCAGCATGTTAGCGGGGGAAAGTTCTAACCCTGCAATAATTTCAAGAAAGCCAGCATATGGTTTAGGTCAAAAAGAGTACTTGGATTTTGCAACACCAAGTATCCCTTCTGAGGTTTCCCAAAATTCTGTGGCTATCCCCCTCCGAACTTTCTTCTTATTTTTACCACAGAAATAATAGTGCTATTTCATCATTCATTGTGATCTTGACCACTTGAGAGGTTCTCTAAGGAAGCTATCAAAGAAATGAGTACCTGCACTCTTAATGTAATATTGCAAAAATGAAATACAGAATTTACATGCATGATGGACATAAAGAAAATCTTTAAATAAAACAAGGCATCAATTATAATTGATGTAAGGACAAATGTATAGAGGGACAAATGGAATGGTTGGGATTAATTGGGTTTGGTCAGGCAAAGATTTAGAGTATTTAATGTTATTTCAAATAAGTGAATTAATTTATTAATAAATTATTACTGGGGACAGGACTTGGGGAATATCCACAGAAGTTGAGCATCTGAAAGTCAGAATGATTTGCCCCAGGCTTTGAACTTTTCTCTCCTTAGGGACATTTCTGAAGAGCCAAGCCCTTCTGTCACTTTGTAACACCTTATAAAGAAGGTGTTATATAAAGGTGTTGTGAAATTTATAGGTTTACATTTCCCTAGTAGAAGGACTGTGAATATAAATGACGAGGTAACCAAATTTACCATGTGGAAGTAAAGCCAAGAAAAGGAGGTAAGGCAGAAAACAGAAAATGCCTGGCCCACTGGAAACGTAGCTATCATCAACTTCATCTCCAATCTATTACCCCAGGTCAGAAATCAGCTGAAGACCAGATTTGGATTCCCCTACATGTATTGTACATACAAAAACTGACTCAAGTCATTTCCTTAACACTCGGAAACACTTAAGAATCTCTTTTTCCCATTTCTGGCCAAGCTGTTTAGAAAACCCAGATGCAGCTGACACTGTGATACTGTAAGCAGCCTTGCTAAATGGCTCCAAAAGGAAAATATCCCTCTAATGTCTTGGGGAAATCGACTCATCTCCACTCACCAATTCTACGTCATTGTTCCCTGGTTTTTCAGATCCAAGATTTAGGTCAGAGACAGTAGAGTTGCTGCTGCAATTATGATTAAATCACACAGAAACTACTCTGATCATCTTTCATCACTACCCTGAAGGGTTCCAGTGCATGGCAATGACCGTGACACAGACGTACAGGTCACTCAAGCCAGTTTTCATAAGGAATGAAGTTATTTTTGGAGTGTAGTGTCTGGCTTGAGGAAACCATCCATTAATGAAGGGAGATCAGATGTTCACCTAATTTTTTAAAAAATGTCTATGTGTGCCATTTTCTTTCTCTGCAATCATACTGAGAAAGGAAGACCTTCAGCACTTTCTGGATGAAGGTTGTGGCAAAAATCTCAAGTCCAACCTGGTGGCTACAGTCATGACCACAGTGGGATAGAATATGCCTTAAAGGACACAGGATATAATCCTACCATGAAGAAAAAATATAGAAACAGGTGCTGGAAGTATCATAATTATTCTTTCCTTCTGAGTTGCCTCACGTAAATGTTCATGATACAGCCATGGATACAGCCATGTATGGTTGCAATGTGTTGATCAAACCAAGTTCTTATTGCTTTATAATATACCCAACCGCACAGGAAGTGTAGCACAGTGTTAAGACAGCCTGCTCTAGAGCCAACCTGCCTTGGTTCAAATCACTCTTCTAAAGCTTGGTAGTATCTGAATCTTGGGCAAATAATTTCATAGGGAATCATGATTGTACCTACCTTATCTGGGTTCTTGTAAGGATAATATAAGGCATTTCGTATAAAATGTGTAGTGCTGTACTGAGTACATAAGCAGTGAAAAGAACAGGCTTCAGCTCAGGTCTGTGAGAATCCAGGGCTTATGCTGTCATTATCGGTATAATTAGAAAATTACCTGCTGTGGATTGAATGTTTGTGTCCTTCCAAAAATCTTATGTTGAAACCCTAATCCCAGTGTGATGAGTAACTGGGTCACGAGAGTGGGGTCCTCATAAATGAGATTATAAGAAAGACTTGAGAGACATGATCTCTCCACCACCTGAAGAAGTAGTAAGAAGGCAGTGTTGGGATAAGGAGCCTCACCTGACCCTAACTATGCTGACACCCTGGTGATTTCAGGCTTCCACACTTCAGAACTGTGAGAAATAAATTTCTGTTGTTTCAGCTATCCAGTCTGTCTTCAGCTTAAGCTAAGATGGGATCTAATTGAAATGATTAATTTACCTCTAAAGTCCCTTAAAACTCTGGCATTGCATCATTTGCCTTTCTTGGCTATCTAGGAATAAGAACTTTTCCTAAGCTGCCAAGTCACTAGCAACATGATATCAAGTCACCTGAGAAAAGTGGTGAGAAGATTCTTAAAGTTTTAAAATCATTACAGCTAAACTTAAAAAAAAAATCCTATCAGCAAATAAAAAATAATCAACAAAATACAATTAATCATCCACATTATTTTGACAACATACAAACTCTAATATAGTTCATAAATTTTTGTTTTAAATAGATTTCTAGACATTGTCTAAATTGTCAAGGTACAAGAAAAATTTAAGAAAAAAAGTTGGTTTTCATCATTATTAACCACAGACACTAACTGAGACCTGTTCGGTCTACAGTTATATTTTAATCCTACAATGCATCATGCTTTATGACTAGTTGTATATGTGTCTGTTTCTCCACTAAATTTGTAAATAACTTTAAGGACAGGGACTATGGTTTTGTATATAAAGCACTTAGCGTGAGACACTCAATAAATTATTAGCCACTCAGTAAATGCAGAAGGAAGGGAGAAAGGAAGAAAGAAAGGAAGGAAGGGTACATCCCAAGATTTTATGTTATTATACAAACTATGAAACAATGCTCCCTGCATTCTAAATTGAAAGACAAGCTGGAGCATTAAAGGCAAATAGTGACACAAGTTATCTTAAAAACAAATAAAATGGATAAGAAGTTCTGCTTTATTTAAATCAAAGAGGCAGTTGAAGTGGGACACAAAGACTTCATGAAGAAAATGGGAGTTTTTTGGATGAGATAAGTGGAAAAATCTTTCCCAATAAAGAGAAGAAAAATGTGAGCAATAAATATTAGCTTTCTGATGCTGCTGTAACAAATTACCACAAACTTAACGCTTAAAACAAACACAAATGTTTTATCTTACAGTTTTGGAGTTTAGAAGTCTAAAACGAGTCCCATTAGGCCAAAATCAAAGTGTCTGCATTCTTTTCTGATGGCTCTAAAGAGAATGCAGTTTTTCCCTTTTCTTTGAAAGGTTGCCCTCATTCTTTGGCTTGAGGGTTCTTTCTGTCTTCAAAGCTAACATTGGCTAGTTGAATCTTTATCACATCTTATTAGTCTGACACTGACTCTCCTGCCTCCCTTGTCCATAGGTAAGAACCCCTTGTGATTACACTGCATCCATGTAGACAATCCGGAAGAGTCTCCCTATCTTAACATCAGATGATTAGCAATTTTAATTCCTTCTGCTACAGTAATTCCTCTTTGCCATGTAAACTAACTTATTCACAGGTTCTAGGGATTAGGGTGTAGACATCTTTGGGAGGTCATTATTCTGCCTACCACACAGATCATTGTGCATCTAGCACATATGGGAAACAATATGATTCCACAGGAATTTTGAGTGCTAAATGTACGCTTGAGTGAGTTTACAAGGCTCGGTTAGTGCGAGCATGGTTTTGAAATGTTGAATGCCCAACAAAGGGATTTAGACTATTTCTTTAGGTAATAATTCTGTGTTGTGTTACTACTAATATCTCCCATCACTTTTTTTTTTTTTTTTGATGTTCAAGCTGGGTTTTTTTTTTTTCTTTTTAAACTTTACAATATTGTATTAGTTTTGCCAAATATCGAAATGAATCCGCCACAGGTATACATGTGTTCCCCATCCTGAACCCTCCTCCTTCCTCCCTCCCCATACCATCCCTCTGGGTCGTCCCAGTGCACCAGCCCCAAGCATCCAGTATCGTGCATTGAACCTGGACTGGCGACTCGTTTCATACATGATATTATACATGTTTCAATGCCGTTCTCCCAAATCTTCCCATCCTTTCCCTCTCCCACAGAGTCCATAAGACTGATTATTTGTTGCACATTAAAAAATGATATGCACATTAGGAAATATCCTAACTTTTAAAGATAATTAAGACTGCACTGAATTTTTTTGAATGAGTCTGAGTGAACTCCAGGAGTTGGTGAGGGACAGGGAGGCCTGGCGTGCTGCGATTCATGGGGTTGCAAAGAGTCGGACATGACTGAGTGACTGATCTGATCTGATCTGATCTGAATGAGAAACTAAAAAATACATTTTAGAAGTAGCTCAATCAATTTACTCCTCAAACTTTGAAAGCTAAGAAGTAATAAACATAAAAAAGTATTTTTAAAAGTCTAGTTGCAGATGGTTCTGGAGTTGACTCCTTATATTCTAATCCAGACACACAATACAAAAGCAGCAAGATATGTGAACACATGCAAGTCAAAGGTAGGTATTTTTGCCTTGCACTCAAAATAGGCAACAGAACATGAATGTCCCAAGCAAAAATGTGTAAGAGGACAAAGAATGCAAGAAGTCTCATGATCAGATTGTTGAATGGATTCAGGGAGAAGATCATGGAGGACAGAAAGTAGCAGGTCCCAGTGGCCCAGAGAAGAAAATAGAGCAGAACCCATGGTAACCACCTCTTAGAGACAGAGACATGTGCAATCATTTTAGATACTTTATGAAATAGAGCAAATTTTAGTTAGAATTTAAATGTGGGATGGATAAGAAGGTTACAAAGAAACTCTTAGAGAGTCTTTGGAGATTCCATAGGTGCATCAGTGTTGCCAACTTGTGTTAGGCTTTCTTTCCTTGATGATACTGCTGTTATCTTCTAGCAACACTACATACCACAAAAGGGGGTGAGGGGTTCAGGTGGATTTCCCGTACCATACTACACAGAGAGTGTGTTGTATATTGTTTATATACATTAAATAGTCTCACCTTTACTTATTTTTTTATGACTACTTCCTGTCAAGCCATTTCCCTGAGTACTTTTCTAATTCCTTTTTATTTTTTCTTATTAAAAAAAATGGTTTTGTTTGTTTGTTTTGGTTGCACTGCACGGCAACCCTTGCCCCATTCAGTGGAAGTGTGGAGTCTTCACCACCAGGCCTCCAGGGAAGCCGCACCTCACCTTTCCTTTTTCCCCTTGATTCTCCATAGGAGAAGAGGTTCTAAAATTACCTTTAAAATGACCATGATATATATTCACTTTTAATCCATTATCTGCCAGCTTTCCCTTTCTTGTTTCTTAGTTACTTCTGTATATGATAGGAAATATAGGCGTTCATCAAGGTAGAAAGCACTTAGCATTAGAAAGAATCAGGAAAGACAAAGGGAAGAAAATACAACCACCTGTGTTTCCAGTTACCAGCAGATGCTTCCATTTATTCTAAGCATTTCCTTTTCAGTTAACTGTACAAATTCTTAATCATATAAATGTGATAGTGTTCCAACCTCATGCTCTTGATTACCCTTGTCTTCCAGTTGATTTCACATGCCTCTTGCTTCTGGTATCACTTTCCCATGAATGCTATGTCTGGAGCTGCCTGAACTCCAGGTGATACCTGATAAAGAATACAGCCTGTTGCAGAGCTTATCTTTTTTGTTTTGTTTTATATTTCACTGTGACATTGTAGTACATTTCTCTGAGTCAGCAGCACCGTGGGCTACTCGCTGGTTATAGCTCCATGAATGCTTACTTTCTTTCCATCTTTGCTTTGTGGAGTCATCTGGTCACCATTCATTCATGCCCGGAGTATTACAGTGAGAAAGATTACCAGGCTTCATCTGAAGTCTGCTTTACATAGACCTTTAATAAATCAAATGAAGGAGTACATCTTGGTGAGAATATCCATAATGATGGAGATCAAAGACTCAGAGCCTTGCCTGTATTTCAATCGTTCTGAAAATAACAATAGTCCTTAGTAAAGAATCTGCCTGCCAATGCAGGTAACTCAGGAGACACAAGTTCAGTCCCTGGGTCAGGAAGATCCCCAGGAGAAGAAAACAGCAACCTATTTCAGTATTCTTGCCTGGGAAATTCCATGGCCAGAGGAAGCTGGTAGTCTACAGTCCACGGGGTCACAAAGAATCAGATACAACTGAGACCAAGCACACACACACAGAACAACAAAATGCTGGAAAGCGGGAAGGGTGGCAAAATTAGGCTTAAGTAAATTTTGCTTGAAATTTCAAAATCAGCGATTTGTCTTTGAAGTTGACTCCATTGTATATATATTCTTTCTCACAGTGGCCCATACTGTTTAGTCAACCTTATTTTTTAAAGTTAATTCATAAGGGAAAAGAAATGAATGAAACAAAATTTAAAAGCCAAGTAGGGATTCAATATCATGAATGCCCCTGGACATAGCCCTTGCTCTTATACTGCAGCTCTGGTTGCTTATTTCTAGTTGAGAGTAGTTATCCTGAGCCACTACTGATTGTTTCCAAAAGTCTTAATACATGTTCCTGTAAAGAAGGGTACTTTTGCTTCATTTTCTTTCATAACTAACATAGAAGAGGCAGAAAATATCTGCCACTTAGTAGGCCTCTCACCTTGCATCCCAGTGTGGACTGCAGACCAGCAGCCTTGTCATTCCCATGGAACTTCCTAGAAATGCAGGGTCTCAGGCCCCGCCCAGACCTGCCCAAACCAAATCTTCATTTTAATAGAATCTCCAAGTGATCTGTGTGCACACTAACATCTGAGAAGAATTGCTGTAGAACAGCATCTGAGAGACAACTTTTGGCATAGATATTTAATGTAATTCATAATCACCAGGAGGTAATATGTGAAAGAGGGAAAAATAAACAATAATTTGAGGAGGCAGTAGGATTACACTTCATACACAGATAGTCGAAACTTCCTTCTTCCAAATTGACTTTGAACTCCATAAACAAAAACATAACTGAATGCCAAAGGGAAAAAAAATAAATGCTCTTAGAAGGTTTTATTCCTTACCATTTTCTCACTTTCCTTTTATGTTGTTTATACTAATAATACTTCTATATCTTATTAGTGATCTAGTTTATTTCGATTATATTAAGAGGGAAAAAAATCTCACTCAGGCATTTCCCAGCAGGTCTTTGAGGATGTCTGGACAATCTCCCCTCCAGCCTTCTTGAGGTCTTCTTAGTTCTTGAGCGTTCTTAGTCTTAGTTGAGAGTTCTTAGTTCTTAGTCTTCCCCGTTCTTGAGAGCTTCCAGAATCCATGTATCTCACTTGCAAAAAAGAAGTAAAGCATATTTCAGACTTTGTTTAAACCACTTTTGAAACCTTCTACTTGGTTTTATGTACTATACTACCTTGAAAAACATTTGTGAATTCAATGGAGATGAGCTAGGAGCTATCAAAATTATTAAAATATTTGAGGATTATAGACTCCCAAGAAAAAGATTGGAAGCCCATGTGGTTTGTTTAGAGAAACAAAGCCAGGGGGAGGCCTGAGACACGTGTTCATCACCACAGCCTACAGCACAAAGCTTTACAGCTCATGAACATCAAACACAACCATTAGTCACTGTGGCCGGAAATTGAAATTCTAATCACAGAAACGGATACAGTATTAACCAGAACACTAAATAACCCTTGGTAAAGATGGCACAGGCTTACACTCTAGACATGATTCATAACTGTTATCACACCTCTCAAATGCAGTTACAATGAATATTTATCCTACTGAGTTTCTTTTAATACATATTTTGTCATTCATCTATGCTCTTTCACATATCAATCATTTTTCCCACCTCTCCCCACCTTTGTATCATTAAATCCCTGGATGGCATCACTGACTCAATGAACATGAGTTTGAATGAACTCCAGGAGTTGGTGATGGACAGGGAGGCCTGGTGTGCTGTGATTCATGGGGTCGCAAAGAGTAGGACACGACTGAGCAACTGAACTGAATTGATCTCTCCCCTGGGGCCAGTCTCCAATACTCTCTCCAATACCCTGTCTCTGACTTCCTCTATTCCTGCATCCTCATAAAAAGCATGAATTTCCAGAGTGGGACCTAATTTAAGGATGGGGAGTTTGACTTTTCAGTTTTTCTTATAGATCTCAGGAAACTAGAACCAAAATTTCAGTTTAGATAAATTATCAATTATGATTTCTTATAGCTTAAAAATATTTAAAAATTTTCAGCACATTATTGCTTATTTAATCTTTATTTTATCCTTACAAATAAGATAAAAAGCATGTGGATAAGGTTGTTATTGGTACCATACCCTTTTGTAAATGGGCTTGCCTGGTGGCTCAGATGGTAAAGAATATGCCTGCAATGCGGAAGACCTGGGTTCTGTTCCTGGGTTGGGAAGATCCCCTGGAGGAGGACATGGCAACCCACTCCAGTATTCTTGCCTGGAGAATCCACATGGACAGAGGAGCCTAGCAAGCTACAGTCCATAGGGTCACAAAGAGTTGGACATGATTGAGTGACTAAGCACTCACCATTTGTAGATAAATCTCTAAGTTTGAGGCAAAGCTCAGTAGTGAGACTTAAATACAGTTTTTGTAACCCTAAGGCATTAATAGCAGTCTTGAAGAACTTCTTGATTATTTCATCATTATAGTTATTTTTGAAGAAGATAACACACCTGCGAACATGAAATTATGAAAAGTGTACCACCACTTATAATCTTTGAAATCAGAAAAGAGTGTCCCTGGTAGTCCAGTGGTTAAGACTCTGCACTCCAAATGCAGGAGGCATGGATTTGAGCCCTGTTTGGGGAGCTAAGATCCTGCACGTGGCATTCAGTTCAGTTCAGTTCAGTCACTCAGTCGTGTCCGACTCTTTGTGACCCCATGAACCGCAGCACACCAGGCCTCCCTGTCCATCACCAACTCCTGGAGTTCACTCAGACTCACGTCCATAGAGTCAGTGATGCCATCCAGCCATCTCATCCTCTTTCCTCCCCTTCTCCTCCCGCCCCCAATCCCTCCCAGCATCAGAGTCTTTTCCAATGAGTCAACTCTTCGCATGAGGTGGTCAAAGTACTGGAGTTTCAGCTTCAGCATCATTCCGTCCAAAGAAATCCCAGGGCTGATCTCCTTCAGAATGGACTGGTTGGATCTCCTTGCAGTCCAAGGGACTCTCAAGAGTCTTCTCCAACACCACAGTTCAAAAGCATCAATTCTTCGGCACTCAGCCTTCTTCACAGTCCAACTCTCACATCCATACATGACCACAGGAAAAACCATAGCCTTGACTAGATGGACCCGTGTTGGCAAAATAATGTCTCTGCTTTTGAATATGCTATCTAGATTGGACATAACTTTCCTTCCAAGGAGTAAGCGTCTTTTAATTTCCTGGCTGCAGTCACCATCTGCAGTGATTTTGGAGCCCCGAAAAATAAAGTCTGACTCTGTTTCCACTGTCTCCCCATCTATTTGCCATGAAGTGATGGGACCAGGTGCCATGATCTTCGTTTTCTGAATGTTGAGCTTTAAGCCAACTTTTTCACTCTCCACTTTCACTTTCATCAAGAGGCTTTTTAGTTCCTCTTCACTTTCTGCCATAAGAGTGGTGTCATCTGCATATCTGAGGCTATTGATATTTCTCCCGGCAATCTTGATTCCAGCTTGTGTTTCTTCCAGTCCAGCGTTTCTCATGATGTACTCTGCATATAAGTTAAATAAGCAGGGTGACAATATACAACCTTGACGTATTCCTTTTCCTATTTGGGACCAGTCTGTTGTTCCATGTCCAGTTCTAACTGTTGCTTCCTGACCTGCATACAGATTGTCAAGAGGCAGATCAGGTGGTCTGGTATTCCCATCTCTTTCAGAATTTTCCACAGTTTATTGTGATCCACACAGTCAAAGGCTTTGGCATAGTCAATAAAGCACAAATAGATGTTTTTCTGGAACTCTCTTGCTTTTTCCATGATCCAGCGGATATTGGCAATTTGATCTCTGGTTCCTCTGCCTTTTCTAAAACCAGCTTGAACATCAGGAAGTTCACGGTTCACGTATTGCTGAAGCCTGGCTTTGAGAATTTTGAGCATTACTTTACTAGCATGTGAGATGAGTGCAATTATGTAGTAGTTTGAGCATTCTTTGGCATTGCCTTTCTTTGGGATTGGAATGAAAACTGACCTTTTCCAGTCCTGTGGCCACTGCTGAGTTTTCCAAATTTGCTGGCATATTGAGTGCAGCACTTTCACAGCATCATCTTTCAGGATTTGGAATAGCTCAACTGGAATTCCATCACCTCCACTAGCTTTGTTCGTAGTGATGCTTTCTAAGGCCCACTTCACTTCACATTCCAGGATGTCTGGCTCTAGGTGAGTGATCACACCATCGTGATTATCTGGGTCGTGAAGATCTTTTTTGTACAGTTCTTCTGTGTATTCTTGCCACCTCTTCTTAATGTCTTCTGCTTCTGTTAGGTCCATACCATTTCTGTCCTTTATCGAGCCCATCTTTGCATGAAACGTTCCCTTGGTATCTCTAATTTTCTTGAAGAGATTGCTAGTCTTTCCCATTCTGTTGTTTTCCTCTATTTCTTTGCATTGATCGCTGAGGAAGGCTTTCTTATCTCTTCTTGCTAGTCTTTGGAACTCTGCATTCAGATGCTTGTATCTTTCCTTTTCTCCTTTGCTTTTTGCTTCTCTTCTTTTCACAGCTATTTGTAAGGCCTCCCCAGACAGCCATTTTGCTTTTTTGTATTTCTTTTCCATGGGGATGGTCTTGATCCCTGTCTCCTGTACAATGCCACGAACCTCATTCCATAGTTCATCAGGCACTCTATCTATCAGATCTAGGCCCTTAAATCTATTTCTCATTTCCACTGTATAATCATAAGGGATTTGATTTAGGTCATACCTGAATGGTCTAGTGGTTTTCCCTACTTTCTTCAATTTCAGTCTGAATTTGGCAATAAGGAGTTGATTATCTGAGCCACAGTCAGCTCCTGGTCTTGTTTTTGTTGACTGTATAGAGCTTCTCCATCTTTGGCTGCAAAGAATATAATCAATCTGATTTCGGTGTTGACCATCTGGTGATGTCCATGTGTAGAGTCTTCTCTTGTGTTGTTGGAAGAGGGTGTTTGCTATGATCAGTGCATTTTCTTGGCAAAACTCTATTAGTCTTTGCCCTGCTTCATTGTGGCATAGAGTGACCAAAAAAAAAAAAAAAAGAAAGAAGGAAGTTCTGAAATCCCAGAAGGTTTCAGCCAGAGGATGCCATGGTCACATAGCAAAACATCAGGTCATGGAGAGAGCAGGGAGGGGAAGCCAGGTGGAGAAAATCAAATCTTCCAGTCATTTTGTTCTCAACTCCTGTGTTATTGGACTCTTTTTATTTTATTTCATTTTATTTTTTTGCAGGTTAACTGTCAGCGACAAGAAACTTAGCATTAGCTAGATATCTGAGAACCAGGATAGCGGTCTGATGATGCCAGCTAAAATCCTGGTTTCTCTCTTTAAATGTCCAAACAAAAGTAAAAGAAGATATTGTAATGCACAGTGAAAACTCGAAACGAGGTGGGGAAGGCCAGACAGGTTCCAGTGCCTGAGAAAGGACCCAGGGGCTGGTAAAGAGATTCTCTCCTCTGCTCTTGCTCTGGCTGCTAATACATATTTGCAGAGTGAATAAGGGAATGATTGGTTGTAGTTTAGAAACCTGTTGTGAAATCACACTATGAATCTGTCAGCTCAGCCTCCTTCTACCTCCCCCCACCTCGCCTCTCCTCATCTTGCCCCGCCCCTCTCCTCCCTTCCCACGTGATGGTGGAAATATGTGCTGCCTTCTATGGTAGGTCTGTAGACCAAGTCCTTTTCCCTACTTGCTGGCATGATTCCTCAAGATTAGTTAAGGCCAAAGTTATTACATTTCTATGTCTCCTGAAGGACACTGTAAATTGTTAGAGCTTCTTCTACTTAGACTACCTTAAACAAAGTTGAAAGACCTGTTTTGCCTCCTTTGCTCACTGTGAATCGCATTTGAATTGCATTTGTGAAACCCTGGGTGGTTGTGTGTGTGTGTGTGTGTGTGTGTGTTTATACATCCTATATCCGTATTTGAACTGATGGAGAGAAAAGCCCAGGACAAAATGAATAAATTCCCTCAACAGTCTCAAATTTTTCTTCAAATATAGAAACAGAGTTAATAAGTATTTAAAGTACTTGCAAAATACCTTAGTGAGAAGACTTTGATTAATTAAAATGAAGTTTTATGAGAATCTAATCTAAAATCGAAATGAATGTGTATTTCTGTTTCTATTTTTTAATGTACGTTCTCTAGAATGACTAGAAATATTTAATATTGTTAATATTTTTTAAGTCATGTATAATAAAGGCTTAGAAGCCTATCAACTAGAACAGCCATAAATCCACAAGATTTTTACAGAGCCCCCAGAACACTAGAAATTCTTCAAGATGATCCAGGTTCTAAGACATTATGTTTCCAAATCTTTTTTCTTGGTCATATACTTCAGCATTGTGGTTATCAGTTCTTTTCTTTATAGCTGCAAACACACAACAAAGTTTGATATTTTAGGAATCCATTGGAACAAGCTGTTTTGATTTTGTTAATTCTCATGACATTTCTTTTGTATAAGAAGAGAACTGTGCTACTTTCCTCTTCATGGGAAGTTAGGTTGACTCACATGCTTGAAAAAAAAAAAGAGCTTATTTTGTAAGTCTATCTTATAATTTCCTGTTTGTAGCATATTAAGTACTGATATTAAGACTTAGAAGAATCTTTACAAGTCACATAGGTGAGACCTCTTTGCTCTATGAGTCCTCTGGGCAGAGATCCTCCCCTTCTCCCCTTCCCCGGTATAGTAATCGGTGAATGATGTAAGGGGAAAATCATAGGTTTAAAGACATGCTCTTCTAAAGTAACTATCTGAAAGATAAAAGAGATGCTAGCCTACAAAATGGAACATAGCCACATTTTAGAAGATTTGTGAGGGATAGTAGTTTTAGTCCAAGTGCTAGCATCTCATCAGTTTGTCCCAATCTCTTGAACCTGTAGTTGAGCCAAAACTCTCCTGAGCCAAGCTTTCTCGCAAGATTTCCTGTACTTCCTGTTTCTATGTGAGCCAGAAATACCATGAGAATGACCTTCCTTGTGGTATTTCTGCACTTCTACCGTGGAATGAAGATAATCCCATATTGGGGAGAATTTTTGTTTTTACAGTACAGTATTTTTAATTTCCAAATATTCTAATGAAGAAGATTCCTCTTCGAAAATGAAAACTTGAGATGACATTTTCCTGGCCTTAATTTATTTTGACTATGAAGCATTCATGTTCAATGATTCAACATTTTGTAACTTCTCTAAGGTATTTTTACATGGAAATATGTAAAATTATATAAAGAATAGAGTGGAAACTTACATCCTAGGATTTTTTTTAAAAAGTCATTCTGAAAGGAACATGCAATAAAGAGTTATATTCTTAATACATTAGTGTATGTAACATATTATATCATATATTTGTTTTCTTTGTTCTTAACCCCTTTGTTCCAAGGGTCAGGATATCCTGATGCTAAGTACTATTACAAAATAACTGAACAAAAATAAAAATAGTCAAACACTTAGGAAACTCTTCGGTTGTTATGTCAAGGAAGTTTGTGACTGAGGAGTGAGTATAAGACACTATTCAGGAAATATGCTAATAGAGGACAGCAGCCTACATGTGCTTATTAAATAAAATTGTCTCAATTCTAGAGAGCTTGAATGCCCCCAACCTGATGGAAGGGTAAGATAAGAACTGGGAGGGCTGTCAAAAATGGTAGAACTGTCAAACTGAGGCTTAAATCCCTTCATCTCTTAACAAAGAGAGAAGTTAAAAAAGGCACATCTTTCTCATAAGTAGGTCATTGATTCCTAATTGGGTTGTATGAATATCTGGTTGAAACAGGAAGAGCTGCTTGATCAATATTTTAATCATGAAACTCACAAGCAGCAGTGTCCTAAATGTGTTTTATTGTTGTTTCTTCTTTAGATGTTGACCCTTCTTTACCCATTACGAAAGGTTTGCCAGCGTACTTTTCCATCCAGAAGAAAGAAAAGCCACTTAATTCAGTGTAGAAAACTAAGCTTCTCACCCATGGGTTTAGAGGAATAATCATTATAACAATAACAACATGACAGTAGCTTTTGCTAGTTTCAACTTTTAAAACACGAGGTGAGGGAGATGAAAATAATACACACCCTACAATGATCCTTATCCTCTCCCCTAAAGAAACAGCAAATGATCGTGGGATAAAACAGCCCCAAAAGGAAAGCAGAACAGGAGCAACAGATTGTACATCAACAAAATAAAGTGCCAAGCAAAATAAAGCCCTTTGCAATGCTGAGACATGAAAAGGAAAGATGGGATTGTTACAATGACCTCCCCAAGAAAATAGGAGTTAGCCACGTGAATGTCCAAGTTCAAATTGCTCCTACCAACCCCATTTGCTGGCAAAATACCACCTCACTTTCATTTGTGTCAGGGCTTTTCACACTAGCTCCAGGGGACAACCCCTCTGCTGTGCGAGTTCTCACTTCTAGGCTGAACGCCTCAATCTCTGAACCTCGGGATCCAAGACAGGCGGCCCCAGATTGTCCTCAACTCAACCACTGTCAGGTGGGGGGTGCCGTTTGTGGCCCAAATGTCATGTCCCCAGCGTTCTATCTCTGGAAAGTGAATCTTCAACACCTTCTTTTTGCTGTCATGTATGTCCCCAGTGGATCTGCTTTAAAATTATTATTCCATCCCAAGCGATGTGTCCAGGCTTTGCAACCTCACCGCACGTTTGCATGAGGATCTGGATACTTCCCCAAGTCACTTCTTTCAAAGTTAGCTCTGGAATGTGATTCACTGTTATTTCCCTTCCAGCCAAAGGGCAGCTGAGGTTACAAAGGGATTGGACTAATAGTCCAAAATTCAGTTAAGTTTGCTGAGAACCAAGTGACAGCGGAGAGGGAGAGTTATGGGGGAGGGGAGTGTGTGAACTGTGGTCCTGGGGAGCAACCCAAGACCTTTCGAATAACCCCAACTCAGTGCAGACTGTGGTGGACCGGCAAGGTGGCCCCCGGCCAGACCTTCCAGAAAGGAGCAGCTGCAAACCGGTCCTGCCAGTGCTCAGCCTCCCCTGTTTTCTCCTTGAGGGCTGGAGCTGGGGAAACTTCTAGGTTTCCTGCACCACGAGGGTGACTCCTTACCTGACACCTTCAGGTAACTGGCCTCTGGAGTACCCCTCTGAGAGGCTGGCAAAGGGGAGTCCCCCACCTCTTGGCCTGAAGTCCTTAAGGGCTAAACAAGCCACTTGACAAACTTTGACAAGCACCAAAAGAGAACTGAGAACAAATAAATCGGAAGAAGATAAAAAGCAAAGGCTAAAACCTCAATGGCTTTTTTTTTCCCCCTCTGCTGTCGTTCCAGCTGTAGCCTGGGATTAATTAAGTGCTGCGAAGTCAGTGCCTGAGAGAGAAGGGGGGAAAATGCTTTCTCTCTCTAAGGAAGGAGGACAGGAACCATTCTCACCAGTGAGAAACCTTGGGAAGTGAGTCGCTCTCGTCGTCAGTGTTTGTGGAGGGACTGGAAGGACAGGGGGGCTGTGCCAGGCTGGAGGAGGCTTGCCTTTCCGAAGCTGGAGAGGATTTTCCGGGGCTTCGCCTTCCCCTGCCTGGGAAGAATTTCCCCTCTGGTAGCAGCAGCCGCCGCCGCGGCGGCAGCAGCAGCAGCAGCAGCCCGACCTCCTCTTCTGGGGACCAGGGCAGAATGCCTGTGCTCGAGCGCTATTTCCACTCGGCAGAGCTGGGCAGAAGGTGGACGGCCCCAGAAGGTGAGCTGCCCGCCCCCCTGGGCAGCCGGCCGGGGTGCCAGCAGGGGCCGCTGCCCTGGGACTTGCCAGAGATGATCAGGATGGTAAAGCTGGTCTGGAAATCCAAAAGTGAGCTGCAGGCGACCAAACAGAGAGGCATTCTGGAGAATGAAGATGCTCTCCACAGCATTCCAGGTAAATGGACTGGGAGGTGTGAGAGGTACCAGGGCCAAGTCTGAGGACTTTCAAGTCCTTCCTTGGAGAGCCCAAGATATAAAAATGGGAAAAGGAAGGAAGGCAAACTGTACAGCGTAGGGCCCGAGGGCTGTGATTAATGAATGTTTGTTCTTTTATTGAAATGCATCTTAAAATTAAGAGTGATGTGGCAGGAGGAGCACGAATAGTGGAAAATCAAGAAATCTGGGATCTGGGCTTAAGCTGTCATTTGATTGTCCCGTGGCTTAAGTGAAATTTCCTAAGCTGCAGTCCTGATAAGGAAGGGAAGAAATTGGGCACTTTTTAATGTCTATCGTGTCTCTGCAATTGCTTGTTGATAAGCCAGTTGTCTCTGAGAGAATATTCTTCTTAGGTTGCTTTTTTGTAATGCTTTATGCAAAGTAAAATATATTTTCTCATTTTCTCATGGTTTACATGCTGTAAACCATGTATTCATGTTTCCAGGAATGAGTTTGAGCTGAAAATTTTTTATGTCGTGAGAAACTTGATAAACTGCCTTGCCTCAATTTCCCCTTTTGACAAATGACGATAATACAAATTTCCCCATTGATATTAGGAAAATTCAGCTCACAAATGTGGAAATGATGATTCATAGGAGCTTTGTCATGTTATAAGAATGTGCTGTGTTTGGGACAGTTGAGAAGAACTTTGCTATATTTTTAACAGTGGGGACCACACCACAAACACATCTAGGATCCCTTTGGAGGATCCCAAGGGACTCTGATAAACCGTCAACTAAAAATGCCGGGTGTGCTTTTCCTTAGGGAATATGTTGGTAGATATTTGGAAAGTGGTGGTTCACTTTAGAAGAACGAATATGAGCATGTGTTTATGCATTTGAAGTCTTGGCTAGCCTGATGAGTGGAATCCTGACATGCCATTGGTGGTGAGAGATGGGGAACTAGATGGAAAAGCTATACCAAAAATTACCTCTTCTTCTCATGGAAAGAGACTAGAAAATCAAAGCTCAGCTAATTTTGTTTTTAATCACTTATGCAGAAACTTTTTAAAGTTGCCTAATAATCTAAAGAGAACATTATTAAAAAATAATGCTCTGGGCAAGAGGAAAACAGATTTGAAAGGAATTAAAAACAAAAAGTGTTGGTCTCTAGTAAACAATGAATACTTAGGAAAGAGAAGGAAACCCATGAGACTGAGGTTTATGTGGCATTTGGGAGATGGATGCCCAAGGAAATGGGTCTTGGTCAGAAAAAATGAGGTAATGCTAAAGCCATCCCATATTTCATGTGAATTCAAGAAAAATGGAAAAACCCACCTGGGCAGAAAACTTAACTATGACACTTCAACTTTAACCACTCTTGGTTTGTTTCAGTCTAGTGAATGATTAAAATGCATATTTCAGATTACAACTTTGGTAAACTACTTAATCTAACAGATGTTAGTTTGTCTGTAGAGATATGTGTATATTATTATTTATATTATGTGCTAGTGGGCATCTAATTCCTGAAAAAGCAATACTATAGAGAGAAAACAAAAGCCCTACAACGTTTTATCACTTAAAGTTACATTTTTCTGGATGTTGTGAAGTTGAGCTAAATGAGTCTCAGTGTGCCCGCGGGCCCCTAACCTCTCACTCAGTGCAATATAGATCAGTGCCCATGCCGGTTCCCAGGGAGGCTGCTCCCTCCTCTGCTGGTACCCTCGTCCTGCCTGCCAGGAAGCAAGATATATTTCAGCACCTCCCCAAAAGCTGCCTGTTTGCCTTCTCTTCTTCCTTCCCTGCCTCCCCAGCCTCATAGAGACGATGGACTCACAGTTTCTGACATGGACAGAAAGCCATTTTTCATCCGTATACGCAGCATGAGTCCATATGATGAAGCCCTAAAGGCGAGTTGCTTCACTTTCCAAATTGTCTTAGTCGTTCTCTCATCTTGTTTCTGAGGCTGTGTTTCCTTCTCTCATCAAGTGCTCTGTACCATTCTCACCCTACCAGCATGGTGGTGAGGGACTCAGGAGCATGTGTAGATTATTTCCAAAAGCCTGGCATCTTTCTCTTTTTACAAGGACTTGGTTTAAACTGGCTTCAGGTTGTGTACGGCGTTCAAGTAGAAGGTTCTTCAAAAAACACCAAGCCAACCTCATGCTCTCTTGCTGTCCCTCTCTGTCTTTCTCAGATCTGACCCTAGCCTCAGAATCTTCAGACAATTTAGAAATACTTTGACAAAATGGAATAATCTCTGTTCCTCCACAGAAATTGCCCCTGAGACTTACCTTATGCTTGGAATGTCTTTTTGACATAGGCAATTGAAAATTTTCATTAAACCTACAAAATCCAGCTCACACATCCCTTTCTTTGCAATGGCTTTTCTGCTCTCCACCCCCACCCCTAAATAGTCCCCCACAGGCATCTATTCCCTCTCTTTCACTCTCTTTACCTGTAAGAACTTCACATATTGCATTTCTAGTACACAATGTTGGCCATGCTAGTAACAAAAAACAGGAAAATTAAATACCATAACATTCTATGTGTATTTCAACTGTGTGATAACAGATAAATAAGTTTACATTTCTAAAAACCATGAAACTGCAGGAATTCTGAAGAGAATCAACAGTCTAGAGAACTTTAGAGACTGAAGTCACCGTTTCTTAGTAAACTGAATTTAACAGTAAAAGTTCTGGCTTTTCTTTTCCTTAATGAAGGACATTATTATTTGTACTCGTACTTCTTAGTCCAGACTGGAACTTTGTTTCATAAGTGAAATAGAAAAGTGCTCGGAGATTTTGCTTAGGTAATAAAGGGAGAAAACAAAAGGATTTGTGGAAAGATAAATGCATACATAAGTTTTCATGAGAAATATTTAAGATGAAGTACACTGAACTGTGAGTGATGGAAGACAGAGAGGAACAAGGTCTCCTGAAGACAGCAAGCAAGTTCTACAGAGGAGGTCATACATGGGAATATCTTTGCTAGAGACTAATGCAACTTTTACAGCAATGGGTTGGATTTTGTTTGTTTTTTAAGTCTTTATTTAACAGGAAAGGACCAAAGGGTAAATAGCACAGAAGTACTAATTTTTACTCTTTGGAGTATAATTGCTTTGCTAATGTTTCTGCTATACATCAGCCTGAGTCAACTACACGTGTACATTTATCCCCTCCCTCTTAAGCCTCCCTCCCACCTCCCTCTATGTCATCACAGAGCACTAAGCTGAGCTCTTTGTGCTATACAGCAGCTTCCACTAGCTATCTGTTCTACACATGGTCATGTGTATGAATCAATGCTACTCTCTCATTTGGTCCCACCCTCTCCTTCCCACCCACTCCCCTCCACCCTCCAACCCTCATCCCCGTGTCCAGAAGACTGGTCTTAAAAAAAAAAAAGGTTGGGGGAGGGAATGGGGGTTGATAGGAGAAAGAGAGAGTCTGAGCTTCACACATCTCAGGGTGTGCTTCTAGGCATGGCCCCAGGAGCTGGACGATTGGCAGAGGCGCTGCTTGCCCCAGAGAGGGACTCCGGAATGTATCGGCATGCTCAGATTTGGAGTTTTATCTCAGTTCCTTAACTTGTACCCAAGTATTTAATCTTATTAACACTCATCATTTCCCCTTTATGAAGCAAATGAAGGATGCCCTAATTGTCTAGTTAACACAAATGGGACAAATAGTAATTTAGAGACTAAACAACTTGTCCAGATTTTCACATTGTGTCAGAATCAGACCATCTCAATCTTCCTAACGCTAGTCCATAAAACTAAGGTGATCAGGACACAAGCTGGGTAATTTAAATTTAAGCCAAGACGTTGTTTTATGGATTATATATTGATGAGCAAACATGGGGATTCGGGAGGCAAGATGAACCTTGGTCCAAGCAGAAAAAATAAAATTACCATGCAAAATAAGTCAAAGAATTGTGCTTCCTTTACATTTTTAAACTCATTTGTGGGCTTCAGGTTTAAGTCAAGTTTCCATTGCTGGGAAGATTCCCAGGGGGAGATGCCCCATCTATTATCAGTAGAAAATAAGCTTTCAAGCATGGTGGTGAGAGCATGCCCAGAAGAGGGGAGAGGCGAGTGGAGAGAAGTAAGGACAGAGAATAAATAAACGGTTTCTTAAATGCTGTTGAGTGCAAATATTATTCTAATTGTGATTCTAGTCAGCAGCTTAAGACTAGACATCCCGTAGCAGGACTTGGTCTTAGTTGAATAAATAATTTGATTTCAGAATTCAACCAAATAACTGCAAGCTCTGCAGCTTGTAACTTACCTTTCATTTTGATATCTATGGTCTAAATTTTACATTATGTTTTACTTATTCATTAAGCTTGTTTCCATTTCAATAACCTTTGGTTACAGAAATATATAAAACATACACCTCCCTCAAGAAGAAAAAAGCATTAATTTTCCCCATAGCCATTATAACTTGTCCTGTCTTCAAGGAGAATAAAAATATCAGAAATTTGCTTTATACTGAGCCCTGAAAATCGAATGACTTCAGAAGAGAAAATATCTAAAAACAATTCACTGATTCCAGAAAGTAAAATTCAAATTGACAAAGGGGCTAGTTTTGAATATCTCAAGTATCAATCATGATATACATTAAATATGTTGAAGATTGAAATTTTTATTATTATACAACAAGGAGCATTTATTAGACTGTAATATATACCAGGGGCTGTGGTAAGTGCCAGAGATTCACAGAACAATCAAACTTAATAGAAGAACAATTATGAATTTATGAATCAGAATTCCATCTAGAGCTTCTCTTTGAAAACAAGCATTTGTTAACTTAAACCTCTATGTCAACTCAAAGTATTGGCTATAAAAACTGGCCAGTAAAATTCAAAAACTCTAGTAAAAAATTCAAGCATACTTTCAAATACTCCTCATTATTAATGATTTCATTCAAAGCAGGACAAATTGCTTTGATCGAAGAATCAATTAGTCTTAATGGTAGATAACTTGACATTAATCCATAGCATTTTTCTGTGTTCTTGTAGACATTAGCCTCCTCTCAATCTGCTGTTGTTGTTTAGTCGCTAAGTCATGTCCGACTCCTTTGTGACCCCAGGGATGGTAGCCCACCAGGCTCCTCTGTCCATGGGATTTACCAGGCAAGAATACTGGAGAGGGCTGCCATTTTCTTCTCCAGGGAATCTTCGCAACCCAGAGATCAAATCCACATCTCCTGAATTGGCAGGCAGATTCTTTACCACTGAGCCACTAGGGAAGGCCACTCAATCTGTAGCTACTGGATAATAATCATTGACAAGTCAATCCAGTCTTTAAATGTGAATGCAAAATTGAATGAAAACTGAGACACATCATCTCACTTTGAACTAAACCTGTTCTTCATCTGACTTCCTAGTTTTCATAAGTGGCATCATGCCCGCAGAAACCCAGATTCAAAACTTCTCCCTTCAGCTCTCCACATCCAGTTGTCTCCAAGTCCATAAAATAAGTTAAGAGTACTTAAACTTTTTAAAAGTTTAAGACCTGCCTCTCTGTTGTGAACTGTGTAAACTGTACAAATTACTTCACTTTTCTGCACCCCCATTTCCCCTCCTTTACAAAAGAGAGTTAAAACAGCAACCTCTGCAAAAGGTGAGGATTAAATGAGACGGTATAAAAAAGTACCTAAAAAAGAGCCTGTATCCTACCCCATGCTCAATATGTGTTCACTGTCATAATTGTTGATATTGCTGCTGTTTCCTCAACAACTTACATCCATTGCTTTCTTTCTATTCCATTACATGACCCTGAGCTAAACCTCAGGTTGTTTGGTCTCTTATCTTCCAATAGCCTCCAACGCCAGTACTCTCTTTGCGCCCCTTCTTTGTCCTCCGTCATTTAGATAAATAACATCAAAAGAAAAATCAGAATACACCCCCCTTTCAAAATCATTCAGTGATTTTCCATTGCCTATGAAGATAATCCAAATTCTATTATTCTGCATCCAAAGCTCTCCATACTCTGAAACTAGCTCACTTTCCCCACCTTATTTGTCATTATTGCCCTCTAAGCCCTTGTATCGGAGAAGGCAATGGCACCCCACTCCAGTACTTTTGCCTAGAAAATCCCATGGGTGGAGGAGCCTGGTAGGCTGCAGTCCATGGGGTCGCTAGAGTCAGACACAACTGAGCGACTTCCCTTTCACTTTTCACTTTCATGCATTGGAGAAGGAAATGGCAACCCACTCCAGTGTTCTTGCCTGGAGAATCCCAGGGACAGGAAGCCTGGTGGGCTGCCGTCTCTGGGGTCGCACAGAGTCGGACACGACTGAAGCGACCTAGCAGCAGCAGCAGCAGCAGCAGCAAGCCCTTGTATTCCACTGTGACAAGACAAGCATCCCACAGCCTCCAACTTGCTTTCTGCTTTCACTGCAAATGCCTAAGATTACTTTACTTGCCTCCATATCCCCAATTCCTGTTATCAATGAAGACCACACTCATGTGCCATACCCCCCACACAGCCTCTCTTGAGGTCACCAAGGAAGTATGCCTTTCTCTTCTGAAGTCTTACTGAACTTTCTTGGTATTTATTTCACAGGCAAATCACTTTTTTATTTTATTATAATTAATGTGTATTTTCTTCCTCCCCTCCTAGATTTTCAGGTTTTTGAGAAGCTAGAGAACATTCTATTTTCTTTGTGTTCTCCCTAGCATCTTTCACATGTCAGCTGCTCAATACACTTTGATAAGTGAAAAAAAGGAAAATTATCAGAAGGAATAAAATAGCTTACAAGTTGCCATTAAATGCATGAATGAACTTTTTTTCTAGGCACAGATTACTTAAGAAATATGAATTCTAGCTCTTCCTTTTAATGGAATTATTTTTAAACTTATGTTCTGGCAGAAGATCAGGATTAGTCTTTACAGCTTTTAAAGGAAAAGAAAAGAATACACAAGAGTGAATTTCAAAACCATTAAAAAGGTATAAAGTATGTGCAGAACTCATATGAGACAGTTCTCTTTCATATAGAGGAGTTGTCATGTACTGATAATTATCAAATTTTAGAGTAAATGCATGTAAATTATGCCTGCTTTTATATACTTTTAGAATAATTACTCTGTTCATGAATCTTGGAACATTTTACATCAACTAAAGTTTCAAAAGTTGCTTCTTTTACAGATAACACTCTGTATATTCCTCAACGTAATTTCAAAAATAGAATGCAGAACGTGTGTGTTTACCTGGTTCTACAAATGAGCTTTTGAGGGGATGAAGCTGAATGAAGGATGTTATTCCCACGTCCTCTGCTCTTTGCCTAGAAACAGCTTCTTTTTTCTTTTTTTCTCTCTCTTTTTTAAAACAAGGCTGGTTTCACTGGACAGCAAAACTTTGACTTTTGTATCTAATTTCTAGAAGGAAAACATTAGAAACTTTATTGTTAAAAGACCGAAAGCTCCAGGTTATTTATTAACTCACAGAAGTAGCTGAAAGTGTGTGCTCTCTTCTATTACGGGATTATTTTCTCTCTTTGATTATCAGTACACTTCAAAGTACATGGTAGGTACATATCACCATATCAAAAATATGATACAGAGCAAAGCTCAAAGTACTTGTGACTTAACACAGTGCACTGGCCTGGATGTACTCACAATGGAGACCTTGTTCTTTGTTTTTCTGTTTATGACTCTCTGCCTTTCCATGTATTTGTATTTAGAATTGACTTTCATCTGTGTGTGTGTGCTCAGTTGCACTGGATTCTTTGCATTGTGACCCCATGGACTGTAGCCTACCAGGCTCCTCTGATGGGATTTCCCAGGTGAGACTACTGGAGAGGGTTGCCATTTCCTCATCCATGGGATCGTCCTGACTCAGGGATCAAACCTGTGTCTCCTGCATTTCAGGCAGATTTTTTTACTGCTGAGCCACTGGGGAAGCCCTAAAATATTAAGAGGTCACTTCAAGAGTTTGGATTTGTATCTGTATACTTGTCTCAAATTTCCTCAAACTACAAACTTATCAGAGACCCTTGCTTCAGAGTACTTCTCACCTAAAACAATACACATGGCATGGTATTTTATAAATTATAAAGTGAGCCCCTGTCCTGAGCATTTTGTTATTACTATGTGTGCTTAGTCACTCAGTCATGTCTGACTCTTGCAACCCCATGGCCTGTACCCTGCCAGGCTCCTCTGTCCATGGTATTCTCCAGGCAAGAATACTGGAATGGGTTGCCATTTCCTTCTCCAGGGACCTACGTCTCCTGCATTGGAGTCAGACTCTACTGACTGAACTATGAGAGAAGCCTTCTATTACTATAGAAGAAACTATAGGTTACCATCTTCATCAGTAGTAATAAGATAAAACCTAAAAGTCAGCCTTGTGTGCAACTGAAAAGCATAATTGACAAGGCAAAGCAGGGTTTAGTTGTATATGGTCTTAAAAGTGAGTCCAAGGGGCCACGCCTACTCCAGAAAACAAAATCCCTGGAGATAAAATGATAAATTTTGAAAGATATTGAGTAGCATGCTATTGCATGTACCTGGTAGTAGAAATTGGAAGGTGGAAAAGCCAAAAAATTGTAAAATAAAATCAGATGAGAGATATAATAGGAATGAATACAGATCTTTGTTTAACGTATTGAAAAAGAAAATTAAATAGTCAAGGGTAATAAGACATATAATGTAATCATTAGAAGTTTCCCATTGAATCCCCAAATGTTCCTCAACCTCTGGAATTAAAGCCAAAGCACAAGATTCTCTTTCTTGCTTCCTTCTCCATCTTTTTTTTTTTGGCATGGCACACAAATATTAATATCTCACAGAAATCTATAGACTTGATGAACACTTCATAAAATCCCAAAACATACTCATTTAGAGGATCTCTGACAAAAATTTCATTCAAAAATTAGGATTTTCTGAAGAAAATGACTGAGAAAGAAAAGACAAGGGAACAGGTAAAGCCAATCATAGGGCACCAAGGAGAAGGTAGAAAAATGAGGTCACTGCAGAAAAATTGGATCCAACTATAAGAAAGTGTTAGTCGCTCAGTTGTGTCCAACTCTTCATGACTCCATGGACTGTAGCCTGCCAGGTTCCTCTGCCCTTGGAATTCTCCAAGCAAGAATACTGGAGTGGGTTGCATTCCCTCCTCCAGGGGATATTCCCAACCCAGGGATCGAACATGGGTCTCCTGCATTGCAAGCAGATTCTTTACCATCTGAGCCACCAGGGAAGTAGCTAAACATAAGAAGTATAATCAAAAACACATACAGAAATAAAGAGGAAACCAGTCACTGTTAAAAACATTTGTCACAGGGATCTTACATTTCTACATTCAAAGGTAAAATAAATGTACCCTGTTTCTTTTCTTCCCCTAAAAAATCTTCCTCTTGAACCCACCCTAATGAGGGGTAAGAAAATTTGAACTCGTTAACAAGGTGGTGGCCAGTATCTTTTGGATGAAGGGACTTCTTTTGGATAAATACTTCCCTCCCCTGCTCCTCTCCAGGGTGCTCTCTCGTGGCTGTGTCTCAGGTTCCCACACATTCATCTGAATGTTTCAACCACACGCAAGGCAAAGTGCCAATCTGAGACAGGGAACCATGTCCATCTCACCACTGGGCCCTGTCTGGTTCTCCTCCCTACAGTTCTCCAGCGTGTCAGGAGTAGATGGCCTTACTCTGTGCCATAGCACCTTTCCCAAGAGGAGGAAGCTTCAGTGTTAAAGAGACAAGGAACCATATCCACAGCCTACCTCTCAGTGTTAGTGAGATCTGATAAATGAGAGTGCCAGAGGTTAAAGCATCTGCCTGCAATGCGGGAGACCCAGGTTTGATCCCTGGTTCAGGAAGGTACCCTGGAGAAGGAAATGACAACCCATTCCAGTATTCTTACCTGGAGAATCTCATGGACAGAGGAGCCTGGTAGGCTAGAGTCCACGGGGTCGCACAGAGTCGGACACGACTAAGGGGACTTCAATTCACTTTATCTTTTCACAAGAGCCAATTCTTAAGATCATTGTTCTGCCACAAACTCACACACACACACACACACACACACACAGCTTTACTCTGATGAAATGATGAATAGTGACTCCTTCTTTTTCTTTTCCCTCTTACTACAGTATTCCTAACCATACCCAGTGGATGCCTCTGGTGAGGTGGATGGGGAAGATACACACAAGAGGGTGCAAAAGAAAACTCACATTGATCTATTTCCAAAAATGTGATCTCCTTTATGCACTGTTTGTGCTACCATGTGCTGAGCCCTATACTTGAGAACTGCCTACTCAATATTATTTATTTTAGTTACATTCCCACGCATGTGCTGAGTCCAATCATTCTCCCCTTTCTACTCCCTCTCTCTCTTAAAATATGCTCGTGCATTTCAGCAACCATCTCAGGACTCTGACACAGAAAGGTTCAACTGAATGATCATAATGCATGAAACAGGATGCCTACAAGTCACACTTTTCTGATCAGGTTCCCTGTTGAAAGCTGAAGTTTTATATCTGATGCAAATTGAAATTGTTGTCATAATCATACAGGCATTGTACTCAGCTCAGGTCTGATACATTATCACTGCTTGAATATGCTAATTGGAAATTTCAGAGAGTTGTTTTTCTCCTTTCTCTGCACCTTGCCCCTAGGGAGAAGATTAGGTTGGAGGGCACTGGGAGAAGTGTATTGATATGAAGAGCAGGAAGGTTACATATTATAAGAGGGGTCCTTATTTTTTCCAGTGTTGTAATGGGAACCATTATTGCCTCCTCCTTGGTAGCTGATACTGTTTCTCTTTCTCTGTCCTATCTACACCTCACTTGAGGTTGAGATACATCTTTTGTGCCCTCGTTATCTCTTTTGAATAGTAGTTGAGTTCTGTGATGTTTTTCTTGGAGTAGTACTTAATTCTACAATAGAACAAAAGAAAATATTTCCTTGTCAATTAAATCAGTATAAAAATCAAGAACTGTGAATTCACAGGACTTATAAACTCTAAAGCAGGTGATTTCTACCCTCTTTAATCCTAAATGCCCTATTCTTTGATTTGGTGATCATGCACCTAAAATGTGAACAGATAGAATTAGACTAAAACAAATTTGGCATTGAAAACATTTTTGAAAATATTTTGAACACTCCAAAAATAATAAGAACCATTCTAGGAGGTCACAGAATGGAAAATGATGTTTTAATATTATGAACAAATATCTAGCTTATTCTACAATGCAATAAGCATCAGTTGAGTGGGAATGGATTCCCCATTTAGAAATAGAAGAAATTGAGACCTATATTTACTGGTTGTTTATTCAAGATACTCAGAAAGCGAAGTAAGTGATTCAAATTTCTAGGTTTATTCAATTATTTAATTGAACAACTATCTTCTGAGTGTCTACTCAGTGCACAGCATTGTAACTGTACCTGGGAGGAACGCAGAATGAAATGAGATTACAACCTGTTAGAAAATACAGGTCTATAAACAAGTTACTGATATTGAGGTAGAATGGCATATGTTTTAAGATATAGTAGAGATAATACTCTGTAGAAACACTGAAGAAGGACCAAGTCTATTGATTCAATAAGTTTTGTTTTGTTTTTTAAGTGATTATCATGTGCCAGTCTTGGTTCCTTAAAAAATAAAAATTCATGAACCAAGAAAGTTGAGATAAATGAATGAATAGATGGATAGATGGAGACAGACATAGACAGACAGAGCAAGCTAAGTAGGTGACGTATGTTACACTGGAGGTGCCTACACTGGGCTTACCCAATGGCTCAGTGGTAAAGAATCCACCTGTAATACAGGAGACACAGGAGATATGGGCTTGATTCCTGGGTTGGAAAGATACCCTGGAAGAGGGCATGACAACCCACCCCAGTATTCTTGCCAGAAAGATCCCATGGAAGAGAGCTTGGCAGGGTGTGGCCCATGGGGTCACAATGAGTCAGACACCACTGAAGTGACTGAGCACACACAAATACCTACACAAAGGCAGTTCCAACACACAAGAGAGTGATTAACTCTGTCTGAATTATGGGTGGTAAATGAGTTTTCAGAGGGGAGGTTATTTTGAGGTACCATTCAAAGTAAATTACATTTCTCCAAATGAAGAAGAAATGGAGGACATTTCAGAAAAAGGAAATAGTAGAATAAAATGCAGGGAATTCTGGCAATGCCAAGTCGTGAGAAATTAGTATTTTAGGAAGATGAGAAATACTTCTAAGAATGAGACTAGAAAGGCAAACTTGGGGGCAGGTTACCAAGGGTTTAATCTGCCTTTCTAAGGAATGTTTCCTCCAGGCAATGAGAAGATTTCAAATAATTTTAGTGGGAAGTGATAAATTTTACATTTTAGAAAGGTCACTCTAGCAACAGTGGCTGGTGGAAAGCTGGACTTGGGTAAGGATACCAATGAATTTCTAACCATCAGTTTGGTGTTCACTGAAAATTTTGAGATGGTAAATATTTTTCTTTGACTTACAAACCAACTTTCCCAAGTGCTATAGCATCTTACAAGAAATAATACACAAATCATCAAGTCAACGCCCTATACCACCTGACACCACCCTATTCTGAAGAATTTACATCCTTGAAGTTCTTTTATCCAGACCTCCCATTCAAAGCATGCTCATCTTCTCCACAAATTCAGAACCTGACACAATTTATCTTCCCAGTCTCAGAACACTCTATCCCTCTTACTTTGCCAAGTTATGTTTCTTCCTGTCTTCAGGTTGCCATGATTTTCTTAAGCAAACAACTTTTTCAAGGCTATGTGTCACAGGATGGATGAGAAAATGTATAAGAAAAACTCAGTTCTTATGTAGCTTATAATGTATTGAGTTAGACAGAATTACTTACTCAAATACAAGAGTGTGACAGATACTCCACGGGGAATGGACATTAACTCACCCATCTCTGTAGTGAGAAAGGCTCTGTGTGGACTGGTCATGATAGCTATGTCTTTAAAATAGTTAAGATATCAACAAGATGTGACAAGGTGACTTTCTTGGTGAAGGAATTAATATGAATGTAGGTATAGAAGCAGAAAAGCACAAGAAATTGTTAAGAAATGAAGATTAATCAAGTTAACTTGCTCTGATGTTTGGCGTAAAGAGTAGTGGGGAAAAAAATGAAGACGTGATATCAAAAGGACCAGAGTGGACATGAACAAGGGGTCTTAACTTTTGTAGAACCACTGAAAAATGCTAAGGGGAAAGTAGAGAAGTCTTTGCTCTGTATAATAGAAACTGCCTTTAAGATCATCTAGTTAAACCTCTGCGTTTTCTTAGGTAAGAAAGTTTGACGTACTTAGAGGTTACACAATATACTTGGAAACAATTCGAGCTTCCTTGGTGTGCAGCCATGCCGTTGACTCAGCCGTGCTTTCTGCCATGATCCAAACTTCTCTACATGATATTCTCTCTAAATCTAATTTTCTATCCTTTTTACTCCCAAGTGCCAGCATCTCTGTGCTTGCATTCTGTAAGTGTGTGTTGTCTATCTTAAACAGAAGCAAGAATTATAAATGCACCAATAAATGCATACTTAGTTGTGTATGTATACAGGTATCTTTCTTGTTTTCAACTATAAATTGTTGTGGGCAAGTTCCAAGCCCTCTCTTGGTAAATTTCCCCATCTAGAGTGTCTGCAGTTCACTAAAAGGGCAGTTGTTCACCAGAAAAGAATACTAGAGGTGAGAATTTAAACAGGATGGTGAGGTTAAAGGAAGTTACATATAAGATAAATAGAGATGGTAGTTACTGGTTGCTAAAACCATCATAAATGAAATATGTCTGTGACTCTGTTCTGCTTCTTTCTGCGTGTCACTTGGAGACAGAATTTCATGGTGGGGGAAGGGTGGGCCAGACACAGCCAGTGCGTGTGGCTGTTGGCAGCTTAGGTCTGTAGTGCATTCGCCCATAAACCATTGAGGATTAACATCTTGATCCCTTAGGCTCTATTTGCAAACATCAATGTGGAGTTCCGAAAGCAAGTTGTGTTTGCAAAGGAAGAGTATAGCCTTTCGTGGCCATTTTTCCTCCTTTTTCCTCTGAAATACTCTCCTTTCTCTCTGAAGCCTTCTCGGCTGCTTGAATTGTACCATTCACAGCCTGCTTGCTGGTTACCACCCAAATAAGGTAATAGAAACATAATTGAAGTGGCTTCTTCTTTTTAATGAACAATAGACCTTGTTCCGTTAAAAATAAGACCCTACTCTGAATCATTACAGAAACTTTTTTGATGTTTAAAAAGAACTGTCAGAGACGATGAGGGAGGTGGCGGTGGACAGAGTTTTCTGATGTTGTTCTTAATTATTTGTATTTCATGCTCCCTGTACCTCGGGCTCTCGCTGAGGCAGAAACGGTGAGATGCCACAAAATAACCCTCTCTCGAAGTATATTTGGCCTGACAGGAAACAGGAAATACCAGAAAAGATCACAAGAAAAGCTGTAATCATAAGATTTCTAGCCTAATTCTTTTGACGTCAGCAGTTTAGATAAGTCAGATAAGCAATCACAAGCATCCGCGACTGCTGCAGTGCCAATCCAAATACCCCGAGTGCATCTTCCACCCTTTTGAACTCTCTCGTTGTTTTGCCCCAGCCCTCCTCTCTTCCCCGCAAGAAGCATATCCTGAAATTGTGAATTATGGATTAATGTCAACATTAAGGTATTCAAAGACATTACACAGAGCTTCTAAATTGGTCCTATAGCCAATTCAGCTTGCTCAGTGCATTATAAATCTTGGATGAAGCTGACTATTAATAAGATGTAGAAACTAACTCTGGTTTGTCTCAGAAGGAGTTTGCTTCCTAAAGTTTAACTTTCCCAATCTTGACAACTAAGCTACAGCTACAACATATCTTTGATAATAGGCTAAAAGATTTATTAGCCTACCCAAAATATACCAAAGTATTCAGTGACTTCAATCATCATTATTATCACTTTTCTTTCGGCATCACCACCTCCATTCCACAACAACAAATTATTTATGGGTTGGTTAGATATACACAACACACAGAATATACTCCCCCATGAAAAGTTTTCAAAACTTCAGAACCAGAACTATGGAATTCAACCCTTAGATCATAAGCCAATGCACGTGTATGAGCTGTTCAGAGGATGAGGTAAGAGATTAAATCTAAGATTTAGATCAATATTGCAATTATGTGTAAATTTAAAATAAAAAATGTTGAGAGGAACTTATTTATACAACATCTAATTCTAAAAAGATTTGTAAGCTTCTAAGAAGGTCATGGACAGAGAAGCCTGGTAGGCTGAAGTCCATGGGGTCGCTAAAAGTCGGATATGACTGAGTGTCTTCACCTTCACTTTTCACTTTCATGCATTGGAGAAGGAAATGGCAACTGACTCCAGTATTCTTGCCTGGAGAATTCCAGGGACAAGGGAGCCTGGTGGGCTGCCGTCTATGGGGTCGCACAGAGTCAGACACAACTGAAGTGACTCAGCAGCAGCAAGAAGGTCATGATAAGCCATAAGTATACAAAGACATCCTGTCTGGATAAAAGATAAAAACCATATAGTAAAGTAGGAGGGAAGGAGAATAAATATACAAAGTGATTGAGCAAAACTGAAATTTGAACTTCCTAGCAGGCAGGGTGAAAGGGAAAACAGTATGATTACAACATTCATTGAAAAAAACTTTTTTCCTGGCTTTAAGTACGTGGAGCAAGTTTTGATGAGGACTCCCTGTATGATAATGGAGGATGTCCTTCTTAGGAGTTTGATATGCAGCTATACAGAAATTCATCACAATGAGGAAGTTTTACAGACTTTCTCAGCGAAAGATGGTTCCATGGAGACTATTCATTGGGGAGACAAAAGTGAGGTGGCCCAATTGTGACTTTGGGGTGGTCTGACCTAAGCAGTCAGACATAAAAAAGAGTCAAGAACATGTGCATAACTGTGGGGGTGAGAATGAAAGTGTGTAACCTCAGGAAGGAAATGCAAGCTTTAGCTAAGGGTTCAGTTCTTGCGAATATATTAAGTTAGGTTATAGCTACTGGGACATCCAACAGTTCTACTAATCTCATAATGGGTGTACCTGCTTTTATAATCATTAACATGAAAAGAGAAAAATTAAGAAGCAAATGTTTCCTCTTAGATGGTAGAAGTGATTTTATATTTGCCTTTGGTTGTGCCAGACATTTGGATGTAATTAAATACATACTGGTAAGGAGTCCTAATTAATACATGAGTGATTCTTGAGGCTTTACTGGATTTTTTACTTGCTACTCTTTACTTTGAGTACCAAAACTAAGCCCAGTATATGAACCCACGTAGATACTCAAAACATACATGTTGTATTAAAAGTTCAGAGTAACTAATATCTGAATGCATTTTTCATTTTATTTGAACCCACTTCCCATACTTCACCTAACATTCTGCTCAGTGAAAGCCCTTTTAATATTTCCCATGGATTCAGAAAATTGAAAAAAGTGTATATGTTCAGATTAAGAGAGAAATACTGTATTCAAGGAAGCACAGTAAGTATTGAAAAGAAGTGGATTTATTCCTACTCAGTGTAAAAGTGATAAGCAGCTGGGTGTCACTGTATCAAGAGCTGCAGTCCAGAGATCTTTTCTGAGACCACTGCCAAATAAAACTCACTGAGAAGGGTTACCAATGTGTGTTGGGACAAATTAATGCCAGAAAGAAAACAGGATTTTGCTTGCCCAATTATTATATACTGGACAATGATCTTGCAAAATAAGTAAGGAAAAGAGTAGAAGATGAGAGAAAGCATAATTGGGCTTTCTAAAAAGAACAGTAGAGTTTAGAAAGGAAGAAGGAGGCCTGAGCAAGATAATGCCAAAGGTACGAGAATAGAAAGGGGTGGATTGAATGCACTGGAAAGACTTGTTACTGTATCTTCTAACTTCTTAGAGCTGAGCTGCTCTTCCTCACAGGTTGCTTTGGTCAAGGTGAGCCCTTTATTATAAACAGTTGCAATACATTTATATTATCAGTTTTTGTCAAGCTAAGCAAGTTGAATAACTTTGCACTTTAATTGAAAACCAAGCTTGAACTAAGGGACAACCAAGATACATGCAGACAGGCATGCAGTACACTAACTGCTGTAAGATGACTTGGAATCAAGATCATGTTCTCTAGAGGCCTCTGGGCCCACCTTTGAGGTTGTTGAATTCTTTCTATAGTCACTGTTGATGTTTGCTCTTGCCCCATGAAGTTGAAATTTAAAGATCATAAAGGCTCGTTTCTCAGGGAAACTTCAGTTCTCAACTCCTTGGAGAACAGACTCCATTTTTATAGGGTTTATATTCTTTCCTTTTAATCTTATGAAAAATTAATAATTGCCTACTACCCAATGCTGCTGTCCATGGGGTCACTAAGAGTCAGATATGACTAAGCGACTTCACTTTCATTTTTCACTTTCATGCATTGGAGAAGGAAATGGCAACCCACTCCAGTGTTCTTGCCTGGAGAATCCCAGGGACGGGGGAGCCTGGTGGGCTGCTGTCGATGGGGTCGCACAGAGTCGGACACGACTGAAGTGACTTAGCAGCAATACCCCCTTTGGCCCTATCACTGGGGATACTTCCTTTTACTTCATTATCATGGTTAAAAGATGGGCTCTGGAGTCAGACTGCTTTGTATTTTTACTAAACTCCTTGGACCTCAGTTTTTGCTTCTGTAAAATGAAAATAACAATAGAAACTGCATTATGTGTAAGATCAAATCAGATGGTCCCTGTAAAGAAACTAGCAAATTGTTAGGATGTAGAAAATACTTTGTAAGTGTTAATGGTTATTATCCCACACTATTCTTATTTCTAATAATTACTCAGAAGTAGTAAGGTAAGCCTTTTAGTTTATCGTTGAAAAAACAGGGAGCACTTAATTTGCATTCCTTCATCCAAGGTGCATTATTCTGAGTCATAAATAAAGTAGGAAGAAAAGTCATAGAATAGGATTTTGGCCTAGTTATATTTGCAATTCCAGTGATACAATCTTAAAAGTACCCTTTACTTACCATTTTTAATCAAATTTTCATCTGTTATACATTAGCATATAAAATGAAAACTAATTATTCTAATCATGCAATTGTCAAAATGTTCTGATTTATTTGGGGTGAAGAAATGGGATTTAAGTTTTGGTTGGGTCAAAGTACATGCAAAAGTAATTTCTAAAAGCACATTGAATTTGCAGGGTATTCAGTCATCAACTAAGTCCTTAGCTAAAATAAGTTAAAACGTGAGAGGCTTGTGTTCTCATTTTTGAGTAGTCAGCTATTTGTGGTATGAATGGTGACTCAACATCAAAAACCTGTTTAATCACAAAGAGTATTTTACTTGAATTTAGTGAGATGATATCTGCAGACAAAAAAAAAAAGTCAGTTCATAACATGTTTCCATTAGAATTCCAGCCACAACTTTTTAGGAATCAAGATTGATCACTTTTGACAAGCAGCAGACCTAGCCAAAGCACCACAGAGCTGAGAAACTTCTCAGAAACAGGGTTTTGTGAGGAGATCAACATAATGGCTCATTTCCTAATGTAACTGGCAGGATTTGATGTCTTCTAGTTATGTTGAAGAAAAACCGTTAGATTTCTCATGAGATTTTAGAGTTTCTAGTATCTTCAATTGGCAACAAAGGCACCATGAAATCACATACCATTTGCTTCCCCAAAATGTCCAAAGACACCTGAAACTACCCGTGTGTTTGTTGAACAAAGACTGTGTCTCCATTCCACCTCCAAGGTCTATTTCTTGGGAACTCAGCAGCAAGGAAGAAATAACAATCAAAGGGAATTAAGAAAAAGAATATCTGGTTAATTGCTTTTAGAGGAATGGGTTAGTAAAATAATTATCCCAGTTCAGATTGGACAACTCACTGTAGCCCTAGTAGATGATATTCCAACTTTTTGAGCAATGTTAGTTTCAGGAAGCTTATATTCCTCCCATCTTATCGCTCAAGTATCAGTTGGTGTTCTCCCAAGCTATAAAAACCTCCCAGGTAGCGCTAGTGGTAAAGAACCTGCTTGCCAGTGCAGGAGACATAAGAGAGGCGGGTTTGAGCTCTGGGTTGAGAAAATCCCCTGCAGGAGGGGATGGCAACTCACTTCAGTATTCTTGCCCGGAGAATTCCATGGACAGAGGAGCCTGTAGGGCTACAGTCCATGGGACTGCAAAGAGCTGGACACCACTGAGGCGACTTAGCATGCATGCATGCTACAAAATATGTGATTTGGGAAAGATGGAATGAGGGGAAGAGGGAAGAGGGCTTTTTCATAGATGATATTTTATAGGATGCATAGAAAAACATACTGCATCTTGTCTATATACTTTAAAGGTCTATAAACCAAAATGAATTCCACTGAGAGCACTAGTTTGAAAGAAAAGAGTGATTTACTTAAGAAATAATTTAATAGAATGTAAGGCTTTTAGGTTCTGCTATGAAAGTATCAGAAATACGATTGGGAAGTCAGCAACCTAAATACACATAATCCGCTTTTCAGATACATGAATTATGAATGAGCCACCCTGAGCCCTTGTTCAGCCTGAGCAGTGCTGACATGTCAAGTTGACCTGTGCTTTGGACCAGAGGTGGTCTAATAGCAACTTTACAGCATAGAAGTGACTCATTGTTGAGGCAGAGAGAAGATGGAAGAATGAATGCAGATGCCATCCCAGGCTCTGATCTCTCTGGAGTTTCTCAATGCAATTATACCGAATTAATCAAATCCCTGGATGTGGAATCAAAAGACACCTTCCTACTTGCTATGCAGATGTAAACGTTCCTCTCTCTGCACCAGAGCCGGCCAAAGTGTGAGCCGTGGAGACCTGAGCTTTGATGGAACCTTGCCAGGAGGGCACAGTCTCTTGAAAGCAAGCCCATGTTTGGTTTAAGCTCAGAACGACAACTTTGGCAAGGCTGGGGGCAGGAGGAGGGTGGTGTTTTGCTGCATTTGAGCAGGAAAAACCAAGGCGCTAGGCATAAATTTCTCAGTTTTAATTATGCAAACTCCAAGAACATAGTGGCTGTTTGAATAATATCCTAAAGTCCACTTGATTAATCTCCCCAAACCATGCCTTTCAGTTTTCATAACTATTTCACATTCAAGATTTTAGCTCTCACCTCCTCACAGTTGAAATAAATGAACTGCTTTCATAAATAAAAGGCTAAAATCTTACTTTTCAATTAAGAAAATAGTGATGATGATGATGTTAGGGACATTAGATATTACTTTACTGAAAGTATTTGCTATAAATTCATCATTGCCCATCTACCAAAACTGAGAACTCTGCCATACCTGGAGAGGGACACACAAAAAATTACAAATTACAACCCCTTCCTCCTGAGAATTTACAATGCAGTTTGGAATCAAGAAATTGAGCATGAAACATTAAATAACAATTCAAACCCTTATATTCTGATGTAAAATATTAGCCTGAAGAATTAGAATACATCAGAACCAAAATGAATAATTATTTAAAATTAATTGATAAAAATGAATATCTAATTAATCCCTCCTTCCTTAGCTGATAACCTTTTGGCAGAGTTTTTTTCCTGAACAAGTGTAATTTCTAAATCTAGAGACCTAATGCACAGCATGGTGCTGACAGTATACTATATTGTATACTCGCAGTTTCCTGAGAAGATAGATCTTTAGTTAAATCTTCTTACACACACACACAATGGCAACTAGATGGAGGTACTGGATATAATAATTAGTTTGATTATGGTGATCATTTCACAGTGTATATGTATAACCAAACATCAAGTTGGGTACATTAAATATATACAATTTTTTGTGTCAGTGAATCTCAATAAAGCTGTTTTTAATATTTAATAATAATAATAATAAATAAGAAGGCTTTGAATAATACCTGTCACTAAATATGTGCTCAGTAAAGTCCAGGTTTTAACCACTATGTAACACAGCTGGGGTTGTAATTCTCTGCTTCTGATTCCAAATCTAGGGTTCTTTTCACTTTATACATACAGATCCTTTTATACATTCTACTTCTTTAAAAAAAAAAGAGAAAGTAAAGTCCTCTGAGTTGTTTTGGTTGCTCTTTCAGGGCAAACCCCAGCGGGAAGATTGTCATACTATTTCCAAGAACATTATGCTGTGCATGGTGGTTGCCTTTAATATTGTAGATGCTCGGCAATGATTTCTGGAATGCATGAATGTAAATGAATGAGACAAATGCTATGAGCTTGACTGCCACCCTCTGTTTTTATTTTCCTCTTGAGTAAACTCAGTTCTTAGCTAGTAGCATAACAAATAGCTTTACTTCTGAATGAATCAATGCTAGTGTTAATAACATTGTTTATGGGGGAGTCTCATCAAGAGAATAAGAAATTCTTCACTAATTCAAGGATAGTTGTTTTAGGTAGAGAGGCCTGAGAACTAGTCTAAAATCAGGAATCCTTAGGCCAATAACTTAACCTTTAATGACTCCTCTCCCTCTCTTCCTCCCCCATCTAAGGAAGAAGGATACCCTTACCTGTCAAATCTGAAAGTTAAAAAGGTTGTGAAAACAAGGACAAGAGTACCTCTCAACATTTTCAGCTACTTAGAAATAGCCCACAGAGGTCACATGAGATGTAATCAAACTGAACCACCTGCTGGGTAAAATCCAACAACCTATTCATCAACCAGTAATCATTAAGTGAGCATCTAATCCATGCTGGGCATTTCACCAGGCCCCAGGGGGTACAAAGATGACTAAGACTAGCATACGACAGACCAGCGATTGAGAATGCAACTCAACATACCCAGCTTTGAATCCCGGTCTGTTGCTTACTACATGTGATTCTTGGCAAAGTGTCTAACCTCTTGATCCTCAGTCTTCTCCTATATAAGTTAGTACAGTTCCTGGTACATTGCCAGACCTCAAGCATGGGATATTAGCATTACTGAACCAGCCCTCAAGGAGCTCATGGTCTAGTGAAAAGACAGAAATGGAAATAATCAAATACTCTGTGATACTTGCTGTGATAGAGGGCAAGAGTCTTTGAGAGTGTAGAGGAGTGAAGCCTTATGGCCTCAGAGGTTACAGTGCGGTCATAAACTAAACTGTGTTCTCACGCTTCCACCACCTTCACAAGGTAAATTCTATTACTGTATTACGTGGATGGGAAAACGAAGGCACCAAGCAGTTAGGACAGTCATCTTAAAGCCACACAGCTAGTGAGACAGAATTTGAACTCACATTTGAGTTCTCTAGAGCCAACACTATTAACCAAGATGGCACATAGCCTCTTTCCCAGAAGGATTTTCAAAGGATCGGAAAGTTGCCATGTAAAGAAAAGAAAACCATTTAGGCCTGAGAACAGTAGCTCTGGGCTCCTGAAAGACTCTCTTCCCTCCTGCCACCTCATCCTCTCCACCTCCAATGCCCAGCTAGGCTCCAGACCAACTTCGGAGCCCAAACTCCCTCTCTAGAGTGGATCTGTAGTCATTTTCAAGACCCTAGATTGAACTGTAGGCTGAGATGGTCCTAGGAATGCACTAGAATCTATCAGCTGATTCTAGACCATCCTGAAGTCCTGTAGGGCAAGGGGGATAGAGAGGAGAAGCAAAGTGAGCAGGATTAGACCTGAGTTTGGATTAGATTTCCTATTGCCATTCCAGAGTCTCAAGATCATTTTGAACCCTCAAAATTGAAGTAGATGGAGAGAAAAGAAGAAACAATGGAAACGAACCTTTAATCGAATATTTGTTATCAATGTACCCTTGGGCAGGTTTTCAGTAAAATGAGACTAATACTAATTACCCTGCCTACATAAACAAGATTCTGTAAGGGACAATATATGTGGAAATGAATCTCGAGTAAATATAGTGAAAAAATAATGCAAGGGCTTGCAAAATTGTAGCCAGTGGCCTGGAAGAATGAGCAGAGTTTACTTGAGTTAACAGCATCTGATTAACCTAGGAACCTAGGGAATCTGGCTCCATAGCTGATAAAGACCACAGATAGCACTTAAAACCACAAGTGGATATTTTGAGATTAAAAAATAAACCTGAAATATCTCACAAAATCAAAGAAACTCCATACACCTATTAATATCTGCCCCACCCACACCCTCCAGCCCATTTCTGCCACCACCCTGGAAGTCAGGTCCTCCTTATTTCTTAGATTAGATTGCTGCTTAGATTGCTGCTATAGTCCTCTATCTGCATTTGCTGCTTTCAGCATGTTGTAAAGACAAATTCATCCTGAACACAGTTTACTCCATCTGAGGCAGAGCTCTGCTTATACAACTCTACCTCAAAATTTTCCAGGGGCTTCCCATTCATCTGGCATCTAAGATGAACCATGAGTTGGCCCCACTCCTTTGGGCCTCACTTTCTGCCTCACTTTCCCTTTGCACCAACAAAACAAGGTGGTTTATGTTTCACAAATGCACTGTTATTTTCTCACTCCGAATGTACTCAGTTATCTCCCCTGGACATTCATGCCTCATCCCCAAACCTCTAATTTCCAAATGCCCTTAACCCTCAATGATCAGCTTAATAACCATCTTTGTGTAGCCTTCCCTACTATCTCAGTAATAAACACCTCCACACCTGTGACCCATCACATCTCTTTTTTTTTTACCTTCTGGTTTGTGCTATAGCTATTACTGTATATTTTATATCTCCCTGGCCACATAATAAATTTCCCTCCAACATCCATTTGCCCCAGGCGAGGCAGGTACCCATTAAATTTTATTTAAGTAATTAATTATAAAGTTGAATGCAGAACATAATCTTTTTTTAATACAATGTGTGGAATAGCATCTGGCTTAGGCTTCTATTAACATGCAATGACACTATAAAAATATTCACAACTTCTTAATTTTACATATTTTTACCCTGGGGTTTGTTTTATTGTACAATAGACTATTAATAGCTAAAATGTTTCTGAAAGTACAGCTGTATTAACATTACAGCTATGCAGGTAAAGCACAAACAGGTCAAACAAATGCTGTAAAAGAAAAAAAAAAAAACAAATTACTTATAATGATTTTCTGTCTGTGCATAAGAAGCCAAAAATCACCCAACAGTAGGCAAAAAAAAAAAAAAAGCTTTCTATCTCATAAATGCAAAAGCTACCCACCTGCTTGCTTCTCTATTAGTGATAAGTTCATTGAATTCTGGGCTGACGGGCCATTTATTTCCTCACACATGGGATCTGAATGGAGACTATCTTTCTCTCAAAGTTCTAAGGGTCTCAGATTGGGTCCTATTTGGTTCCCTGGCCCAGTCTGACCCCTTCTCAGCTGTCTCCACCTTCATATCTGGAGCCTTGACCAAGAACTTGACAATGGAGATAAGAATCAATTCCATTCACTTCCTTTCCTTTTAAAAGGGAGTCCATCTCATGGCCCATAAAGCATTGCTTTCAATGTCTTCAGCTTAATTGTCACTCTTTCCAGAAGACCTTCCCTGATACCCAGTAGGACATGCTCCTACTGCATCCTTCGTTCTCCTTCATGATGCTTGTAACTATGGATTTAATTTCTACCTTTCCTCAAAACGTCATAAGCCCCTGAGGAGCAAAAATAGTATTTGTCATTACTTTACACCTGGCACATGATAGAGGCTCAGTAAATATTTGTTGTCAATAAAAGAATAAACAATAAACAAGTAACAGAGTCCAAAAGTAGGTTTACAAGGGTGGCATGTGTGTGTGTGTGCCCAATTACATTTATACCTAGCCCTTACAGGCAACCCATTGCCCAAGTACCACAAAGCACAATTTCATGTGTGCCTTTAAGTCAATGGGGGAGACATCTACTTGGGTTCAGCTTCTTGGGACAAAAGAACTTAGCAGCAGCTCCCTAGGAATGCTGGTGAAACTTGGGCTTGCAGGGTCTTTTCGGTTTACCTTGAAGATGTCATGGAATTGTGTTAATAATCCATTTCTCCTGTATAATTATTTTAAAATAAGTTTATCAAATTAAATATTTGCATCACAAAACTACTTTTGAGGCAAAGTCCCAGGAGTGGAATGACATGAAAAAGCTGAAACTGACATCCTTTTTCTCTCATACTAGAAGCCATGCAAATGCTTATGCGTGTCAGGCCAATTTACAAAGACCTTGGACTTGATTTGACTATTTGCTAAGTCCAATGTTTCTCAGGTAATTAGTGATAGTCTGATGACTTTTGACAAGCATGTAATTTAATCCCAGGGTCCTCAGAGCATTGCTCCTTTACCTCCAGCTGAGAAAGCATTGCAGGACCCTGTTCAGAATCTTCCCACCGCTTCCAAATACCCTGAAGCTGTAGGACCTTTGTTTCTGAAGAGACCCAACCAACCCAAACAGCAACCAAGGAATCCAGGGTGCATGACTGTGTATGCAACAATGTTATTAAATTATGCAATTCAGCATATTTGTTTAGGTGGAATGGTGGTTCTGTGATGTGTTCATCTAAATATTTTGTTCTGGATTAAAAAAAAAGTCTGAGTAGGCATAAATTTCAGAAAGATCCACTTTCGAGAGTAATAGCTGTCATTGAACAGTTAATATGCAAACTTTAAGCACTAAGGTATGCTCTTTATTTTTTTATCAGTTCTTAGTAATAACACAAAAATAGTATTTCCCCCGTGATTGTCAGAGTTCTAAGCAGTGGTTTACAATAGGGTCATCAATTCACACACCACTGCCACACGGCTTCCTCAAAGCTTCTCACATTCCAATGGTTTCCATAAAAATTTTTCCTTCTTTCCTCTTTTTTTTTTTTTTAAGTTTTATCCAGGCATGTCCGCATGTGGCCTTTCCTTATTTTAAGTCAGTCTGACTCCGTCGCAGTCCAGAAGGAAGTACTAGCCTAATATGGCACCCAGTCTCATCCCCCTTCCACAGCAGCTCTGAGTGCTGTGCCCAAGTTCTTGTCTTCAAACAATGGAAATCTCCCCTCACCCCTGGAGGATGACGCAGTGAACCCTAAGAGCAAAGGTGTACCCTGGATTCCTAGTTTGCTGTTTAAGTCCTTTTAGAAGGCAATGGTATGATAAGAGAATCTGGGATGATTCTGAACTAAATCCTGAACAGAATGAAACCTCGTTGATTCTCATTTATAAAGCCATCATTTTCTCAATGGAGAATCCTTAAATTCTGAGAAATGCAAAGCCCTTTGAGAATGTGACACTTTGGACAAATTAATGGAACAGTCGTGGCCTAGGCAATGGAAAAAATAACTGATCAGCTCTCACTATGCAGATGAAAACTAATTATGGTAAAAAAACATCTAAAATAAAAGGGTGTTTTTTAAAAATTGTCAGGTACACAGTATATTCTGTTACATAAATTACAATGATAAATATTATTTAAAAAGAATAAAAAGTTGTACAATATCACGTAGCAACTGAAGCAGGAGAGATGGGGGACAGAGCACAAATCTGAAGATAGAGAAATAGGAGTTGTATTTGCATCCTTGTCAATGACTCCCAGAGTATTCCTCTGGACACCCACTTCTTATCTCTGTGGGAGAATTCCTTCACACATTAGAAATAATTTCTCATTCTCAGAAACGTTCTAGATAAAAAGATAAAGTATGCATAAGATGTTGCAGCTCAAGGCATCTTTGTAGTAACATTTTGCCCATTTTTCTCCAGACTAAGCAATTGCAGTTCTAAATGAGATGGTATTAAGTTTCTATTTCTCAACTCTAACCATCTGCATTTGTGGTTTTCTACTGTTCACTTTCACCCTCATCTCACTAGACTCCATGGTCTGTGAAGAGCTGTCCACCCAAAACTGAGCATAAATAATTTTAATGGAAATGAGTGAATGAAAAGTGAACAGTATTTAAATTCTAAAACTGAGGATAAATTAGGAGTATGGAATTAACATATGCATAGTACTATATATAAAATAGATAACAAGGTCCTACTGCATAGCACAGGAAGCTACACTCAATATTTTCCATTATCTATACAGAAAAAGGATCTGAGAAAGAATATACATATATTTGGTATAACTGAATCACTGTGCTGTATACCTGGAACTAACATGATACTGTAAATCAACTGTACTTCAATTTAAAAAATTTCATTTAAAAAATAAACTATAAAACCAAAAACTATATAGGACATTGTTAATTAACACCTGAAAACCATGTATAAGGACTTCTGTGCACCAAACATAAGTAGAATTAAGGTGTTTTACTTTTTTTTTTTTTTTTTTTGGTTTGGCTTGGTTTTCCATTTCAACTATGGTAGATGTGACTTTGACCAGCATTTCGTGTTGATATAGATGTGGCTTCACATCTAAGCAAGGAAGGTGTTTTCAAGTTGCTGGAAGTGAGCTGCCCTGTGTTTCCCACACAGTGGACCCTGTTTTTTCAACTCCTTGTGGATCACTAACTGGAGTTTGCATAATCTACCGCCAAATTGCAAGCATTCCTTTGAAATGAGTGCTGCACACACTTCCCTTTCAGACAGAGTCAATGAAAAGAGAAGGTCAGGAAGAGGAAAAGCAGCAAACAATGATCTTCTAATTAATGTAGAAGGAATTTCTGGTTCTTGATTTTCTTCAGGAGAAGAAGAAATTCAATCTGAAAGGAAAGTTTGTGATTTATGTTTTCATCCTAAAAACAGTTCAGTGCTTAACTGCCCACATCACATTAATCCGCATAGCACAGGAAAAACAATCTTGAAATAATTGGAAAATGTGCTGTCTATGAAACTTTAAAGGCAGAGGAGCTGGAAGCAGTGAGCAAGCAGAGACGAATCGTAAGAGACAAAATGCTCTCTGCATGCACTGAATCAGTCTTTAAAGCGTGTGCAAGACTGTATGTGACTGCACACGTGTGTGTAGATATGGATGTGTGAGGTCATGTCAGATCACACTCGAGGAGGAATTTGAAAATACTTGTCAGTGAACCTGTCCTCAGAGAGAAAGTCATGATTTTCCCCTTCAACTTCAGTTCTTGAAATGAACGAGTTTAAAGTCATCTCAAAAAACACATGACTGGTAGTTTAAGAAGCATTTGATTATATAAATGTGCAGAGTTTTGAGGGCATTCAAGAGTACAGTCAGTAATATACTGTCTACCTTAAACATTTTAAAGTGATACCTAGCCAATTAAATTAAACTGAGTCTTTTTCAATGAATGGTTTCTAGCATTTTTGAGAACTTTGTTCTATAATACACAGTTATAAAATATGGGAAAACAATCTTAAATTGTAGTCTATTTCTTTGCTTTTAATGGTGTGTTAAAAATCACAGTATCTTCGTCAGGAAATAACTCAGAGATAAATTGTTTTGGTAAAAATATCACAAAAGTGAATGTTAAAAAAATTAATTCAGAATAATAAGTGTAAGGCTTAAAGAGGTGGTATGTCCTTTCTCTATCTCCAATCTGATTCACCATTAAAGGAAAAATATTGTTCAAACAGCAAATCTAAGCTAAATTGAGCACAAGAGATACCAAAATTCAAAGAATATTAAATTGATCATTATCAAAAATTGGAAATCCCCTACCACTACCACTGGTCATCTCTTCCTGAACATACATGTTAGGCTACAGATAATTTAAAATGTCATGCACTGTATTTTAAAGAATCAAAGCCTAAAAAAGCAGAAGCAAGATTTAAAACCAATTTTAAGAAACAGCTACTTATCCTCAAAAACAGATGGTAACACATGTTGATGTGACACCCAGAACAGTTTAATTAGAAATGGATTGAGTCCTCAAATTCCAATTGAACAGGAGAAAAAAAAATCAATCATATTTTAATCCCTTTGAATTAGATGCAATAGGTTAAAGCAAATTATGTATAATTTCACAATGATGTCTAGGTAGAATATTTATTAAGCTCTATGCATACCCACTCAGTTTGCTTTCAGACCTATATTTTTCACATTTTACATGTTTATATTAATACATGGTTCTCAAATATTAACATTGGCATAATCAAATCTCATGAATGACAATATTTTTCAAAGAAAAAATATTACGTGTACTCTAATCCCCTTAACTGAAAAAGGCCAGTAATTGATTTGGCTGGAATAGCATTCAGACATTCATTTATGCCATATTTTTGTGTACTTCAGAATATAAAAGAAAAACATTCTGATCATTTAGAAAGGCAGTCTGACTTTTTTTTTTTTAACTTGCAACATGCTGACTTTTTATTATCATCAAACTAAAATACTATAATGTTACTTGAACACTTACAACTCAAATCAAAAACACTATAGTCGGTAGAAAACAAGTTTTGGGGGCTTACATAGAAACCAAACCCAAACTCCTACCCAAATGAACAATTGAAATTCCTGTTGAGGTTTCAAACAGTCTCCACAACCCCCTCAAGTGTCCTACTTTTCATGCAGCTCAGCACTTCCCAACCAAGCCAGAATGAGGAGCCCTGAGATCCCTGTGGTTGACTGTTTCCCAAGTATTCCAAACCCACGCCTGGACCAAGAAGCTCCAGGAATCTCATCAGAAACCTGGACCCCAGGAGGTTTCTAGTTAGATTTCCAAACCAGAGAGGTTTGGAAAAGATTGCATTGAACCTTCGACCCACTCACGGCTTACCCATCTGTATTTCAGATTCAAGCGCTCACCTAGGAGTACTAACCCCTTTCACTATAGCTGCAGAGTTACTGTGCCATTTGCACTGTAAGGAACTTGGCTGGGGACAGTCAACATGGTTCAGTTTAACAACCAATAAATATATTGAAAATAACCAATGAAAACAAAATTACAGAGGCTGTTTTGTAGCTGAGTGGCCATGGTCTCTGCAGCCAACCTCCACCTTCACCTCAGCATTTCTCTAACTTTAGAATCACTACAGCGTCAGAAAGCTTGGACAAGAGAAAAAGTAAGCTGGGGGAGGGTGGAAGGCACACATCCACATATAGAATAAAGCTGAATTCCAAAGTGTTGGGAATTTTATTTTCAAAGTGCTACAGAGGGGACCAGAGAGCTAGTTTGTTCCACTTTAATTACAGAAACACGAGAAAATGATACCTCTCTGGACCTCAGTTTTCTCATCAGGAAAATGGTGTTCAGAATACATTGTTTTAACATTTTAAGATTAAATGAGATAAATTTATGACAGTGCCTTATAAGATGTACAACTCAGTAAGAACTAAATAGATATCAGCTTCTTTCCTTGGTTTCCACTGACATTTTTCATTAATTTTCAGTCACCCAACAAATATTTCTTGAACATCGGTTATGCAGCAAGTTCTGAATGGACATTGGCGAGCACAGTAAATACAGTTCCTGTCCTTGTGGAAGCCACATCTGTTGAGGAAAACAAAATAAGTAAGGAAGCAGGAGGGTGGGAGAGACAGAGAGGGAGACAGACTGATCAAAGCTGTCATCAGTGCTATGAAGGGATTGAAGAAGGTTCAGAGATAGGAAACAGCAGGGGAGGAGGGGACCTGATTAGATAGCTCGAAGCATAAACTGATGCTTGAATTTCATTTCTCTATTTTTCTATTGATCTTAAGAAAGAAAAATTGTCTTCCAATAACTGTGTTGTACCTTACCCAGTTTTAGCATAAGTTTCACAGTGTCACATTACTCTTTGGAAAGACTGTGATCAACTGGCAGGGCAGAATCGTTCAGAGAGAGGCTTGACCACGGAAGACTCTTCTGGACATGGATAGTCCAGTTAGCTTTCATTTTGTCATCACATTTCCTTTTCTGAGAAAGGTCACAGGAGAGGTTTTGACAGAGCGATGCAGTTGATATTTGGAATCTTGACTTTCTTGATCCTTTTCAGTTGAGCTGTAGAGCAGCGTGTGCAGTGGAAACTGGCCTGGTTGCCATGGTGGATAATGTCTTGACAACAGACATGGGTCAGGTGTCCGTCTTGGATCTTCGGGCTTGTCAGCAGCTCTTGACAAAGCTGGTCATGTGGTTTTTATTGGCTCACCTGTGCATTCTGATGGGAACAGCTAAGAGCCACTCTGCTCACCCTCCTTTTTTTTGAGAAGCCCCAGGGAGAAGTGTTGCTTATGGCTGGGCTGCTCTGAGAACAATGTTGACCCTTACGTCACTTTGGCTATTCTCCTGGGTAAAATGTGTGGATGGAATATCTGAGGTAGCAGTGTCAATAGGGGCAGCTCCACTTTAACCTGCCTTCCATGTCACAATCCAGGTCACTGTTGCCCCATTCCTGACCCATAACATCACGCAACTAGGGCCACAACCAAAGACCTCTGTCAGAATGACGCTGAGGAGGGTGTACATAACACTAGTACTGAGTGCCTCTGTATACCAGGCCCTGTATAGGTCTTGCGATAGGTCTTGAGGCTACATAAAGACATCCCCCCTTTTCTGTACAGAATGTGACTGGAGGGACATCCTTTGTAGTCCAATGGTTAAGACTCTCCACTTCCAATGCAAGGGGCATGGGTTAGATTCCTGGTCAGGGAATTAAGATGCCACATGCCATGCAGTGTGACCAAAAAAAAAGGTTGTTTTTTTTTTTTTCATTTTTAATTAAAAAAATAAATAATGTGATTTGATTAAATAAAAGTGAAAAATTTCTTTCCTGAGTCACAAAATCATGGGCATCTTTATATTCATTTGCTGGGGCTTCCATAACAAAGTACCACAGAATGGGTAGTTTAAACCATAAGAATTTAAGTGTCCATGGGCGATGCTAATTTATATCTTTCTTGCTAAGAATCTCAACCTATTTTCTAAAAAACTTGCTATGAAAGTAAAATGCATATTTTACTGGATCAAAGAAAAAAATTTGCTCCTCACGTGCTACCCAATAGACCTAATTCCTTGGTGGAGAATCCATTCCCACCCCATTCTGATGACAAAAAGAAATTTGGGGAAACTAGATTTCTTTCCTCTTCATGAGATCATTCAGTGGTTAGCTTTAATGAGGGAAAGGTTCTGAAACAAATTCACAAAATCAAAGACTTTGATGGACATTTTTGTTCATGAAAAAAAATGTTTTCAAGCCAAGGTCTCCCTCTGCCTGTCTCTTATTCTCCTTTCCTGAGTGCTTATCTTTAGTCATAGCAAAAGCATATTTTAGACTCTTTTAAACTTGAATTGTTGAAAACATTAAAGGACTGCAGGAATCAGAAAATTATCTTGATGTTCTCTGACAGCTTCAATATCAGGTAAATGATTACGAATGTACTAGGATTACAACCGTCCATGTTGGTCAACATGGAAGACCCACCCTCTTCAGAGTCTCACAAAAAAGAAAGCGTGTTGAACTATATTGCTTAGAGCTGTTGACCTATTCTCCTTTTTTACATAATAAAGGAGATATCTTAAAGTGGCACAACAGCTGAGATACACTCATGACTACATGCGTCTCACTCTTCCTCATTATAACAAGGGTGAGAGTTGCACCATCTCTCCACCAGCTATATGGGGTTTTGTGTATTTTTTTTTAATTTTATTTTATTTTTAAACTTTACATAATTGTATTAGTTTTGCCAAATATCAAAATGAATCCGCCACAGGTATACATGTGTTCCCCATCCTGAACCCTCCTCCCTCCTCCCTCCCCATACCATCCCTCTGGGTCGTCCCAGTGCACTAGCCCCAAGCATCCAGTATCGTGCATCGAACCTGGACTGGCATCTCGTTTCATACATGATATTTTATATGTTTCAATGCCATTCTCCCAAATCTTCCCACCCTCTCCCTCTCCCACAGAGTCTCAGCGACACCATTTTATCATTTGAAGACCTAATTCTGGATGAAGTGTGGCTGCAGATTATCAAAGTGCCTACAATACGTACGGCTTGATGGCTCTCTTTACTCCCTAACTGCCCCCTTCCATTTCATCCTTTCCCTCTTCTAAGAGCTCCTCTTATTAGAATGATCCCTGGGAATGGTACTCACTGTTGAGAAGAGTTATCTGGATTATATAACAAACTCTCAAGGACAGACAATGCCTCAAGAAGAGGCAAGACTGCTCAGAGGCAGAGAAAGCAAACTTTGGCTCTAATTACTTCACTCATTTATCTAGGATGTTGATTATGTATCAAATGTTCTGTGTCTCAGTTTCTGCACCTATGCAGTGACAACATGTTTTCTCTTTAATTTTTAATAGAGAAGATAAATGTGATAGATTTGAATATAACTGTTTATCCGAAAAACTCATGATAGGGCAACAGTGGGAGGAAAAAAAAAAGACTAACCACCCCCACGAAGAAAAGAGTGTAAAGGGAGACACCAGTAAGCAAGAGATGCATTTGGAGGATGGAAAGTAGATGGGAGGGTGATGCCTGGGTTGTTTACTTCTTTGTACCACTAAGTACAGAAGGGAAAAATCTGGATAAATTAAGCAGATTTGTGTCTCACACCTTAAAACTCTCAGGAATTGAACCCACCAACAAGGGGCAAAGGAGATGGTAAAATGCTAAAAGTAAAAGAATTGGTTCAAAGTCTGTATGGGTTGCAGTCAGACATCGTTCCCTCCGCACCCCCCCACCCCCACCCAGATCTCTGCTCTCACTACATACACACCCAAGAAAATCCTCTCCTTCTACTCTGGCATAATACTGGGGTTTTTTCTCTGGGGAAGTTGAGCAGCAATGTTCTGGACCATGGAACATGTGAACACCTGGGAAAAGAGTAGAGTCACCGTTCTAAAGTCACAGCAATGAAGTCAAAGTATGTCCACTAACTGGAAGCACCCAAATCAGTTCACTGTGGAAAGTGGTCCAGCCATAAAAAAGACCTCAAGTTATTTCTTTTTGGGAGTGCCTGGGGAAATGGCTAAGTCCCTCTCAATCCCTGACAATGAAGGAGGCTATAATAAAACATATGCAGATATGTAAGTTGTCAATTTTTTCTCATGTACTCTTTGTCAGGAAGTTTGAGGAGAATGTGTTATACCAAATCAGAATATAAACAGGGATAGAGATAGATGATGAAAACAGAGATCGAGGTGTGTGTGAGAGCAAGAGAGAGAGCACAAAAATCAGAGAATGCAACACAGGAGAGGAGAGAGTGATCAGGAGGACAGTGACCAAAGCTATAGAAAGGAGGTCTAAAGCAGAATGAGCAAGAAAAATATCACACTCGTTGTGCTGGACAGCATTAAGATGTTTTATCATTATTTAGGATACACAAAAAACTAAGCAAACTAAAAAAAGTATACAATAAGTAAAATGTCAACATAATACCCAATGTGACTCAGCTGTAAAATATTAAGACTATGATAATGAATATGATCTAACTCAAATTGGAATGATTAGAGAACAGAAAGTGTGATGGAGAAGGAGGCTGTGTTAGAATGCTAATACCTAATTGTCTAAAACTGAAAATCAAGATTATAGCAATATAAAAATATTTACAAATATGGAAGTAGGACATCTGTGGTGGTCCAGTGGTTGAGACTCCACACGTCTAATGCAGGGGGTTGTGGGTTTGATCCCTGGTCAGGGAACTAAGATCCCTCATGCCACGTGCACAGCCAAAAAAAAATTTTTTTAAGAAATATGGAGGTAAATATTTAAAAATTTGAAACTCTTAGAAGTAACTGTCAGTGGAGTACATGACTGGCAACTGGAATGGGATGGTGAGAAAGAGGATAACTTTTTGATTGTTGTTAGCTTCTTAGTCTTATTTGATTTTTTTAAAACTGTGTGCCATATTATTTACATAAAAGTTTAAATTAAATTTAAAATATTAGGTTATTAGCCCATATGAAATACCTGTTTCAACATGTATTTTTAAATGAAAGAGTATTTTTAATAAATATTAATCTTAAAGATTCTAAAAATCAGAATTATATAAATGTAGATCTTTAAAATTATGATTGCATTTTATAATATTTCTGCATTTATGCCTATGAAAGAGGTTTCATCAATTCTGGATTTTTTTTTTATTATAAGGTATATTTTCTTTTGTCGTTTATTGAAAAGCTGAGTCCCTCAATAATGAACATGAACAGTTTGAGGGTCCACTCTGGCTCACACACATGCACACTGGTTTCCATGATTATTTGAAATCCTATGGAGTCATCCATTGCTAATTCAAACCTGGCCAGGCTGCCTGATTCTAATCTCATCCCAGGGTGAACTGAGGTTAGCCACTGGATGGAATGTTCAGTTCAGTTGCCTGTGAGCTGAGTGCCAAGCTCCATGTGAGTTGAATGCTCTAGGACGCCAGGTGATAAATCGAGGAAAGAGTGATCACATGAGGCTGATGTTTTAGCAAAGGCACATGGTCCTTTCCTGTAAGAATACCGAGCAGAGTTGTTGGTCAGATACAAAGAAGATAAGATTTGCAGGACTTCGGAGGACGAACTCACACATATATCTGTGGCTGATGCATGTTAATACATGACAGGAACCAACACAATATCGTAAAGCAATTATCCTCCAATTAAAAATAAATCAATAAAATTTAAGAAATAAATCTCTATGCCAGTGAGGGCTGAATGTGAGCCATACTCATCTGTGCATAGGTGTCTAATGAAGACTATATTCTTGGAATGCCTTTCCAATGTTTAGTTAAGACCACTAATACGTTACAACACCTTCAACTTAGGGAAAATGGACAAGAGTGCCCACCTGAGGACTCTTATGAACAGCCATTAACCCCTTCTCTATCTGCCCCTGAAAGATCCTATCTGGTCCACACCTAACTGATTCCCTGAAAAACCTCAATGTTAAATTAGACTTGGGTATCTGAGCATCCCAGCTCCAGATGAGTGATGATATCGCAAGGCTATCTCAGAATTCCAATGATGATGAAAAACATTAAATGCCTGAGAAAAAAAGAACTAGTATCTGAAGGACACAAAAGCAAAAAGAATCTCTTTGGGTTTTTTGGGTTTTTTCTTTTTTTGATTAGCAAGCAGTACACACAACTTTGTGTGTAAGAATCTACCCCAACTCCTAAATATCTTTCTTTTGGGCACTGTAAATTATAAGAGGTAGCTGAATTCATGCTTGAAAAATACACATACATTTTAGACTAAATAATGTTGAAAACTCCACTATATATTCTTATAAAACAGGCTTTTTAAAAATTATACCTGCTTATTGCAGATATTTTTTAAAAAACAGGAAAGAAACAAAGTAAAAAATAGCCTAAATGCTATCAACCACAGAAACCTATTTGTTAATACCTTTCCAGACAAATCTATACAAACACATGTGAATTTTGTATAAATGGGGCTAAGCCCTTCATGGAAGTGAAAGTGTTAGCCACTCAGTCATATCCAACTCTTTGGGACTCCATGGACTGTAGCCTGCCAGGCTCCTCTGTCCATGGGATTCTCCAGGCAAGAATACAGGAGTGATTTGCATTTCCTTCTCCAGTGGATCTTCCTGATCTCGGGATCAAACCCAGGTCTCCTGCATTGCATGCAGATTCTTTACTGTCTAAGCAATCAGGGAAGCCCTTTGTACTACGTCTAATCAGGAGACTATACTCTTGCTGCTGCTAAGTTACTAAGTCGCTTCAGTCGTGTCTGACTCTGTGCGACCCCAGAGACGGCAGCCCACCTGGCTCCCCCATCCCTGGGGTTCTCCAGGCAAGAACACTGGAGTGGGTTGCCATTTCCTTCTCCAGTGCAGGAAAGTGGAAAGTGAAAGTGAAGTCGCTCAGTCGTGTCCGACTCTTCACGACCCCATGGACTTCAGCCTACCAGGCTCCTCCATCCATGGGATTTTCCAGGCAAGAGTACTGGAGTGGGGTGCCATTGCCTTCTCCGAGTACATAAACTTCCATCAGGCATGCCAATACCCTGGCTTCGTTCTTTTAAAAAGCCATCCTTTTGCATGCTCAGTGTATCTGTTTACACATTAATACCATATCTTGAAACTGCATTGTCCAATACAGTAGTTGGCAGCCATGTGTTACTACTTAAATTTAAATTAATGAAGCTTGAATAAAGTTTAAAATTCAGTTTCTGAGTTACACTAAGCACACTTCAAGGACACACAAGCCACATATGGCTACACTATTGGGCAAGACAGAATAGTTTCATCACTGCAAAACATTCTATTGAACAGTACTGTACCATGGATGGAGGCGCCTGGTGGGGTACAGTCTATGGGGTCGCTAAGAGTCGGACACGGCTGAGCAACTTCACTTTCACTTTTCACTTTCATGCATTGGAGAAGGAAATGGCAACCCACTCCACTGTTCTTGCCTGGAGAATCCCAGGGACAGGGGAGCCTGGTGGGCTGCGGTCTCTGGGGTCGCACAGAGTCGGACACGACTGAAGCGACTTAGCAGCAGCAGCAGTATTGGATACAGATGTTTTTCAGACACAGACCACTTAAGGCCTGAGGTTTTATGGAAACACCTGATTTTTTCAAAAGCTTCGACTTTTACCAATGTAATGTAGGGTTAAATCCCTCTGTAGAAGTCAGAAGTCACAACTCTCTGACCAGCCATTTGGATAAAGGAGGCGAAGAGTAAGACGGTCCCATTGTTTCCGATGATTTCTCAAAGCTCCTGGTTTGCAGATGTTCTGGTGACCAAAATAACACTCTTTGTAACACTCTGCTCCATTGATTAAGATATCATGGCTCTTGTTCACTCAGAGTGAGTGTGAGAGCTTGATGGTAGGTGCTCTCTTGTAGATTGTGTCCCATCCTATTTCAGCGTGGGAAAATCACTCTAAATATCAGCATATAAATAAAACAAGGACAATTAATGAGCAGCAGGGTCTGGGAACTGGATACAAACCAAACCACCCACCTGCAGTTCCTCTAGATCTTATGCTATAATGATGAGGGAAAGAATAGAAGGGAAAAAACACATGTGTTCAGGATCATGTTCTCAGGCTGAGCAAAGAGCCCCTCCCCCTTCTTGGTCCCTGTGTCTCAAGGGAATGAAATATACAGGCTTGTTCCAACCATTTGAGAAGATAAACTTTCAGATTTTCAAAATTTACGTTGTTTGAATAAGCACCTAAAGTTACATGCTCTTCGGTCTCACACAAGCTGTCTTCTTAAATCTCTGGAGACTGCAAGTTTGGCAGTGAGGACAAACATTCTCACAGAAGATTTCTTATCCTTCCTCCTTCCACTAAAATCTTAACTTCCTCAAAATGGCCTTTGGGATTTCATTTCAGCACGTTTTCCCCTAGACCTAAGAGGAGTATGGAAATATGAGAAGAAAATAGTAGCATGAAAAGAGATTTTCCATTTCTCTAGGTTCCCCAAATGGTCCAGTTTGTGGTCTGTAGGAAGACTTGGAGTTATTTCTCATCAATATGAATTGTCTTACCTCTGCTTCTGAGCCATTTGTATTCAGTGGACGCTCCTGTGACATGGAGGTTTTTTCCCAACTTTCTATCCTAAGGAGAAGCCTTTGGAAGAGCTATTATCGTTACTTATTAATTTGTTCATTCCTATGTTTAATGAATATTTATGGAGCAGTTGCTGTGCACCATGAAAAGAACCAAGTGTCAATTTTACAAATGTCAGTAAGAAGCTCTAAAGGAAAAAGAGAGGCAAGAGGTGATGGATGCTGAGATGGAATACTGCACAGAGAAGAGGCATCTGCTAAAAAAGGGTGATGGGGGCTAGGGTCCAAGACAGCTTCCTCTAAGAGGCGACACTTGAACTGAGTCTTTAAGGATAGCTATGAATTAGCCAAACTATGAAGATGGGAAGGAATATCGCAGCATAGTGAAAAGGGAGAAAGACACAGTGTTTGCAGATGCGTAGGTGAATGGGTGAGGTTGGTACAGTACGTCGGGCAGACAGTAAGGCTGGAGATTGGGTGGGGTCAGATGATGAAAAGTCTGCATTTCATCCTGAAGGTGATATAAAGTCCGTGAAGGTTTCTAAACATGGCAATGACAAGAGAGACTCACAGCTTCAGAGAGATTCATGTGGTGTGTTTGTAGGGGATGAACTGAAGGAGGGCACATATGAGAAGAGAGAGGCACATGCCAAATAAATGATGGCTGCAGCGCCTCAAATGGGAAATTAATGCTTCAACCAAGGGGATGGTGATGGGCTACAGAGTGCCCAATGATATGATTTCAGTGAATATCAATAGATAAAATGTTCAGGATCTGATAACCAGCTGGACAAAGGGAAGGGAGCCAGAATGGTTTCAAGGATAATTGAGTGACCAGAAAACAGTCTTTTAAGGTTTGCTTTGAGAGTGGGGTGGTTATTATCAGACCATCTACCTTAAAATGTGAAATATATGAAACATTCTTAAGGCATGAAACAGAGGGACGAGCACATTTGGGATGTTCTGTGCACATCACAACTGATTCTCATTATCCTCAAAAACCTTGCCTTTCAGATTAGTGTTCTGTTTTCTAGACTTCAGTGACTTTCAGAACAAACAAGCAAAGAAATCTAAGACATTGTTTGCTGTATGGAATATTTTAAATTTTGGTATCTACCTATATAAGATCTTTTAAGTCATTTAGTCAACAATGTTTACTGAGATTTATTCTGTACTAAGCATTGTAAATACAAGAGAAAATAGACCTATTCAAATAGTTCTTTATCTCATTTTTATTTGCATACTTATTTGATTGTTTGCCAATAAGTAGTTATTATCATCATGTATGGAAGGCATAGTGTTTCTCAAACTATAGCATGAATAAGAATCAGGTGAAGAATGTGTTAAAACAATTTCCTGAGCCTTAATCCCAGGCATTATGATTCAGAAGGTCAGTCTGTGTAAGGTCCATGAATTTGCATTCCTAGCAATTTTATACTTACTGCCAATATTACTGGTCTAAGGATTATACTCTGAGCTTTGACTAACTTTTAATTCGTGAAGCAATGTAAGGTTCTTTCTTGTGGTCCTAAAGTATCCATAACATGGAATTGACGTCAATGGGAATTACACAGACCACAAAGGTGTCACACTGAGGCCTTAAGTGTTTATGGCCAACCCCTCACCACCTAGCTCTTGCCTTCTGTTTATCAGCTGTATTTCCCCTTGGGCATTGCTGTTGCTATTGGTCTGTAAGTTACTGCAGTTACAGCTCTTGATGAGGTCAAACAGTCCCAACTGGAGAGGCTTGAGAAATGAGAGCAAACGTTCCTTTGTCTGAACTTCTATTCTATCTGAGTTTAAAAGTCAAAGATCAATAAACCTGGAGAAAGTGGTGAGATTTGCCAAATATTACCAGACAATGGAAGGGCTGTAATGATCAGCTCAGGGCCAGTGATGCAGTCAGCCTGGACCACAAAAAAGATAAATGGGTAAGAACCTGTCTCATGGGAGCATTGTGAATGTAATGGTTGGCCAAATACCTCGCTATGAATTTGTTTTCTTGTGAATGGTTTCAAATTGTGGATTGCTTCTAGTCAGAGTTAAGCTCCTTCTGTTTATTCATGATATTCAGAAGTTTTTCTGGTTTTTGCCTTCAGGTATATATTTTTCAGTCTCACATATAGGAAAATCAAGCAGCAAATCATTGAATAGTTTGGGTATCAAGCGAAGAGAGAGCAATGGGAGTGGAAAGAAGGGACAAATTTTAAAAATATTATAAAGAAAAGGATAAAAGGGCTTAGCTTCTCTGACGAGGGGGCTACGTGTGGTGAGACACGGTAGCTGAAATTAGCTCCCAGGTTTCCAGCTCGTTGACCAGGAGAGGATGGCATCAATTACATAGATATAAAATTGAAGAAGGGTTGGTGTAGGTACAACGCTGAGTTCTGTTTGGACATCCAGGTGATAGTGGGGCCCCCAAGCAGAAGTGTTTTGAAATGATTAGAAATTTGGGACTAGAGTCTGGGTGAGGGACAGTGGTTTGGAGGATCCTGTTGGGCCATCCTACTTGCAAGGGAAAAAAACAAAAGCCCTGTCAACAATGAGAGAAGTTCTGTGAAGAAACCGAGGATCAAGGACTGAACCTTAACAGTCTTTCCAGAGGGTTCCAAATAAGATCTTCTTGGATTTTAATACCTTTGTGCATTTTCAGCTTGTGTTTTAATTAAAATGTAAATAGTATTTCTGGAATAGGGTAGCCAATGGAGAGATACCCAATATGCCTGGAGCATGCACTCACCCACTAGCGTATGTGCCCACCTATATAGAGAACATGGGCTCATTTGCATGGTAGAGAGGCTGACTTGAGGACATTTTCAGTCCTCTCAGAAAATCCTAGTAAAATAGTCTGAAATGGCATGCTGACTACTCTTAGAATGTCCGTAACTTTTTCTTTCCATATCATTCATGCCATGTGATATTGATGTGGGAATCCTTTCCAGCCACATTTGAAAAGCCTCCCCTGAAGCTGCAAACCCAATGGTTTGGAAGAGAGAGTTTAAATAACTCAAAATATACAGTGTAAACAAGCTGGCCTTTTAGTATGAAGTGTACTAAATTAAAGAAACCAGATGCTTTGGTTGGCTTGGAACAGCTGGATTAGGACTGGCTCTCCTTCACGAACCATTTTCTTTGGAGCCTCATCACCTCCTTCCCCTCCTCCTCCTGTGTCTCCCTTCTTGCCCTCTTCCTCTCTCTTTCTCTCTCTTCCTCGTCTCCCTTGCTCTATCTGATTTTTGTTTTCAGACAGCCATAAACTCATCAGATGCAGGAGACATATCAAATGGTTTCTGAAAATAGAGTTTGTGAGTTTAAATTATTTGCCTATGGTCATAAAAACTTGCTTACTGGAAACCTGGTGTGAGAATCTGAATCACACCTTCAATCATAGTTCTTAAGGTGAAGGACTTTTCTATGTACAATTTTATTTGACTTAAAAATTAAACATTAAAATATTCCTGCTTCAATATTACTAACTGGGACATTTTATAGAGTCTCTAGGAAATCACCCTGATCCATAAATCTTCAAGTTATTTATTTATATAAAGTCATGAAGCCTCACAACCCTCTGAGGAAGAGGGTCAAACCTAAATATCCCAGTTCGTTTAAAAGTTAGATGAACCTCAATGAAGTGGTCCCTGGTGGCTGAGATGGTAAAGAATCCATCTGCCAGTGCAGGAGACACAGGAGACTCGAGTTCCATCCCTGGGTCAAGAAGAGCCCCTGGAGAAGGGAATGGCTACCCACTTCAGTATTCTTGCCTAGAGAAATCCATGGACAGAGGAGTCTAGTGGGCTACAGTCCATGGGGTCACAAAGAGTCAGACACGACTGAGCGACTAACACTTCCACTTTCAATGAAGTGGAGTGACGTTTCCTGACACAGAGGCTTTTACTGGCCAAATCTATGCTATCTCAAATCAATTGCTACCTTTGGAAAGTATGTAATGTGGATTGAAATCCACCTTTATACGAAATATCTAGAGAACTGTACCAGAAATATGTTTTCAAGCTGAACTTTAGAGATATCTCCAAGAAGGGAAGGAAAGAACAAGAAAGAAATTTCACAACCTGAAAGAACGCTATTGGCTCAATGATTAGTATGCTTTATAGCTGGGGGTAGTTTCATGCTCCTGAGATCTAAGATAAACACCAGTAGTCTCTACCAGAAGGGTTAATCATGGCTTAGCTAATAAAGGTGGTTTGGGAACATTTTGTAAATACAAAGTGTCCTGTAAGTATTAGGTGTAAAAGCCAATTGCCAGACACTGCCTCATAAGTATGAAATCTATTGTACTTCAACTGGATTAGGGAATCTTTTTGTAGACCAGGGCATCCAAAATGTGCAAGTATCTATGTTCTCTCTTTAGGGAGAATTTTTTGTTGTCCTTTAGTCAGTCAAAACCTAGGAATAACACTGGTTCCACATAATTTGGGGGAAGGGGACACCAATTTCATTTCATTTCAAGAAGTGGAAAAAACACTCCATAAATTCTCCATAGCCTCTTTTTCTCTCCAAAACACCCATCACCACCACGCTGTCTCTCCACTGTCCCTTCCCTTCTGGGTCTCAGCTCCGGGCCAGCTGATGGCTGGTCACTGTGGCTTAGTTCTGGCACTTGCAGGACAGCCAGGTGCAGTGGGCAGGGCACATCCTGGAGATGACCATTCCAGCCTTTTCCCACCCTAGTTAAGCCTGACAATAAATCCTTTCAAAAATGCATTATTGTATTAGAGACATTTCAGAGGGTCTTAGAGCAGTAACCGATGCACCAGTGATACAGACCCTTTTTGTTGGTGAGCCTTTGATGTCACAGTCTGACTTCGCTTCCCAGCTCTGAAACAGGAAAAGAAAAATAGATCTACCACTTTTTCCTGACGCATTATTCACTTCTCAGAAGCAGGAGAATAAAAAGAATTATTCTTTTCGTAGAAACTACACATAGAGAATGCGTCAGGAAATTCTTTTTTGTATCTTGACTTTGCATACTGATGCCAAAAGTGCTCTCCTGGTATTAGTCTGTTCTGAAATGTATGGGGATTTGTGAAAAGCAAAGACAAAAACTTCTGAGCTGGTAGCCCCATTGGTCTTGTTTTTGTAATGTACGGGAAGGCTGGGAGTTCAGAGAAAGGGCTCCTGCCTGGCTGACCCTTGGCTGCTGGGCTCAGTTAACCTCCCCAGGCAGATACGGGAATCATGACTTTCATCAGTGGGATGCTGGTTATCCAGGGGATGCAAGGCTAAAGGCAATGAGTTGAGGCAAAATAATGGAAAGAAGGGAATTCTTAACTTTCAATATTAAAAGTAAAAGGAATTTATGAAGCTCTCACCCACTTTCCAGGATAGCTCCTCATGTAACTGAGAAGTGAATGTTAGGTGTCATATTTACCGCATGTCTTTGCCCACTTTAATCCCTGATTTCACTGTACTCTACCTCACTGGGTGACACGGAGATGACAGAGTGTGACTAAGCTGCAGAGGCCACACTGTGGACTCAGCAGTATTTTAGAATTTGTGTCACCTGCAGGTGATTATTAAACTCTGAACTTTGTGGAGGTTTTTTGGATTATTATCCATAGAACGTTTGCCCCAAATACCCTCATGGTATTGCTTTATCGGCCAAGTTTTCCAATCCCCTGCTAGGCTGTGATTGCTTCTTTTTTACAGAGGTAGTTTTAATATTTGACCTACAGATAGTTCTCCTGCAGCACTTTCTAATAGGCCCCACCATGATATGTCTTTGACAGAAGAGACTTTTTCCCATTATTCTGTTTTCTGTGTTTGGATTGTATATCTGGGTTACTGAAGTTATAACTCCTGGGCTTGGAGAATATTCGAGTACTCTGCACCACTCTGAATAGTCTGGACTTGTCTTGCATCTCTTCTTATGCTCATATTCCCTTCCCTGTCCAGATGCAACTTATCCTTTCAGTATTCTAATTCATTTCTTAATGACTTCTAAATATTCCCATATACTTTTGCTTTTTCTCCTTCACTCTTCTTTTTTTATTTAATTTTACATTTTTATTAATTTTTTGGAGTATAGTTGCTTTACAATGCTGTATTAGTTTCTGCAGTACAGCAAAGTGAATCAGCTTTACATAGACTTATGTCACCTCTCTTTTAGATTTCCTTCCCATTGAGGTACAGAATATTGAGTTCCCTGTGCTATACAGTAGGTTCTCATTGGTTATCTATTTTATACATGATAATATACAAAACACGCTCGCACACACACACACACAGCTTCCCTGGTGGCTCAGACAATAAAGTATCCACTTGCAATGCAGGAGACCCAGGATTCCTGGGTTGGGAAGAATCCCCTGGAGAAGGAAGTGGCTACCCACTCCAGTAATCTTGCCTGAAGAATCCCATGGATAGAAGACCCCGGTGGGCAACAGTCCATGGGGTCGAAAAGAGTTAGACACAACTGAGCAACTAAGCATGAACACACATACATACACAATATATTTATATATATACATAAAATCCATCCAATTCATCCCATCCCCCTACCCTTCTTCTTTTATGCTACTTTGACCTCAAATTGAAATGTTTCCAAAAAGCACACGTCACAACATTAGTATATATAAAAAGCCATTTTCTTTTTTCCTGACCACAATAATTTACAGAAACCTTAACACCACCCTGACTATGAGCATGCCTTTTATCCTAGGGTGATTTTTCACTGCATCTTCTTTGACTAAGGATTGAAGACATTTTACTCAGAAGAAAAAGTGTAAAATGTAAAGTATTGTTATTAGAGATGTTCAGCAACAGTCTGAATGTCAGCAACTAAAGCTGTATGCAAACAGCACCAAGGTGTATGGGGCAGCTGCTTTGGAAGACTATTGAGAAGCCAGCTGTTATTCCCATTGGCACAGGGAATCACCACCCAAACTGCAGGAAGCCTGGGCCAGATTCTGGGGGAAAAAGTACCTTCCCATGCCAACTAGAAAGGTGCCCTGTCATTTTTTTTTTAAAGAAGGCAATGACCTTTTTTCTCAGTTGAGTTATTTTATTTATTTATGCTGCACTGGGTCTTTATTGCTGTGCACAGGCTTAGTTGCCCCAAGCGATGTGGCATCTTCCCAGACCAGGAATCGAACCCGTGTCCCCTGCATTGACAGGCAGATTCTTAACCACTGTACCACCAGGGAAATACAGCCCTGTCATTTCTATGTATCAGAATTATATCTGCAATTCCTTAGGTCCTTTCTTTACCAACCATTCTCTGTTCATAGGTCAGAATGAGAAAGAGGGGATATTGAAGAGGGCAACATCTTTCTCTTTCATTTTATCTTGTTATAACAAATAATTGCAGGGTTTATTTCCCTAAGAATTTTTTTGAAAAAAAAAAAAAGAATTTTTTTGATGTGGACAATTTTTAAAGTCTTAATGGAATTTGTTATAACACTACTTCTGTTTTATGATTTGGTTTTTTGACCGCAAGGCGTGTGGGATCTTAACTTCTGACCAGGGATCGAACCCACACCCATACATTGAAAAGCAAAGTCTTAACCACTGGACTGCCAGGGGAGTCCCAATTGTATGATGTAATGTCGATTATAATCTGGCTGGTCATCTTTGGTTGAGGAATGGTGCAGACATAAACAAATACAAGTGAACTTCGGTGGATGACTAAAGCATGGGCCCACGTGGATCAATCTGTTTCTTCAAGCTGTCTCGCTGGGAACCAGAGGTTTTGCTAACCAAAAGAAAAAAAAGTATTTCAAAATTTCCTTAAGAAAGAACTTTTTTACCTCTAAGCAGAGAGGGAAAAATACATTTTCTTTTAAATTTATTTATTGGGAGATAATTCCCCTCCAATTTTCTTGACTTGAGATTTAAGTCAAGTCTGTAAAAATGAGGCCTAATTAACTTTCACTCTGGCTATACATGAGCAGTTCTTTGAGATCCAAAAGTTTTAACTGAATTGAGATTAACAATTAGAAAGTAAAAACTTCATGTCCCTCCTTTTCAATATGTCTAAGGCATGCAAAGTTTCTTAACTAAATAGCTTATTCTTCTTCAAAAGGGCGGTAAAATGGAATCTTCATTTATACGTATGTCCCTTTGAGAAATATATACATATGCATATTCCTAGGTTGAGGGCAATTTGTTCTCAGGTTCTTGTTTAGATTGTAATGCAGTGAAGATGTGCATCAAGTGAAGTTATATTCAACAACTGAAATTGGTAAATGTTTTGCTCTTAGAACTATCTCAGAAATGTAAATAAATAAGCAAAGTGATTATACTTTCCCTGGTTTTGACAAATCAGTCCTGGTGGGAGACAGTCTTTTCTCTGAACCATATAGGGAAGAGTGGACAATCAGTAGCAATTCTGTGGAGTGATCCATTCCATTGCCAACACACCAGTGCCCACAAGACTTGAAGTTCAATGTTATTGGTTTTTTTTTACCAGGAGAGCTTCAAACCAAACAACAGGCTGCTGAGAGCATACCCTGAAAATCAGACGGAATAGAGGTAGGAGCAGAGAGAGATAGGTGTAGAGGAAGCTCAATGCCGGAGATGCAGACCTGGGTTTTTAGCATGTCATCACATGTACTGTATATGTACTATCATGTAGGCAAGAAGAGACTGCTTCATAATGTGGGAGTGAAGCAGAGCGACTTTCTTTAGAGAGATATTGCAGTGAACTTCCCCTTGTATTACAAAAGAAAACAAGAGAAGTTGGTTCAAAAATTCACAAACACTAATTGTTGTGCTGTCTTGGCTGAGTGTCTCTGACTCAGAGAGACCATAAATGTTGTGAGGAGAAAAGTTGGGGACACGAGAAAAGTTTTCAAAGCATAACAGTGCAAAACAACATGACTACAAATGTCATAAGACAAAATGAGATTACAAGCCAAGTGAACAAAAGGCCACATCTTATATGATTCCGTTTCTATGAAATGTCCAGAACAGGGAATTCTATGGAGTCAGAAAGTAGATAAGTGGCTGCTCAAGACCAAGGAGGGAGGGATTGTGGACAAACAGGATGATAACTGAGAGGTACAGAGTTTCTTTCCGAGGTGATGAAAATGCTCCAAAGTTGCCTGTCACGATGGTTGCACACATCTGTGAATGTACTAAAAACTACTGAATGTATACTTTAAATGGGTGGATTCTGGGATATGTAAATTATATTTTAATAAAGCCATTATTTTAAAATCTAAGGTAATTTGAAAAGTGGAAAAAGAAAAGCCAAGTGAATGGAAATCCTCAGGGATGGAATTTTTTCCCCTCAGGACCCTGACCTCACAGCCTGCCCTCTTTTCCCACCTACCCACAGGAAACAAAACAGAGGGAGCTATGAAATATTCTTGCTCACTTAGAAACAGTGAAATACTCTTCAGAGAACACGGGTGCCTCATTTTCTAACCACATTTGAAACCCACTTAAGTGTGAGGTTTGATGGGGTCCTAATTCAGTCCTAGGAGAGTGGTGAGCTTGTGAATTATCGTCCAGCATCTTTTCCAGACAAAAGCGCTTTAGCTGACAACAACACAAACTCTTGGATGAAAAGAGTAGACATTCAAGTTCTCTGAGGCCCTCTCATAAATAACAAAAAAGATTGGCACCAGGTAGGTCTTACCAGAGACTGCAGCCTTTACAAAGTTCTTCTATTTGAATTTATTTCAAGCAGTCAATAAATAAATGGTTCCATGCTATTAAAAATGGAGAAAAGAGAAGACTACAAACATGTGATTCTACCTCCTGCAATTTGGTCCATTTCCCCGGCTCCCTTCTCAGAGAAAGATGCAATTGTTCACTTGATGACCCTGGTACCCAGCGTATTTTCTTTGGGGCCATCTTTTGAATATTATTTTTGTATAAAGCCAAGTCAATGAATGGGGAAGTTGAAAAACATAATCAGAATGTTATATTGACACCGTTGTAGATTTTCCGAATACAGAAAAACAAGAAATGAATGGAAGTAGATTTGCCAAAGTGAATATTTTATGCATCTTTATATAGGGCATATTCCCAAATGGGAGAAAATGCACTTGAATAAAATAAACTAACAGAATAGTTTTGGGACATTTTTAATTTATGCCATATATTTGTCACATTTAGGCAGAACTCACACCCTTGGAGAATAACATTCCAAACATTTACTTCTTTGTGTGTACCTTTTCTCTCTTCCTTATTTTCTATCTCTAGCACTCAGAAGGCACTTTGAAGGCTATTTGGTAGAAGTTACGAATATCCTGCCCAATCATAGGCTTATAATCCCCCTGGAACCGTCCGTCTTGCCAAACTGTCTATCTTAGTGATGCACACAGTGATTACCAGTGATTGTGTAGGCCCTCTGAGACACCAGATGAGATTTTTAAACTAACCCAAAGAGTGCTATATCAACATTAACCTTGAAAACCCAGAAATGGTTGTTCATTTTGTACCCTCAGGAATAGTATCTTTCCATTGGCAGGTTAGCGTGGGGTCATTCACTAGCTATGAGAAAGGCTGAACATGTGTGGAGCATCAAGGTTTAAAAAAAAGAAGCTACCTGAAAATTCTAGAAAAGATTCAGAAATAAATCCTCCTTAAAGCTGATAATAAAGTGTTGCTAAAGGTTTGGAATTTGGAGAATTTGTGCTTCTAGTTGAAGGAATTGTAGATATAAGATGGCTTCACAGATGCTATATTATAAAATTACGCTTTGGATTGCTACCTGTATTTTATTTCCAGTTGAATTGTGGCTTCCTTATGCCATATCAGGGCTTCCCCAGTGGTTCAGTGATACAGAACCCACCTGCAATGCAGGAGCTGCAGGAGACATGGGTTTGAGACCCGGTCAGGAAGATCCCTTGGAGGAAGGCATGGTAACCCACACCAGTATTTTTGTCTGGAGAATCCCATGGACAGAAGAGCTTGGCAGGCTATGGTCCATAGGGTCACAAAGAGTCGAACATAACTGAAGCAACTTAGCTCTCATGCACACATGTATACTATATAATATGAAATATACCTGTACCTTATTGTGTTCCTAATCTTGTCAGTAAATATTTTCCATGGTAGTATGCTTTATTATTTTGTTGTAGTTTTTCTTTGAGTTTGAGTACAGATTATTGTTGATGAAGTCCTTTCTCAGTTCTGATTGCCCAGTCCAAGAAAAAATGTGCCAGTTACCATTCTAATCTGATCCAGGCCACCTGCAGATCACCTTGATTGTTGCTCAGTTACCGAGATTCTCGTCTGAAGGCCAAGAGTCTTCCCCATTTCTCTGGTACCCACTGCATGAAAATTTTCTTTCACCAAGCGAACCATTTCTCTGTCTATTTCTCCATTTGCTGCTCTGGCAATTTTTTCCCTAGTCTTTTAATTCATACTCCATATTTTTACTACCTTTTTCTTTGAAAATGTTCCTTAAGTTGATTTCTTCCACAAAACCTCTCCCAGTTCACCAGAGCAGTAATAATCCATTTCCCTAATTGAAGTGCCCAAATCCCATGAGACACAACTCAGAAACTTCCAGAGATGATACTTATTATTCAGTGTAAATATTTGCTTGCTTCCTGTACTATTTGCTTTTGCCTCAAACATATCCTTTAGGAGGTGTGTCCTTTCACATATGTGCTCAGTTACAAACTGGGCTACTCATCAGTAGTTCATATCCATGTCTTCCCATTGGAGTCCCTGGGGAAACTTTGTAAAAAAAACAAAACCCTATGCACTTCAGACCAATTAAATCAGAAAATGTGATTAAAAACAACTGATCTTAGATGGTTGTGAAGCAGAGTAGAATGTTAGTCTAATTTCTTTTTCCCTCCCATCCTGGGAAGAAGAGGGAAAATTCTGACCATATATTCTGAAAATATAATGGGAAAAGAAATTTTTATTTTATTTTATTTTATTTTATTTTAGGGAAAAGAAATTTTAAGTATCCTGCTGAATCATATAACTAGAAAGTTAAAGGAAGGTAAGAGCTTGTCTTATTCCAGGTCATGACCATGTCAGTCCAGAGAAATAAAACATTTGCTTTAAATGACAGTCCATTCTTTCTACTCCAGTTTTCCATGACCCACATCTCACCATCCCCAACCCCTGCTGATGAATAGTAAGGCTCTCTAAAGATTGATCCCATGATTCTGTGAAGTCTGTTGACCTCAAGAAGCATATATTCTAATAAATCAAACATAAAAGCTACTCTGAGGATTGTATCCGGGTAACGTTATCTTAATTGTACAGATCAGAGTTCCCCAACTAATGTGCTATTAATGGGTTTCCAGTGTGATGAGATGTTGATCACCCTCAGTCAGTGGGGTAGCCAAGGAAGCCTGGGTCATCCAAAATTCAAGTACTAAAGGCTCTCAACTTGAGCAGCCAGATACATTTAACCCAGTGGGAATCAAATGTTATTTTCTGTGTGTTATGAATGGAAAAAGTTGGGAAGTCCTGGAGAAATACAAACAGACACTCAACATCGAATCTTGAATGTCTAAAATGAGAAATAACACAGAGCACCAAGCTTTACTCAGTGCAGAAGAAACTCTATACTGCATAAAATACCATCAGTTATAATTATACAAGATAAAAGCCATAGGCAGCAGCACATCAAATACGGAAAACTAAGAAGTTAATACTAAAGGAATTGTCCCCTGGTATCACTTGAGTGGAACATTATATTATATTGCTCACAAAGTAATTCCTAATATGATCATACATGAGTACAATAAACTTACAATTCGCAGGCAGTGAACATTGATTGAAAACAAATATTATTGTTTATTTATTTATCATCTCCAAAAGAATGATTTCATATATTTGGATCAGTTTTTTAGTTCCAGTTCTCAAATCCAAACAGATTAAAATCACATAATTGTGTTTGGACATGAAGAACTGTTTCTCTGGGTTTAATTATCGCAAGAGGAAAATGATGTAATGAAAGAAATTCTGGGCATTGTTAAACTTTAATTTCATAAAGTAAGATGTATATTGCCATCAAAATAGATTCTAAAAGGCTGTATGACTTGATAAGGACAAAAAAAACTAAAATACAAACTTATTAGAATGTATATTTATTCATTTAATTCAGGTATCATTTTCCCAGTGACAGCTAAGATATATTCTTGGACTTCTGGGTTTGTGGGTAAGAAACATAGAAATCAGGGAGTTTCCCAATGACCTAGTGGTTAGGATTCCAGGCTTTCACTGCTTGGGGCCTGGGATTCAATCCCTGGTCAGGGAACTGAGACCCCTCAAGATGTGTGTTGTGGCCAAAAAAAAAAAAAAAGAAACAGAACATAGAAGTCACTTTATGTTGAGATCACAAATTATCTCAGTAAGCAAGAACAGAGAGATTTATCTAGAGAAGTCAATAAAGGTATGTGAAAAGTTCTCTGATGGGTTCAGATATTTTAAAAAATATTTATAACATGCACAAAAGACAGCAAATTTCATCTAATGAAAGGCAAACAGAAATGTGTGATGCAAACCAAAGAGAAAGGACTTTTTAAAGGATTTACTAACATGCTCTTTAAAGTACAAGGATGGAGAAGGATCAGCCTATGGCCCACAAAAGCAGAAAAATGTGAAAAACAGGAGCAGACTGAGAGAGAGCAGTAAAATATCAACACCCTTTCTTTCTTTCTTTCTTTCTTTCTCTTTGTCAAAAAGAATGAACTCAAAGTAGAAAAGGTATAGTTTTGTTTTAAACAAGGTCAGTATAGAGGGTTGGAATGGAAGTCCAAGAAAGTAAAAAACAAATAACAAACAAAAACAAAGGCCATTTTGCAAAAAATTCAAGTTTCTGGGTATAGTGAATTATAATCCCAACTATTTGCAAATAGATTTGTTAAATCCCTGTCAAAATTCCTGGTGGAGATATGGAGAATGGGAAAGTGTCAGAAAACTAGAAAAAGGCAAAAGTTGTCTGAATATTATTTGGTTCAAAAAATCGAATGGTCTCTGTTTATGAAGTTAACTCCACTTCAGCTTAGTCACCAAGGGTAGTTGTGATGGCTCTGTAAACAAGCCAGGGAGCAGAGTTCTGAATGGGTAAATTAACGTATGTTTCAATCGACCCTGACATGAGTATTGTCCAGGCACAGAAGTTCAGGTTTCAAGGACTGTCTCTTTAGGAGCTTATGTTTCTTGAGTTTTATATTTTATATGCTTCTTAAACAGTTCTTATTTCAAGTCAATATACTGCAAGGTCTTTCTTTTTTAATTTTTATCTATTTATTTGTTTGTTTATTTTTTGGCTACACTAGGTCTTTGTTGCTGTTCTCACACTTTCTTTATTTGTGGTGAGTGGGGGCTGCTCTCTTGTTGCAGCATGTGGGCTTCTCATCGCAGCGGCTTCTCTTGTTTCAGAGCACGGAGGCTTCAGTAGTTGCAGCATATGGGCTCAGTAGTTGTGGCACATGGGCTTTGTTGCCCCTCATGTGGAATCTTCCTAGACCAGGGAGTAATCCCGTGTCCCCTGCATTGGCAGGCAGATTCTTAACCATTGGGCCACCAGGGGAGTCCCACAAGGTCTTTCTGTGTAGCCTTCTGCTGCTGCTGCTAAGTCACTTCAGTCGTGTCCGACTCTGTGCGACCCCACAGATGGCAGCCCACCAGGTTCTGCCGTCCCTGGGATTCTCCAGGCAAGAACACTGGAGTGGGTTGTCATTTCCTTCTCCAGTGCATGAAAGTGAAAAGTGAAAGTGAAGTCGCTCAGTCGTGTCCGACTCTTCACGACCCCATGGACTGCAGCCTACCAGGCTCCTCCGTCCATGGGATTTTCCAGGCAAGAGTACTGGAGTGGGTTGCCATTGCCTTCTCTGCTGTATCCTTCTAGGACCAGTTTAATTAAATTCACAGATGATAAAATACTGGTATCTTCAGTTCAGTTCAGTTCAGTCACTCAATCGTGTCCGACTCTTTGTGACCCCATGAATCGCAGCACGCCAGGCCTCCCTGTCCATCACCAACTCCTGGAGTTCATTCATGTCCATCGAGTCAGTGATGCCATCCAGCCATCTCATCCTCTGTCGTCCCCTTCTCCTCCTGCCCCCAATCCCTCCCAGCATCAGAGGCTTTTCCAATGAGTTAACTCTTCGCATGAGGTGGCCAAAGTACTGGAGTTTCAGCTTTAGCATCATTCCCTCCAAAGAACTCCCAGGGCTGATCTCCTTCAGAATGGACTGGTTGGATCTCCTTGCAGTCCAAGGGACTCTCAAGAGTCTTCTCCAACACGACAGTTCAAAAGCATCAATTCTTTGGTGCTCAGCTCTCTTCACAGTCCAACTCTCGCATCCATACATGACCACTGGAAAAACCACAGCCTTGACTAGACGGACCTTTGTTGGCAAAATAATGTCTCTGCTTTTCAACATGCTATCTAGGTTGGTCATAACTTTTCTTCCAAGGAGTAAGCATCTTTTAATTTCACTTGTATCTTACATACTTGTAAAATTGATGGCAATTTGTACAAATTAAGTAGCCACAGAACCACGTGACTTGACCAATTCTTCTGCCTTCTCCATGAAGCCAGGAGAAGGTATATTTTGCCTTAGCCTCCTTTTCTAGAGAGGGCCCTGCATACACTGGCTTTAATAGAGCTTCTACCCTGCCAAGTGATAAGACCACCTCCGGGGAGTGGGGGACAGCACACAGTAACAAGACTTGGTGGCTGACTGGACTTGTCATAACTAGGACACAAGACAGGACCTAGGTTATAGAAACAGACAGAATATTAGTCTGGGGATCTATCGAATGTATTAAGCTCCCCAACAATCTATTGTCAGCAGAGCAGCCAGCACCATCCTCTGAAAAACATCGGTCAAATCATGTCACTCTCTCTTCAAAACCTTATTGTGTCTCTGTTCTGAGTCTCTAAACTCCTGGTCCCTTCCTTGCCCACCCCTGCCCACTTGTCACTTCTCTCCCCTTACCTCCTCCCACACTCTCTCTGTTCCAGTGTCCTGGCCTCCTTGCTAGTTCTAGAATATATCGAGCATGTTCCTTGTGTCCTGTGCTTGCTGTCCCCTGAGCCTGAACTGCTTCTCCTGGATGATCCCATGGCTCCTCCCTCATTTCATTCAAGTCTTTCAAGTTACCCCAGATGGGCCTTCCCAGACTCTCCTCTATTTAATCTGCAGCCCCACCCCCACCAGGCTACCCAGAAGTCCTTCACGCCTTTCCTGCTTTATTTCACCCCGTAGCACTTCCATGAGGTTCCTATCTGCAATTACTTGTTGATTTTGTCTGTTGTCTGTCTTGCCCCTCTCAAATCTGAGCAGGCATGTTCTATTTTGTTCACTGCCATATGCTTAGAGTCTAGAACAAGGCCTGGCACATAGTAGGCATTCAAAACATATTTGAAGAATAAATGAATAAATATTCAGTTGGTCTAAACCCCAAAAAGCAATTAGTACCAGACATGTAGACTTAATCATATAGGACAAGAATACAAAGAGTGGTGGTACCAGAGAAGGGTGCAAGGGGACCTCTAAGCTCCTTCCAGTGCTGAGATTTTGACCTAAGTATTAGATACATATACGTGAAAACCATGTTTTATGGACAAAGGTGTTTGAGAAATGCTATGTGAACCCACCTTCTTGGATATTCACAATGAAGATCAATACTTTGAAGGATCCGAAAAATCTCACATGTGATAGTCAGGGTTCTTCAGAGAAACAAAACCCTGACTAGTGTAGATTTTGGTACCCAGAGTGGTTCAAGAGGAATAGAATCTTATGGATGGGTTTTCTGTATTGGTCTAGACTGTCTGGGATTGGCTGTCTAGTTTGATTAGATTTAAAGATACTAATTATTTTCATTAATAAAGGGAGCACTGATGAGTCCAAGTGGTGTGATATGGCAATGAAAGTGAAAGTGAAGTTGCTCAGTCGTGTCCGACTCTTTGCGACCCGTGGACTGTAGCCCACCAGGCTCCTCTGTCCATGGAATTCTCCAGGCAAGAATACTGGAGTGGGTTGCCATTTCCTTCTCCAATAGTTCTATGATACGGCAATAGTTCTATGCAAAATATCAATATCGGATGCTCCTAACCAAATACCTTTAAGAGACAAGTTTCTGGGTGCCCACATATATAATCCCTTCAGTTTTTTTTTTTTTTTTTAACTAACAAGTATAATGAGACCCCACTCCAGTACTCTTGCTTGGAAAATCCCATGGACAGAGGAGCCTGTTAGGCTGCAATCCATGGGGTCGCTAAGAGTCGGACACGACTGAGCGACTTCACTTTGACTTTTCACTTTCATGCATTGGAGAAGGAACGCATGAATCCAGTGTTCTTGCCTGGAGAATCCCAGGGACGGGGGAGCCTGGCGGGCTGCCGTCTATGGGGTCGCACAGAGTCGGACACGACTGAAGTGACTTAGCATAGCATAGTATAATGAGATTGGCTGTTTACTCCTAATGTTGCTGGACAAAGTGGGAAAAGAAAAGAATGACCTAAAGGATTCGAATTTCCAGCTCAAGTTCTGTATAAATGACCTGAAAGCTTCTATGTCTGCCCTGAAACAGACTCATTTCCTGTAGCTGCAAAGCTGAGATTCCTGAAAACCAAGCCCAGAATCTCATCCTGCTAGTGGCTGAATTACAAAACAATTGAATTCCCAACACTGGAGAATATCTTCTTCTAAAGTGAGGGCATTGATTGGGAAGGAATGGGATCCTGAAAATTGGAATGGAGACATTTGGGAAGCCTCTGATAAGCTGGGGCCATTGAACTCATTCTGATGCATCTTCTTTGCCACTAGACGCAGTTTCTCTCCCTAGCAAAATACCATAGACTGAGTGTCTTAAATATCATAAATCTATTTCCTCACAGTTCTAGAGGTTAGTCCAGGGTCAAGATATCAACATGATTTATTCTGAGTCCTCTCCCCTTAGCCTTCAGATGGCCACCTTCTTGCTGTGTCCTCACACGGCCTTTTCTCTGTGCTCACGTAAAGCTCATGTCTCCTTGTGTGTCCAAACATCCTTTTTTCTTTTTTTTAGTAGAATATTTTTTATTCAGAAAAAAAAAAAACAAACAAATTTTCCAACCACACACAGGAGGGTTTTGGGTTGGGGGCAGGGGGTGTCTGTCCATCCAGCCCGGGCCCCCAGCCCATGTGGTTTTGGCGGCAATAAGGGGTGTGGGGTAATGGCCCAAAAAATAAAAATGGTGTATGTATGTGTCCTCTTTTTATAAAAACACAAGTCAGATTGGATTAAAGCCCACCATAACGGCTTCATTTTAACCTAATCACTTCTTTAAAAGTCCTATCTGGCAATACAGTCATACTCAGAGGTACTAGGGAATTACAAATTCAATATATGAATGTGAAAGTGAAAAGTGTTAGTCTCTCAGTCTTTGCGACCACATGGACTGTAGCCTGCTAGGCTCCTCTGTCCATGGAATTCTCCAGGCAAGTATACTGGAGTTGTTAGCCATTCCCTTCTCCAGGGGATCTTCCTGACCCGGGGAATGAACTCAGGTCTCCTGCATTGCTGGCAGATTCTTTACTGTCTGAGCCACCAGGGAAGCCCAATATATAAATGGGGGGCACGATTTAGCCCATAACATTGCACTTTTAAAAGTTTAATTTCACTAAAACTCTGTGTTTCACAAGCACATTTGATTATAGCACCTTTAATTCACACTTAATTACATACAAGAATAATGCTCCTTTGTAGATTTTTATAGCAATATCAATAATTTTATACAATATATAAAACATAAGACAAAAAATAGAGAATTTATATTATATGTAATATATTTAATATTTATATAGCAATATAAAAATAAGAATATTCTTAATAATAAAACTTTATTGACAAACCACTTTTATCCATGTGATTTGATTCCTACCTTCTATGAGGTATACAGGGCAGATATTGTTATCCCTACTTAATGAAACAGATTAAATGAAACTCAGAATGGCTAATACTCACCTAGGTCATAGAGGTAGTAAATGGCTTCTCATATTATTGACTTCTTCCTTGTGATACAACTTTCCAATACTACATAACACCCACCCTCTTTTAACAATATAACATGGTTCTCACTTCAGATCAAGACATATTTGAACAGGGATTTTAGCACTGGAATCAGTCACCCTGGTTGCAAATCTGCCTTCGTGCTTACTGACTATGTCTTCTTGGAAAAGTAATTTAACACCTCTGTGTCTCAGGTATGACATAGACAACAGTATTTATCTAAGGGGGAGGGTCTTAAGAGGATGAAATGAGTTAATTCATGAAAAGTACTTTGAACATTACCTAGCACATACTAAATGCTCAATAAATATTACCTATTACTATAGACACTGAAAAAGACCCTGTTGCTAGGAGAAATTGAAGGCAAAAGGAAAAGGGGGCTACAGACGATGAGATGGTTAGATTGCATCACTGACTCAATGGACATGAATTTGAGCAAACTCGAGACAGTGAAGGACAGGGAAGCCTGAGTGCTGCAGACCATGGGGTCACAAAGAGTCAGCCATGGCTTAATGACTGAACACAACACATTACTGTGGAAATGTAAGTGATTGGTTTTAATAGAAAAATACCATCCCATAACATGGATATAATATAATGGATTCAGCCATTTCCCAACTGAGTCCAGTTTTTGCCATCTGTTTCCCTTCTCAAAATCAAACAAAGAATGAACAACACTTGGAGCTTAAAAGAATCCCAAGTGCCATGATGGCACAGATGCCTGGAATGAAGAATTCCTAAACACCTCCTGGGCCTGAGCAAGCTCCAGCAGTGAGCGTGGTGGCCTGATGGTCCTTCTGAGGTCAGCAGACTTGGTGTGGAAGTCTCCTAAGAACAGGCCATCTCGTGGGACTTTGAGTATTTCCTGCCTGTGATCAGCAACATCTCCTCTTGCAGTATTTTGGCAGGTTTGTCCTTGTTCCCGGCCAGAATCAGGAAGTTCAGAAGCACATGAAAACAAACAATACATTGAAACGCTTCTCTCAAATTATTCAAAGTTCAAGAAAACAAGAAATTATTCAGCAATATTGGGACATGGTATTTTATCTTATTAATTACATTTCTTCTCATTAACATGCCCATCCTTTTCTTTCCAATGAATACTTTTCTTGGCATTTATTTCCATGAGACTTTTTTTTTCTCAAAGTGTATTTAGGTATGAGAAGTGATAGGGTATCACTATATTTTGCAAAAATTTGCAGCTATTTTGTCCTCTGTGCAATTTTCAAATTATATTTTGATATTAATATCAATCTTAAGAATTACCACTGTTCTTAAGTTCAGCATGATTTTTTCTTTAAAATCTCTTCCCTTCATTTCAATGATCATAACTGTATCAACTGCAAGCCAACTCTATAAAGTGCAAGTTTTCAAAATTTTACTTATCATTTAAGATCATCTAAATATTGGCTTCTTAATAAAACCGTCTCAGTTTCCCAACTCCAGGTGATGTCCAAAGGACTCTGCTGCTATTTCACACTACTGTCACTCAGTCACCAATGGACTTTTTTCAACTATCATTTCACTTACGCTTTCAGCAAGATCTCTCTGAAAACCATTGCCTCTCTCTTGAATTGCTCTCTTCCAAGACAAAATGAACTTCTGGATTTCTTCCCACCTTTATGGCTATCTCTTCTCCTTTATAGACTCCTCCTCCAGCAAGATATTAAATGTTAGCGTTGCTTAAACCTGCATGCCAAGCCTTATTCACTTATCACTTCATTTCCTAGACATGTGTATACATGCCCATAGTTTTATTTGATTTATAAATTTATATCTCCATCCCAGACATTCCCTATGGGTCTAGACCCATACTGCCTACTTGATATTTTTCCTTTGAAATCCCAGTAATACTTAGAGTAGCCAAAGTTGATCACATGAACTTCTCCCAAATCTGGTCCTTTTAAAATTCCCTTTTTCTATGGCTAGCACAATCAATCATCCAGTTAGGAAAGCCAGAAATCTATGAACTATCTATAATACTTCCCTCTCCTTCAGACCTGCCAGGCAATTCCCCAGGCAACTCTCCCTACTACCCATCTCTAAAGTCTATTCACATCTCTTCTAGGACCACTACTGTACTCCAAGTCACCATTTTTCTCACCTGAACTACTACAATGATCTCCTAACTAGTTGTTCGTGCCCCTTTCAATCCTTCTCTGTTATTCACCCAAAATTGTTTTTTTCAACATGAAAATCTGATTATATCATCTTCCCCTTAAAATCATCCCATCGCTTTCTAATTCTCTTGGAATAAGGTTAAATTCCTCAACCTGCCCTGCAAAGCCCTGACACCTCTCCAACCTCATTTTGCCTATGACCCGCCATATCCACTTGGTTATTTCTGGAATATGCTAGGCCTTGTTACAGGAGCTCAGATATGCCATCCTCCTGCAATAAACTTATAGACTCGCAGGCCTGTCTGCCTGGATTGCTGCAGTCAGGGCAATCATGTAATGTGTCAGCTAATCAGGATACTTTTGAATGTGAAAGGGGCAATATTATTAAATACAGCAGGCAAGACCAGAGGCCTAAATCAAGATTCTCCAGGGCAAATCAGGACATGTGTTCACCTTAAATTAACTACTGTTAATTCTTCAGATCTCCAATCAAATGTCACCTCCTCAAGGAGACTCACAGCAACCTCCCTAACAAAGGGAAGTTCATTACTCTTAACATCAGTATATCTCTTCTTTGTTCCACTACCCAAAGTTGCAACTTTATATCTATGTGTAATTGTTCTGTAGTGTTCCCTCTAATAGATTACAAACTTCATGAGGCCAAGATTCTTCCCAAGGTTCTTCACCATTGTATTTCCTGCCAAAAATATCATGTCTTATAAATATCATTTATCAAATGAAGGACATGAATGACTCCTCTTTGAGAATTTCCTTTTTCTGTGATAGAACCAACCATCCAGTCACGCAAGACAGAAATCCACAAATCATCTCTGATACCTTCCTGTCCCTCAGCCCCAGGATTCAGTCCCTCCCTGTGTCCATTTTCTTTGTGGCCTCCTCTCTCTCCTCCTCCTCTTCTTCCTTTTCCCCAGCCTCTCCTGCTGTAATTTTTTTTTCCAGAAAGCTAACACACATTAGATATGAAGGACATCGCCTGCTATTGATAGGAGGTTTCTGAAAATAACTCTGCTAATTTAAATTATTTGCCTGTACCCACAGAAATTTGCTTAGTGAAGACCTGGTATGAAAGTCTAAATCACAGCTTCAATCACTGTTCTAAAATATGAAGTTCTTTTAAATGTAAAATTATATTAAATTTTCAAATTGGACATCAAATAATTCTCTTTCAATTCTACTAACTGACACATTTTTACAGGATTACTATGAAGTCATTTTAGACCCAGAAATATCCAAGTTATTTGTCCATATAAAATCATAAAACCTCATGACACTTCTGAGAGTGGGATCCAAACCCAAATAGCCCAGTCTCGCTAAAAGTTAGAGTCCTTCTGGCTTATATATTTACTCATTTCTATTGATCTCTTCTAATAGACTATTAATTATCTGAAAGCCAACATAACATTTTCTCTACCTTTATTTTTCCTTTTCCCTATCTATTCTCCAACACTCTGTATAATGTTTTGCATACATATCTATTGAAATGAACTGAATTAATCTAAGGTCTTCTCAGAGCCTACCCTAGAATTGGCCCCTTTGTTGAAACACTTACCCAAAAGTTCTACCACCCTACAAGATACCTGGCTCTCCAGCGGAATCTAGACTCCATGTGGTCTAACCTGCATCACTGGGGACTTGTGGCATCTCATGTTAAAATCTGAGGCTCCACTGTTTGTCCTGGGCTTGCAGTACTGGCACGAAGCACCAGGATTCAGCTTTCCCCAGGACATAGCCTTGGTATTGACTTCCATTAACCCTGACCTGCCCAGCAGAAGAGGAGAAACACACCTGGAAAGATCAAGGAAGCCATGAATAACGTCATCAATGAACAGACTGGTCATTGTTGTGGAGGTTGGAGACACTGCCACTGCGCAGTGGTGGGTTAAAGAGCAAGGACTTCCAAGACCAAGTGGCCTCTGATCCCAATTCAGTTGACTTACAAACTCTATATTCCTTGGCACAATGGGGATGTTACACACACCTGCCTCAGGTGGATGGTTATGAGGACTAAACTAGTTCATATATGTACAGTCCTTAAAAGAGTTCCTGACTTTAAAATTCTCCTAAATAATACCTACTAATATGGGGGATGGAGAAGGCAATGGCACCCCACTCCAGTACTCTTGCCTGGAAAATCCCGTGGATGGAGGAGCCTGGTAGGCTGCAGTCCATGGGGTCTCGAAGAGTCGGACACGATTGAGCGACTTCACTTTGACTTTTCACTTTCCTGCATTGGAGAAGGAAATGGCAACCCACTCCAGTGTTCTTGCCTGGAGAATCCCAGGGATGGGGAAGCCTGGTGGCTGCGGTCTATGGGGTCACACAGAGTTGGACACGACTGAAGTGACTTAGCAGCAGCAGCAGCAACATTATGGGGGAGGACACAGGAATCTCAGAACAGTAACAAAATGATGATAATAGTTACTGGGGTTCTTTGAGGGCCTATAATGTATCAGGCATTGTGAGTGTATGTTATACATTTATTGAAAAACAAAATTTACTTTGGTGACATTCTGAAGATAAAGAGCATTATCCCAGAAATAAGTGAATAATGTGCAAGCTTACACTGGTGTTTTCATTACTTAAGGCAGATCCAGATCATGTATTCCCTAAAATGACTCCTCAGATTATTCCCCTTCTTCTCAATCTTTGAGAGAATATATGTTTTTTGTGTTCTTTTCAGGCTTTTTTTTAGCAGCTTCTTGGAATTCTCTTAAGGCATTCCTGCTGCTTCTTGTTCAATATCCCTTTTTATTAGTCTCCTGTATTCCTAGAAATTGTAATTTTTCCCCTTGTTTTCCCTCTGTAAAACCATGAATCTGAAAAATATCTAGTCTGAGTTAAAACATACCATACCCATGCTAGAACGTAAAAGCACTGCTATTTATATATTCATTTTCACACCATTTAAGTCCCAAAATATTCATTTGTTACAACATATTTAATAATTCTAAACTAAAGTTGCAGGGTAATACAGTTAGGCAATAGAATATTGACTCTAACTTGGTGAAATTCCCCTTTGTCTGATTTTGACGTGAAGTTCAAGGTTTTTTAGAAGAGAAGAGAGAAAGAACTTTTTTTCACATGCAAAGAAAACTTTATATTGTTCCTTGTGCCAAAAGCGTGGTTTCAGGACAACTAACTCCTGGTCCCTCTCTTTCCTACACACAAAGCTCCCTCAGCAGTAGCCCAGAAGTGCACAATCACTGGACAGGTTCTGAGTAACAAACAGCCTCACTCAAGAAAGTAAAGCAGAAGATAAAACCTCTGGGAGGGAAGCTTGGGTCTCATCAGCCATCTTGGGTCTCCTGTGAGCTCACAGTCCTCAGAACAGTTCTCTCTGCCTGACTTATCTAAACTGGCTGTCTGTCGTATCCCATAAATCTGTGGAGTGATTAAATTGCACAACCTTTCTCCTCTGTTTGGCTAGATCAATGTCTTAGGAGAAATAATTCACTTTGCTAATTGAGAATAGTCATTTGAAATATTTGAAGCCACCAGGGCTGAGGCAGGGCAGCCTACTGAACCGCTTGTGTGAGATTTGTGGATCTGGGTTCTCTCTGCCTTTGTTTTGCAAGTGTGTGGCAGTGACATGAGTTAGAAATATCTAAGAAAGTTCAGAGGAATACCTTTCATGAGCGCATCTTCTCTCCTGCTGTGTTTGGGCTGCTCGAGAGCATCTTTCTGGCTCTACCGCCATCTCATCTTCCTCGTTCATTGTGATGCCCTATCAACATCTATCCTGGGTTCCTGCAGCTGGTCTCATAGTCTTTTTCATTCATCTTAGATGCACTAAGCACAGTAGCTCCTGCTCTGTCGCTCTCCTACCTGTTTTCCCCACCCTGAGGTGACCTTGACACCGAGACTGGGGCCGGAGTCTGGTTCTTGTCACGTGGCCCATGTTTCAGCCACTGTAAGTTGTCATCGCTGTCAGAGTCTCCGCCCTCTTTCCCAGTTACATAAGAGGCCACATAATGTCTGCTCCCTCCCAAGCTTTTATTAAACAGAGACAGCCTGAGAAGCCAAGTGGGCAAGAGGTCCATCCCGGAACCACGTCCCCTGGGAGGGTGAGTGGCTGTCTCAGCTCCCTGCCCATGTTGGCAGCTTTAAATACCCGAGGACGACATGTTATGTTTTCAGCCTGAAGGGGCAAAAGAGAAGCAGCCCTTTCAAAATAAGAATTCCCCTGCTGTTTGTTTCATTTTGGAACACAATAAGAACAGACCGAGGACACGACTCCGAGCTGTCAACGCTTCCTCCCCTGCTTCCACAGCACCTTTCATTTGCCAGAAGGAAAAAAAAAGTTGCTTCAGTTAAACAAGAGTCTCATGAATAGTTCAAATAATTGTTTAGCTTGGATATAAGGCCTTAGGTAAATAGATAATTGCTTGAGACTATGGGCCAGTAAAAGCAGCGTGGCAGGACACCATTCGACCTGTTCCTCAGACCAGTGGCCTCTGCTCCTCCAGGAACCATTGTTACTGAATCATTTCTCTCTTTGCAAGAACATATTGAAGCAATTTAATATCAGAAGGTGTTCCTGAAAGCAGGGAGAAGGAGCAAGACCTTTCTATATAAGAACTTATACTGAAAACATTCATTTTACCCCATTCAAGCTTTGCTTCAATAAAACTCTCAAGATACAGAATCTTTGGTTTGTATTTAACTTTTCATGTTGAAAAATTCCTGAAATGCATTGTTAGCCAACTTACAGTCATCCTGACTCTTGCCTCATTAATATTTTTAACAGGATTTTAGCCTTATTTTAAAGCAATGATCTACTATACCTAAAGGCCATTGTTAGGTTGATGAGTATCTGCTTCCCAAGCTGTAATTGTAGTTACAGCCAGAATAACCATTTAACAGAATCTTTCAAGTATGGGTTCTGTAGCTTGTTGCTGTTGCTGTTGATTTGTTTATTTGGGTATCTTTGCTATCAACATGTTTCACTGTTATTTGTCTCTTTTTCTCAAAAGTGGGATTGCATCATTAAAAAAATTATCTTAATTCAGGAAGAAAGAAAGAATGTGAAAGTGGCTCAGTTGTGTCTGACTCTTTGCGACCCCATGGACTATACAGTCCATGGAATTCTCCAGGCCAAAGAGCTTGAGTAAATTAGTTGCCAGGTCGTTTGAGTTCTGCTGAATAATATTTTTAATAATTGCCTTCCATTTCTTACTTAAAAATAATAGATGTCTTGTTGATCCAGAGCAGGATTTGGTTGTCTTAGTCATACAGTCCATTTCCACTGAAGTGCTATTTGAATAAACATCTATCTGATTGAATCTCGAATTCATCAAGGGGCTGGATTTCACTGGTATTTAGTTTCCAAGAAAAATGATGAATATATACTTGGTTTATGGGCAAAAACAATCAGAGCATACATTATGCAATAAAAAGTTAATGTTTAACTCTTTATCCAAGTTTTTTATCCTGATACTATAGAAGGATGGTTGGTGAAGAACATGGGGTTTGGAACCAGTTCTGAGTTTAACTCTCCACTCTCTAGCTCTGAGCACAGACAAAATATCAAATTTACATTGGCCTCAGTTTCCTCATTGGTGAATGGTATGCTGTTGCTGCTGCTGCTAAGTCGCGTCAGTCATATCCGACTCTGTGCGACCCCATAGACGGCAGCCCACCAAGTTCCCCCGTCCCTGGGATTCTCCAGGCAAGAACACTGGAGTGGGTTGCCATTTCCTTCTCCAGTGCATGAAAGTGAAAAGTGAAAGTGAAGTTGCTCAGTCATGTCCGACTCCTAGCGACCCCATGGACTGCAGCCTAACAGGCTCCTCCATCCATGGGATTTTCCAGGCAAGAGTACTGGAGTGGGTTGCCATAATGGTATAATAATAATATTACCTTCTTCGATGAGTTGTTGGGTAGGTGATATATGAGACAATGCATGTAAAATGCTCAGCAGAAGAATTCAATAGCGTTAACTGTTATCGTTATTCATTATTTTCAATAACGTTAACATGTTATTTTTCAGGCACTTGATAATTTCCTCACAACAATCCTGTGAGGTGTGGAAAAATGCTACATGATACAAATTTAAATATTAAAAAATTGGACCTCGAAGTGGTTATTGATTATCCCAAGGTCACCCAAGATGGTGAAATGCTAATCCTCTCAGTAACAGGAGTTTCCTGATCCTAGTTTGCTGCTGCTGCTAAGTCGTTCAGTCGTGTCCGACTCTGTGCGACCCCATAGACGGCAGCCCACCAGGCTACCCCATCCCTGGGATTCTCCAGGCAAGAACACTGGAGTGGGTTGCCATTTCCTTCTCCAATGCATGAAAGTGAAAAGTGAAAGTGAAGTCGCTCAGTTGTGTCCGACTCTTAGCGACCCCATGGACTGCAGCCCACCAGGCTCCTCCATCCATGGGATCCTAGTTTATCATCCCCTTTTTACACACTCTGCCACCTGGTGCCATCTCCTCACAGTTTCTCTAAACCTAAAGTCTTACAGAATAACGGGTCATCTGTGCCTTAGACTTTCAGATGGACAAATGGAATAAACTCTGGCAGAGGCTTTAAAACCCACATTGATATTAGAAATTTTCTGGGAAAATAATACCATCAGAACTACAAAAGCAGGAGGAACTCTTTGGTAAAACTGAGAAGAAAATACTAGTGAAGAAGTGAATTCCAATTGATGAGCCTGAAACCCATAGGAAAAGCCCAAAAGGATGACATAGTAGGTAAACAAATCCACAAGCCCAACCAGCTTTGCACCAAATGAAGACAGTCTCATCTCTGCATAGGTTTTCAAGTGTGTGTCTCTTACTATCACTTATAAAATATAAATTCATTTAAATGCAGTGCTGAATTTGTTGTATCATTTTAAAATGGGGGCTATGACTTTTTTAACTTTAGAAACCAGGTGTGTACACTTCATAGGGCTAAAAATCAACGGTATTGAGGAGAGATCTTTGCCTATGAAGCTGAACAACCTAGATTTAAGGACTAACCCTGCTAATTGTAAGCTTCAGTTCAGTTCAGTTCAGTCGCTCAGTCATGTCTGACTCTTTGCGACCCCATGAATCACAGCACGCCAGGCCTCCCTGTCCATCACCAACTCCCGGAGTTCACTCAGACTCACGTCCATCAAGTCAGTGACGCCATCCAGCCATCTCATCCTCTGTCGTCCCCTTCTCCTCCTGCCCCCAATCCCTCCCAGCATCAGAGTCTTTTCCAATGAGTCAACTCTTCGCATGAGGTGGCCAAAGTACTGGAGTTTCAGCTTTAGCATCATTCCCTCCAAAGAAATCCCAGGCCTGATCTCCTTCAGAATGGACTGGTTGGATCTCCTTGCAGTCCAAGGGACTCTCAAGAGTCTTCTCCAACACCACAGTTCAAAAGCATCAATTCTTTGGTGCTCAGCCTTCTTCACAGTACAACTCTCACATCCATACCTGATCACTGGAAAAACTAGACTAGGCTTGACTAGACGGACCTTTGTTGGCAAAGTAATGTCTCTGCTTTTCAATATGCTATCTAGGTTGGTCATAACTTTCCTTCCAAGGAGTAAGCGTCTTTTAATTTCATGGCTGCAATCACCATCTGCAGTGATTTTGGAGCCCCAAAAAATAAAGTTTGACACTATTTCCACTGTTTCCCTATCTATTTCTCATGAAGTGATGGGACCGGATGCCATGATCTTAGTTTTCTGAATGTTGAGCTTTAAGCCAACTTTTTTTTTTTTAATTTTATTTTATTTTTAAACTTTACATAATTGTATTAGTTTTGCCAAATATCAAAATGAATCCGCCACAGGTATACATGTGTTCCCCATCCTGAACCCTCCTCCCTCCTCCCTCCCCATACCATCCCTCTGGGTCGTCCCAGTGCACTAGCCCCAAGCATCCAGTATCGTGCATCGAACCTGGACTGGCATCTTGTTTCATACATGATATTTTACATGTTTCAATGCCATTCTCCCAAATCTTCCCACCCTCTCCCTCTCCCACAGAGTCCATAAGATTGTTCTATACATCAGTGTCTCTTTTGCTGTCTCGTACACAGGGTTATTGTTACCATCTTTCTAAATTCCATATATATGCATTATTATACTGTATTGGTGTTTTTCCTTCTGGCTTACTTCACTCTGTATAATAGGCTGCAGTTTCATCCACCTCATTAGAACTGATTCAAATGTTTTCTTTTTAATGGCTGAGTAATACTTCATTGTGTATATGTACCACAGCTTTCTTATCCATTCATCTGCTGATGGACATCTAGGTTGCTTCCATGTCCTGGCTATTATAAACAGTGCTGCGATGAACATTGGGGTACACGTGTCTCTTTTTCCTTCTGGTTTCCTCAGTGTGTATGCCCAGCAGTGGGATTGCTGGATCATAAGGCAGTTCTATTTCCAGTTTTTAAGGAATCTCCACACTGTTCTCCATAGTGGCTGTACTAGTTTGCATTCCCACCAACAGTGTAAGAGGGTTCCCTTTTCTCCACACCCTCTCCAGCATTTATTATTTGTAGACTTTTGGATCGCAGCCATTCTGACTGGTGTGAAATGGTACCTCATAGTGGTTTTGATTTGCATTTCTCTGATAATGAGTGATGTTGAGCATCTTTTCATGTGTTTGTTAGCCCTCTGTATGTCTTCTTTGGAGAAATGTCTATTTAGTTCTTTGGCCCATTTTTTGATTGGGTCATTTATTTTTCTGGAGTTGAGCTGTAGGAGTTGCTTGTATATTTTTTGAGATTAGTTGTTTGTCAGTTGCTTCATTTGCTATTATTTTCTCCCATTCTGAAGGCTGTCTTTTCACCTTGCTAATAGTTTCCTTTGATGTGCAGAAGCTTTTAAGGTTAATTAGGTCTCATTTGTTTATTTTTGCTTTTATTTCCAATATTCTGGGAGGTGGGTCATAGAGGATCCTGCTGTGATGTATGTCAGAGAGTGTTTTGCCTATGTTCTCCTCTAGGAGTTTTATAGTTTCTGGTCTTACGTTGAGATCTTTAATCCATTTTGAGTTTATTTTTGTGTATGGTGTTAGAAAGTGTTCTAGTTTCATTCTTTTACAAGTGGTTGACCAGCTTTCCCAGCACCACTTGTTAAAGAGATTGTCTTTAATCCATTGTATATTCTTGCCTCCTTTGTCAAAGATAAGGTGTCCATATGTGCATGGATTTATCTCTGGGCTTTCTATTTTGTTCCATTGATCTGTATTTCTGTCTTTGTGCCAGTACCATACTGTCTTGATAACTGTTTTAAGCCAACTTTTTCACTCTCCACTTTCGCTTTCATCAAGAGGCTTTTTAGTTCCTCTTCACTTTCTGCCATAAGGGTGGTGTCATCTGCATATCTGAGGTTATTGGTATTTCTCCTGGCAATCTTGATTCCAGTTTGTGTTTCTTCCAGTCCAGCGTTTCTCATGATGTACTCTGCATAGAAGTTAAATAAGCAGGGTGACAATATACAGCCTTGACATATTCCTTTTCCTATTTGGAACCAGTCTGTTGTTCCATGTCCAGTTCTAACAGTTGCTTCCTGACCTGCATACACATTTCTCAAGAGGCAGGTCAGGTGGTCTGGTATTCCTATCTCTTGAAGAATTTTCCACAGTTTTTTGTGATCCACACAGTCAAAGGCTTTGGCATAGTCAATAAAGCACAAATAGATGTTTTTCTGGAACTCTCTTGCTTTTTCCATGATCCAGAGGATGTTGGCAATTTGATCTCTGGTTCCTCTGCCTTTTCTAAAACCAGCTTGAACATCAGGAAGTTCACGGTTCAAGTATTGCTTAAGCCTGGCTTGGAGAATTTTGAGCATTACTTTACTAGCATGTGAGATGAGTGCAATTGCGCGGTAGTTTGAGCATTCTTTGGCATTGCCTTTCTTTGGGATTGGAATGAAAACTGACCTTTTCCAGTCCTGTGGCAGCTGCTGAGTTTTCCAAATTTGCTGGCATATTGTAAGCTTCAAGCACCCATAAATTCAGGCACTCAAAGTCAATAGACAAATGGATAAAGAAGATACAGTATATATACACAGTGAAACATTACTTAGTCAATAAAAAGAATAAATTCTGCCACTGCAACAACAGGGATGGACCTAGAGAATATTGTGCTCAGTGAAATTAGTCAAACAGAAAACCACAAAAACACTTGATATTATTTATATGTGGAATCTAAAAATTAACAAATGAATATATATAGCAAAACAGAAAGACTCACAGATACAGAAAACAAATTAGTGGTTACCAGAGGGGAATAAGAAGAGGAGGGGGCAAGATATGGGTATGTGATTAAGAGAAACAAACTGCTATGTATAAAATAGAGAAGCAACAAGGATATATTTTATAGCACTGGGAATTATTGTCATCATCCTATAACAACATTTAAAAGAGTATAATCTATTAAAAACACTGAATCACTATACTATATACCTGAAACTAGTATGATATTGTAAAACAACTATACTTCAATAAAGAATAATGAAGTTTAAAAATAAATAAAGTCAGTCTACTGAATGCCTTTAAGGGGCCTGAGACCTGAGCTGGGACCAGTAGGGTGAAATAGCAGTCCCTTCACCCTCTTTTCTGAGCCTCTGTTTTCTCACCTATAAAGTAAGAGGAATAACAGTGGTTCTCCTTACAAGGCTATTGTGAAGATCCAAAGAGAGAAACAAGAAAATAAATGTACTATAATGTCTGTGAAAGTGTTTTGTAAACTCTTTAGAGAGTAATAAACATAAGATGTTAAAGACAACCCAAGAAGAGAAAAACTCTTCATGTTTTGCCAGTGGCTTTCCTATAACTAATGACCATCCACCCCAATGAACTTATGAAATGCCAGCATTCTCTTGTTTAATGCAAGATTATATTCATTATATTCATATTTTGAAATGTACTTTTCCATCCTTTCCCTCCTCCTCCCACTTTTCTGTATTCTGTAAATTGTAACATTCTTTAATATCAATATGGCATTACATCAGATTGTACAAACCATTAAGTAAAGCATCAATATAAAATTCATAAATCATAAGCCCATGTATATACAAGGCCCATCTGTGGGGAATATTTTAAACAGTCAGTCACATGAGTTATAACTGATGGAGATCTCACCCAGGCCCTGGTAAACTCCAGGAGTTAATGAGAGAAGACTGTTCCTCCTCTTCACTCATAGGTGGAGGCCCTAGTGCCACCTCATGTCTGGGAAAGAGTGGTTTATGGAAGTGGACCCATTACTCCTGGAACTGAAACCTTCCCCAGTTCAAGTCTTTCAGAAGTACATTGGGTCTCACGTATTTTTACCTCTCCTCTGATTTCATGTTATATGCACTAATTGGTGGATTTGGTCTTTATATCTAATCTAGTCAATAGAAGACATTCACTTAGAGTCTGCTAAATACTAGACAAGAGGAACTAAAAAGCCTCTTGATGAAGGTGAAAGAGGAGAGTGAAAAAGTTGGCTTATAACTTTATAAAATGAAGATCATGGCATCTGGTCTCATCACTTCATGGGAAATAGATGGGGAAACAGTGGAAACAGTATCAGACTTTATTTTGGGGGGCTCCAAAATCACTGCAGATGGTGACTGCAGCCATGAAATTAAAAGACGCTTACTCCTTGGAAGGAAAGTTATGACCAACCTAGATAGCATATTCAAAAGCAGAGACATTACTTTGCCAACAAAAGTCCGTCTAGTCAAGGCTATGGTTTTTCCAGTGATCAGGTATGGATGTGAGAGCTGGACTGTGAAGAAAGCTGAGTGCCAAAGAATTGATGCCTTTGAATTGTGGTGTTGGAAAAGACTCTTGAGAGTCCCTTGGACTGCAAGGAGATCCAACCAGTCCATTCTGAAGGAGATCAGCCCTGGGAGTTCTTTGGAGGGAATGATGCTAAAGCTGAAACTCCAGTACTTTGGCCACCTCACGTGAAGAGTTGACTCATTGGAAAAGACTCTGATGCTGGGAGGGATTGGGGGCAGGAGGAGAAGGGGACGACAGAGGATGAAATGGCTGGATGGCGTCACTGACTTGATGGACGTGAGTCTGAGTGAACTCCGGAAGTTGGTGATGGACAGAGAGGCCTGGCGTGGAGAAAGCGATGGCACCCCACTCCAGTACTCTTGCCTGGAAAATCCCATGGACGGAGGAGCCTGGTAGGCTGCAGTCCATGGGGTCGCGAAGAGTCGGACACGACTGAGCGACTTCACTTTGACTTTTCACTTTCCTGCATTGGAGAAGGAAATGGCAACCCACTCCAGTGTTCTTGCCTGGAGAATCCCAGGGATGGGGGAGCCTGGTGGGCTGCCGTCTATGGGGTTGCATAGAGTCGGACACGACTGAAGCAACTTAGCGGTAGCAGCAGTAGCAGGGAGGCCTGGCGTGCTGTGATTCATGGGGTCGAAAAGAGTTGGACACGACTGAGCGACTGAACTGAACTGAACTGAAATACCAGACAACACACAAAGCACTATGGAGAAATGCAGAACACAAAATATGATCCCAGCTTTGCAGGTGTGTAGAAGGAAGTAAAACCAGCATTTATTTGCAGGCAGCAAGTGTTATTTTAGATTCTCCAACCAATGGACTTTGAAGTGAGGCAACTGAGGCTCAGAGAAATAAATTTTCCAATATCACACAGGTAGCAAGTATCTGAGCTAAGTTTATCCAAGGTCTACCTTGTTCTAATGTTGCTGAAGCTGAAGCTCCAATACTTTGGCCACATGATATGAAGAGCTGACTCATTGGAAAAGACCCTGATTCTGGGAAAGATTGAAGGCAGGAAGAGAAGGGGACAGCAAAGGATGAGATGGTTAGATAGCAGCACTGACTCAATGGACATGAATTTGAGAAAGTCTGAGAGATAGTGAAGGACAGAGGAGCCTGGTGGGCTACAGTCCATGGAGTCACAAAGAGTCAGACATGACTTAGCAACTGAACAACAACAAATGAATAAGTACTGGAAACATTTAGCACCTGTAAAGGTGGCGCTAATGGTAAAGGACCTGTCTGCCAATGCAGGAGACATAAGAGACATGGGTTCGATCCCTGGGTCGAGAAGATCCCCTGGAGGAGGGCAGGGAAGCCCATTCCAGTATTCCTGCATGGAGAATCGCATGGACAAAGAAGCTTGGCGAGTCGGACACTACTAAAGCGATTTAACACACACTAGCAACTTTACATATTGAGTGTCTAAAGTACTAGGACCTCGATGGGCCCTGGCAGATTCTAAGGCAGGTCAAATGATACAACCTGAGAAGCAAAGAAGGTGGATGCCAGTCAGAGAAAAAAAAATAAATAAATAAAAACCTCTGCTGGACCAAGAGAATCAGAACTGTGGGTAATTAAAACTTCTAATTAGAATAAAAGCTCTAATCCCAGCATACGATTTGTCCTCCAGATTAAGATGCTTCATCTTTATGGCAATAGGAAGAATAAAAAAACTATGGGAACTTTGTAAATTACCAAAATGTTCAGAGACCTATCTTCCAGACGATATAACGGCACGCTGCTTCACTGGTTAGAATATTGCCAAGTCCATTACGCTCAGCATTCGTTAAATATCCCTTTCCACATAGCGCTCTCTTAAACAAGGTGAATGGAATCATTTTTCTCCTGATATTTGGTGTTGGTTCCAGTGACATAAGTGGGTAAGAGGATTTACAGAGGAAAAGTGAATACACTTGGCAACGTTTTCAAACATTTGTTTGGATTTTGTTTTCTAGGAGATGTACGACTGAGGGGTCAGACGGGGGTTCCTGCTGAACGCCGCGGCTCCTACCCATTCATCGACTTCCGCCTCCTTAACAGTGAGTAATCAAGTGTACCTGGAAAGGAACAAACGTTTCCTTTAAAAAAAAAAAAAAATGCTCACTTCCCTCTGAACTTCAAAACCCTCGGAGGTCTGCCTTCCTTCCTCTGTGTCTCCCCTCCCAATTGCAAATTAACCCTTGGTCTTTAGATTTCCTTCATAGTGAAGTCATTCCGCCCAGCCCTACCTCTCAGAGCTTGGGCGGCAGTGGGGTGTCCAATGAAGTCGTGTCAGCTTGAAAAACGTAAATCTTCAAAACAATGAAGCCCTATACAAGGAAACGATTCCGTTCACTATCCAGGACATTCTCTCCACCTTCAGCCAGGATGAGACCAGATGAGATTCTATTTTATTTTAAAAACTCCACAGGGAAACCTATTCTACCACTGCCCTTAGTAACCATCCATTATCTAATTTCCCTTCTTTATCTAATCTAAGTCTCTGAGGTCCCTTCTTGCAGTTCTACCAGTTCTTCTGGTAGAACTCTTCATCATGGCAAAGTCGTTTCAGTCTATACTTGCTGTTGCTTCCTCCATTATGACTACTTAAGAAGTTCATTTATTGCTACCTTTCCACTTTCTATTTTATTCCTCTTTTGTAGATTTGCTCAACCTCTGGCTCATAATTCTCTTAATCTCAGGTTCCTCTGGAAACCCAAACCAGTAACAGTCACCACTCCAGGTTTCATGTCTTTTATTACAATCATCCTTCACTTTGGACTTGGGGGGTAGGGAATGAAGAGAAATGAATATATTTCACAACTTACTTCAAGGTTTTCAGTATTTGGTTCTCATATCTCTTCCCATCCATAAATTTCAAAGTGCTGGGTTGTACCCACAAAGTATTACTTTTCTTTGGCATAAACAAGCTTAACTCAAGATGTAATTTGATTTATCTTGACCCCTGAAAATTACTAGAAGAAACTGGAACTTGCTATTTCTGATCCTTAGATCCTCCCAAGATCAATGAAGGATGGACAGGAGTGTATTTCTCCTGGCTTGTTCACTTCCCATATCAGTGTGCAATATCTGTTTTTGCAGTTCTTTCAGAGACACAGAGATTTGGAGTAACTCTTTCCATACTACAGACAACCTCCCTCACCCATTCCCCCCAAATTGCATTTTAGAGGATAGAATCCAAGTCACTAGACTAATGCAATTTTGGTCACAGCCTCTGAAGAGCTCCAACAGTGTCTCTTGTTGTTGCTGTTGTTGTTTAGTCACTGTTGTGTTTGACTCTTTGAAACCCCATGGACTGTAGTCTCCAGGTTCCTCTGTTCATGGGATTTCCCAGCCAAGAATACTGGAGTGGGTTGCCATTTCCTCCTCCAAGGGATCTTCCTGACCCAGGGTTCAAACCCACATCTTCTGCTTTGGCAGGCAGATTCTTTACTGCTGAGCCACCAGGGAAGCCAACAGTGTCTCTTAACCCCTCCTTATAACCCTGAATGGGTTGTTCCAGCTACCCATGGAAGTTACCCCTTGAGACAGCCTCTAACCTGTATGGATTTCCAGGTCCCAGGCATATGGCTTCACCAAGGAGTATAGGGATGAGCAAGGGCCTAATTTACTGTCCCATGTAGACCAGGACCCTCAACAGCACCACATACTGAGGGTTAGAGGCAGAAAATAACCAAAAAACCTCTTTTCAATAGTAAATGAGATGTTATGTCATGGGTTCTAATATACAGGATGAACAAAATAGGAAAATAGGAGACATTTCCCCCTATAATTCCAAGGTTCCAAATGATAAACTCTTTTTTAAAATTTATTTATTCTAGTATTAATGAGCAACATCAACTGCTAATAATGGTTATCTTTGCAGGTGGAACTATGGAATATTTAACTGTCTACATCTTAGGCTTCTGTAACACTTAGATTTTTCAACACATTGTTTTACTTTTTTAAGCTGAAAAAATTGGAATGTAGAAAAAATTTCAACAGAAAGTCAATGTAGATAATATTTCATTGTTATATTATTCACAATATAATAGATCATCTGTAACCAGGTGCTTTCCTGTCTTCCCTCTGCTGTGGATCTACCAGGATCTTCCTGGCACCTAGACCCAACCTTAGCCTCCTTCCCCTGACCCAGGCTGCTCTCTGTCCTCCATCCCTATTTCACCTCGCCTGTTGTGCGTGACCTCCCACCCATTGAGTGGCAGTGTTGGCCATCCATCTTATAATTCCCTTTCTCGTCTGTTTGCACTTCACTCTGACAACTGTTTCACTCATTTCTTTTTATCAGTAACATATGCTAAGGCAATATTAATTTGCCTTTGCTGTACTTTGTTTTATAAGTTATCTCAATTTTTCTCCTAGATACAAAAAACCTCATCCCTACATAGACTCCAAGTTCCTAAATGATATTCTCTTGATAGTTGTTGACCTTTTAGTAGCTTCTGTTAACTTACTGAATAAAGGGTCTCCTCAAAAAGATAATATTAAATAATTATAAATGTCAGTCATCCTCTTCATTTAACTGAGCAGCTCAGACAGAACTGAAGCCCTCTGAGACTTTTCCTTATTTGTGATACTACCCATTCCATTATCTAGAAGCAGTGACATTATTGTGGTCACTCTCCACAGTTTCCTTGGTCTACAACTAAAGCAGCTTGTCACTAAGTAGCAGCAGATGTGTGGCTATCTGTGTTATACAGAGTCACATAGGATATATATGTCATATCTCCTACTGTCTTATAGTATACAATCTACTTAATTCTCTTTGATCTCATCCTTGTCCATGTTGTGGTATGCCTGAGTTGTTAGTGTCTGCTTTCCACCTAAAGGGAAGCATTTTAAATATAACTTTATAAAAAATGTAAAATAAACCCCTAAGAATATTTTGGGACTTCCTCCAAAAACTTTTAGTTTTACCAGCTGATTCCAATTCTACACCATAAGTACCAAATTCAAGTGATTTTTTTTTTAATGTAATTTACCTTAATTTTGAGTCAAATTATCCAAGAATAGGCACAGACCCATTTTCCTCAAGTGCCTTCAGTTCTGTAAACTCTCCCAAGAATCTCATCTAGGACTTACCAAAAAAAAAAAATACAGGTAAAACTATCACCATAACCTCTCTTCCCTGTGTCTGCATCCCTGCAACCTTCCTCCTATAAGACTTCTTGAGAACCACATGGCTGCCATTCCCTGTCCAGTGTGTCCTTGACAGCTTACCCTCTACCACCCACCTCAGCTATGCCTTGAATGGCTGAGACATGCACAAGCAAAAACATGCACTAAGTAGTAAGATCCATGTACTTCTCCCATTAGCCACAACCCCAACCTGTCACAATAGGACAGGAGACATCAGAACTCATATCTAAAATAACTGCCCTTCCATCAGAACACAGCTTCTAGGTATTAAAACAGAACTCAAACAGAGATGGGCAAACAATAGCTAATGCACCAAATCTGTGTCACTACCCTGCCTGTTTTGTCAACAAGATATTACTGGAATACAACCATGCCCATCCATTTATATGTTGTCTACAGCTGTTTTCACCCTACATGGCAGAGCAGTTGTAACAAAGACCATGACCCCTTACAGAAAAAAAAAGTTACCAACCTTTAAGTTAGATTTTTTAATTGAGGTAAAGGAGTTTATGATATCTCTATAGATAAATTCAATCCAGCCTATTTTCCTTTGTTAACAACATTTTTTTCTTTTCATTCCTTGGTGCCATGACTTTAAGAATGGACTCACATTAACCAAATTTACATGCAGTAGGAGGATAAGCCAAAGTGAAACTCTCTTGCTGATCCAGATTTTAAACTCCACAATTATAATTTCTAAATGCACAAATATTCTTCTTCAAGAGGTGCTCCTTTCCCCATATTCTTTGAGGGCAGAGTACTATGGTAATCATTTACCTGTCATCTATGTATAAGGTGACAATATATACCTGCTTTGCCTGCGATAACCCTAATTTGTACCTGTTGTCTAGGCATACTTATTAATAATGCTACCTTTCAAATACCATAATATCCATGCTTGGACAATAAATTACAATGCCCATGGATTATATGGTTTTTCCTAGAAAAAGAGAACTCCAAGCCAACACCCCTCCTATGTTGCCTGCAATCTGAGAGTAAAGATCAGAAAATCCTCCTCATAAGAAATTCACCCAGATCAATAGACATGTGAGATAAAATTACTTGTTAAAAGCCAATTTCATTTCCTGTTTATATTTTATACCATTTAGAAAAGAGGCATCTATATGAATTTCTCAAAGCTACTCTGGATCAGTAGCAGGAAACTGGTTTCAGCACCATTGTGTGGGAATCGGGAATCACAGACTTTAAAAGACTCCTCTTTACATCTAAGTATGGAGGGACAGAACGGAATGAGAAAAAAGGTGACAATAATTTTTATTCCACTTGAGGTTCTAAAACAGAGGACTGAAAGGAAGCAGAAGGGTAAGGAATGTAATTTCTCACATTATCCCCAGGCTGATTTCCGACATACTAATTTCATTTACTGACTTTGTTTGGGGGAAAACAAGAGAGGAGAAAATGTAGAGAAGAGTGTTCAGAGAGACAGGTGGCCACAGAGGTGAACGTCGCAGAAGCAATTACAGTTTTATGCAGAGCAGGTGGCTTCTGCGACCCCTGTTGCATCTCTGTCTCCTGGCTTAATATAATCAGGAGCCTGAATAGATAATAACTAGGTGGATATGTTCCCGTGGCAACCATTTCAGAGCAACACGATGTGATTTCCATGTGGGCTCAGCAAAGGAAGTGACATACCAAGCAAACATGCCCAGTGACTGTGGAGCTGGAGGGGAAGAAGGGGCATCAGCTGGAGGTTTTAGGACACTAGCTAACAGTTGCCACAGAGAACCTGGAGCTCCAGACCAGCCCTGGGGCTGTGCAGTAATAGGTTAATTGGCTAATTGGCTTTCCCTATTAGTTAGTTTGTTAATCTTGATATTTAAAGTTATATTCCTCTAGACCTGCCTCTCTACGCGGGGCAATTTTAGCTGTACAAGCATGAGGTAATTTTAGTAGAGCTACCAAGATATTTTCCTTTGATTATGATTTCCAAAATAGAATATTTGCAAACATATTTATATTAACCTTTATAAGTGACCCAGAGACCCAAATGCTTTATCAAAATCTTCCATCTAAACATATTACACCCTGCAGAAATATAAAATACATTTACATAAGGACTGTCAACCAAAAGCCACCTTGCATGTTACAAATCTGGTGCTAAATGATATCCCCATCTAAAAGATGGGGACAATTTGATTATAAATTCCATTTTCTAAGAGAGATTTCCTAGCAGATGGTGACAGCCTGTCAGTAAACTTCTGAAAGATAACTTTTTTCCCATGTTTGTTTTTTATTTTTTTTTAACTTGAATCTGCCTGCAATGCAGGAAAACTGGGTTCGATCCCTGGTTTGGGAAGATCCCCTGGAGGAGGACAGGGCAACCCACTCCAGTATTTCTCCCTGGAGAATCCCACGGACAGAGGAGCCTGGCTAGCCACAGACCATGGGGTCGCAAAGAGTGAGACACAACTTAGCGACTAAGCACAGCACAGCACACAGTTGATTTACAATGTGTTAGTTTCAGGTGTACAACACAGCAACTCAGCTATATATATTTTTTCCTTCAGCTTCTCTACCCTCAGAGCTTATTACAAAATACTGAGTATAGTTCCCTGTGCTATACAGAAGGTTCTTGTTGGAGATCTCTATATATGCATACCTGCTCAGTCGCGTCCAACTCTTTGTGACCCTATGCACTATAGCCTGCCAGTCTCCTCTGTCCATGGAATTTTCCAGGCAAGAATACTGGAGCGAGTTGCCATTTCCTCCCCCAGGGGATCTTCCAGACCCAAGGATGGAACCCGCGTCTCTTATGTCTCCTGCATTGGTGTGCAGATTCTTTACCCATGAATCCCATGAACAGAGGAGCCTGGTAGGGTACAGTCCATGGGGTCACAAAGAGTCAGACACGACTAAGGGAATAAGCACGCTCGCACATAGTGATTTTAACCAACAATACTGTATTATATACTTCAAAATTGCCAAGAGACTAGGTCTGAACTCTTATCATCGCAAAAAAAGAAATGATGACTAGGGGAAGGAATAGAGGTGTTAGCTATCACTATGGTAGTAATCATACTGTAATATATAAAGGTATCAAATCAGCATGTTGTACACCTTAAACTCACACAATGCTCTATGCTGTTATGTCTCAATTTTCTAAAAATAAAAGAAAAATTTAAAAAACAAAAAATAGGAACTTCCCTGGCAGTCCAGTGGTTAAAACTCCATGCTTCCACTGCAAGGGGCACAGGTTCGATCCCTGGGCAGGGAACAGTCATTCCAAATGCCACATGGTAGCCAAAAAAATTAAAAACAGAAAATAAAATAGAAACATTCGTTTAAAAAGTGTTACTGTGATTTGAAAGAAGTCATGCTCAGAGCATGATACCCCACCAGTCCTGAACCCCAGCCCCGAGCTCTCCAAACAGAGTAGGAAGGCGCTAGTTGGGACCAGTTCAGACTTTTCCAATGCCAAGGTAACGCCCCACAATTTCAGAGTTCAATATTTGCCTTCCTCTGGAAGAAAGGCAAGGCACTGTTTGTGGTTGTGGTGCCTGCTGACTCACCTGGAACATACTCCATGAGGGACACTCAGGGTTTCTGGCTGCAGACTCCCAGCACTTCAGATGCGGAAGGGCCAGACCCATAAGATGGTTAGCCACCGAAATGCCACTGCATCGCAGAAGACAGAGTTGATGGTATCTGCCTTGTTTCCCTCGTTCCCTGTCACTATTCATCACTGGCCATTGGTAGATTGCCTCCTAGGGTAAACAGTGTGCCAGGCACCAAAAGTACGAAGATACAGGAGACATAGCCACTGGCTTCAAAGAATTTACAGAGATGTGAAAGTGAAAGTGAAAGTCGCTCAGTCGTGTCTGACCCTTTGCGACCCCATGGACTGCGTGGAATTCTCCAGGCCAGAATACTGGAGTGGGTAGCCTTTCCCTTCTCCAGGGGATCTTCCTGATCCAGGCAGTCGGATTCTTTACCAACTGAGCTACCAAGGAAGTCCTTTTACAGAGACATAAGCAAGGATACATTTTGATGTGATGTAATACATCTAATAATAATACATGAGTATAGAACAAAAGTGAGCTTCCCAGGTGGCTTAGTGGTAAAGAATCTGCCTGCCAATGCAGGAGACTCAAGGGACAGGATTCGATCCTTGGGTCGGGAAGGTCCCCTAGAGAAGGAAATGGCAACTCACTCCAATATTCTTGCCTGGAAAATCCCATGGACAATGGAGCCTGGAGGGCTACAGTACACGGGGTTGCAAAGAGTTGGACACGACTGACGTGTAAACAAGATTCTGAGGAGAGAGGAATAAACTTTGGGGAAGTGAGAGAAAGGAAGAATCAACTGTGTCTGGGGAAATGAGAGAAGGCTTTCTGGAGGATCTAAAACCTGAGCAACTCTGAAGCAATAATGATGTGAAGGAAGGCTGCACACGGAGGCCAGGGTTTAGGGCTTCAGGACCTAAGGAAGCAGGAAAAGGTCATCACCCAATCTACTCAGCTGGATATACATGTTATTGGAGGATGAGGTATTCAAGTAGGATCCATGCATTATCTCTGACTGTCTGGGGAAAGCTATATTCAAAAAGAAACAGTTTTCACCATCTAAAGCCAGAACAGAAAATAGCCCTTGCCTTCTATTAACATGGCCAACATCATTTAACAAATTTATTTTTTATCTGAGTGATAAAAAACAGAAAATTGAATCCATAAGCCCAGTATTTCCTCTGGGCTATTATCCATTCATTCAGCAAACACTCACTCTATGCCAAACAGGCCATGGGGCCAGGGTGCCCTGAACCACACCAGTAACCACAGGGCTGAAACCACCTTTTACATGATGGCTAGCTCCTGTCTCAGACGACAATGGACCAAAGTCTGCCAGATTCACTGAACACAGATATCTTAATAATCCCTTTCTAGCCCACAAGGACTGTGGGGTGGCAGGGTGGCACCTACAGTATCTATCCCAGGGCTAAAGATTCTGAGTGTTTAAAAGAAACCTTTAGATATTCCTTTAGCCTCAAAGACCCAACAACATTACTAGATGGCTAAGACAAATACCCATTAAGCCAAAGACCATACAAGGCCATAAATGAATTAGTTCTCAAATAATTGACATGGACAGTAAATCAAAGACAAGAGAAGGCAAAGATTACTGATGTGCCCTGAGCAGGAGAAGAGGGGTTTATGATCTTGTGCTGAAATCTAAAAGATAAGGCGGAGTGTTGGCTGGTTCAGAAATTGCCTAGAGGTGAAACTGGACTGACATGGGAGATGTTAAGTCACTGAGTAGGAAGAAGGGCCCAAAAGTAGTAGTGTGTTGACTAGAGAGAAAATGAAAAGGCTTGGAATGCCAAGATAAAGAATTTGAACTTGATTACTAAGGAAAGAGAATTGCTGGAGAATTGTAAGAAAAATGTGGATAAAATAGTGTTTCAGGAAATTAACTCACATCCATATGTTAGGAGGAACAGTCCCAATGTTCCCAAAAAGAAATATAGTCAGGCGGCATATGATGATGGCAGTAGAAATGAAGATGTAAATCTAGAGATGACATGGAGAAGAGGAGATAAAGCATGCTGGTACTGAAGACCAGAGGTGAAGTCATTGGTGAGGAAAGTGGACAGGGATGGGGGAAAGATGGTGAGCTCAGTTGGGACACGTTGTTTGCAGAATAGTCCAGGTGGAAATACCCAGTGCAAAGCTGGAAATAAGGGCCTGGAGTGCAGGGGAAAGAAGCCTGTCTTGGACGCTCCACTTGGGAATCACATCCATCCACGAGCCATATGGCCAGGACAGGTATCACAAGATCAACTACTTTCTTCAGATGTTCCTAGAGTGTCAATTTACAATATTCTTGATTTAGCAAAGCATAAGACGGTGGATGATAAAGCCCACGAGGAAGGAAGTTTCACCAGCAATTTTGTTTCCTCTGTGAGAAACAATTTAGACACCTCAGTTCAGATACCTGCCCCCTCTTCCTCCCTCCCCTCAAGGATTCTATTTGGTACAAACATGGCTCCTTGTGTCAGAGCCCAGAGGGTTTGCTAACTCACCTGAAAACAGCACAGAAATGGTAATTTTCTACTGCAGCATTTCCTTGAGAAAAACCCTAACCCACCAGGAGTATTTCTGGCGTTAAGTGGCGTCTTTGGATTTCTGGAGACAGTAAAATATAGAGGGAAGTAGGAGCAAGTCAAGTTTCTTTTGACTGAAGTTTCCCTCTGAGTCACTGAGCTAGAATGACTTGTTTGTTAAATAACATTAAATTCAACCTCCTACCCAGAAGTAGGCACAGGCAATCTCTTGTGACTTCATTAGTAAACAAAATGAGGGGTTATGTCCTCTGATTACCAGTCTACCCTCAGAGTTTCAAAAGTTCTGAAAGACTCACCATGATCCCCATTGAACTACATATATGGAAAATAGAGTGTTTCCATCCTTAAAATCTTTTGTGTGTTTCCAAACTGAGATCTCAGGGTTAACACACAAGATCAAAATCTTGTTTTCTTTCTAGCTAGCAAACTAAATTGCCTTGGGGCACCTGGGTGGTTTATTACTGATAAGTAACCTTAGGAGAGAGGGCAGTGAAACCCATGCCTGAGAAAAGTGGCAGCAATTACAAAGGAAAGTCCCAAGGGAAGGTGGCCAGTGTCACTGCGCCTAACAACGGCCACCACAACATTAACCTGGGAGGCGCTTAATCCCTGGCCCAGAAAGCAGGCGGCTGGCGCTGGAGCCATCTCATGCAAGGCTCCCCAAGGCTGCAGTCTCCCCAAGCTCGAGAAGCACAGGAGGGCTGCTTTGAGCATAGAAATGAGAGGTCTTCACACCCTTGCAGGCTGCTTCTTTGTAGGGTCTACTGTGGCTGCCCGCCAGAGCCCCATGCACACTGAACCATGGTCAACAGAAGAGACTGATGGAAAGACAATGAACTTTCAAGTCAGACCCGAGTTTAAATCTTACATCTTTTGTGAGCCTGGGAGAGGTACCCAAACTACTTAATGTCCACACAGGTGGAAGGACATTGTAACACCAGCTTCACTGGGACGAGTTGAGAGGTACATGAAATCAATGTGTCCTGCAGCCCATCTGGCTCCTAGTAGGTCCACTGTAAACGTGGTCAGACTTTGGATCTATCTACTGCCTCTGCTGAGTGCACCCCTATACTGGGCACCTCCTCTCCTAGTAGACGTCTACATTTGTCCCTGGGGACCACAGAGGATTGGTTTCAGGAGCCCCACGCACATGGATACCAAAATCAGTGAATGCTCAAATCCCTGACAATATCCACCCTCCTTATCCACGAATGCAGAACCCATGGATGTGGAACCCAAGGATATGGAACCCACAGATAGGGAGAGGGGGTCTGTATTCACTGCTCAAGCCCTCATGCAGTATTATGACCTTTATGAAGACTATTTTGGCCCTCCTAAGAAGCTAATTATTCCTACTTCTGTGCTCCCACCATATATTCAAGAAAGTATCCATCACACTGTAACTGCAAACACCTTGAACCTGAATCTCCAGATAGTATATCCTCAAAACAAGCTGAAGTGATCTGGTGCAGCAAACCTGGCCCTTCCATGGGTATCTGGAAACCACTGACGTAAGTCAGTTATGCCATACACATATCAAATGATAATATCATCAACAATAATAATAGCTAAGATGTGTGGAACCTTTAGGTTCTAGATACTGCTTTACATGCTTTGCACAGGTTGACTCATTAATCCCCACAAGATCCCTATGAAGTAGGTTGACTCATTTAATCCCCACAAGATCCCTATGAAGTAGGCACTACTATTTAAAATGAGGAAAAAGTGAAAATGAAAGTGTTAGACACTCAGTTGTGTCCGACTCTTTGCAATCCCATGGACTGTAGCCCACCAGGCTCCTCTGTCCACGGAATTCTTCAGGCAAGCATAGTGAAGTGGGTAGCCATTCCCTTCTCCAGAGGATTTTCCCAACCTGGGTCTCCTGCATTGCAGGCAGATTCTTTACCATCTGAGCTACCAGGAAACTGAAGCTCAAAGAGGAGAAACAACTCTCCCAGGAAATAACTTGTTAGCCAAAATTCAAACCTCAAAAATACAGTGCCAGAGTACAAGTTCTTTATCGTACTGGGCTATAATTCTTCTTTATATATATATGAATTTTAATATTCAAAGGCAGTCGTGTATGCCATATAGTACCTTTAAGTGCCAATTACAATAGTAAATATTTTTCTTGCATTATAATCGTTATTTTCTTTTTTATAGTACATTTAAACAATTCCCTTTTTGTTATGAAACTGCTTCAGTATCATTGAACAAATGTTTCTGTAACTTAACTGGAAATTCGTATTTATACACCTAAATACTAGGCTTTGCAACTATTCAACTGTTTTTCAATATTCCTACATTCTGTCAGATGGTGCTGAGTGACAAATTGCTCAGTTCATCACCTGACCTTGTGTGCTTCGATAAGAAAGAGAAGGGTGTGGTGGTGACAGCTGAGGACACTTGTCAACTGTCCCCAAGAAGGAAATGGAATCACTATTGTGACAAATTTAAGTCAGATTTGAGGCTGCCACCAGTTGCTTTAATTTTTCTCAAGGGGGAATTGGTTATTTCCTGTCATGCAAACTGCATCATTGAAAGACAGTTTCTGAAAATGTTTATAATACCCTAAGTAAAAAGAAGCAGGATGCAAATTGCATATCTTATAAGAAGGTCTCAGTTGTGTTTTTAAAAACACACCAGAATTTTAACAGGGATTATTTCTAGGTGCTTATTATTTTCCTTTTTCTGTTGTTATGTCACAAGCATGTATTCCTTTCATATTCAGGGCAAAAAAAATTATTAAAAAGAAAAAAAACTCAATGTTGACCAGAAATAGAGCATGTACCTTTTTTTCTAAATAAAGTACTATCAGGATGCAGAAAATGAAGTGGCTCCCATGGTCTAGAAAACATTATTTGCTAGGCTTCCTTGGAAATCTGATTGGAAGTTATGAGACTGGGAGATTATGGAAGCCATGTGTGGTACTTCGCAATGATGGCTTGTCCTTTAAAAATGAAGTTTATTCCAAAGAACATGAAACCAAACTTCTAATTCACATTTAAACAGCACTTTGCATATATAAGCTTTTAAATGAAGGCACTCAAGAGATCTTTCAGCCCCATTTCTCAGTTTTACAAGCAAAAAAACCAGCAGACAAAAAAGAGAGGCCCAGTGACTCACTCCATGATAATCAAAGAGTTAAGATCCAGGATTCAGGCCTTTTGACATTGTTTTTCCACGCAGTCACACAGCCGTTCCTTATTTAAACATTCTCTTAAAGATATAGAGCAAATTTAACCACTTGCAATGAGACAAAAAATTAAAGCTTCCCCCTGAATGTGGTGGGACCCAGGTGCCTTGGTTTGGATTCTAGCAGTAGCAACTGCCCAGACCTCTCTGTTCTCCAACTTCCTGGGCTGGAAAAGGATTGAAGAGTGCAGACCTCATAGGGTTATTGTGAAAGGTAATGAGTAAATGTGTATAAAGCACTCACACAGTACCCACCACAGTACAGACCCTCAATAAAAGTAGGCTTTTATTATTGCTGTTATTCATATTCCTATTTCTCTGTGACCACATGTAGAAATGCTTGAGAAGAATCTGTAATACATAAACACATTTGACTTATATTGAAGAGAGTGATTTATTAACCGTTTACAGTTTTTCATTCTTTTACATATTTGTTCTTTTTTTCTAAATGCAATTTCTTTAATTTCTAATAATTTTTTAAAAATTTTGGAGACCATTTTAGGGGGTGGCTGTGCTAGGCAGCATTCACTTTTTCATTCTTGCAGCAAATATTTATTGATATTTGCAATATCTGACCCATCTGTTTCCCAAGTATTGTTGTAAATAAAGTGGTAGAGAGAAATTGGTAGCTGGAAACATGGGGTTGGACGTTTCTTTTGTTTTGTTTTTGCAAGACATTTAAGCATGATGAAATTATGGTGAGAATGATCTGGTTGAGAAAGAACAATGGAATATATGAGAGAAAGTTCCTAACTGGGAGTTGTTGGAGAGGGGGAGTTTTCCCCTCTATCCCTCTTGACTTCTTGTGGCTGGACTAATAATAACATGGACATAAGACAGATGAACAGGAGAAAAAGAAACAAATTTTAATTCATGGGCTTGCCAGACAATTAGAAATGGAACCAACGAAGTGGCCAAAGAAGGCTTACTTTTATACTTTTTATACAAAATATGTCTGTGAGGAATTGACAGGGTGAAGAAAGCTAGGTTTGAGGTGCCCAGTTAGGTGAAGAATCTGAACAGAGTTTGGGCTTGTAAACTAAGAAAGGACCAAAGTTTACTCATGCAGGTTTCTCGGCCCAAATTCCCTGTTTCCAGTGAGAAGTGTGCCTTTCTACCTCCAGATACAGGGAGCACCGCTTTCCCATGAAAGATTGGTTTCCTGCTTTCATGGACACAGAGAGGAGAATCAGAGTATCTCTCTTACATTGGCCATTTCCTAAGTAACTTTAATTCGAAATAAGCAATATGCCACTGAGGCACATTTGGGGATGACCTGCCCAGGGCCCCAACAGAGCAAAATGTCCAAAATGAAAGGTAATAAAGGGATTTAGAAAAAAAGGCAGCTTGTCTAATAGAACAAAGAGAAAAGGAAACAAAGAATGGCTGCAGAGTCAGAAGTTTTATAGGTTTTATAGCAAAATAGAAAGGAATTTCCCACCAAGTGACTTTCAGTCTTTCCATGAAGTAGGAAGCAAGGTGGAGGGTGGTGGAGACAGGTCACTAGAAGACCCTTAACAGCCATGAGTTTATGGCCCAGAGAGATAATTCTGTGTGCCACCTGGCCACCTGCCCTCAGCAACTGTGGTCCCAAAGCTGTGGTGCCACCAAAAGGGAAATTAATCCCAGTGACCACATGTTCGCCAGGCCCTACCTTGGACAGCTTAGTCTGTGTCATTGCTTCTCTTTTTCTCATGGTGTGGATCCTTATGGATAAGCTTGCCCCCATTCCTGCCCCACCCCCGACTCTCCCATATCTCTACACAGTACAAAACTGAAAACAAAGAAAATTATAATCTCCTGTCAAAGACTCCTCTCCCTTTCTTGGGTTTATTTGTGCTCTGTGAGTAATACAATCTGGAAGGAAAATCCAGCCGTGAAAACAAGTTTTACTTCTGTTTTGTACACCCAGCCCACAACCACCCACAGGAACCAATTCGTCACATGAGGACAGCAGTGGCTGCGGCTAGTTTGCTTCTAGGCAGGGGCTGGAAGATGCTCCCTCCTGGCTCTTATTCCCCCAGTGGCTGTGGATCCTAAGACAACGTGAAGATTTCTAGCACCTTCTCTCTCAAGAGTCACCAAGAAGTCGTCAAGTAAACGAACTTAACCTTAGCTTAGATTGCAACCCCTAGTACCCCCTTTCCCTCTCTTGCCTACCATTTTTTGACAATCTTTGCCAAGTGAAAAAATAAAGTCCCCCATCTCCTGTCTTCTTCTTTTCTCATTCTTTCATTTTGTGTCTTACTCGATTTGCTTTATTTTCTATTTTGGAGATAATTCTTGGTAAACACCAGGAAGCAAAAAGTCCATCCAAAAAACCTTCTCCTTGGAAGACCTGGAGTAAGTCTCTTCAAAAAAAAAAGAAAAGAAAAGATAAACTAGATTAAGCATGTATTGAGAATGTAAAGAGTGCCAGGACATGAGCTATAGGAGATAAAAGATAAACAAAACATTTGTGGAAAGGCTGGCACACAATTCAGACAAACACCAGATAAATTAACACCAGATAAACTGACAGGTGCCAAGGAGGCTCTCAGAGAGAAAGCACTGGACTTTCTGGTGAAGGACCTCATGGGGAAGTTGGCATTGGTACTTGGACAGTGGTTGGATTTTTATAAATGGACATTTTTTTTTAAGTACATTCAAAATAAAGACCAGGAGTGGGGAAAGGCTAGGTTCATTTTAAAGGTGAATGTCTTCAACTCCTAGAGTGAATGTATAGTGTTGAAGGGAGGGAATTGCACAGTTGAAGAACATGTAATTAGAATTAATGTAAAATTAGGCTGAACTTTTACTGAACCATGGGGATTGGTTAGAACTAGACCAAAGGCTATCTTGAATACTAGTTTGTCGTTAACTCTGTAAAAAAACTAATAATAATAAAATGGAGAGTCACTGAAAGTCCGTGTGCAAAGAAAAACACATTTTCTCCTTCCTTGTACCTTGGACAGCAAGTGGTTTCTTCTTCTTAATATTAAAACTGAATTACAATGAAATGGCCAGTGATTCCTGGCTGTACAGTGAAAATGCATTCTCTACCACTTTAGAACCTTTAGTCCAATCTTCTATAACTAACAGCAAGACTTCTTTAAAGATAGCCTTACAAAAACAGCATATATTGCTTTTGATGTCCAATTCTATTTTAAACTGTTACAGAGAAAGTGCAGGATCTCAATCCAATATCAATATAAAATGTATCATTGTAACTCTAAAATTAGCTGATGTTTATTGAAAGCATTCTATGTGCTGAGCACTTTTTATGTACAGCTCTATTTATCCCTCTTGACACAGTGGTAGGTTCTGTTAATTATTTTTATCTTCAGTTGGCATAAGAGGCGGTGGAAGCACTGAGAAGAGTCAGAAGTCCACAAAGCTGTGTGGGACACAGTCAGGTTGCAAAGCCACACAGTAGATTCAAAGGATGATCCCCCTGTAACTCTCTGGTGGAAGGCTTCCCACCACCCTCCTTGATAAGGGTGGCATCCTCCTTAGGCAGGTCTCCAGACACACTCAGCCTGCTGGGATCCTCTTTTTCATCGACTTATTCACTCAACTGGCTTCCCAGGTGGCAGAGTGGTAAAGAATCCATATGCCAAATCAGGAGACACAGGAGATGCAGGTTTGATCCCCGAGTCAGGAAGATCCCCTGAAGTAGGAAATGGCAACCCACTCCAGTCTTCTTGCCTGGGAAATCCCATGGACAGAGGAGCGTAGCAGGCTGCAGTCCATGGGGTAGCGAAAGAGTCAGACAGGACTGAGCACGCACATTCACTCAATAGTTATTTATTGAGCACCTACTATGTGTCAGGCACTGTTCTGATGGCTTAGCTCCAACAGTGGAAAGGAAACAAACAACAAACTTTCTTCTCTTAAAGAACGTCTTAGAGCATTTTCTCTATCACATTAATTTTTCCTAGGTCTCATTAGGTTTCCAAAATGTCAACACTACTCTTGATACCACTGCCAAAGCATCTTTATCTTCATATAAAAAATTATTTTCAGAGACAAATAAGTTATAATACCTCTGAGGAAATTACTTAAAAGATAAGAATTGATTAATATATCAAAAGACAAGCATACTCTAGCCAGTTGAATATTCTCTTAATTGGGACTTGCCAAACACAGATAACCTGTTTTGAAAGAATTATAACAACCAAAATCTCCTAACATATAAGCTGTTTGGGCATAACTTGGTTTTTCTTCAGTGACTTATGATCTCTCAGAATCTTAGAAGGCGTCAGAGTCAATTATTTTTAACAGCAATTATTAACTTGAACTTCAAAACAATCTTTGTGAGTTTAGCTTTTTTATTTTTAAAATTTCCTTTCCTCAACTTGAACAGACCAATGGTACCACCTGAGACTTGAAAATAATCTAAAAACTGTGGGTTTTTATTTCAGTTGGTTGGAAATGACTAACAGAATAATATAATGAATAAATTTCACCTAATATTAATAGTTGAATAAGTGAGAAACACCCACTGTATGGAAATTAATGTCACTGTATTCATATGATAGGAATGTTCTCCTAGAGTATTTTTTAACTACCTATTTAACAGCTTTTACCACCTTAAATCACCCATTGGTATTATATTTTAAGGTCTTAAATAGAGAAGATTAAGAGAAGGAACATTATACTTCTTTAAATGACAATTAAGAGGCTCTGATAATCATTTACCAATGATATTAATGGCATGAATAATAAGAAAGTGTGACTCAAGGTGATTTAAGGACAATTTAAATTACATGTGAAAAATGAAAACTTGAGCTGAAGCATTAAGGAATTCTTAAATTCCATTTCTTACATTGTGGAGTGGAATTTTAAAAGAAGAGACATATATGCAAAGCATCAATAAAATAGTGTGTATATGTACCTTTAACTGAAGTATGGCTGACTTACAATGTTGTGTTAGTTTCAGGTATACAGCAATGTGATTCAGTTATGTATATAGGTTTTTTTTTTTTCTTTTTCAGATTCTTTTTCCTTATGCTATAGGTTAGTACAAAATATCAAGTATAGTTCCCTTGGCTATACAGTAGGTCCTTGTTGGTTACCTCTTTTATATATAGTAGTGTGTATATGTTAATTCCAAACTCCTAATTTATCCCTCCCCCCTTTCCCCTTTAGTAACCATAAGTTTTTCTATATCTGTGAATCTATTTCTGTTTTGTAAATAAGTTCATTTGTATCTTTTTTTCAAGGTTCTACATATCAGCAATATCATATGATATTTGTCTTTGTCTGGTTTACTTCACTTACTATGATAATTTCTAGATCCATCCATACTTTCTAGGTCCATCCATATATATATATATTATCCATCCATATATATAGGCTTTCCCTGGTAGCTCAGTGGTAAGGACTCTGCCTGCCAATGCAGGAGACACAGATTTGACCCCTGAGTTGGGAAGATCTCCTGGAGAAGGAAATGGCAACCCTAAGTATTCTTGCCTAGGAAATCCCATGGAAGAGGAGCCTGACGGGCTACAGCCTATGGGGTCACAAAAGAGTCAGACACTACTTAGCAACTAAACAACAACATATGTATACCACATCTTTATCCATTCATCGGTTGATGGATACAGATGAACCCATCAATAACCCATCAATAAGGTTGCTTCAGTGTCTTGGCTACTGTTCATTAGTGCTGCAATGAACATTGGGGTGTATGTATTTTTTCAAATTATAGTTTTTTCCAGATATATGACAAGGGATGGGATCACAGCATTATATGGTAACTGGCTGCACCAATTTATATTCCTACCAACAGTGTAAGAGTGCTCCTTTTTCTCCACACCCTTTCCAGCATCTAATGTTTGTAGACTTTTGATGATGGCCATTTTGACAGAGTGAAGTGATACTTCATTGTGGTTTGAATTTGCATTGGTCTGATAATTACTGATACTAAACATTTTTAAAATCTGCCTATTGGTTATCTCTATATGTCTTCTTTTGGAGAAGGCAATGGCACCCCACTCCAGTACTCTTGCCTGGAAAATTTCATGGATGGAGGAGCCTGGTAGGCTGTAGTCCATGGGGTCGCTAAGAGTTGGACACGACTGAGTGACTTCCCTTTCACTTTTCGCTTTCATGCATTGGAGAAGAAAATGGCAACCCACTCCAGTGTTCTTGCCTGGAGAATCCCAGGGACGGGGGAGCCTGGTGGGCTGCCGTCTATGGGGTCACACAGAGTCGGACACGACTGAAGCGACTTAGCAGCAGCAGCAGCAATGTCTTCTTTGGAGAAATGTCTTTTAGATCTTTTGCCCATTTTTTGATTAGGTTGTTTGTTTCTGTGCCTCTGAGCTATGTGAGCTCAACAAAACAGTATATTGTTAAAAGACATTAAACAAAAGAACATTAAAATCACTTAACTGTATAGAATTAAATGTCAAATGGCAGTATCATGTATGCACATCCCCTGATGCCAAACTTAGGCTTCCTTCTCAGAATTAATGAAAATTAATTTTGCTTATTCTCATTTCATATCGATAAAATAAAAGTCACATAAAGAAAGAAGATTTATTTTTTTCACTGCTGTATCCTAATGTCCTGAACAGTGCTTTACACTTGGTAAAGGCTTGACAAATATTTGTTGAATGAATAAACAAATTATTTATGGTGTTTATTCAAAAAGACTTGTTGCTATGGATGGTGTATTCTATTTTTACTATAGTTAATTTGTACGTAATATGCTGACAACAGTGGCTGACGATTTGCCTTGTTACAAGAAGTCTTTCAAATAAGAGTTCAGTAAAGAATATTTTTATAAAGACTAGCAACATTATGTGGTACAGGTATCATATAACATATATTCCATTCTAAAGTATTCATATTTGTGACAAAGCGCTAACACTTGAAATACAATATTTAGGATATATTTTAGCAAAAAGAACATACGTTTTTTCCTAAGAAATAAAGAAAATTAACATATACAACTAAATCATCCTTTACCCTTAAATTGTGTTTTCCAAGCCTATAGCCTTTGTTAGTATATATCACTTATAACACAATTTCCCAAAGTACAATGTACATATCAAAGGATACGTAAGATCTTACTGTTATAGGAATAAGCTTTTTTCTTTTCCTTTAATAGTAACATTTATTTTAATGTACTAAGGAAAATGTAACTAGTGCATGAAATCTATTTTTTATTGATACCAAATTGATTTAAGTACATTTAAGTAAAAATGAATTCATTTGATTTAAAGAAAGATACTAAGTAAATAGTTGTGTAAGAGGATATAGTAAAGACCATAATAATGCCCCTTGGATGAGTGAAAATGGGGGGCTCTGACCTTCATTCTTGCTTGGAACGAGACACATCCTGCATCCTTACGAGGACCTTCTTACAGGACTGGAGTCTGTTGCTTTACCACCTTCACCAGTTAGGCTTTCACATGGTAGAATGGCTTCTAACCTTCTCAGACTCAAGGCTTCTATTTTATAGCACATAATTTATAATGTCCTCCTGTACTATTTTGATAGGAAGTCCATAGCCTACTTGTTCACATAAATTAAAAAAAAAAAATCAATCCAAGGTCCTGGCAGTATTATAAAGCAAAAAGACAAGACAAGCCACATTGAATGAAAACATTACATAATGTTTTCATATGTAAATGCCCAGGGATAACCTCCTTAGAAGGCACCACGATGTAGTCAGATACTGCACCCACATGCCAAATCGCTGTGAATGATTCTGTGAATGTAGCTACTACTAGAGACTGCAACAAGTGTGTTATATCAGTAACACAACCCATTACTGTAAGCAGTCTTGCCACTGGTGATTTCCTGAGAACAACTGCTGATAAAGTCCTGTCCACCTCTCCCTGCCAAAATTACATTCCTCCCTTAATTTGCATGGTAGTTGCATTCCTGACAAGGGAATATTAAGCTATATTGTAAAGCACAAACTATTAATTTGTACTTTACATATAAGCACAAAAGAATACTTTGTGCTTATATGGAAAACAAGGAAACAGGGTTAAGTTCTAGGTTCAGATAATTAGTTATAAGCAGAATTTTCACCTCCATGGGTACCTCAGTAGGCATTGAAAATTTGGAACAAGATACCGGACAACTCTTTGATGTGTGGAACTGTCCTGCACACTTCAGGACTCCCAGCATTCCTGGCTCCCGTCCTCTAAATTCCATTCAGCCTCTTTCTGGCGTTGTGACATTCAAAAATGCCCCCCAACGTTTCCCAAGTGCCTTCCATTTTGATCTCATAAATCCAGTAGCACTCGAGTTTAGTTGTTTCTTAAGCTCTTCACTGCTGACTAACAGGTAGTTATTAATCCAATTTGAGTTTTGTATTTATCAGTGATAGCATTTGGTTCTAAAGTATCTTAAATATGAAACATTTAGCTCTATGGCTTCTAAAATGATTATAAAAGTATTCTATTTTATTATAATTATAGTTTTATTGATTGTGGCTTGTTAACGACAAAGTTTGTTGGCTTAAAGTTGGTAAAGTATTTTTACAGTAACTTTCAGAAAGTTTGGTTGCTTTTAAGAAAAATATTTCAGAATTGGAGCTCCTGAAAGAATCTGAAATTCAATATAGCTAGAAATCCGTTTACTGAAAATCAGATACTTTCTGAATTATCTAAGCCTCCTAGGGCTGCAGATTTTGACAGCATAGCTTTAAAAAGCAGATTCTTGGCATAATTTTGAGTGGATTTTGATCAAGTCATGCTGAGAAATTTGCAACTGCAGCATTCATTGGGTTGTACAAGAAAGAGAAAAAATAAAGTTAATGAAAACTTTCCAGGGTGAATGACCTTAAACTTAACTGAACTTCTGAACTTCACGCCCTATTGTGATCTTTCTGACACTATGAGGAATTGCTCCGCAGGGTCTCCAGAGCGCACAACCCTCACTTTTCATTCTTAAACAGTGTGAAATCTGTCAGCCCAACCAGGTCATCAAGAGGGCAGACTGTGGCTTGTCATTACCAGAGGGATGTTCTCTAGGACTCTGAAGAAGCTGGGCAGATTTTGGTTTTTACTGAGAGTTTGAGCCCGGCATTTTAAGAAAGAGGCTGATTTCCATACATTGGGAAAGCTGGCTTAGCACATATGCTTGAAAAAGAAGAACATATCCTACACAAGCTACCAGGCTTCCCTGGTGGCTCAGACGGTAAAGAAAGTTTCTGCAATGCAGAAGACCCAGGTTCGATCCCTGGGTCGGGAAGATCCCCTGGAGAAGGAAATGGCAACCCATTCCAGTATTCTTGCCTGGATAATCCCGAGGACAGAGAAGCCTGGTGGGCTACAGTCCATGGGGTTGCAAAGAGTTGTACATGACTAAGTGACTAACACACAAGCTGTCAAAGTAATGATTTGACATTCATTTCATTAATTCTTTAGAAAGCGTATCATTGAAAACAACTAACAGAGGTTTATTTGCAGTAAATGGAGAATTTAAAACACTTTCCTCAGTAAAGATAGAACCTGATTTTTTTTTTTAATTAATTCTATTATGGGAGTCAAAGAAACAATATCAGTTACTGAGATGGGTGGGAACTCTTAGATGTCTCCTGTTCTTCTTGTTCTAGCTCTTTGTTGTGTTGGTTTTTTTTTTAAACCTAAGTTCCTAAGTTCCTTAAAATTTTGGTATGCTGCTTCTCTGCTTATAAACTTGAAATAGGGATAACTATTATTAGTTCATTTTTTTTTTTTAATTGGAGAACTGGATCCTCTGGGTCAAAATTACCAAATCAATGATGTTTTCTTTGACTTTCATACCTTCTTTAATTCACTCCATTGCGTTAAATGCTCGGGATTAAAAGATCAATCAGATCAGATCAGATCAGTCGCTCAGTCGTGTCCGACTCTTTGCGACCCCATGAATCGCAGCAAGCCAGGCCATAAGGCATCCTAAAGGAAATCAGTCCTGGGTGTTCATTGGAAGGACTGATGTTGAAGCTGAAACGCCTATATTTTGGCCACCTGATGCAAAGAGCTGACTCATTTGAAAAGACCCTGATGTTGGGAAAGATTGAAGGCAGGAAGAGAAGGGGACGATAGGGGATGAGATGGTTAGATGGCATCACCAACTCAATGGACGTGAGTTTGGGTAAACTCCAGGAGTTGGTGATGGACAGAGAGGCCTGGTATGCTGCGGTTCATGGGATCGCAAAGAGTCGGACACGAGCGAGTGACTGAACTGAACTGAAGGCATAGCTCCTACCCTCAAGGAACTAACAGTTCAGCGGTGAGAACAAGTAAATATGGCAATTCTGATACAAATGAATAATTGCTTTGCTAAATATAGTTGGAGGTGGGGTTGGCTGTGGGAACCCAGCACAGAACACCAGCAACCGCCGAGAAGGATGGAAAAGACTTTTCACCATCCTCCATCTCTTCTCTCAGCCTCTCCACCCCAACTTCCAGCTCTCCCCAAAGTAGAGAGTGCTCCTCTGAGATAGAACCCCAAGCTTTAAACTGTTTCTTCTGCCCCTTCCATCAGAATCTGTATGTTTGATATTGCCTATCTAATTGCAAACTAAGTCAAGCTAAGATATTCATTGATTGGTTAAGTAACTTTTTCCAGATGATGTTTGCATTCTGACTGCAATTGCCTTACACATTCCACTAATCTCTTTGTTGAATATGCTCCATGTGGATTAATTTTGGTTTATCAGAACTGGAGAACCAAGGCTTGAGCCTGGTGATCTCACTCTAGACCAAAGGCTTTTCCCTTGGAATTACACTTTTTTGGGAAACTTTTAATTTTATATTGGAATATAGTTTAATATAGATTAGCAATGTTGTATTAGTTGCAGGTGTACAGCAGTGATTCACATATATATACATATATATGTATGTACATGTATATATTCTTTTTCAAATTCTTTTCCGAAGAATTGGTTGTTATTAATACATAACATTAAGCAGTGTTCCCTGTGCCATACAGTAGGTCCTTGTTGATTACCCATTTTAAATATAGCAGTGTGTGCATGTCAATCCTAAACTCCCTAACTGTCCCTTCCCGCCAAACTACCCCCCAGGTAAGTTCGTTCTCTAAGTCTGTGAGTCTGTTTCTGTTTTGTAATTAACTTCATTTGTATCATTTTTAAGATTCTGCGTATAAGTGATATCACATGGTATTACACTTTTTTTTTATCACGGTCTGTAGGTTCTGCCTAGCTTGACCACCCCTCTGGCTGAGTCTCCAAGTAGAGTAGTGTTAACATGGCTCACCTGCATAAGATGGAACAAGAACCTGACAAGCTAACATGTCTCTAGCTGCTCCTAGAGACCCCAGGCACACTAGCTGCCTGTTAGAAGGGCAGTTGGGGGTCCCAAGAGAGTGCAGTATCACCCTCCCAAGCCAGGCTAACGGTTTTAGACTATTATTGCTGTGGAGGAACAGGAGTGAGCTTCCTTCTTGACAGGGAAGTCTTTAAAAGAAGAGGCCATGTCTTCATAATTTCTGCACCTCCAGTACCACCCAGTGTCTAGACCAAAGTAAACCCTTATTTGGGGATTCCCTGTAGCTCAAATGGTAAAGAATCTGCCTGCAATGCAGGAGACCTGGGTTCAGTCCCCGGGTTGGGAAGATCCCCTGGAGAAGCAAATGACAACACACTCCAGTAATCTTGCCTGGAGAATCCTCCTGGACAGAGAAGCCTGACGGGCTCAGTCCATGGAGTCACAAAGAGTCAGACATGACTGAGTGACTAACACTGCTGCTACTAAACCCTTATTTAATGTTTAGAGAAAGAAAGGAAGGAAGGAAGAAGGAAAGGGAAGAGATGGAGACAGAAGGAAAGATGAGCTATTGAGATGATTGAGGACAGATTTTCTCTGGATCTCTCCAGCTGAATTTCTCTTAACTGAATTGATTCCATAGCCATCACCCCTTCCTTCAGGCACAGCAGTTAAACTCTTCACTCTGAGCTGTCTAGGGCTAATGAGCAAAGAAGACAGAAGGAAGATAAACCTCAGCCCAGACACTTCATATACTACTTATTTGTGCATTTCTATGTCATTCTACTTTGACTCCTTGCCTAGTGCATCTCCACAACTTCTTGAGCAGGTCTTTCTACAGCTCTAGCAAGTTAAATGTATATTCACTTTTTTTTTTAAGGTACAGGCCTCTATAAGCTTGTTTTTAGAGCTCTGTGGTTCTATAGTCCTGAAAATAGAAACATATTTCTGACCGACCACTCTACCCCTGAGGTGAATCATCTGGAAGGACATGCAAGACCCAGTCCATTACCAGGAAGAACACAACCTCACTGTAGGAAATCCCAAACCCATGTGGCATTCAGAGGGTGAGGCAACACGGTCCTTACATTTCTTCTCAGATTGGCCTTAACAGTAGAGACACCTCCATTGAGTGCTTGTATGTCTCTCTTCTTCTGATCTCCTTCATTCCTTTTCTCCTGCTCTGTCCACTGGTCCTCGCCACTCTTCCCCTTCCCTTCCCTACCTCTCAGGTGCCATCTTGCCTTCTGACTCCATCCAGGGCAAGGGGCAAGTGAATCATCCCAGGATTTCCCTGGAGGACCAGTGGCTAAGACTTTGCTTTCCACTGCAGCGAGTGTAGGCTCAAACCCTGGTCAGGGAGTGAAGATTCCACATGCCTTGAGGTCAAAAAACCAAGCATAAAACAGGAGCAGTATGGTAACAAATTCAATAAAACTTTAAAAATGGCCCACATCCATAAAAAAAAAAATGAATCATCACATAATCTTTTTCTTGCTCATATTTTCTACTTTATGTGATAATTTCTAGGCATTTTTATGTTGAAATATGCCTTTCCCATCATAGCTAAAGTAGAAACAAAAGTAGTGAAGATGGTAAAGAGAGCATTCTACCACCTTCCTGTGGGTAGATGAGGGCAGAAACACTGTCTTGAAAATTTTGTGTATTCAGGTACACAGTACCTTGTGTACCTACACAGAGAAGGTGCTCAGTGAATAGTTGTAAATGGAGCCTTCCCAGTATTTATGACACTGCTTAGATCTAAGCACTAAGAGAGACTCAGGGAAAAAAAAAAAAAACCAACCAACTCATGCTTAAAATACTTTATTTTCATTCACTGACAGCTACCAAAGAATATTATATATTTATTAAATAACCATTGCCTATTAGAATATTATTTAACATTTTAGAGAAAATTAGAAATATTTAGAAAACACATACAAGATAGATGAGTTTTCTAGAGGAAAGAAAGCTGGAGAAAAGGAGAGAAATCCCACAGGCCATGTGAAACAAATAGGATTACACTCTCAGATCACATCTTGATCAGCAGACACCGTTCAGGTAAAAATCTTAGGAGACTTTAAGGCCCGGCTTGGAAATGGTTAAACACGAGGCCAGTGTGCATCCTGTCACAGTTTTATTTTGAGCAGCCTGTTTGCCCAAGTACCTCCCACTCTTTCCCTTCCCCAGAAACGGCCGCTCTGTTCTATGTACACAACAAAAATGTTAGTCTTTTCCAAAGCTTGAGGTACTAACCAATGTCTGCGAATTTCTTTGTGTAATAACATAATAATCAAATCACATTAAGTCAGTGTCAGTAATACATGTGTTTTCAATTTTAAAACCCACAAGTGATTTATTATTCACCTCCCAATATTCCATTTGTACATTTAGTGAGAGAAACAGGAAAGTTACATACATAGAATCACTTCCAAGTTTTGCTATGAAGTTATTTCTCTGGTTGTTCTCTAGTTATTTTACTGACTCTCTTTCAATATTAGCACTATTTCTCACTCTGACATTCCTGTTCAATGATACTGATTTTAATCTTCAACCTTTACATTTTTACTGTTTTTAAAACACTTGTATTTATGAATTGCACTGAAATGTCCTTTTCTTGCTTTTGTTTTGCTATACTTTTTTAAAAGGAAGGAAATCTGAGATTCCATGAGTATTCATACATCACTGTACCTCAGGGAAAATAAGGTCCCATGCTAGACTGTCACATGCCCCCTATTCTTTGTCCTTTTCTATTCTATAAAGAACAGAATATAATGAACAAAGCATCGTGAAAAATCAGATAGACCTAGGTTCCAGTCCCTGCTCTGCTACTTATGAGTTATGCAGTTCCTGTTCTTCTGCACAGGAGATTACCCTGTTATCTGTTGTGAAACATTTAGTAAACTTTTCTAAAAATCTGTTGCTTCATCTGTAGAAAGTACCTAGTAATACTGACTTCACAGTACCCACTTTTTTGAAAAAATCAAATAAAATGACAAATGTAAACTGTCTTGTAGGTGCTCAATATTTCTTAGTCCCATCAGCCCCTGGCCCCAAGCCCTGTTTTTGCTATAGATAGAATAAATGGAATAGAAGGCCAGGGGTGCTTGTTCTAGATTAAATCCATCAGTTATATCTTTGAGGACAGTTCAGGTACTCATGCAAGTTGACACCAGAATAATCACCTAAAAATTACTTCTCTCTTCTCTAACTCAGTGTGCAAATCTATACTTTCCTTGACCCATGAATGGTATGAGTCTCAGTGGGAATTTGTTCCTTAATGGCGTTACACGTATGATTACACCTAAGATGCCACTATAACCCATAGAGAGCCTTGGGCCATAAGAGACAAATCTCAAAGTGCAGGTAAAATCTCAAGCTCTACTGAACTAGGTGGGTGTTTGCATTTAAAGAGCTATATTCCAACTACATATAATACCCACTTGATTTAATCCATTAAATCAGAGGATTCACTCAGGTGGACTGTAACTCAAGCATCCATTATAACCCATAAAAAGAAAGGAATTCACTCACAATGAACTTCCTTTCCAAAGATAAAACATAAAGGATCCTTTTCTGAAGATTTTTGGAGGTCCACATTCCTACCCAGGTCTCTGCTGATGGACACACTTAGTACTAATATACAACCATTCTAAAGATATATTTACAATGTTTTCAAAAATCCTACAAATTCCAAAAGAAAAAGAAGTTCAAGTTCTTCTACACAGGAGATTACCCTGTAATCTGTTGTATAAAATGAATGAATCTTGTCTGCTCCAGACAATTCATTCTTACTATCAGTTCTGTGGAGGTATGTATGCATCATGAGGAAAATAATGTGCTACAGAAGGTAGGAAAAATAAAAAGTTTCTACCTCAACCAATAATCACCTTACTCCAGAAAGAATGTTCTGTGACAACCTAGAGGGGTGGGATGGGGTGGGAGGTGGGAAGGGGTTCAAGAGGGAGGGGACATATCTATACCTATGGCTGATTCATGTTGATGAATCAGAAACCAACACACTATTGTAAAGCAATTATCCATCAATTAAAAATAAATATTTTTAAAAGAATATGTATATATGTATACATACACAATAGATTATTACTCAGCCATCAAAAAGAATGAAATAATGCCATTTACAGCAACATGAATAGACCTAGAGTTAATCATATCAAATGAAATAAGTCAGAAAGAGAAAGACAAATACCATATGATAGCACTTACATGTGGAATCTTAAAAACTGATATAAATGAACTTATTTACAAAATAGAAATAAATTCACAGACATAGAAAGCAAATTTATGGTTACCAAAGGAGGTAGGGTGAGAGGGGACCAGGAGAGAGAAAGTATGAATTTGGGATTAATATATATACACTACTAGGTATAAAAGAGATAGCCAACAAGGACCTGTGTGTATAGCACAGGGAGCTATAGCACAGATCTTCAGTGTCCTATAATAATCTAAGTAGAAAACAATCTGAAAGAAGGGTAGAGATATGTAATATGTGTCTAACTGAATCACTTTGCTGAACACCTGAAACTAACACAACCTTGTAAATCAACTATACTTTGATTTTTTTAATGGTTAAAAATAATAATAAATAATCACCTATCCCTTCATTCCCTTGTTCAGTGAGCACCTTTTAAGCCAGCCACCACACTATACAGATGTGTGTGTGTGCTCAATCATATCCGACTCTTTGAGACCCCATGGACAGCAGCCCGCCAGGCTCCTCTGTCCATGGGATTTTCCAGGGAAGAATACTGAAGTGAGTTGCCACCTCCCACTCCACGGGACCTTCCTGACCCAGGGATCAAACCCATGTCTCTTGCATCTCCTGCACTGGCAAGCGGATTCTTTACCACTATCGGCACCCACATGGTCCTACTCTAATAGGGCTTATAGTAGTGTGTGCAGCAACGGGCAGGAGAGCTAAGAACACTGGTTATTCCAATCCCAACTGCAAAGCATTAGAGGGACTCACAGAAGATCTGAATGCATCTGACTGGGAAGTGAGGAGGAATTATCTGAGGTGGGCTATTGAAGGGTTAATGGCATTTTGATAGATGGAGATAGTAATCAATTGAGTAATCAGCTGAGAAGTATGGGAATCATACAGAAGCTTGAGGGACTTGGGAGGGGGAAAAAAGCAGCCAGAACAGAGACCTATTTATTTGCAAGGGGACTGGTGGGAGATAAAAATGGGAAAATAAGTTGGCATCAACATTGTAAAGGACCATAAATACCATAAAAATAGTATAAATATAACTATGTAGACATTGGGGAGCCACTGAAGAATTTGAAGCAGGGGGGCTAACATGGTAGGCGTCGTGCTTGAGAAATAAATCTGTCAGTGGTAGGTGAGAGACATTGGAGGGGACAACTGGAGACATTCAGAGGATTACTCCACTCTCCCGGGGTGGGGGTGTAGAATGAGCAGACAGAGTGAACGGCAAGGAGCAGATGTATATTACAACACACGTCTGGAATTTTTATAGTGAAATACAACAATTCAAACACTTAACTCCGATAAAAGACCACACTTATTTTAAATATATGCTGGGAACTAGAGAGTTAACGCAACAGTTTTTAAACCTCTGGAGACTTAGAATCAACTGAAAGTTTGGTCACCTCAATTTGCTCACCACAAACCATTGCCCTCAAAACTTGGGATTTGCTAAACATTTCAAACACTGAGAAGCCGGAGAGTTCAATAAAACCACATTGTGCCTGGCACATATTTCTCCTTTTAAACTAAAGAAACTTGATGCTTACTAATTCATTTAAATTTCATTCAAACTGAGATTTTGAAAAACCTCTCTGTTGCCCAGAGAAATCTTAAGAGCTTATTTTTAAAGGCTTTTCCTTCCTTACAAAAAGGAAATAGTTTTTCAACTATCCCTGAACCCCGGAAGTTAGAGATTCATAATCCATGTGTTGAAGTGGATTTTGGGGTAGGCAAAATAATAGACTAGAAACAGCACATTTTACCGTAAACCAGTTCATTGGATGGTTGAGGAGGACAAGGATTTTGACCCTCTTAAACACTTCCTGAGCACGTTTTCTAAAGGCGAGGCAGCAGGTGTGGATACGGTGAACTGAGGAAAGAGTTCATTCTGTTCTATGACTCATAGCAGCCATATTGGTTTTCTCTTCACTGTCAAGAGCATAAAAGAGAAATGGCAATTTAAAAAAGTAAATGTTAAAAAGTAGAACTAGAGAAACAATTCTCTTTGCCTTAAAAACTCCTCTTCCTCCACTTCCTCCCACTCAATGGCAGTGTTGAAGCATAGCTCTTCTTCAAGTGACAGCCATCAAGAAGTCGTGAGTATTTGTTGTACATAGAAGAACTAATGACATGGGGCTTTACTACATCTCTGTTCAGAACCTGCATTTAGGAAACTTAAAATAACTTAGTTCCTTTTAACTCAAATTGATTTTCCAACTTCAAGTTAAATTTTAAGGCAATGATGAGTCTTCTTTTGGTTTAGGCTTGTTTTCTTTTTGTTCCTTTCCTCATTTTTTGGTGATTTTGTTATTGTTAATGTTATGTTGTATGCATTTTTGTTTGTTTTCGGATATCACAACTGATTTTCTTATTATCCTGTTAAAGACCTTAGAAAATTCCCCAGATGCTAAGGAATTTCATTTCTATTTTAACTCAATCAAATTGCTCTAGGATTTCAGAGCTCATTTGTACTGACTTTGTCTTAAATATCAACCCATGTGAGGACAGTCTCCACACTTGATATTATAGGACAAGTAATGTCTTTGTTTGTCCTTAGTTTCTAAGTGCCATTTTCTGACTGCTGGTAATATGAACAGGAAAAATAAACGAATATGGTCATTTATGACCACTGATGACTTTTGAAAGACCAGAATAGACATAGTATTCTCTTTTCTGTTCCTCTCCTTTTTAAAATATTTAATACCCTCTTCATCCATTTTGGTCACCCCTACCCCCATCTCTGGCAACCACCAATCTGTTCTCTGTATTTATGACCCAGATTAGATTCCACATATAAGAGAGATTATATGGCGTTTGTCATTCTCTGACTGATCTTTTTTCACTTAGATAATGCCCTCAAAGTCCATTCATGTTGTTACAAATGGTGAAACCATTTATTGAAGAGACTCTTTTCCCTATTATATACCTTTAGCTCCTTTGTCATAAATTTATTGACCATGTATACGAAGGGTTTATTTCTGAGCTCTCTATTCTATTCCACTGATCTATTTGTCTGTTTTCATGCCAATATCATACTATGCAATTACTATAGCTTTGTAAAATAGTTTAAAATCAGCCAGTGTGATGCCTCCAGATTGGTTCTTCTTTGTCAAGGATGTTTTGGTTATCTAGGTTCTTTTGTGGTACCATGAAAATGTTTGGATTATTTGTTCTATTTCCATGGAGGATGTCACTGGAATTTTGATAGGAATTGCATTGAACCTGTAGGATATTTTGGGTAGAATTTTTTACAATATTAATTCTTCTAATTGATGAGCACAGAATATTCTTCCATTTATTTGTCTTCAATTTTTTTTATTAATGTCTTATAGTTTTTAGTATACAGATCTTTCACCTCCTTGGTTAAATCTATTCCTCAGCATTTTATTCTTTTTAATGTAATTGTATCTGGGGTCATTTTCTTAATTTCTCATTCTGATAGTTTGTTATTAGTGTATAGAAAGGCAACAGATCTTCGTGTATTCATTTTTTATCTGACAACTTCACTAATATAAATTATTCAAAGAGTTTTTTGATGGAGTCTTTAGGGCTTTCTATATATATCATGTATCAATATCATAATATTGTTGTTATATTTTAAAGATTTCTTGGCATCTGGTTCTTTTATGAAGAAATGGAGACTTTAAAGTCTAGAGATACTAATCTGTGAAAGCTGGGATTTGACTAAAGCCATTACAGCCCAGCCTGAATTATAAATTATGAGATTTGCTGTGTATTGTGTTCAGTCGCTCAGTCATGTCTGTCTCTTTGTGACCACGTGGACAGTAACCCACCGGGCTTCTCTGCCCATGAAATTTTCCAGGCAAGAATACTGGAGCAGGTTGCCATTTCCTACTCCAGGGGATCTTCCAAACCCAGGGACTCAACCCGCATCTCTAACATCTCCTGCATTGACAGGTGGGCTCTTTACCACTAGTGCCACCTGGGAAGCCCATGAAATTTCCTAAAAGCACATGAAAATAGATTGAAGTCTTTAATACTTCAATTGTAGGTTGAAGTGAGCACTAGTCTCATTTAGCACTTTGTCAAGAAAACTAGAAGTCCATATTATACATTTTTTAAATACATTGATATTATTTTCTACATATTATCTCTTTACTGGTTTTTTTTCACTAGTCTACTTAAAAATTTTATCTATAGGGCAACTGCACCATAGCATAGGTTGTTTCAATCTTAAAACCCTCATGAATGCTTTCAAGAAAATTGCCATCCTGGATAACTCTACTAACCTTCCAACTTTGCAGGAATCCTAAATCCTAAAATGGTGAGAATTGGCTATACAAAAGAAGTGTTATACTGTAAACCTGCTATTTGTGTTTCAGGACTCCTAAAATCACACTAATTAGCTTTTTTCATCTTTTTTAAAACCACATATTTAAAACTAGAATTTCAACCTGATTTCTCCAAGGCTTATCATTCTTGAACTCAGAACTAGAGCACAGATACAGCAAAATTATTTAATTCCATCATCATATATTTAACACCTATATGCTGCAGGATAATGTGAAATTTCAAAGAAAACTACAGGAATCTGGCCTCTGAGACCTTATCGTCTAGTAAGAAAGTCAAATGTGTAAATGAGAGTAAATTTGCTATCACACAGGGCACAGTGTTCAGGTGGAGGTCAGTCACAGGAATGGCAGCGGCAGGAGCACCTGGTCTCTGGAACTGCATGTGGGGGGTTGAGAAGATGATTTCAAAAGCTAGTGTATAAATGTAAGTTTTAGGATCGTACACTTTACAAATCAGCTGGTTATTTTAAATGGTACTTGATAATGATGTTTCTATAAACTAATTGAAAGAATGGATTCAAATTACAACAACAAACTTTGTATGGGGCTTCCATTATTAGCAAGATTATACACTAGATACAAGGAGTTACAACATTTGATAAGATGCTTTCTAACCTTGAGGAGTAATAAGTTTATACCAATATCTCTTTAGTACAAGACATATTAAAATTCTGTAAGAAAAAAATATGAAAAGTATTTGAATAGCCACTAACTCAGCAAGGAATTTCATTATAATTATTAAAACATAGTGATTATATAATTATATAATAATTATCAGATCAGATCAGTCGCTCAGTCGTGTCTGACTCTTTGTGACCCCATGAATCGCAGCATGCCAGGCCTCCCTGTCCATCACCAACTCCCGGAGTTCACTCAGACTCACGTCCATCGAGTCAGTGATGCCATACAGCCATCTCATCCTCTGTCGTCCCCTTCTCCTCTTGCCCCCAATCCCTCCCAGCATCAGAGTCTTTTCCAATGAGTCAACTCTTCGCATGAGGTGGCCAAAGTACTGGAGTTTCAGCTTTAGCATCTTCCTTCCAAAGAAATCCCAGGGCTGATCTCCTTCAGAATGGACTGGTTGGATTTCCTTGCAGTCCAAGGGACTCTCAAGAGTCTTCTCCAACACCACAGTTCAAAAGCATCAATTCTCCAGCGCTCAGCCTTCTTCACAGTCCAACTCTCACATCCATACATGACCACAGGAAAAACCATAGCCTTGACTAGATGGGCCTTTGTTGGCAAAGTAATGTCTCTGCTTTTGAATATGCTATCTAGGTTGGACATAACTTTCCTTCCAAGGAGTAAGCATCTTTTAATTTCATGGCTGCAGTCACCATCTGTAGTGATTTTGGAGCCCAGAAAAATAAAGTCTGACACTGTTTCCACTGTTTCCCCATCTATTTCCCATGAACTGATGGGACCAGATGCCATGATCTTCGTTTTCTGAATGTTGAGCTTTAAGCCAACTTTTTCACTCTCCACTTTCACTTTCATCAAGAGGCTTTTTAGTTCCTCTTCACTCTCTGCCATAAGGGTGGTGTCATCTGCATATCTGAGGTTATTGGTATTTCTCCCGGCAATCTTGATTCCAGCTTGTGTTTCTTCCAGTCCAGCGTTTCTCATGATGTACTCTGCATATAAGTTATATAAACAGGGTGACAATATACAGCCTTGACGAATTCCTTTTCCTATTTGGAACCAGTCTGTTGTTCCATGTCCAGTTCTAACTGTTGCTTCCTGACCTGCATACAAATTTCTCAAGAGGCAGACCAGGTGTTCTGGTATTCACATCTCTTTCAGAATTTTCCACAGTTTATTGTGATCCACACAGTCAAAGGCTTTGGCATAGTCAATAAAGCACAAATAGATGTTTTTCTGGAACTCTCTTGCTTTTTCCATGATCCAGCCGATGTTGGCAATTTGATCTCTGGTTCCTCTGCCTTTTCTAAAACCAGTTTGAACATCAGGAAGTTCATCGTTCACATATTGCTGAAGCCTGGCTTGGAGAATTTTGAGCATTACTTTACTAGCATGTGGGATGAGTGCAATTATGTGGTAGTTTGAGCATTCTTTGGCATTGCCTTTCTTTGGGATTGGAATGAAAACTGACGTTTTCCAATTCTGTGGCCACTGCTGAGTTTTCCAAATTTGCTGGCATATTGAGTGCAGCACTTTCACAGCATCATCTTTCAGGATTTGGAATAGCTCAACTGGAATTCCATCACCTCCACTAGCTTTGTTCGTAATGATGCTTTCTAAGGCCCACTTGACTTCACATTCTAGGATGTCTGGCTCTAGGTCAGTGATCGCACCATCGTGATTATCTGGGTCAGGAAGATCTTTTTTGTACAGTTCTTCTGTGTATTCTTGCCACCTCTTCTTAATATCTTCTGCTTCTGTTAGGTCCATACCATTTCTGTCCTTTATCGAGCTCATCTTTGCATTAAATGTTCCTTTGGTATCTCTGATTTTCTTGAAGAGATCCCTAGTCTTTCCCATTCTGTTGTTTTCCTCTATTTCTTTGCATTGATCGCTGAAGAAGGCTTTCTTATCTCTTCTTGCTATTCTTTGGAACTCTGCATTCAGATGTTTATATCTTTCCTTTTCTCCTTTGCTTTTCACTTCTCTTCTTTTCACAGCTATTTGTAAGGCCTCCCCAGACAGCCATTTTGCTTTTTTGCATTTCTTTTCCATGGGGATGGTCTTGATCCCTGTCTCCTGTACAATGTCACAAACCTCATTCCATAGTTCATCAGGCACTCTGTCTATCAGATCTAGGCCCTTAAATCTATTTCTCACTTATTAGTACAATAATTATCAGATTATGTGATTTATTAATAATGTTATTTTAAATATTCAGTAGAATTAGTGCTCTGAAAGTATTGATGTTAAATTTATGAAGTCAAATCTCCATGTTTGCTAGAAGCAAGTTCCCACTTAAACATAAAGCATTCTTTGTTCTCAGAACCACCTGAGCTACCTCTGTACCAATTACTAATTATTCAAATTCTGGAAATATTGGGTTGGCCAAAAAGGCCGTTCAAGTTTTTCTGTAAGATGGTGTGGAAAACCCAAATGGGCTTTTTAAACCTAATAGTGGATACAGACATTGTTGGAGGAACTATGTATACAGTTGACAGAAACACCCTCATCATATAGGTGAACTTATAGCTTTTCTTTAACCCCAGATATTATTTCTAGGTTTAAGATTTCTCCTAGTACCAAAATGTATCAGCCCCTGTAAAGAGAAGATGCCATAGAGAAGGTACTCAAAATGAAAATAATTTTTATTAACATTTTTTGCACTTAAGCCAATCCCAGCTTGTGAAATTTGAAAATTACCATATGAGCAGTGCCAATATAAACTTCATAACCCTAAAATTAGTGTCTAAATAGTGCAGAAATGTGTTAATATGTACAATTTGTGAAATTTGTAAGAGAACAAGCAAGCAGAAAACGACTTTCACAGTCAGAGTCAATGCGTACATAGATTAGGCAGTGAGGCCTTCTGGAGCAATGTTTTGTAACTTCCAAATGAGAATATGGGGACCCATAGCCCATTAAACTACAAAATCCAAACAGAAAGCACCATTAGGATAGCTGTGAATGCCTTTAAATCAAGTTTTTTAATTCTATAAAAGTATTGAATAAACCCAGTATTTTCTTATTACACATTTTGTTAAGATTCTTTAAAATTTTGCAAGTTGATTTTAACTGAAAGTGTCGTGTCCAACTCCTTGCGACCCCATGGACTGTAGCCCACCAGGCTCCTCTGTCCATGGGGATTCTTCAGGCAAGAATCCTGGAGTGGGTTTCTGTTCCCTTCTCCAAGGTATCTTCTCGACCTAGGGATCGAACTCAGGTGTCCTGCACTGCAGGCAGAGTCTCTACCTACCATCTGAGCCACCAGGGAAGCCTGATTTTAATGAAGCTATCTTCCAAATTTAGCCTAGCCAATCATTTAAATTTCTGTCCAGAAATGCCTATCACTGTACTCCTAATAATCAAAACAAAAATATGCTACTCACTGAAAGTCCTTTTGGAAATAAATGTTTCAGGTCTTATTTAATAACAGTATAACACATATCAACGCTTCCAAAGCCAATGCCTAGGATTATTATACAGCATGGTGATTTATTCACAGGTTGTTCTTTATATGAATTTTTTCTCCCAACTATACTTTCAGTTTATATCCTAGTTTTCTATTCTATTATCTCACAGCACAAAGTGCTCCCTAAATGACAGTTGATAACTGTTGATAAGTTATTAACATAAGTTGATAACAGTTGATAAGTTATTAACATTATTTTAAAATAAATTTATTTTCTTTCATTATTGAATCTCTTCAAGAGAGCTACCTTAAAGATTTTTTTCATTTAGCTTTATGAATGTCTTCATGTAAGAAAATGAAACTTTATCATTTTCATAAATGTTCACCCAGTATCACTTCTGAATTATTCTCTCATATATTAAAGAACAACTCAGAGAGCAGTGCTATATGGATACTTATGACATGCCTTTGTATTTTAGAAAATATGGGCCACCAACAAATACTGTATCTTGGCAGATACCTACCTGCCCATCTCAGACAGTAAGTAAGAATTTGCACAAATAAAGAATACACATTAAACCAAATGATTCCAAAACGTTGACATCAACATTCAAAACATTCAACATCATGATGAATGATGTTATATGCTATTAATGTATTTTTTAACCTACACACTACCATAAAAAATTAACTATGAGAAGGTTTTATGTATAGATTTATTTTAATATTTAACATTTTTCACATTATTTGAGCTTCTGCTGCAAAGATGCAAGACAGGGCCAAAACTAGGCTGGGGCAAGTCAGGCCCTTACCTCAGCTGCAAAATTTTAGAAGGTACCAAATAATTCAGTAATTAAGATATTTTATTTTTAACATAATATTTTCAAAATAAAAATTAAGAACAAAAAATATCAAAAATGAAAATAAAAATTGAAAGAGATCCACATTGTCATGTTAATAGACTATCACCATTTTGACTACAAGGGTAAAAAAATGAGAGAGTCTTGCTGTTTTCCTCTTTTCTTTAAGGCAAAAATGGCTTCTCAGCTCATAGCAACAGGAGATTAGCAATATTTTAGTCAAAATGATAATTTTGGTGACCAGAAATTATCTCTTATCACCTGTATTTACTGTATGTAACAAGTGTCATTATCTATGTAACAAGCTACGAATCCACTTAAAATATCTCACATGGAAAGGTGAATGAAAGTTTACCAAGAAACAATCCATAATTTCAATTTGCTACGTTTGTGTCATATTTCCATAATCCAAGCTTAAATTGTTTGCTTCTGATTCTATTATATAAACACAGGCATGCTATCAGCCACAAGGGAGATTTTCTTCTAGTATTTTAGAATGGGAGGATTTTCATAGACTACCAAAAAAAGGAATAGACCACTGTACGGATATTTCCTTTCAGGTTTATACGTAACACAGAAATAATTAATTTCATTTATTTACCAACACACTTTATTTCATTCTATATAGTTCAATATAGAAATATCACCACATTTCTTTTTTTTTTTTTTAGAAATATCACCACATTTCTTTGCTCCCAAACGTGGCAAAACTCCTTGAAAGCTGAATATACTCCATGTCATTATGTCAGATTTGTCCCTTCCCATTCTTTCTCTTCTTAGACTCTTTATTATATAATAATGTCAGAATTATAGGGAATTTGTGCAAATGAAACAAAGAACATTCGTAGTCCCTTTACCCGGATGCACGAGTTGTATTTTGCTTTATTTGCCTCGCTGCTACTTTCTTCATAATCACTTGAGAAGTTGTTGTACACATCATGCCCCTTTATCCCTAAATATTTCAACATGTATTTTCTAAGAACAAGGGATTCTTCCATGTAACCACAGTTCAATTGTCAAAGTCAAGGCATTTATAGATAGGATATTATTATCTCATATAGAAGTCCATATCCCAGTTTTACAAATTGTCCTACTAATGTCATTTATGGAATTGGGTTTTTTTTTTGATCCAGGATCCAGTTCAGAGCCGTGCATTGCATTAAGCACACTGTTATCTGTGTATCCATTATTATGAAACAATACCTGGGTTCTCTTTGTCTTTTATGAAGTTGATATTTTTTAAGAGTTTAAGCAGAGGCATATATATACCTGTGGCTGATTTGTGTTGCTGTATGGCAAAAGCCAACACAATATTGTAAAGCAGTTATTCTCCAATTAATTAATTTTTTAAAAGAGTTCGGACAGATTGTTTACTTGAAGAATATGCTTCAGTTTGGGTTTTCCTGATGTTACCTCTTTTGAGGGGTGGGATGTACCTCGGGGCAGGACCACTGCACAGGTGATGTTGTGTCCTCAGTGAATTACGTCAGGCAGAGTAAGATATCAGCTCCTCCTATGACAAGTGATGCTGAAGTTGAATAGTTAGTGAAGATGGTACCTCCTATACATTTGTCCACTAGAAAACTATCCATGTTTTCCTTTCGGATTAATGTCACCTGTGAAAAGATACTCTGATACTATGTAATTATCCTGTTGCTTTTTAAACTTGTACTTAATTTTATTATCTGTTAATGATTTTGGCCTGAATCAGTTATTACTATAAAGGTTGCTATTACTAATAACTCATTGTTTCTTCCACCTTATTGGTCAGAGCTTTCTCTTCCCTTATTTACTTATTTACACACGTCCTTACTATGGGCTGGTGGAGTCTTTCTTTTTTTAGTCAGTGATTTATAATCCACTCTCCTGTTATTCATGCTGAGTTTCAAATTTTTGCATATTTGCTCAGAAAGACCCCCTTCACATTGTCTCCTCTGTCATTTTTCTACGAGCCCGTCATTTTTTGAACTCTCCCTTATTTTCTGGCATTACAAGAAGTCACAGTTCATCTTGTACTCTGCCTGCCCCAGTCTTAGGTTCACACATTGCACCAAGGTTATCGGGCTCCTTTTAGCGATAAATTCTATTTAAATAATAAAATGTGCATGCTAAATGTGCTTGTAGCTACTGGATATTGTTGCTTATAAGCACACAACAAAATGTGCTTGTTTAAGGGCACAGTTCAATGAACTTTGACTGTGAGTGCTGCACTCACAGTCCCTAGGTTAATCTCATCTGACCACTCCCAAATGTATTTCTCAAACCCAGTCTTCTCCCCCAAGCTCTGGATTTTATATCCACTTATTTCTACTAGATATCTTCACCTGAATTTCCAATAGACATCCAAATTCAACATGTATCAAGCTGAAATCCACCCCACACCTGTTCCATCTGCAGCCTTCCCCATCTCAGATGATGGCAGCTCCATTCCCCCAGTTATTCAGGCCAAAAACTTGAAAATATATTCAAAATGTATTCAGAATCCCCCCATGTCAACTCTCTCCATGGCTATCCCTATGGTCTAACCAAACCATCATTTCTTGCCAAGATTATTCCAGTAGGGCCGTAACAGATCTCACTGCATCAAAAGTTTGCTGCTACAATCTTTTCTTAATACAGAGGCCACAGTGACCCTTTTTAAATGCTGTGTTTCCATATTACTCTTCCTCTCAAAACTTTGCAGTGGTTCCATGTTTTACTGAGAGTAGAGCCCAAGTTGTTACAATGGCTTTCAGAGTAAAATTCTCACACACACCTCCACTTTGCTCTATGAACACATCTCTTTCTCCTCTTTTTCTCTCTCTCTACATGCCAGCATCCCAGCCTCACTCCCACTTTGGAATTAGTTGAGCTGGTACCTCTGTAAGAAAGGCTTTTCCCCAGATACCTGCTTGGTCAGCTCCTTCATGTACTCCAAGTTTTGATCAAATCGTAGCCTCTAATGAGGGCAACCTTGGCTATCCCAACACAGAACTCCTGATCCTTTGTCCCTTGCTTTCCTTTCTTCCCCCATTGCACATACCAGCTTCTAACCCATTTTTATAAATTACTTCTTTTTTGTTTATTGCTTATTTTATATCTCCCTTGGCTAGAATGCAAGCTTCTTGAAGATGGGGGTCTTTGTTTTGCTCACTAGAGGACCTAGAACTGAAAGATCTCACCAAGCATCTGGAACAGTGCCTGTCCCTTAGTAACATTTAGTAACACTCAAAACATTTTTTTTTTTTTTGTGGTCTCATTCTACTCATTGCAGGATCTTATTTCCCCAACCAGGGATCAAACCCAGACCTTGCCAGTGAAAATGCCAAATCCCAACCACTGGACCATCAGAGAATTACCTCAAAACATTTTTTAACGAATGAACCTCTTTAACCTGTACTTTGATTGATAAACAGAAATGAGTGAGAACCTATCAGTAGAACTGAGCCCACATTCAATATTGATGTGCGCCTAAGCTCCCAACTTCAGTTTACTGCTCTTATCTCCTTATGGTCTTGTTTACATCTCCCCACACATGAAATCTAAAACCAATTGAAAATAAAAAGAATTTTAAATCAGGTGGCATTTCCAAAAAGCAGTGGGTGTTGTGTGCCCTGAGTTAAGTCTTTGCATGCATAATAAACCCAAGTAACTTTCTGATTTTGGTCATTCCCTGGCCTTGGGGAGCGCCACATTGTAAAAGGGTCATTTTCCATCTATTCCTCTCTTCCAATATCCACTGTGATTTTGAGTTCTATAGAGGAAAAGGGGACATGGGAAGAGGCATGAGGGGAACCAAAATTTCTTTATGTATGAACGGTATGTTTTCCTACTAGGACCATTCAGTTGACTCCAGACCTAAATTTGGCAGCAGACATCACTCATGTGGCTGAGTGATTCATTGAATTTCATCTGAGATGAGACCTACCTTGACAGACATTCAAATAATGTGCTTGGAGTATTTCTGGACAGTCAACAGTCAAGTTTTAAAAGGCACATGTGACAGAAGTATTAAAAGATCTCTACTGACAGGATCAGATTTTTATGGCCACCAGTGAAAGAGAATATACTCTATCAGAAAATAAACACCCTTTTTGCTTCATGTCATGAGAATCTAGGTCACTCTTGTGCTGAGAGTTTTAATTCCTTTGCTGACGATGTTCCTGGGACATTAGGAAACCTTTCCTCGTGTCCAAGCTAGTGTATTCTCAACTCTTCTAATTCAGGTGAAGGATTTCATCAGACTACAGAGCTTGTAGGATGAGAACCTGTTCTAAATTCTGGAACCTCCATTCCAATATAGAAGAATAAAAAAGCATGACTGTTCTTTAACTGTTCTGCATACAGAAGTGTGTAAATTTACTAAGTTTACTAACGTTGTTAAGAAAATGAGGTTTTTAATTCACATTCATGTCTTCCAAAATTAGTCAGAAATATCTCCTTTTAATGAATGTAACATATCAGAAATATCCTTCTTGTTCTAAAAGAATTTCAAATGCAGAGTTACATGGTCTCTATTTAAGAAAGCGTTGAGAGCATCTCTTGGGATTCTCTCCTTTATAATGCACTCTATTTTTACAGAGTGGAGAAAATAGGGCTTTTTAAATGTATAACTTCGGAATTTGATTGCTTTCCACAGATACAACACACTCAGGGGAAATTGGCACCAAGAAAAAGGTGAAAAGACTGTTAAGCTTTCAGAGATACTTCCATGCATCAAGGCTGCTTCGTGGAATTATACCACAAGCCCCTCTCCACCTGTTGGATGAAGACTACCTTGGACAAGCAAGGGTGAGCTAGTTACCCCTCGGTCACTTCATACCAGCCCAGTGGCTAAGAGGATGTGCCTCCCCCAACCCTCCCACCTCCCCTACCTCCACTGGTAGCACCTCACTTTAAGTCCTACTTCGGGGCCCTGAGGAGCTCTGTGCCTCTCAATAGTTACTCAACACATCTGGGCTTTTCCCTTATATATTAATATAAAGTGAGGTTAATAGAAGCACTCTCCTCATAGGGGTGGCACAAAGACCAAATAAAGTAAAGCATGTTTACATGCTTAATAGACTCATATCTAGCACATGCTAGCTATTTTTATTTTTATAAATGTGCAAAACATTTTTGCACAACACTTAGAAAAACAAGGGTTTCCCTTGTAGCTCAGTTGGTAAAGAATCTGCCTGCAGTGCAGAAGACCCGGTTTCGATCCCTGGGTTGGGAAAATTTCCTGGAGAAGGAAATGGCAACCCACTCCAGTATCCTTGTCTGGAAAAATCTCATAAACAGAGAAGCCTGGTGGGCTGCAGTCCATGGGGTCTTTGCAATCCACTCTGGTGGCTCAGAGTGTAAAGAATCTTCCTGCAAGGCAGGAGCCAGGAAAGAATAGTGAAGTGGGTAGCCATTCCCTTCTCCAGGAGATCTTTCTTACCCAAGGATCAAACCCAAGGCTCCTGCCTTGCAGGCAGCTTCTTTACTCTCTGAGCCACCAGAGAAGCTCCAGAAGGAGAGCAAAGCTAAGCTCCCAGCACTGGAGCATCTGACAGCGTTCTCATGGATGCCACGCCTCTCAGCAGCCATCTCCCAAGAAAGACGACACTGAGATATAGGAAGAACCAACAGGCTGGAAATCGGGATATCAGAGATCAAATTTAGCTCTGCCTTTAGAACTGGGTGACCTGGATTAAAAGAGCACTTAAACTGGACTTCACCCAAAACCTACTGTCCCTTTATTTCCTGATGCTGTTGTGAAGTCTTTGTGTGCCATGATGAGGCCTTTGGATTTTATCATAAAACACGGGGAGACCACTCAACAGGAGGTGGGGAAAGAGCTGGTCCTTAGCAGAAGCAGAGCCCATGAGAAGAGAGGAAGGCAGCCACTGGAGCTACAGTGAGGGTAGAGTCAGCGACTACAACTCTGACACCATCTAACTCTAAGCAGGAGGTATTGTTCAAAAGAAAGGTGGGTCAGTGGCTAAGACTCTGTGCTCCCAAAGCAAGGGGCACGGGTTTGATCCCTGATCAGGGAACTATTAATAAGATCCCAAATGCTGCACAGCACAAAGAAAAAAAAGACATAACCAAAGGCTTGAAAACAGGGACTGAATCAGATATTTGTACACCTACACTCATAGCAACATTATTCACAAGACCCAAAAGGAGGAAACAACCCGTATGTGTGCCAGGAAATGAATGGATAAGCGAAGCGTGGTATAATTCATGCAATGGAAGATTATTCAGTAGTCTACATTGGACGATAGGTCTTTAAATTACCCAATATTTTCAATTGCCTACGCTTCAGTTTCCTGTCTGTAACAGTGGTTAATTTCACATTTAGTCCACACTGAGCAGAGTAATTTGCTCATCAATCATCTAGATTTCTTTTTTTTTTTTTAACTTTACTGTAAACCTCCTCCCCTAGGTAGAGACTATAAAACTACAATTTTAACAATTTAAAAATTTTAACTACAATTTTAGCTGTTAAAATTGTATCTATCATGTGTGCTGTACTGTGTACATGCACTGCTCTAAGCTCTTTACGTATATTGCCTTATTTAATCTTCACAACAGCCCTCCAAAGCAATAGTATTATCAGCTATAGTTTCTTTTTTTATTTTTCTTTTAGATAATTGCTTTACAGCATTGTGTTGGTTTCTGCCAAACATCAACACGAATCAGCCATAGGTATAATGGGTGATGGTCCCTCCCACTTACACCTCCCTCCCACCTCCCTTCCCATCCCACCACTCTAGGGGTTTGAGTTCCCTGAATCATACAGCAAATTACCATTGGCTATCTATTTTGCATATGGTAATGTATTAGAAAATTGAAATACAGAGAGGCTAAGCAATTTACCCAAGGTACCACAGCCAGTAAGACATGCGGCTGTCATGGGATGTGGCAGTCTGATTCCAGAACCTATCCCTTCAACACTGTGATTATTAGGGAGTGGAGTAAGATTTGTTTTACTACAAACCAGTTGTACATAGATAGTAGTAGGCTACTATTTTCAACTGTTTAATTCTTTAATTCACTGTGTCTCAAAGTAAATGTTTGGGTCTCCAATATGATTCATCTGAGTGGTGTTTTTGTTTGCCTTTTCAGCACATGCTCTCCAAAGTGGGAATGTGGGACTTTGACATTTTCTTGTTTGATCGCTTGACAAACGGTAAGTCACCCAAAAGAATTTTCACTAAAATACACACCATAAAATGGGATTAATTTTGTGAAAAACAAAATTTATTTTTAAACACTGTTATTCTTTACTTCTTTCTTTTCCCACGTTCATAAATCTACAGCCATCCTAGAAGGGCCAGGGCAAAGGGAAATTCGTTCAGATGAAGAATAAGGGTTGAATTTGGACTTCAAATCTTAATACAATTTCCTTCTGGTCTTGATGACTCCAAAAGCATTTAAAAAGCACAGATTAGATCTTTCCTTGCTTAATACTTCAGCCACATGCAAAAGGAGGTCATTCGTTCTTAGTTGATGAAAACTAGAAACATAAAGGCATATCTGATCCGTCCTGACTCTTACTGGAGCCAATGGTTTTGCACTTTTATTAAGTGAGTGAGTCTGCTCCATTGCAGGTATTGTTCAGATATGCTTGGCATCATGAGAAGAAAATAATTGCTGAGGATAGAGTACAGAAGCTTAGATTGCAGCTGAAGGGAAAAGTAAAATTCTTATTGGCTCCACTTTTTAAATTCTTGTGCCTATAGAGGTTTCTCTTAAGCAAATAATAAGATCCTATTGTATTTTTAACTGCCCATCGAACAAATCTGATAATAGGGAATCAGTAAAAGACATCACATTTAATGCTAACCATCATCTACCATGGCCTTCCCAGGTGGTGCCAGAGGAGCCTGGTGTGTTACAGTCCGTAGTGTTGCACAGAGTCGGACACGACTGAAGTGACTTAGCATGCACACACTCATCATATACCAGGCTTGTGTTTTAAGTCATTACAGAAGATTTTCCTCACCATTCTATTCCTGACGAACAACATGTAGTGGAGAGAGATACAGCCTCAGACCCTGAAACTGAGCTTTGTGTGCATGCGTGCTAAGTCTCTTCAGCCGTGTCTGACTCTTTGTGACCCTATGGACTGTAACCCTCCAGGCTCCTCTGTCTGTGAGATTCTCCAGGCAAGAATACTGGAGTGGGTTGCCATGTCCTCCTCTAGGGGGTCTTCCCCACCCAGGGATGGAGCCCACGTCTCCTGCATTAGCAGGCGGATTATTTACCACTAGCGCCACCTGGGGAGCCTGAAAATGAGCTTTACACTGTCAAAGCTAGACCATATAGGGATGTATCTCATAATCTTGCGTCTCACTTTGCTCAAGTCAATTGAGAAATGGGGACCAGCACATGAAATTAACCGAGAACAAAAGAATTAGTCAATGCCCTTTATTAAAAAGAGAGTATAATCACAACTCATAAAAATATGAAATTAATATGTCAATGATTTTATTTAATTAAATTAGTTACAGATTCAGTAAAATGCTACAGCTAGTTCAAAGGAAAATTCAAAGAGTCATATATATGTAAGCAGTAAGAAAGGCTGAAATGAATTTGTCAATACCTGGGAAACTGGGAGGGGAAAATCAATTGTATTTCCCTCTAATTTCATTTTCATTTACACAGACAAGAATTGTCTGCGATGATATTGGTTATCTAAAATTTTGATTCTTGTGAAATAGCTCAAAGATAATGAAAGCTATAAAAACACAGAGAATGAGATACCCTAAATGAGTGTGCTTAAGCAACGCATAGTTTTCCATTTAAGATACCAGTCCTTTTCTTAGTCCATTTCAGTCTGTCATAAAACCTGCTGCTGCTAAGTCACTTCAGTCGTGTCCGACTCTGTGTGACCCCATAGACGGCAGCCCACCAGGTTCCCCTGTCCCTGGGATTCTCCAGGCAAGAACACTGGAGTGGGTTGCCATTTCCTTCTCCAGTGCATGAAAGTGAAAAGTGAAAGTGAAGTCGCTTAGTCGTGTCTGACTCTTAGCGACCCCATGGACTGCAGCCCACCAGGCTCCTCCATCCATGGGATTTTCCAGGCAAGAGTACTGGAGTGGGATGCCATTGCCTTCTCCGTCATAAACCCTACAATGCTTTTAAAACTCAAAGTCCTTATTCTCTAGTGAACAATATTTCTTGAATGCTTAGTTATTGTAGGTTCAGTTTTGCACCTCTGCTGACTTGAGTTACAAAGTATCTCATGGTCAAATCTCATCTTGAGTGATTTTCCAAAGGAAGAATAGGCAATATGGTGGCTTAGATACCCCTATATGTAAAAATCATTTGAAACCAACCTAAGACACATTTTCAGTGGCCATTAAACTGCGCATTTTTTTAAATACCCATACAAACACATACACACACACACACACACATGCACACGTGTGTATGTACCCCTGGTACTGCTATAGGCAGATTCCTTTTAACTCTTAATGTTTTCATTGCCTGTGGTATTGGGGAAATGTCTGAGTTAATTTTTCTTGTGCAATAAGAGAAAACCTGGGACCAGATCATCATAATAATATCCTTTGTACTTGGATAATTTCATATCTAAAGAGGAAAAGAAATGATCCTATCAGAGAACTTTCATTACAGAAATTTTGGATCCTATTGTCTGTCTTGATATTTTAATAGTAATGAAAATGAATTAAAGCAGCTGACTGTTTTCCTATAGGAAACAGCCTGGTAACATTGCTGTGCCACCTTTTCAACACCCATGGACTCATTCACCACTTCAAGTTAGATATGGTGACCTTACACAGATTTTTAGGTAAGTCCTTTTTTCCACATTTCTACTCCATTTCTCATGAATAATGGCAGTCTACAATACTGTTTAATGTAAAGTGGTAAGAGCCACAGCATGGTAGATGAAGACCTCATATTAGTCTTAAATTATCCATCTTCATTTTAAAATACAGTTTATCTATTTAAATTGTTGAAAAAATATTAGTTATGCTTAGGCTTAAAATATAAAGGCTATGTGAAGACAGGGACTTTGCTGATGGTTCAACAGTAAAGAATCTGCCTGCAATGCCAGAGACACAGATTCAATCCCTGTGTCAGGAAGATTCCCTGGAGAAGGAGATGGCAATCCACTCCAGTATCCTTGCCTGGGAAATCCCATGAACAGAGGAGCCTGGCGGGCTTACAGTCCATGGGGTCACAAAAGAGTCGGACATGACCTAGTAACTAAACAACCACAATGTAAAGACAACCATCAAGAGCAGATAACTGTCAGAGAAGTTACTGATCTGCTCATATATTAACAAAACCCAAGCAAAGTACTCCTCAAATAATGCCACTCTGGACATGAGTTGTTGAAATATTCAATAGGCATTTTTTTTTAATGAGAAGAGAACTACTGTGTATATGGACTTCCCTGGTGGCTCAGATGGTAAAGCGTCTGTCTACAATGTGGGATACCTGGGTTCGATCCCTTGGAGAAGAAAATGGCAATCCACTCCAGTACTATTGCCTGGAAAATCCCATGGACAGAGGAGCCTGGTAGGCTACAGTCCATGGGGTCGCAAAGAGTCAGACACGACTGAGCAACTTCACTTTCACTTTCACTGTGTATATAACACATTGAAGGCAGTGTTTTGGGTATGTTATTTCTAACAGTTTCAGTAACTCTGCAAGTTGGGTGCTGTCAATATTTGACCCATGGATAAGGAGAAGTACAAAGAAGTTTTGTTACTTGCTCAAGGTCAACAAATTGTAATTGGCAGAGCCTCCATCCAGGGCCAGGTCTGTTGGATTTGAAAGCCCACCATCTTTCCACCCAACTGCACCATCACTCTTCATCAAAAAGCAGTCCCAGCTCTCATCTGACTTTATGTATATGCTTATGTATCTTCCAGTGAATTATCCAGGGCACATTGTTTATATTTTTATTTATTTATTTATTTTGGCTGTGAGGGTCTTTGTTGCTGCTCAGGCTTTGCTCTAATTAGAGTGCCAGGCCTTCTCTTGTTGCAGAGCATGGGCTCCAGGGCCCATAGGCTTCAGCAGTTGCTGCACGTGGGTTCAGTAGTTGTGGCCCGCAGCCTCCAGAGCACCGGCTCAGTGGTTGTGGCTCACTGGCCTCGCTGCTCTGCTGCATGTGGAATCTTCACAGACCAGAGGTCAAACCCACATCTCCTGCATTGACAGCTGACTCTTTATCACTGAGCCATCCTTGGCACATTTTTAATCACCAAATAACTGCCCTCTGCCTCTTAGTGTGTTCCTGACTTCTTTGACTTGCCACGTGGCAGTGTTTTGAATTTGAAAGCTGACTTGATACATCAAGAAGAAAATAATGGTGATGATGATAACAACAGCAGCAGCAGCCACCAGGCTTCTATGGTGTTTACACATGCTGGGAACTCTTCTAAGAACTTGCATATATTAACCCGTTTAATCCTTACAGTATGCCTTTGAGATCAAAGCTATTATTATCCCTACTTTATAGAGGAGGAAATAAAGGAAACTTGGTTAAGTAACTTTCCCAATATACATAAGTAATAGAGCCAGGATTTACATATAATAGTAAGATAAACCTGCTGAATAAAAGGTACATGTGGCACAACAGGATTATTGGAAACCAGCCAGAGCAAGGCTCATTCCAGAAACACAAATAACCTCAAGCTAATTGTGTTCCGAGAGATTGAGTGAAGTAATCCCCATGAATGGAGCCAAATAATTTCAATTTGCCTAAAGAGGGAGAATGCAGATACTTTGAGCATGTGTGCACACCAGAGTATGTGTGAAAAAGCTAGAGTCAGTGACAGAAATAACACCAGAATCTACAGCCAAAGTCATAGGCTGGGCTGAGAGAATATGGCCACACTCGAAAATCAGGACGTTCTATACACACTGAATATATTGCATCTTAGGCATTGCCTTGGTTAACAGCTGAAACCGGCAAGTGGCTTCTGTAAATTGCAAACAAAATTGCATTATGTCTGTGGTATCAAGAGCACTCTGGTCCTTAGATTGGAAGGGCATGAAAGATAATCATTTGATCTGAATAAGATAGAAATAAATCTAAGGATTCCTCAGTTGGATCAGTGAATTTCCACCTGAAGAATCCCAAGGTTTGCTCTGGTCTGTATTTGTTATTTAAGTGATAAAGCTATCTTTGGATGAGAGCAGGGCTTTTCAAAAGGAAGCTTCTTTTATGGCATATTATTCATAAATGGCAGCAAACTTAATTAAACTATAATGTGAAATAAAGTTGTCCTTTTCCCACATGTTTATTTTGCCTATGAATGAGAGCCTTCATGAATGCCAAAAAGAGGTGATTTATGAAGGTGGTGAGGAATCCCAAGGGCCTCACAAATCCTTCTAGCCTTTCTTCCCTCCTCCCTCTCCCTCTTCTCTGCTAACAACCTAGTAGAACTGCCAAGCTGGCAAACTACCTTCCTTTCTAAGGCATCCCCATGTTGCGCATTTGGGAGTCGCCGCTATTTTTAAGCTAAGGAGACTTCAACAAGTCTGAGCTCGTGTGTCCTTTGTGTTTTGTTTTTAGCTGATTGAGTTATCTGTTTACCTCCTAGTCATGGTTCAAGAAGATTACCACAGCCAAAACCCGTATCACAATGCTGTTCATGCAGCCGATGTCACCCAGGCCATGCACTGCTACCTAAAGGAGCCAAAGGTAAGGCAAGCCCACTGTCCCCCCGGCCATCTGGAAACGCCAGGTTAACTGCCTGCGGGGCCCCAGATCGCCCGACATAACAGAGCAACTGGGTTATGAGTCCTTTATAGCATGAATACAAATTGCTTATATAAAGGGTTCATGGACTTCTCTGGCTATCCAGTGGTTAGGATTTTGCCTTCCAAAGCAGAGTTCAGGTTTGATCCCTGGTCGGGGAACTAAGCTTCCACATGCCTCGAAGCCAAAAAAAAAAATCAAAACACAAAACAGAAGCAATATTGTAATAAATTCAACAAAGACTTTTTAAAAAAATGGTTGACATCAAAAAAATCTTTTAAAGAAAAATTTTTAAAAGTTTCAGTATCAGCTCTGAAATCATGAAAGTAAGAAAGAAAGAAAGTATAATAGTCACGAAAGAAAGTAAATTTTCTTTATAATTTATATATTTGCAAGGCTGCATTAGGACAAAAACAACCCTCTCTATGACAATCTGCATCTTAGATATCTTCAACAATTCAAAAAGTTAGGTGCTTTTGCCTTGATACTATGCCACACATAGTACCACACTGAATTTTTCTAGGAAAAGTCTCCCAGCTCATGTTTTTTGATCAGCAAGTAGAATTACAACTCCTCAAGACCCAAGTTCCACTTCCTACTGAGGCAACTAGACATCCCAATTCCAGCCCAAGAGAACCTGTGTACATCAAAGACATCTGAAAAGTATACCCAGATGCAATGTATTAATCAAAAATTTTAAACATGATGATAATGCTGGTTACTCCAAACCTAAACATTTCTTAGCCATATAAAACCTAGCTGGTATAACATATCGGATGAGTTTTGTTAGGGTTTTTGGAAAATGATACCTCAGTCCAAGACACTGTTTAGTTCAATCAGTTTTAACATCAACCACTAAATATACAGACATTCCCAAGACAAAACTGGGTATGCCTCATCCTTATAAAATATCCCAAAGAACTTAAAGCTTTTTTTATTTAATTCTTAAGTAATTTGAAAATTGTAATATATCACAGTTGTATATTTAAAGTTAATGCTAGATTCCCATTTTCCTGCTTGTTTCCTTAGCTAATCAAAAAAAAAAAAAATGACAGCTTCTCACACATTGCCTCACTCTATTACACATTGGAGAAATATGCAAATTTTGCAATTCAATCCACTGTTGATTTCATATTCAAAGAAGTGGCAATGATATATTGGCTGAATGATATACAAAAGTGATTTTTTTAATGTGCCCATCACTTTGGCTTCAACTGTTTCCTTCACTTACAGCTTTCCTGGGAGCAAGGCTGACTTAGACTCTGCCTGTCCCCTCCCACCATAGAGAGCAGTGTTGCCAGCAGTCAGTGCTATTACGACAGCAACACACGACAAGGGTTGCAGCAGGAAGAGGAGGCCACCTGGAAGAGCTACATAATTTGAGTTGCTGAGTTATTTTCCTCCCAGTTCTTTCTTCTTTCCTGAAATTTCATGGGGCTGTTACCTTACCGACAGCTTAAGAAGGTTAAGGTCTGAATGACAGGCCCAAACGATACTAATACGATGATTCATTCCATGTGATTTAGCGAAAACAAAGGCTAGCCTATTTTGGGAAACACACCAATCAGTCTCCCAACTCCATTTTTTAACAGCTCGCCAGCTTCCTCACGCCTCTGGATATCATGCTTGGACTGCTGGCCGCAGCAGCCCACGATGTTGACCACCCAGGGGTGAACCAGCCATTTCTGATCAAAACGAACCACCACCTCGCCAACCTATATCAGGTAAGGGAGGCAACAAGATACATTATGGTGAACTGGTTTAGGCCCAGTACTGGAGCCTGAATCTCACTCTTGGAAATAGCCTTCATTCAGGGTCAGCCTTAGTGATGACCACAGCCAAACAGCATGGATTTGAAATAGGTTCAGAATATCCCCCAGGGAAGATAAAATTAGTTTGCAAGGATATCCAAGGAATTCAGTTTGCTCCAAAGCAGGTTTGAAATTGTCCTAGGTCGAACAGGATTCCTGAGTCTGCCTTCTCATGGTCTGAGACTATCTGTCTCCATGGGAATCTTCTAATATATAACGGCCAGTTGAAGCCAGTCCTTGTAGAACTTCTATAAATTATACTTCCCAGGTGCAATTCTTATTCAGACTTATGTTACATCTCTAGGACCATTTGTTAATCACATTTTAATTTTTTTGTTGGAGTATGGTTGACTTACAATATTATATTAGTTTTAGGTATACAATATAGTGATTCAAAAATTTTATAGACTATACTTCATTTATAGTTATTATAAAATATTGACTATATTCTGAACCTTTTTGGCTTCTGAGACAAAGGTATATTATCAAAGACAATAAGCATACTTTGTTGTTATAAAATATTTCAGCAACACTAGTAGTTTGACCTGAAGAACTCTTATCTCTGATATTCCTTCAGACATTATAACCCTCTATCATAAATGAGTTATTCCCAGAATTTTCAACACAGTTTTTGGAAGACCTTTGGTTGTCATTAAGAAAATCATTGCCTACAAGGGAGTCATTGATCTCAACTGTAGTATATCTTTTGGTTAAAAAAAAAAAATCAGTGCAGGAAGAATTTCTGCACTGAAGGATTCCCAGAAAACAGATGCATTATATAAGATGGTAGAGCTTGAGGATGCATTAATTCAATAAAGCACAGCTGGAACATGAAACAAAGCCTTTTCCCATTCATCTGATTAGCTTTTGGTCCTTATAGGAAGTGACATACCAAGGTTTATGAATCCCCCTGGTACATACTTCAGCACTGGGCTCTTTTGGGCTGTCAGCCAGTACCTGAAGCTAGGGTAGTAATGACCATAAAGAGAGGACAGGGTGACAGAATTTAGAAAAACTTTTGATGATGTTCAGTTCAGTCATTCAGTTGTGTCCAACTCTTTGCAACCCCATAAACCGCAGCACGCCAGGCCTTCCTGTCCGTCACCAACTCCCAGAGTCTACCCAAACCCATGTCCATTGAGTCGGTGATGCCATCCAACCATCTCATCCTCTGTTGTCCCCTTCTCCTCCTGCCCTCAATATTTCCCAGCATCAGGATCTTTTCAAATGAGTCAGCTCTTCTTATCAGTTGGCCAAAGTATTAAGTTTCAGCTTCAACATTAGTCCTTCCAGTGAACACCGGGACTGATCTCCTTTAGGATGGAGTGGTTGGATCTCCTTCAGTCCAAGGGACTCTCAAGAGTCCCTTGGTGTTGGTCTTCTCCAACACCACAGTTCAAAGGCATCAGTTCTTTGGCACTCAGCTTTTTTTATAGTCCAACTCTCACATCCATACATGACTACTGGAAAAACCATAGCCTTGACTAGACAAACCTTTGTTGGCAAAGTAATGTCTCCGCTTTTGAATATGCTGTGTAGGTTGGTCATAACTTTCCTTCCAAGGAGTAAGCGTCCTTTAATTTCATGGCTGCAATTACCATCTGCAGTGATTTTGGAGCCCAGAAAAATAAAATCAGCCACTGTTTCCACTGTTTCCCCATCTATTTCCCATGAAGTGATGGGACCAGATGCCATAATCCTAGTTTTCTGAATGTTGAGCTTTAAGTCAACTTTTTCACTCTCCTCTTTCACTTTCATCAAGAGGCTCTTTAGTTCTTCTTCACTTTCTGCCGTAAGGGTGGTGTTATCTGCATATCTGAGGTTATTGATAATTCTCCCAGCAATCTTGATTCCAGCTTGTGCTTCCTCCAGCCCAACATTTCTCATGATGTACTCTGCATATAAGTTAAATAAGCAGGGTGACAATATACATCCTTGACATACTCCTTTTCCTATTTGGAACCAGTCTGTTGTTCCATGTCCAGTTCTAAAAACTAAACAAAGAAAATAAAAATTAGAACTAAACTTACTAAACTATCTCAGAAGCTAAATGTATTGCTTGGGAAAAGCATAAACATGTGACTAGGGAAAAAATGAATGACTGAAATGAAAGCTCCCAAATAGATTTTCTGTTCTGGGTGTGTTTTAAATCTGACTTTTCAAATGTCTTTAAACAAAGAATATAAAGTAACAGAACTGGCTGCTTGAACTACTTCCATATAATGTAAAGTGAAAGTCGCTCAGTCATGTCCAGTTCTTTGCAACCCCATGGACTGTAGTCCATGGAATTCTCCAGGTGAATACTGGAGTGGGTAACCCGTTGCTTCTCCACGGGATCTTCCCAGCCCAGGGATCGAACCCAGGTCTTCTGCATTTCAGGCAGATTTCATATAATATAAACGCTTGCCTAATTTTAATTTCTGAATGTCAAATAAATCACATCAATGGAGTTTAAGAGAGTATCTACTCTACTGCCTGATTTGTACATAAAAATGAGGGTCATAAAACTGTGCTTTGACATGTATAATAGTATATATAAAACATGTAGTGAATGAATGTTTGGACACAAAGTCAGAACGAAATATGCCAGATGTTAAACATGCAAAAAAATAGGAAAGTAAAAGTAGAATTTCATCAATTAACTACTCACTGCTAATGAACAAAAATTGATTCTCAAAAGAAAGATATTGCAATCTATCTTATTCAGATACTAAAAATGGTCTCAAAAAATGGATTCCTTACTCAAACTTTTAAAGTGTAATTTTTAATAATAGTTCATCTCTCTGTTAAATATAAACATTCCAATATAACCAAATTCTGCAGCCTTTTCAGCAGAGCATACATGTATATTTTGAACTAGCAACTATTTATTACATGCATCAGATCCTATATTAGTATCTAGGGGTACAAAGATAAATAAAATTTAATCCCTGCCCTTGGACATTGGTGCAAACTCAGATGCTCAAAATGTACAAAATCCAAGAAAACTTAATCCCAGTTTGAAAAACATTAGAGGAGTTTGCCAAAGATATACATATATTCTTCTGTATACTTACATAGAAACAACTTTTTTAAAGCCTCTGAAGAATAAATTCCCATGCTGTTCTTTGTATACAAATATGTTACAACAATAAAATGAGCTATTTTTTTTTATAGCAGTTAATTTATGGATCTCAACTGTCTGGCCTGATCCTCAATAGTAAAGAGAAAGATCTTTTGGCTAACCACTAGACAGAAATTGGCATAGAAGACTAAAAACCAACATTCAAGATATTAGCTTCATCAGTCCCCTGCTCAAACCGTCTTGGACTCTCTTGAAGGCCAGAGATCAATGTATTTAATTTAGGAATAGTGTTGAAAACAAAACAGTATCACTTAATGGCATAAAGATACTTCCAATATCCTAGAGCTGTCTAGTATAAAAGTATAAAACTTTTATCAGCCAAATTGGGACTTTATATATTAAAAGTAAAAATTATTAAGAGGACCTGAAAATAATATGAAATCTTAATTATGTCCAAAAAAATATGATGGCTTTTACATTTGGCTAAATACCATTGCTTATCAAACACCCATTTCTTATTGACTATATGAAGAAACTCCTAAAAGAGAAAGAAAACTCCTTTTAAAATTCAGTTCAGGGACTCCTTTGGTGGTACAGTGGTTAAGACTCCATCCTGCCAAAGCAGGGAATGGTCAGGGAACTAAGATCCCACATGCTATGCAGCGCAGCCAAAAAGATTTTTTTAATTCAATTCAATGAATTGTATAACTAATCTTTATTCAACACTTACTATGACTCAGAAAGTGAAGTCCTTCAGTCATGTCTGACCCTTTGTGACCCATTGGACTGTACCTACCAGGCTCCTCTGTTCATGGGATTTCCCAGGCAAGAATACTGGAGTGGGTTGCCATTTCCTTCTCCAGGGGATCTTCCTGACCCAAGGATCAAACCCAGGTCTCTAACATTGCAGGCAGACGCTTTACCCTTTGAACCACCAGGGAAGCCCTGCAAGAGTCAGACCATGATTCAAACACTGGCTAAATGATTTTTATCTATTATATTATTTAATCTTCACAGTATCCCAGTTATGTAGGTACTATTGTCATAGCTATTTTCCAGAAAAAAGAAAATTGCTATTAAATTTAAGTGAGCTCCCCTGGTGGCTCAGATGGTAAAGAATTTGCCTGCAAAGCAGGAGACCCGGGTTCGATCTATGGGTAGGGAAGATCCCCTGGTGAAGGGAATGGCTACCCACTCCAGTATTCTTGCACAGAGAATCCCATGGATAGAGGAGCCTGGCAGGCTACAGTTCATAGGGTTGCAAAGAGTCAGACACGACTAACACTTCCTTATAATAAGCAGCTAATTAATGGCAGAGCTGGAATTAGGACTCAAGACTTCTACCTCCAGAGCCAAAGTGCCTAAGCACTATACATACCACCTCTAAAATTCATGTTAATCACCGACAATGTGCAGGAAGCTAAGAACTCTCCTCCAGGGCCTCCAGCAGGAGACAAGTAGCTTAAAGTGGGAGAGCCTTTGCTAAGTACTCTATAGCAGCTAGCTACAAACAAAATGTGATGGGAAGACAGAGGCAAAAGAGAAATTGATTATGTATATGGTTTCTGAAAATAAAAAATTAAAAAAAAAACCTTCATGGCAAAAGAGTGATATAAATGTTGTCTTGGAGTGTGAGTAACATTTTGAGTAGCAGGGCAGAGAGTGTGGCACTAACGGCAGCACAAGCCAGTGTACTTTGGGGATGCCAACCCGCAATCCAGAGGAACTGCAAATGGACTGTTTCCATGGCCTTGAGCTGAGCACAGTCCTGTCATGAATGGCCCTTCCCCTCAGCTCAATGACTTCGGCATATATGATGAAATGTATATTCTCTCTTTGATAGACACTGTAGATTAGTTGTACGGAACATGACCTGGGCCAGAAAGTCTTCCCTCTGCATTAAGTTGTCAATGAGGAACTGGCATAACTTTTTCGGTTTTCAATTTCAAGAAAAAAAAAAATCATGTTATGTAAAATATCAACTCAACAAGACCATTAAAAACACAGGATATTTAAAAATCTCTGGCAATCTAGCCTTTTAGCCTACCATGGCCTGTTGGTACGAACAAAGCTAGTGGAGGTGAGGGAATTCCAGTTGAGCTATTTCAAATCCTGAAAGATGATGCTGTGAAAGTGCTGCACTCAATATGCCAGCAAATTTGGAAAACTCAGCAGTGGCCACAGGACTGGAAAAGGTCAGTTTTCATTCCAATCCCAAAGAAAGGCAATGCCAAAGAATGCTCAAACTACCACACAATTGCACTCATCTCACACGCTAGTAAAGTAATGCTCAAAATTCTTCAAGCCAGGCTTCAGCAATACGTGAACCGTGAACTTCCTGATGTTCAAGCTGGTTTTAGAAAAGACAGAGGAACCAGAGATCAAATTGCCAACATCTGCTGGATCATGGAAAAAGCAAGAGAGTTCCAGAAAAGCATCTATTTCTGCTTTATTGACTATGCCAAAGCCTTTGACTGTGTGGATCACAATAAACTGTGGAAAATTCTGAAAGAGATGGGAATACCAGATCACCTGATCTGCCTCTTGAAAAATTTGTATGCAGGTCAGGAAGCAACAGTTAGAACTGGACATGGAACAACAGACTTGTTCCAAATAGGAAAAGGAGTACGTCAAGGCTGTATATTGTCACCCTGTTTATTTAACTTCTATGCAGAGTACATCATGAGAAATGCTAGACTGGAAGAAACACAAGCTGGAATCAAGATTGCCGGGAGAAATATCAATAACCTCAGATATGCAGATGACACCACCCTTATGGCAGAGAGTGAAGAGGAACTAAAAAGCCTCTTGATGAAAGTGAAAGTGGGGAGTGAAAAAGTTGGCTTAAAGCTCAACATTCAGAAAATGAAGATCATGGCATCCGGTCCCGTCACTTCATGGGAAATAGATGGGGAAACAGTGGAAACAGTGTCAGACTTTATTTTTCTGGGCTCCAAAATCACTGCAGATGGTGACTGCAGCCATGAAATTAAAAGACACTTACTCCTTGGAAGGAAAGTTATGACCAACCTAGATAGCATAATCAAAAGCAGAGACATTACTTTGCCAACAAAGGTTTGTCTAGTCAAGGCTATGGTTTTTCCTGTGGTCATGTGTGGATGTGAGAGTTGGACTGTGAAGAAGGCTGAGCACCGAAGAATTGATGCTTTTGAACTGTGGTGTTGGAAAAGACTCTTGAGAGTCCCTTGGACTGCAAGGAGATCCAACCAGTCCATTCTGAAGGAGATCAGCCCTGGGATTTCTTTGGAAGGAATGATGCTAAAGCTGAAACTCCAATACTTTGGCCACCTCATGAGAAGAGTTGACTCATTGGAAAAGACTCTGATGCTGGGAGGGATTGGGGGCAAGAGGAGAAGGGGACAACAGAGGATGAGATGGCTGGATGGCATCACTGACTCGATGGATGTGAGTCTGAGTGAACTCCGGGAGTTGGTGATGGACAGGGAGGCCTGGCATGCTGCGATTCATGGGGTCGCAAAGAGTCGGACACGACTGAGCGACTGATCTGATCTGGCCTGTTGGTTGAGACAGAAATGAGATTTAAGGAAACTATATGCAGATTTTCAGGTGATGTACCTATATACATGTTTCTAGGGAGGAGATCCATAACTTATATTCATGTTTTAAAATGAGTTATAGATTCAGAAAATAATAAGAACTGTGATAATGAGTGAAAAATATACACACACAGACACACACACACACACACTATATATATATATATACACACACAAATATACACATATATATATTACATAATGGGTGCATGCATGCAATAATATCATGTGTGAGTGTCTGACTCTTTGAGACCCAACAGACTGTAGCCTGCCAAGCTCCTTTGTCCATGGGATTTTCCAGGCAAGAATATTGGAGTGGGTTGCCATGCCATCCTCCAGGCATCTTCCCAACCCAGGGATCAAACCCGAATCTCTTACATCTCCTGCGTTGGCAGGCAGGTTCTTTACCACTAGCACCACCTGGGAAGCCCAGTATATATACATTTACATACATATATATATATATATATATATATAAACTGTGCATGCAGACACACTTAGTCAAAAAGAATAACCAAGAAGTTATGCCAGGAATTATGTGGCTTTGAGAACGCCCTGTGCGTGACTGTGTACAATCCAGAATTACTATAAATGAGATAAAATGGAAGAGGGCTTCCTCTCCCTCCTTTTGTTGGCTGTACTCTTTTAGTTCTAATAAATAAGAAGATCATTGCATAAGGCCCAGCCTGTGCTTCTGCCCTGAGATAAAGAGAGTCAGGGCAGCTGGAGTAAAGGCCAGGCCAGAGGACTCTCTCCCATTGTCCTCTGTCTGGGTCAGACTCACTGGCTGAACTGCCAACCCAAGTTCAACTTGAAGACCGTAAAGGCGTTTCCACCTGGCATCTCTGTCATCAGACTGGAAGCAGTCCAGCTGTCTGTGGTGAACTAAGAGGTGCCTAAGAGCATGTGAGAGATACAGTTGAGAATTATTTTCTCTGTCCCTCCACCCTCCAATCTTCTAACATATGGGTTCAGCAGTTTTTCAAAATAAACATTAAATCAGATATGATATTGCTTATTACAGTTATAAAAGGGATTGCTTTCAGTTCAATTCAAAATCTAGAATATGATACCAATGAACTTATTTACAAAGCACAAACAGACTCACAGACATAGAAAACCAACTTATGGTTAAAAAAGGGGAAGGCGAGGATAAATTAGGAGTTTGGGATCATCTGATACAAACCACTATGTATAATATAGATAAGCAACAAGGATGCATTGTATAGCACAGGGGACTATATTCAGTATCTTGTAATAAAACATATAAAAAATTTAATTGCTTTTGATAGAGTCCAACTTCATATTAACTATTGACAGAGCAACCCAATGAATAAAATAATTGTTCCATGAAGCATCATATTTATTGCATTCCCTACTTGTCTTGAAGAGGTTTATAATCATTTTTCTTAGTCATTTATCATAAGCACTTATAAGAGGCCAGCATTTTTAACCACTTTTTATTCTTAACGACTCTGAACTGTAAATACAAAGTTGACAGAGCCAGGAGACGTGTTCCTCCCACAGGGTCCTATGACCACTACTCTGACAAGCAACTGCAAGGATTATATGTAACCCCATAATTTTTGCAGCATGAAAGGTGTTTCGGGTAAGCAGAGTGAAAATTGTAAAAAGGAGGTTCAAATTTGATTTTCTGTTTCCTAAACTTTCTGCTGTTCATCATGAGGTTGCCATTGTGGGCACCTCCATGGCCCTGATCTGAATGAACCCAGGCCTGCCCCATGGACAAGCAGTTCAATGTCCATCCAGGCTCCTTGCCCTCAGAGCAGTATCTTTGGCAGATGCAGATCAAACAAGAGAAAGACATCTTCCAGCGGGCAGTAAACAGAGCAGACCTGTAGTTTCTTCAAGGGCCAAGGTCTTGTTCAGGACTCAAGGAGTTTCTGTTCCCCTGAGACCTCCTGAGCTGGGGCTCTGGCAGCATCACCAAGGAGACCACTGGGCTTGTTAGGGAGGAACTCAGTGACTTCATTATCTTCTGGAGTCTTGCTTCCCGGTTTCGTGAGCAATTAAAAATGAAAATACAGACTATGTTCCTGTTGTTGTTTTTCTTCCTGCCTCCACTGGTTGAAAAGGTATAATTAAGTCTGAGTCTTGTTTTACACCAGACTCAGTTTATCAACATCAGTCTAAGTATTTTAATCAAAGAAAGTGTCCAGTAAATAGGAGAAAAAAACAGCAGCAGTTTAAAGCCGCTTTGTATGATAGCAAATCTGCTCTGCCAGATTCTCTTTGACAAATAGACTCTTGATTTAATTTGAAAACCTGTGTTGGTGGTTTATTAAATGCCAGATGTGTTGTTATTCCGGAACAAAGGGATTGTTTGGTTCTTAGGGTGGATAATACTTGATTATTCAGATAAAAGGGGAAATAAAGGTTTTGTAGTTGGGGTTTGAAGGGTTTTATTTTGTTCAAAATAAATTCTGATAGGTTTTGTTGCCACAAAGGTGGATGTTCACTCTTTCAACATTAAGATAAAGATTATTCTTGAGACTACAAGTATGAAGAGTTTGTGATACCAGAACACATTGTCATTGGGATGATGTGAAATTGTTGAGCTGATGCTACTGGAGATAGACAGATGACGTACCTACTGTGGGATCCCAAAACGGGGCTGGGACTTCAATGGGTATTAAAGTGGTATCATCTCAGCCTATGTTCAGGTCTCCATGAGCATTTCCAATGATTTTCTTCTTTTTTGAATCCATCTTTTGCTGATACTGGTCTTTGAGCTGCTGTGAAAGTCAGTGAGTCTATAAGAGCAGAACCACCGCCCATTTGTCAAGAAAGACAAAAATACCTTCCTATGAAACACCAGTACCTCCCAGCCTGCTCACCCCTGATCCTCCCCAACTGCAAGGCACCAAAATCTTCCATCCTCTCGTCTACACTCAGCCTTGCCTGGCTCCAACCCTTCCTCCACTGTGGAGCCAGAATGAGTTCCTGAAACTCAACTGTGGCACTTAGACGCCTGCTTAAAATCCCACTGCCCTCAGGATTAAGTCCAAATGTCTTAGCCCAGTTTACAAGCCTCATTACGATCTGACCCTCACCACACTTTCCAGCTCCACTTCCCACCGTGCCTCTCCCAGGTTCTATGCATCATCCAGTCTGAACTACTCTCAGAATCTCAGAGCCAACATGTATGCCAGGCAATGGCAATACAGAAGATGAACAAAACAAATAAACATGCCTGCTTTCTACTAAGGGAATCAGAAAAATAAGTAAAATACATGGTACGTTAGAATGTGATCATTTCTAATGATTGAAAAATAGAAGGACTTCCCTGGCAGTCCAGTGGTTAAGACTCCAGGCTCCCAATGCAGCAGGAGCGGATTCAGTCCCTGGTTGGGTTCAGTTCACATGCTGCATGGTCAAAAAAAATTTTTTTAATTAAAAAAATAAAACAGGGAAGGAAGATCTAAAGTGTCGCCCTTGCTCCAGGTCTTCACACACAGGCTCCTCCCTCCTGTTTTAATGAAATGCACTCCCTCTGTGTTATTGCCTGCATTCCCCAACTCCTCTCTAACTCACTCACCTTTTTCATCTCAACTTGGACATATCTTCCTCCTGAAAGCCGTCTCTTTCTTTAAACATCCATCTTCCGTACCCCCTCCTATATGATTTCACAGTCCTCTCTCACTTCCTCTGTCATGATGTTTATCTCTAGAAACAGCCATCTCCTGATTCGACGTCCATAGCCCCCACAATCTGAAAGTTTCTAGGCACCTACCTTTCCCACTGCTGTGTGCTCAGCACTTGGCACAGTCCTCATGCTCAGTGAATATTTGTTGGGTGGTGGGAGGTTTGCTGAAAGAGTAAGTGGATGGATACACAGACTGGACCCATGGAGCAAGAAAGGCAGAACCTGAGTAGCCTTGAGAAATCAGGAATACTGCCAGTAGTGAGTACACACAGGGACCCAGAGTGAAAATCTGACAGAGTCAGCAGCACACAGATCAGAAGGCATCTACCCACACTGTCCGCTTGGTAGTCGCTTGTTACTGTACTGTGGGATTACCTCTTGTGGGATTACCTCCTGCATTCTTACTTCCTTACATCGAGTGTACCATGAAGACTGAGAAGCATTATGAAAAATTCTTTATGATGATACATTCATATTTGTTTATCTTGCAATTGACAAATGCTCCCTTTATAGATGCTTCCTAGGTGGTGCTAGTGGTAAAGAACCTGCCTGCCAGTGCAGGTAGAAGGGGGTTTGATCCCTGGGTTGGGAAGATCTCCTGGAGGAGGGCATGGCAACCCACTCCAGCATCCTTGCCTGGAGGATCCCATGGACAGAGGAGCCTGGCAGGCTGCAATCCATAGGGTCACACAGAGTCAGACACAACTAAAGCAACTGAGCATGCACTCACCCACTCTATGTTCTTCCTGGAGTCACTTACCCGATCCTGGTCATCTGTGAGTAAACAGTGGGAGAGCCATTGCTATCGTAACTTTTAAATCTCTTTGGCTTTTACCTAAGTCTAAGGATTTCACAACAGAAGATTCCAAGTCTGGCTTTTATCAGGCCAAAAAATTAACAGGACTCTGTCACTTTTACAGTTACTTAAACTTTTGCAGCTAGGGAACTTTGGGGTTTTGGAAGTTAATTACTCCGTATCCATTCAACAAATATTTACTTATTTAAATGGCACTGTGCCACATACTGGGGCACAAAGATGAATAAGATACACTCCTCGTTCTCAATGGCAATCATGTATGGCAGCAGCTTCAAACCAGGCTTGTGTGCCCCTGGGGATACACGAAGACTTTCCAAACAGCGCACAGGCATGAATAGTGCTCACAGAACTCATTTTCAGCTCCTTAAACTGGCCTGCCTGGAATATGCTCACAGGACTGTCCAGCCAGTTCTGCTTTCCACTACTCTTTCATAATTACCCTGTTTCCACTGTTCAAAACAAAGACATTTCTCTTATCCATTCTGCATATTGCATCTTGCTCCAGTTGTGCTGATATTGTATATTTCCCTCGTGTGAAAAAATACCAAAGAAACAACCAAAAATATTAAAGGAAATCTCCCATAACTAAGGGAATATAATGTTCCCAGCTATCTCATGAATAGAGGCATTGTCAAAAATTTTTATTCTCAAGCATAATTTTTCCACATTTGAAATATGTGTATTTTGATCAGTTAGTTACTAATAATAATTGCATTGTAAACTCCAGCTGGTAAAACTACTTAGAGCCTGAGGTTAAGAAAATTTGTTAAATTAAAACTTCAGTTTATAAACTTATTTTTGTTGCAGAGAGAGATGATAGGGTGATGATCAAAGAATTTCACACATGAAAATATATTACATTAAAATAAAATTCTATGGGGAAATAGTATAATAATTAAGTTCTAGAGGGAAAAGAATTAATTTCTCATTTTTGACTTAATAAATTATTCATGTGTTTTCTTAAATAGGTGATAAATGGGCACTAAATGCCATTGGTATTTAGATTCCCTTACATACATTTGGGACTTCCCTGGTGGCTCAGATGGTAAAGAATCTGCCTGCAATACGGGAGACCCTGGTTTGATCCCTGGGTCAGGAAGATCCCCTAGAGAAGGAAATGGCAACCCACTCCAGGACAGAGGAATCTGACAGGCTACAGTCCATGAGGTTGCAAAGAGTTGGACATGACTGAGTGATACATTTAATACATAAAAGAATGATATAAAAAATAAAATAAAAAGAATGATATAATGGTTTCATATTAAAATATCAATATCCACAAATAGGCAGGCATTACATCTTCTGTTACCATAGAAATTTGTGATTTTAAATATCAATTTTTAAAAATATAGGGGGAGTATGTTTTTCAAAACTCAAATTTTAAGTGTAAACAAACAAGAAGACGTGAAAATTACTCACGTAGAAGCAAGACTGGGCTTCCCCAGTGGTTCAAAGGTAAAGGATCCGCCTGCAATACAGGAGCCACAGGAGCAACAGATTCAATCCCTGGTTGGGGAAGATCCCCTGGAGGAAGGCATGGCAACGCATTCCAGTATTCTTGCCTGGAGAATCCCATGGACAGAGTAGCCTGGCGGGCTACAGTCCATAGAGTTGCAAAGACTCAGACATGATAAAGCAACTTACCACAAACACACACAGGAGCAAGGCCCATGAGCAAAGTTGGTATAAGGTGTTTTGGATATTCTAATACAAGCTTGGGCTGGGAATGAGCAGCTAGAAGAGGGACCTGTCAGTTCTGTTTGGAGAACCAGGGGAGTCTTTCCTAGTAGATGGCAACAACTGATCTCAGAAAGAAGAAGTCTGTGTGTGTCTGTATGTTCTGGTGTGTGTCTGTGTATGTGGACATGTGCACACACACACACATTTCTGACTTTACTAAGGTCATTTTGCTCATTCCTTTTTAGAATTATAAAATGCTTTATTAAAATTTTTATGTAAATACCCAGCATTATTCTATCAACTCTTTGGGGATGATGTGGATGATAATAAAGTAATTTAAATAATGAGATATGTTAGTGACTTATTAGCGGAGAAGGCAACGGCACCCCACTCCAGTACTCTTGCCTGGAAAATCCCATGGACGGAGGAGCCTGGTAGGCTGCAGTCCATGGGGTCACTAAGAGTCGGACATGACTGAACAACTTCACTTTCACTTTTCACTTTCATGCATTGGAGAAGGAAATGGCAACCCACTCCAGTGTTCTTGCCTGGAGAATCCCAGGGACGGGGGAGTCTGGTGGGCTGCCGTCTATGGGGTCGCACAGAGTCGGACACGACTGAAGCGACTTAGCAGCAGCAGCAGCAGCAGCAGTGACTTATTAAGTAAGGGTAGATGTTTATTTCTATCCTTCATAAAAGAGGTTGAGGTTGACAGTCCAGGGAAGTCATGGTGGCATCATAAAATTAAGAATGAGGGACCCAACATCCTTTTAGTCTTCAGTCTTCTATCACTAGGGTGTGACATTTGTCCTCATTGCCCAAGATAGCTGCTGGAGCTCTAGCCTTTCTTGCCACATTCCAAACAGTGAGAAAAAAGAAAGGGATAAAGCAAAAGAAGCCTCTCCCAGTTGAAACTGTTCCTTTAAAACAACTTACTTGAATATCCCACACAGTATTTCTGTTTACATTTAATGGGTCAGAATTTAGCCAAATGATCCCACCTAATTGTAAAGAATTTGAAAAATGTGTTTTTATTCTGGACAACCGTGAGACTCCTCTTAACCTGCTCCACTTGCAGCTTTCCCATCTCAGGTAATAGCAACACCATCCTTCCAGTTGTTCAGGCCAGAAACACTGAGTCCTCCTAGCAGGTACAGAAATCAACCACTCTCCCCATTTCCACCTTCCTTGTTCAAGCCTCTATCAACTTTTGCCTGGATAACTGCTCTCTGCCTCCCACACACACCTCTTTCTATTCTTATCCCTTACCAGACTCTATTCTCAACATAGCAACCAAAGTGATCTTATTTAAAGTAAGTCATATAATTTCATTCCTCCCAAACCCCTGCACTGGATCCATGTTTCTCTCAGAGTGAAAATCAGAATCCTTACAATGGCCGAAAGGCCGCATGTGATCTGGTCTCTCATTACCTAACTCCTAGGCCTGGTATGTCCCCTCCCTCGCTGCACATGGCCCTCACGGCTGTGTGCTCCCTCTTTGGGGCCTTTCCTTTCATTGTTTTCTCCAGAACAGCTTCTTCTTCAGCATGGCTAGCTCTCTCCTGCCTTCAAGTCTTTGCTCTAATCTCATCTCTCACCACTTTCCCTTCCCTTCCCCACCCCCAAGACTCAAATTCCCACTATTCTGCTCTACTTTTCCCTCTTTCCATACATCTGCTATCTTCTGGATGCTATACTTTTTCCCAAACATTTATTATGTTTATTGTTTATTATCTATCTCTCCCCATCCCTGCTACCTCTAGTTCTTTGTTTCTTCTCTTCACTGGTATATTCTAAGCACATATTACAGTGCTAGGAACATAATGAGTGTTCAGTATACTTGTGCAATGAAATCAAGTAATCTGTTCAGCTATTTAGCAAATTAATAGAAAGTCCTTTCTTGGTTGAGTGGATATGGCAAGAATGAGACAGGCTTCCTGCTGACATGTAGTTTGTAATCTAGTAAGAACAAGAAGTGCATACACAGCTGTCACACACGTCAGTGGGACATAGCCTAGCTGGCCTCTGGACTTGAGGAATGCTGAGAGAAAGAGCTATAAGACTCAGAGGAGAGCCAAGTTCTTCTCTGGCTGGATGATTCCAGGTGGCTTTGTGGATCGAGTATTTGAGTTGAACTTTGGAAGACAGGTTTTAGTTTGACCAGGAAACAGAGGAAAAGGAGTTTGAGGAAAACAAACCACCTTGAAAGGCATGCAAGTGGAAAGGACATTTTCATATATTAATAATTTTGTCAATAATAAGTTATCATTTTATTACTATGATATAATTTATTTGAATGATAAGTCCTCTGTAGGAAAGAAGAGGTAATGGTATTCAATTATCTCAACATATAGAAACAAAGTAGTTGGGACAATTTTTAGAAAGCATTGAATGCCGAGCTAAGGAGTTAAGCCTAACTTATCCAATAGGAAACCACTGTAGGGTTTGGAGCAGGGCATGGGAGAAGGCACAGTTGCACTGTGCTAGCTCTCTCCTGCTAGAGTGAGCAGCAGAGAAATTAGGTGAGCTCTTTGAAGGTAGCAATATTGTCTTATTCATTCTTGGACCCCCAGTGCCCACCATAGCACCTGGCATATGAGTAGCTGCTCAAAAAATATTAGTCTATATTTCAACCAATGATTAGGGAGATGGTAGAAACTTTTGTCAAATAACTCACATTGTGGAAATTGTGAAGAGGGTGGATAGAAGAAATGAGAATTAAGGAAAATAAAGCACTAAAATAGGGTCACTTGGTGAAAGGAAGGATGAGTATAAATGACGCCATGATGGAAGAATCAACAGGACCCAGAGACTGTTCAGATGTGAGGGCTGAGAGTGGCTGAATGATAAATTCTCCCCCAAGACTGTCTAAATCTACTCAACTTATAACATATTCAAACTATAGGATTTTTTGAAATGACACCAATTTTGGGGTATGTTGCAAGAATTCCAGTGTGGATTTAGAAACTAACATCTAAGTAAAACAATCATCCATAGATCAAAAAGGTCCTTTTTCAGGAGAGGACCATGCCACACCACATGTGGGATCTTAATTCCCTAACCACTGGAAGCACAGAGTCTCAGCCACTGGACTGCCAGGGAAGTCCCCAACCATACTCTTTGAAAACAGCAACTATAGATGATTGGGGGGGAAATTAAGTACAACAGCAGGCACTCCTCAGTTTATAAATGTCAAGCCTCTGAATACTTGGATGTGGCCAAGCACAGGTAACTCCGGCGAGGCAGCAAGTGTGGGTATGCAAAGTTTAGGTCTTGATGCCTGGCACACCTGGGTTTAAGGTCTTTCTCAGCTACTGACTAATTGTGTAACCTCTCAGAGACCTGGGGTTTTATTCCGTTCAGTTCAGTTCAGTCGCTCAGTCGTGTCCAACTCTTTGCGACCCCATGAACCACAGCACACCAGGCCTCCCTGTCCATCACCAACTCCCAGAGTCTACCCAAACCCATGTCCATCGAGGGCCATCCAACCATCTCATCTTCTGTCATCCCCTTCTCCTCCTGCCCTCAATCTTTCCCAGCATCATTGTCTTTTCAAATGAGTCAGCTCTTCTTATCAGGTGGCCAAAGTATTGGAGTTTCAGCTTCAACATCAGTCCTTCCAATGAACAACCAGGACTGATCTCATTTAGGATGGACTGGTTGGAGCTCCTTGCAGTCCAAGGGACTCTCAAGAGTCTTCTCCAACACCACAGTTCAAAAGCATCAATTCTTCAGCACTCAGCTTTCTTTATAGTCCAACTCTCACATCCATACATGACTACTGGAAAAACCATAGCCTTGACTAGACGGACCTTTGTTGGCAAAGTAATGTCTCTGCTTTTTAATATGCTGTCTAGGCTCGGTTTTATTATCTGTGCGTTAATGATTAAAACGGTAGACAGTTATATGAGAATTCAGTGAGATCATGTAAAGTGCCATGCACACTGTAGGTGTGATTCAGAAATGTTAATCCCCCCTCCCTATACAGCCCTTCTTGTCTTCTTCTCTGGAATCCACTGGAGTACCCTCACCTCCAACACAGTTCTGGCCAGAACATACTTTTATTGATAATGACAGCTCCCTGAAAGAATTTGTAACGCATGCACTATTTTCTTTTATTCTGTGCCAGCTTCCAAGCCCCTTGCATTTCCTCCCATTTTCCTGGTGCTCATCTCCAAATATGGTTTCACCAAAAGAGCTCCCAAGCATCCTTTTATTCTGTCTTCAGGAAGATTATTAATGAAGATGTTAAGTCAGGCTGGCATAAATAACAATGCCTAAGGCAATTCCCCAGATGCTTTTGTTCCACTCAACAAGGATATGGCGTCATTTATCATTAGGTCTTGTTACAGTTTTCTGGGCCTCTTGAAAAACTCATGTGAGGGCACTCATGTCACATCTACTTGAATTAGTCTTGAAGGAAGCACTCACAAGTGATGAATTAAATGTCACGTCAGGGATAGGACATCTGTTACATCACACTAACCTATCACTCTCTGCTCTCATAAACCTTACAATCAAAACAAATTAGTCTAGCATGATATTTCTCATAAACATTGGCTTTTGTTGTGTCTGGCTCATGCCCAAAAGGAGATAATAGACGAGTTGATAAAAGTAACAAAATCTCATCACAGGTTCAGAGCTGGTCAAGTAAGGAATAATGACTCCCTGGCAAGGAGAGAAATGAATAGCAATAGAGCCGCCTGTACAAAGGGTCAGAATAAGACCCTACCTCATCAATTCAGTCTGCAAAGTCCTAAAGAGAAATCATGATCTGGATTTAGAACAAAGAATGGTTGCAGTTTTCTTGAACTTGTTTTTGCCTAGTGGACCTTGGATTGTGTCAATCATGGGAGGTTCTTTTTTCTCATTTGCTGAAAAAGTTGAGCATTGCATGGATGATACAGATATAGTGGCAAGAAGGATAGGGGTATGAAATGATGAAATGCTTTTCAGTCTCTGACCAGCCTCCTTTACTCTCCACTACTATTTTCGTTGCTCCTTTTCCCTCATTTTTTATTAATTGTGGCAAAATACACATAATATAAAATTTACCATCTTGACCATTTTTTAGTGTACAGCAGTATTAAGTTCAGGGCTTCCCTGAGGCTCAGAGAATACAGTCTGCCTGCAATGCGGGAGACCTGGGTTTAATCCCTGGGTCAGGAAGATCCCCTGGAGAAGGAAATGGCAACCCATTCCAGTGTTCTTGCCTGAAAAATCCCATGGACAGAGGAGCCTTGCAGGCTACAGTCCATGGGATTGGAAAGAGTCAGACACAACTGAGTGACTTCACTTTCACTACTACCTTCAGTAGTATGAAGACATTTGCATTATGCAGTCATCACCATAATCACTCTCTAGAATTCTTTTCATGTTGCAAAACTAAAACTCTGCTCCCACTAAATAATAATTCCCTAGTCCCTCAGGCCCCCGGAACTGCCATTCTTTCTGTCCCCATGCATTTGATGACTCGTATCTAATGTAAGTAGAGTCACACAATTGCCCCCAACTTTTTAAGATTTTTTTTTTGATGTGGTTCATTTTTAAAGTCTTTATTGAATGTGTTACAATTATGCTTCTGTTTTATGTTTTGGTTTTTTGGTCACAAGTCACGTGGGGCCTTAGCTCCCCAACCAGAGATGGAATCTGCACCCCCCACTTTGGAAGGCAAAGTCTTAACCACTGGACCAAGAGGGAAGTCCCTTTACTCCCCCCACTTTTTTAGATGAAGTATAATTAATGAGCAATATTGTATCTCACAGGTATATAACATACTGGTTCATAATTTAAGGTTACATTCCATTTATAGTTATTATAAAATATTCGCTCTATTCCCTGTGTTGTATAAGCTATCTTTGTGGCTTATTTTATACATAATAGTTTGTAACTTTTAATTCCTTTCCCCTACGTTGCCCCCTCCCCTTTCCTCTCCTCACTGGTAGTTCAGTTCAGTTCAGTCACTCACTCATGTCTGACTTTTTGCAACCTCATGGACTGCAGCAGGCCAGGCCTCCCTGTCCATCACCAACTCCCGGAGTTTACTCAAACTTATGTCCACTGAGTCAGTGATACTATCCAAACATCTCATCCTCTGTCAGCCCCTTCTCCTCCTACCTTCAATCTTTCCCAGCATCAGAGTCTTTTCCAATGAGTCAGTTCTTTGCATCAGGTGGCCAAAGTATTAGAGTTTCAGCTTCAACATCAGTCCTTCCAATGAATCTTCAGGACTGATTTTCTTTAGGATGGATTGGTTGGATCTCCTTGCAGTCCAAGGGACTCTCAAGAGTCTTCTCCAACACCACAGTTCAAAAGCATCAATTCTTCGGTGCTCAGCCTTCTTCACAGTCTAACTCTCACATCCATACATGACCACTGGAAAAACCATACCTTTGACGAGATGGGCCTTTGTTGGCAAAGTAATGTCTCTGCATTTTAATATGCTGTCTGGGTTGGTCATAACTTTCCTTCCAAGGAACAAGTGTCTTTTAATTTCATGGCTGCGGTCACCATCTGGAGTGATTTTGGAGCCCCCAAAAATAAAGTCTGCCACTGTTTCCTCATGAAGTAATGGGACCATATGCCATGATCTTAGTTTTCTGAATGTTAAGTTTTAAGCCAACTTTTTCACTCTCCACTTTCACTTTCATCAAGAGGCTCTTTAGTTCTTCTTCACTTTCTGCCATAAAGGTGGTGTCATCTGCATATCTGAGTTTACTGATATTTCTCCCGGAAATCTTGATTCCAGCTTGTGCTTCCTCCAGCCCAGCGTTTCTCATGATGTACTCTGCATATAAGTTAAATAAGCAGGGTGACAATATACAGCCTTGACGTACTCCTTTTCCTATTTGGAACCAGTCTGTTGTTCCATGTCCAGTTCTAACAGTTGCTTCCTGACCTGCATACAGATTTCTCAAGAGGCAGGTCAGGTGGTCTGGTATTCCCATCTCTTTCAGAATTTTCCACAGTTTATTGTGATCCATACAGTCAAAGGCTTTGGCATAGTCAATAAAGCAGAAATAGAGGTTTTTCTGGAACTCTCTTGCTTTTTCGATGATGTTGGCATTATGTTTTGATGATGTTTTTTTTCCAGCAGTGTTGGCAACTTCATCTCTGGTTCCTCTGCCTTTTCTAAAACCAGCTTGAACATCTGGAAGTTCATGGTTCACGTATTGCTGAAGCCTGGCTTGGAGAATTTTAAGTATTACTTTATTAGCGTGTGAGATGAGTGCAATTGTGTGGTAGTTTGAACATTGTAATGGAGAAGGCAGTGGCACCCCACTCCAGTACTCTTGCCTGGAAGATCCCATGGATGGAGGAGCCTGGTAGGCTGCAGTCCATGGGGTCGCTAAGAGTCGAACATGACTGAGCAACTTCACTTTCATTTGAACATTCTTTGGCATTGCCTTTCTTTGGGATTGGAATGAAAACTGACCTTTTCCAGTCCTGTGGCCGCTGCTGAGTTTTCCAAATTTGCTGGCATATTGAGTGCAGCACTTTCACAGCATCATCTTTTATGATTTGAAATAGCTCAATTGGAATTCCCTCACCTCCACTAGCTTTGTTCATAGTGATGCTTCCCAAAGCCCACTTGACTTCACATTCTAGGATGTCTGGCTCTAGGTGAGTGATCACACCAGCATGATTATCTGGGTCGTGAAGATCTTTTTTGTACAGTTCTTCTGTGTATTCTTGCCACCTCTTCTTAATATCTTCTGCTTCTGTTAGGTCCATACCATTTCTGTCCTTTATTGAGCCCATCTTTGCATGAAATGTTCCCTTGGTATCTCTAATTTTCTTAAAGAGATCTCTAGTCTTTCCCATTCTGTTGTTTTCCTCTATTTCTTAGCACTGATCACTGAGGAAGGCTTTTTTATCTCTCCTTGCTATTCTTAGGAATTCTGCATTCAGATGGGTTTATCTTTCCTTTTCTCCTTTGCTTTTCACTTCTCTTCTTTTCACAGCTATTTGTAAGGCCTCCTCAGACAGCCATTTGGCTTTTTTGCATTTCTTTTCCTTGGGGATGGTCTTGATCCCTGCCTCCTGTATAATGTCACGAACCTCTGTCTTTAGTTCATCAGGCACTCTGTCTATCAGATCTAGTCCCTTAAATCTATTTCTCACTTCTACTGTATAATCATAAGGGATTTGATTTAGGTCATACCTGAATGGTCTAGTGGTTTTCCCTACTTTCTTCAATTTAAGTCTGAATTTGGCAATAAGGAGTTCATGATCTGGGCCACAGTCAGCTCCTGGTATTGTTTTTGCTGACTGTATAGAGCTTCTCCATCTTTGGCTGCAAAGAATATAATCAGTCTGATTTTGGTGTTGACCATTTGGTGATGGTAACCACTAGGTTATTCTCATTGGTAACCACTAGGTTATCCCTATGAGTCTGTTTCTTTTTTTTTTTTTTTATTAGTTTGTTGTTATTTTTTTTAGATTCCACATATAAGTGATATTTTACAGTGTCCGTCTTTGTCTCATTTGACTTAGGGTGGTGGTGATGGTGGTTTAGTTGCTAAATCGTGTCTGACTCTTGTTCCTCCATGGACTGTAGTCCATCAGACTTCTCTGTCCAGGCAAGAATATTGGAGTGGGTTGCCATTTCCTTTTCCAGGGGCTCTTCCACCAGGGATCAAACCCCAAGTCCCCTGCATTGCAGGCAGATTTTTTACTTCTGAGCCACCACAGGAGTCCTTCACTTAGGATCAGATCAGATCAGATCAGTCGCTCAGTCGTGTCCGACTCTTTGCAACCCCACGAACTGCAGCACGCCAGGCCTCCCTGTCCATCACCAACTCCCGGACTTCACTGAAACTCACGTCCATCGAGTCAATGATGCCATCCAGCCATCTCATCCTCTGTCATCCCTTTCTCCTCCTGCCCCCAATCCCTCCCAGCATCAGAGTCTTTTCCAATGAGTCAACTCTTCTCATGAGGTGGCGAAAGTACTGGAGTTTCAGCTTCAGCATCATTCCTTCCAAAGAAATCCCAGGGCTGATCTCCTTCAGAATGGACTGGTTGGATCTCCTTGCAGTCCAAGAGACTCTCAAGAGTCTTCTCCAACACCACAGTTCAAAAGCATCAATTCTTCGGCACTCAGCCTTCTTCATAGTCCAACTCTCACATCCATACATGACCACAGGAAAAACCATAGCCTTGACTAGACGAACCTTTGTTGGCAAGGTAATGTCTCTGCTTTTGAATATGCTATCTAGGTTGGACATAACTTTCCTTCCAAGGAGTAAGCATCTTTTAATTTCATGGCACAGTCACCATCTGCAGTGATTTTGGAGCCCAGAAAAATAAAGTCTGACACTGTTTCCACTGTTTCTCCATCTATTTCCCATGAAGTGGTGGGACTGGATGCCATGATCTTCGTTTTCTGAATGTTGAGCTTTAAGCCAACTTTTTCACTCTCCACTTTCACTTTCATCAAGAGGATTTTGAGTTCCTCCTCACTTTCTGCCATAAGGATGGTGTCATCTGCATATCTGAGGTTATTGATATTTTTCCCGGCAATCTTGATTCCAGTTTGTGTTTCTTCCAGTCCAGCGTTTCTCATGATGTACTCTGCAAAGAAGTTAAATAAACAGGGTGACAATATACAGCCTTGACGAACTCCTTTTCCTATTTGGAACCAGTCTGTTGTTCCATGTCCAGTTCTAACTGTTGCTTCCTGACCTGCATACACATTTCTCAAGAGGCAGATCAGGTGTTCTTGTATTCCCATCTCTTTCAGAATTTTCCACAGTTTATTGTGATCCATACAGTCAAAGGCTTTGGCATAGTCAATAAAGCAGAAATGGATGTTTTTCTGGAACTCTCTTGCTTTTTCTATGATCCAGCGGATATTGGCAATTTGATCTCTGGTTCCTCTGCCTTTTCTAAAACCAGATTGAACATCAGGAAGTTCACGGTTCACATATTGCTGAATGCCTTCCAAATCCAACCATCTTGTTGCAAATGGTACAACGTCATTCTTTTTTATGGCTAAGTAATATTCCATTATACCACATCTTCTTAATCCATTTATTTGTTGATGAACATTTAGGTTGTTTCTGTACTTTGGCAACTTAACTTCACTTTTAATAAATGTTATCTTCCTGTATATTTTTGTAAGTTTACAAATGTAAACTTGAAAGAAAATGGAGAATGAATAGACTCTTAATCTTAGTCAAAAGGCCAAGAAGTGATGAATAAACAAACAGATAAGAAAATAAAGGAAAAAGATTTCCTGGAGACTGCTGCTGCTGCTGCTAAGTTGCTTCAGTCATGTCCGACTCTGTGCAACCCCAGAGACGGCAGCCCACCAGGCTCCCCCATCCCTGAGATTCTCCAGGCAAGAACACTGGAGTGGGTTGCCATTTCCTTCTCTAATGCATAAAAGTGAAAAGTGAAAGTGAAGTCGCTCAGACATGTCTGACTCTTAGCGACCGCATGGACTGCAGCCTACCAGGCTCCTCCATCCATGGGATTTTCCAGGCAAGAGTACTAGAGTGGGGTGTCATTGCCTTCTCCCTCCTGGAGACTAGAAGAGTTTTATTCTCTGTGGATGAAATCAGTGGTGAGGCCATTCTTTTGCTAATTTAGAATAGAACACAATAGGTTGTTATAAATAGTCATTATTTAAATGGTTAGCAAATGTTCAGACAAGCAGCATATTTAAGGTCAACAGAGAGACTGAACATAATAGAGGTTCTCACAAAGAAAGAAATATCAAGATCGTTGAAGAAGAAAACAACTGTAGATTCAAACCCAGACTTAATGGGCTAAGTGCCATTATACTGGTCACAAAGATTATTGACAGCGGTTCTTAGACTTTAGTATCCACAATAATTAATCACCACAAATCTATTGACTGGGATTCAGGAGTTTGCATATGTCACCAGCTTCCCAACAGGTTCTTCCCAGTTTTGATAATGGGCAGGGCACAGATCATAGCAGCAGCAGACAGGCCAGCCTCTGTTTGGTTGAGTAGTATGATTTTGGATTATATTATGCATATAGCCCTAGGGTATCCATTACTACCTATTTTTACTGCCTCTCTTTCTTTCTTCTACAATGAGTGTTACCTGAAGGAGTTTTCAAAAATAGGGGCAGAGGCAGGACTGCGGCCGCTAGAAATAGACCCTCATTCAGCCCTCCCCTGGAGGGGCAGCAGGGTCTTGCCACTCCCCCATGATTATTACAGCCTTGAGAATAGACTGCAGTTGTTTTATTTTGCCTTTCATTTCTGCTCTGCCTCTGTGTCCTCCGGTATGAACTGGCCGGAGGGAAAATATTGGCCTCCACAGAGCTGTGTTCAGCGAGAGAGATCAGTATCTGGCTTCTCCCCCGTTTATAGTTTTAATTTTCTTTCTTTCTAGAATATGTCTGTGCTGGAGAATCACCACTGGCGATCTACAATCGGCATGCTTCGAGAATCAAGGCTTCTGGCTCACTTGCCAAAGGAAATGACGTAAGTGACCTAGAGATGAAACATACCGATGTCCACACATTAGAGATAAGCCGTGTGCTCTCTGGCTTGAGACCCCCGGGGTGAATGGCAGGGAGCCAGCCAGCAGTGCTTCCGGCCCACACTCCCTTAGTCGCCTATCGTAGGAGATGTGGTGTCAGTTACAGCAACCCAGAAACCAGAGTCCCTGTGAGCTCTGAAAGGGCCTGGAGAGTGTAGGACCTAATGTCAGGAAAAGAGATAATAAACAGTTCTCAGCTTTCACACTCTTCGGCCTCAGTGCTGTGCTTTGCCAAACTCCTGTCTTTTATGTTAGCAAAATTGTCCTCCTGTGTAGATCCAAATAATAAATATTTATCAAGAAGGAACACAGGAGTTCCCAAGCGAGACTGAAGCCTTGTTCAATAAAGGGTGTTTTGTCATTGCCAATCTTAGTAAAAGGAGAAGTCAGAAATTCTGTTCTAAAACATCTTTTGTTAAGAGACTGAATGGGCCCCAGCCATTTTTTTTCCACCAGGAATTTACCTATGTTTCTTGCATTTTAAACAGAAGTGGAAATACTAGTTTCCTGGTCCACTGTTTGTTAGGCTGGATATTTAGGCCGAGGTCTATTAAATCCAAGACCACGGCCTCATTTCCATCTGGCCTCAGTTTAGCTGCTGCACCATATTGGCCTTAATTTAGCCTCTGCACTGTCTTCCCAGGCCACCACCAATTCCTGTCTGTTTCATTCAAATGCACAGAACCCGAGGTAGCTAGGCGGGAACAAGTAAATAGATTCCTGTACCATCTTCCAGAGGGGCACCAAGGTCAAGGGCCCTGTGGTGTTTCTTGGTCAAGCAGCAGGATACTCTGGGCACACTGATTTACCCCTGGCCCTCTGCTCCTATCTTATCCTGTTTCCTAGCACCCAGAGGAGTGTGAAATTTGTGGAAGGAACTTCAATTCTGATAACACTTTACCCACTGGAACCAAATAAAATCAATCCTTATACAAAGAATAAAAATTCATGCCTTTTATGAAAACAATATATTGCAAAGATTGAAAGAATTAAGTGCAAAAAGAACTAAAGTCTAGAGTAACAAATCAAGTTTGGAGGAGAAATGAGGAGGTGAAGGACAAGGAAGCCAAAGAAAGAGAAAAGGAGAAGGGAAGGAAAGAGAAGGAGACAGGAAAAAACAAAATGATCTGTTCTTTTGTCAAACCACATTTGTCCCAGTAATGCCCTAGTAGGTAAAGACTAAAAGAAATTTCACAAAGAAAGAAATAGAAATGACCAATAAACATATGAATATATGTCCAACCTCATTAGTAATCAAGGCAATTCATATTAAAATTATAATGAGTTGCATGATATTGGCAAATTGGCAAAAAAAATGTAAAGGGTAAGACTGTAAAGTGATGAGAAGCTCATCTATTACTGCTTGGAATGTAAATTTATACAACTGTTTTAAAAATAATCAGCAATATCTAAGAAATTGAAGATGAACATACTCTGTGATCCAATAATTTTATTCCTGGACATAGTCCCTAGAGAAACTTTACAAATATATAATTGGAGGTGTGTAATGGTATTTATTGTGTCATTTTTTTCATAGTAGTCAAAAACTAGAAACTACTCAAGTGATCATCAAAAGTAGAACAGATAATACATTGAAGTACAGTCCTACATTGGCATATAATCTAATCATGAAAATGGATGAACAACAGCTCACACATCAACTTAACTGACCTTCAAAAATATATTAAGCTAAAAAAAGCAAGTCACAAACTGATACTTACCACATAACTTAAAGTGAACAAGCAGTTAAAGTTAAACCATAGTATTTAGGCATGCATGCACAGGTGGTAAAATTATTATCAACAGCAATGAAATTATTAAAACAAAAGTCAAGATAGTAGTTGCTTCAGGGGTTGAGGGGAAGTGGGGTTGGATAAGAGACACAATGAGGGCTTTCTGGGGTACTGGCAGGCAATGATCTTGACCTAGGCGGTGATTGTAAGATGTTTATTTTATAATTTATCCCTTAAACTGTTTGTGTATGTTCTGTGCACTCTATCCAAACATACTTCACTTTCAAAGGTGAATTTTAAAAATAGATGTGGATTTTCCTCCCATTGGTTACTTTCCATATATGCTATGCTATGCTATGCTATGCTAAGTCACTTCAGTTGTGTCCGACTCTGTGTGACCCCATAGACGGCAGCCCACCAGGCTCCCCCGTCCCTGGGATTCTCCAGGCAAGAACACTGGAGTGGGTTGCCATTTCCTTCTCCGATGCATGAAAGCCCTAATTTGGTTTACTGTTCCAAAACATCCCATTGTCTGTATACCATTTGTTGACCAATATATTGTGTGAACACTGCTTTTTAATGGTACCTTAATCTACTGTGACTCTTTTGTAAGTTCCAGTATCTCTTTCCAGCCTATCCATTTTGCTTCCTTGATGGATCTTTTCATTCCATAGAATCAGTCACTATTATTGGCTTCATTACTATTATTATACCCTTTCCCTCCCCATGCAAGTCTTAAGGTTTGAGTTGGTGTGAGCTCTATTAAAAAGCACAATCCAAATGCTGTGATTCTGTGAGTCTTTGTGACCTCCTTCAAGCATACATTTCTAGTTGGCTTCCGATCTTGCCACCCATAGGAACTGTGGGAATGTATAAACTGCCACAACTTTGTTCACCCAAGGTTTCAGTCACTCTGTTCAGTCCTTGGCATACCTCCCATCTAAGGACAGAATGATGGTGGGTGAGAGAATCACGCTTAGCCTGCAAGGGACCAGGACTCTGAGTAATAAACAGTATCAGAGGCAGAAATGAGAAAACAAGCCACCTGATGATGACAGAATCAATCACTCTGCTCAAAGGGATTTGCTTTGTGTGTGTGTTTTCTCTTTCATTCTCTTTCATTCTGTGGATGCAGACAGGATATTGAACAGCAGCTGGGCTCCTTGATCTTGGCAACAGACATCAACAGACAGAATGAATTTTTGACCAGATTGAAAGCTCACCTCCACAATAAAGACCTAAGACTGGAGGATGTACACGACAGGCACTTTATGCTTCAGGTAAACAACAACAACAAACAGACGTCATTATCCTTGCTCTAAAACACTAAGGATACAATCAATCATTTTAGCACATCTAAGAAGGAGTATCCCCCATGGTATAAGCTAGAGCAGTGACCTAGTTTATTAAAAACCTTGAGACACATGAAATTTTTAAGTGGTTTCCAAGCAAGTAAAAAAAATCTGGGTTTCATGTCAGTACGTTGATAATATCTCGTTTCTCCTTGTTTGGTATCTGTTTCACCACAAAGTAGCCCCCCTGGGTAGCTGCATGCAGTAAGAATTTACCACATTTTGTGGCTTGATGTAATGTTGATCACTATCATACTTTTGCAATGTCTAAAACTATTCCTTTAATACAAAAGTGTATTATGTTAACTATAGCACTAACAAAAATTGAGAAATAAGTATCTTTACTTTACCTCAAGCTTATTAAATCTTGCTTGACTTCTTTTTACAACCTAAACTCATATATTCATCTGAAGCTCAATGATATTTACCTAGTCTTACCATTATCAGGTACCAGTAAATAAATGATTTTGTTTAATTGAATGAACAGAATCATATCAAGCACAACACTTTCTGCTTCCTTCCATGGCAAGAAGCCATTTGTGAAGTGCAGGGGAGAAATGGATCTTGGAAGCGGAAGTCTGACCTGGTATCCAAACCAGAGCCTTTTGCTTGATCTTCCATTTTCTCTCATCTTCCTTCTTTCCTTTTGGCACAAAAGACTAACTGAGTGGATCCTGGCTGCATCTAGATAGACCAGCTTTAACCAGGGAAATGGTTAAACCAGGGAAATGGCATGTGGGAGACTAAACTATACAGTCTTTTCCCTTGCATGCCTTCAGGCTGCCTTCTGAAGTTATCCAACTGCTCTATCCTTTTCAAGAAATGCCTTCCTCCCAGCTGTAAAACTGAATCTCCCTCCTCCTTTCTTCCCAACGTAGACTTCTAGCCCCTGGGTACCACCGGCATCTGATTTTAGAGATTCAAGTCTTTGAGTAGCTGAAAGATTTGGCCTGGACACTTGCATTCCAAAAGGAAAGCTCGCTAACACACATTAATCCCTAAAGGGCAGGAACTGGAGGGGGCTTCTGCCCCTGATCTCCTCTCACAAGTACTGGTGCCCCCATTCACCTGGAAATAAAGAACCAACCAAGTTTGCAGCTTAATATGACCCAGGCTCTCCCAGACCTCAACATGCTAGCAGTTCTATGATCCCATAGAACTAGGTCAAAACCAGCAGACCTTGCTGATGGAGGGCACACCACAGGAAGCCCCTCTAGGCGGTGGTTTCTTGGCAGTTGTTTGTTAAGAGGGAGAACCTGCTTCTTTGGAAATTCAAGGGACCCCTCCTAGGGTCAGCATCCCTGACAAAAGCTGGCATTCCAGGTGCAGAACTGTGTGAGGCAAGCCAAGAAGGCCCAGACTCATCTCTGCCAAGCAAACACTCCTGGGCTTGATATGGCTTAGCTCCCTGGCTGGCAGTCTGAGATTGCTGACACACACAGATACGGCCATATAAATGCAAACACACATAGTTTAAGTGATGTATAGAGTCGGCCAATGTGGTCACTGTGAGGTGAGGTCCCAGTGATCTCACTTGAGCCTGGTTGGGGGCCCTGTGGCCTCCCTGCCCATGAGGGTGGAGCAACAGAAGGAGCCAGGCCACAGCTTTCCTTGGCCTGCCCACTCCAGGTCCCCTCCAGGAAGCCCCATGTCCTTGGATGGTGACTCTTCTCTCCTTCTCACTGATGTAAAGTGGGAGTTCTGAATGAGGGTTTTGTGCGGTGGTGAATAAGTGCTGTTTCCTGAAGAGGCACGTCAGGGAGGCCTCTGTAAATATGGGCTTGGTACCGTGAGGTTGAAGGGCAGGTCTGACTGCCCTTGGGCTTGGGGTACATTTGCTGCTTAAGGATCATCCTTTGACCATCTCTCCCTGCCCTGTCATTTCTCAGATTGCCTTGAAGTGTGCTGACATTTGCAATCCTTGTAGAATCTGGGAGATGAGCAAGCAATGGAGTGAAAGGGTCTGCGAAGAATTCTACAGGCAAGGTTAGTAGGGATCCAATTGCTGAGTGTTCATCACCCCCTCTCCTTTTGGGCGTTTATCCTAATAAAACAAGAAATGGATCGTCTATTGTGACATTTGTTATTTCATCAACTCTTATTATCCCCACTTTTCTCTTTAAACCTTTTGCACACTGTCTGGCCCTTTTTTGGAAATAATTTAAAAATAAATAAGTTGACTTACTATGGAAACAGGTAGTAACGAGGTACAGTAACATGAGCAATAGAGGGATATAGATAATTTTTTCATGGTTTTTCTCTGTGGATATAAGAGGTGCAGGACAGTTTGTCTTTTACTCTGACCTTCGTGTTAATGAGCTGAGCACGGCTTAAAAACTAAATGCCATTTGGGGTCAATGTTTTCCACTCTGACAGAAGGACTTGGACTTTTTTTGTATTTCTTTCCCTTGCTTTCTTAAAGTGAATAAAGAAATAGAGCATATTTAGTCAGAGTTCATCCTCTCATATATACATTGTGAAAAGACAAATGGTCCCAAGTTAGGGTATAATTTTTAAGAGGTTAACCTCATTCAGAAGTAAGGCAATGAATTAGCAGCAGAATCTGGACACTGGGTGGGATCTTGGCCTGTAAATACAGCTTGTTTCTTCAGGCCTGGTTTCAGTGCTCAGGATGTTTTTTCAGGCACAACAGTGCCCTGATGTTAGCGACAGTCTCAGGTCTGAGAGGCTGAGAACAAATAAAGCCTGAAGTGTCCCACATACCCGTTCTGTGGGGGGGTCAAGTAGCAACAGTGAGCCTTTTGGAGACGCCTCAGTAGAAAGATGAGTCAAAGATATTGAGATGGTCCCAAAGACAGAAGACAGAACAGAGCAGATTGGGTTCACATGGGGCCAGAAGGCTCTGCTCCCCATCTCTTTCCCTTGGGTAAAAGCACTCATGTAGTGTCCATTCTGTAAAATTTCACTTCAAATGAGTGTGAGTGGTTAGTAATCCAAAGGTCACTTCTAGTTGCCCATGTTACAAGATCACCACTGAGGGAAAAACAAAAGGAAATATGATGAACTTAGAGACGGGAGGTTAGATTAGATAAGATAAATACTTTACTATAAAATATAGAAAATATTGAAATAGCCCAATGAGAGAAGGGCTAGGATCTTCATCCTTAGATATCAAACAATGGGACAGAGAAAAGATGCCACCCTGTCCCTCTTGGTTTTGACTCAATCATGTGTTCTTGTTGACACTGATTGAAGTTTAACCCTTTCATTTACTTATCTTACACTCTCCGAATTATGAGCTGCTTGGGGCAGGGATCGTGTCTCTTGGGCAGATGGCAAGGCATACAGAGCTGGCGAATCAAAGTTGTCAGCTAAGTGGAATAGATGGAATCAACCAATAAAGGTAATCTGTAAGATGCCTTTGCAAAAATTTGTCCTCATAATAATACTCATGTGCAACATTATAGGGGTTCCCTGGTGGCTCAGTAGTAAAGAACCAGCCTGCCAATGCAGGGGACGTAGGTTCCATCCCTGGGTCGGGAAGATTCCCTGGAGAAGGAAATGGCAACCCACTCCAGTATTCTTGCCTGGAAAATTCCAAGGACACAGAAGCCTGGCAGGCTACAGTCCATGGGGTTGCAAAGGGTTGGACACAACTTGGTGACTAAAAAACAAGTAGTATTATAAGAGAACAACCTAGAACATTTGTGAGTCTGATCGCTAAGGGTGAGCTTTCATATACTTTGCTCCATATCATGTCTCCTGGCAGAGAAAGGAAAGTACAGACGATGTGTCAGGTCCTTTTTAATTAATAGCCATATGATCTAGCAGAAGTTCAGCTTACTTAAGAGAAGACTAGACTCTCTGGTTATCCAAACTGCTTGTCCTCCATACTGAATAATTTTTTTAGAAATTCTATAAAGCACTATTTGTATCATTTTGATTAATCTTCTTCCAGCTTTCCATTTAGGATTTGGGTTTCCACTGACTGCTAACAATTCCTGCCAAAATATCTCTGATGATTCATGATGTTGAGCAAAGGAAAAGCCCCAAAATCAAGGATGAGGACAGAGAGAGAAAGAAAGATGAGATTCCATGAATTAGGAAGACAGTGTTAAATTCTCAGAACAGATATTAGAACTCAAACATCATTCATCCTCTTCCTTTCAATGACTCAAAAAAAGTAGAATCTCTGTCCTATGGTAACAACATATTGATATCTTCTCAGTCAACCAAGATTCCCAGAAGTTTTCATTGAACATCTGCTTCCAGCCTTGTCTAATCCTCAGCAAAGCTGTGATTTTCCTATGTGCAAAGCTCCACTGGGGGTGTCCTGAAGGAGACAAAGTATTAAAGTTAATGTCTCACAAGCTCAAAATACTAATTAGTAAAGTTCCTGGAGGAGAGAAACTGCAATTTTCCTCACTGTATTTTCTACATTGATTAACAAAGTGTCTGAAATATATAGTGCTTTATAAATCCGTTGAAATAGTTGAAAGGATAAATGATCCAACTGGAAGAAAATCCTCTCATGGTGGAGGTCACAGGAGAAGATCTAGTGCTAAGGATGGTAGAATCTGAGCTGGGTATTAAAGGATGTGTAGTGACGGCACTGTCCAGTAGGATAGACACAAGGCACGTGTGGCCATTAAATTTAAAATAATTTGATTAAATGTAAAATTTAGTTCCTCAGTTTTATTAGTCTTATTTCAAGGGGCTACTATAGTGGGCAATGGAGAGAATATAACCATCATTGCAGAAAAGTCCCACTGATCTGGATAGAGAGGAGTGGAAATGGAAAGAGGTATGGGGAAGGGACCATCCCTGTGCCTTATAGACCAGATTGGTTCCAGAGAAGGTAAGAATAAGAGGATCTGTTGAGGCCCCTGTATACCAGGCTGAAGTGGAGACTATGACAATGGGAGTCATCTTAGAAAGTGCAAGTAGGGCAACATGTGTAGTTGAAGCGGAAGAAATACTAAAGAAACTAGCTAAGAAGCAGAAAATAAGAATGAGTTTTTAAGAAACCAGACGAAGATGTGAGATATGTATATGTATGTGCAACTCTTTGCAACCCTATGGACTGTAGCCCACCAGGCTCCTCTGTCCATGGGATTCTCCAGGCAAGACTACTAGAGCGGGTTGCTATGCCCTCCTCCAGGGGATCTTCTTGACCCAGGGATCAAACCCAAGTCTCCTGCATTGCAGGCAGATTCTTTACCACTGAGCTACCAGGGAAGCCCATATATATATATATATATATATATATATATATATATATACACACACACACACACACATATATATATATAATGGAATACTTTAGTTGTTGTTGTTTAGTCCCTAAGTCATGTCTGACTCTTTGCAACACAATAGGCTGTAGCCTGCCAGGAATTTCCCAGGCAAGAATACTGGAGTGGGTTGCCACTTCCTTCTCCAGAGGATCTTCCTGACCCAGGGATCAAACCCACATCTCCTGCCTTGGCAGGCAGATTCTTTACCTCTGAACCACCAGGGAAGTCCACAGTGGACTACCACTCAGTCATAAAAAAGAATGAAATTTTTGCATTTGTGAAAACATGGATAAACCTGGAGGGTGCCATGCTTAGTGAAATAAGTCAAACAGGAAGAGATAAATACTGTATGTTTTCACTTATATATAAATCTAAAAAATAAAACAAATGAATGAAAAAAAAAAAAAAAACGGAAACAGATTCACAGATACAGAGAACTAGAGGCTACCAGCTGGGAGAAGGAAGAGGAAGGGGCAAGACAGTAGTAGGAGATTAAGAGGTTAAAAACTACTAAGTATAAAGTAAATAAGACACAACGATGTAATGTACAACATAGGAAATAGCCAATATTTTATAATAACTTTAAATGGGCTATAATCTATCAAATTATTGAATCACTATGTTGTACACCTGGAACTAATTTAATATTGTAAATCAACTATTCTTCAATTTGAAAAAAGAAAGAAGCCAGACTAGAATGAAACCAGGGAAAAGAGATATTTCAACAGAGAAATAAAGGAGATTTGCTGCCTCAATACAGAAGGTAGAAGGAAGAGAAACTTCCCTCCAAGTGTCATGCTTGACTGAAAAATCCCTATTAATGGAGCTTAGGAGGTGAGGAGTGAAATAAACTTGAGGAGAATTCATTTTGATACTAAATGGTGTCATACCTGTCCTCTCAAGGCCGTTATCACCTGGCTTCCCTGAACCCCTCAGGTTAAGCCAGAGTGATTTCCTCACATCGGTTTTGAGAATCACCATGGCCCTAGAGACCATGGGAGGCATGGCTACAGTCAGAGAAAATGACAGAAATGTGGCATCTCAAAAGACGGTAGCTCCGTGGTTAAGTGCAGACCTTCTGAAGCCAGCATTAAATTTAGGCTCCCCTCCTCATTGCATAAGGACTTAAGTCAACAAACTTCTCTATGCTTCATCTCAATGTCCACATCTTGTAAAATGGGGGTTTTATTGAGCTTGTTGTGAGGATTAAATTAATTAAATAGGCAAAATGCTTAGAACTGTGCCTGACACACAGTAAACATGGTATAAATATATGTGTTTTTCTCCTCTGGTTTAGAGGGGTGCATTCACAGCGGTGAATTCAGCTAGTGGTTCTGAGAACCAGCTTCTCTACTGATCAACCAGATTGTTTTTCCCAATGAGAAAATTACCCACCATTTTTCACCTTCAGGAAGAATCGATAAAGCATTTTGATAAAGCTTTGCATGATGTATTTCTCCTTTGGTCTTCTAGCTGACAGAGGCATTATAAAGAAAGATCATCCTTACATGTATATGTATGACTGAGCCCCTTCACTGTTCATCTGAAACTATCACAACATTGCTAATTGGCTATATCCCAGTAAAAAATATAAAGTTTTTAATTTTTTTTTTAAAAAAGATCATCCTGACCTTTATACTTTATTTAACTTTTAGTTATACTAAGTAAAATTCTAAGGAGTCAGAATGAAAGAATCAGACCCTTATTTTGATTAATTTTGTAGCTAGAGATACTCTCATATGAGATCTTTCTATAAATAGTTCCTCTTCCTTGTTTCCTGCCTACTTATTATTCCTGGTTGTTCAGGTGAAACCAGATGAGGGTCAGGCAGAGTGGAAGGAGGGAAAAACGTAAAACCTGTTTTCTTAATCTGTAACTTCAAACCAGAACTTCCATCTCATATTAGGAAACTGGCCATTCATTTTCCTGTTTTTATGAAGTTTTGTTCAAAAGTTTATTCTAATCCTAGAGCGTACCTATTAACAATGGGCCTATTGCAAATGATCATTGATACTCTGATATTTTAAATTTTCACAGAAATTACCAGAGCAGGGCAGAGTCAGTCATTGCTAGAGCATTCCTAGCAACAAGGCAAGAAACAGTAATTCCCAGGTAACTCCTTCCAACTAGACCATTAACAATTGCAAGTTCTCCATTACCAATGTGTTTCTTCTTCTTTCTTCTTAGGTGATCTTGAACAGAAATTTGAACTGGAAATCAGTCCTCTTTGCAATCAACAGAAAGATTCAATCCCTAGTATACAAATTGGTGAGTTGAGCTCAATTGTAATTTTAAATGAATAATTTTGGCACCTCGGCCAAGAGTCACAAAGAAGATCTACACGCAGCTTTTGAAAGATCCGAACTAATCAAAGCCCTTTGAATAATCGAATCCAAATAAACACTCTAGTCATGACCTATCTACTAAATAATTATCAATTCAGATGAAAACTAGAGTAAAGTCTTTGTTATGGACCCTTAATAAACAACTTGTATTAACTTTGTTGTTTAGACTTGAATCAAAACCAAATGAAGGAAAATAACAAGAATCAATTGTTGGCTGCTGAAGGTCAGATTAGCTCACACTCTCTTTAGGACTTGAAACATGGAAAATCTATAGTTTCGGATCCTTCCATTTTGGTCACTACCCTTCATCCTCAATGCATAATTTCAAAGGCTGGGTCCCCAGACTCAGGCCCAGAAACACATGTGATGTGGGGTCCCATGCTTCTTCACTTCAAAATGTATTTTCAGTCTTGTTCTCTTAGGGCCACACTCTCAAGTGTCAATTTCAATAAAGTGTTAAACTGTAATGCTAATTCCTTTAAAATAACTATTCGTTTCTCTCACTTCTTTAAACACTCTACCAATTCCATCTACATTTAAAGCAAGTCTTTCTTTTCCTTGCAGTTTCCTCCAGTTAAAACCAAACTCAGAACTTGAACTCTTTTACTTATCAACCATGGCCCTGACATGTACCAGTTTTTAAGTTTTTCTTAACTGCCTTAAGACAGTTTAGACAGAACTGCCTTAAGACAACTTAAGGCAGTCACAGTGCAGTAAGCCTCAAGGCTCAATGTCTGGAGATTGGGAGGGCACGGGGCACCCAAAAATATCAGCTGAAAATTGAGAAAACCAGGCAGTTAGAATGATATGCTTCCAATTACGGAGGGTGAAATTGAATCCATAGTCTCACAAAAGAGTCTCAAAGTCAACCTAAGGAAATAGGAACAAAATTAATCTACTTTTTAAAAATCTGAAGGGAATATGCAAATATTAAAGTAGATATATTGGAACACTGAAATTATTGATAATTTTTTTCCCAATTGCCCTTAATATTGTTATGTTTTGTTTACAATTAAACTGATTCCTTCACCTGAAAAAGGGAGAGGGGTGTTGTTATAAAAAGCAAAACCCAGGAAGCATCCAGAGCAGAGAAAGCTACAGAATTGCTGGGGAGGGCGAAGGGCAGCAGTATCAACAGAATTCAATCTCAGCCTCCTTGGATCCAATGCTGTATCTGATTGGAAATTCTGCAGATGCGATTCAAAGGAAATAGACCCTAACCCAAATCCTAATCCCGGGGCCCAGTTTGTTAAACTCTGGTTAGAAAGGAATTTGCCAGGCACCTGTTAAAGACATTTTCACCCCCCAGAGAAAAGCACTCACATTGTTAAGCACACAACCTGGATTTGAAAGACAGACTTGATTTCGAGATTCTATTCTCTTGTTGTCATGAGAACACACTTATTTTGTCAGATCATATGTCCTGATTTTCAGCTCAGGAAAATGTGGTTACCATAGATACCTGTTTTTAAAATGGGATGAGGATTGAGTGCATAGGAAAATCCCATGGATGCTACGCCAGCACACCAGTAATAAAGAGAAAGAGTGATTATAAAACAACCCTCAGCAAATAAATCTTTCTGTCTCCATTCCACATCTCCCACCTCTGTAGGTTCAAAGCTGGGAGGTGTGGTGTGCAGGGGCATATCAGGCTAAACTGCAAAAACCCAGATAGATAAACAGAGTGTAATGGGAGCTGTGCGCTCCAGCCTCCCAAACAAGTATTTTTCCAGTGGGTGTGAATAATGCAGGTAGTTCCTCTGTCCTGATTCCCTTGGGACTGAAAATGTCCTCTCTTTTTCCTTTCCCAATTCACAATGAGGTTTTCCTGAGTGCCATCTCAGGCTTTGATCTGATTCTCTTCTTAAGTAATTCACATTTACCCAAGTGAAACAAGGATTTAATATCCACCCCTCACCCACCTTCCTCCCCAAACTCTGCCTTTCAAAAAGAAGGTGCTAAATTAAATGAATCTCCAAGTGGTGAAACCTGTAGAAAGATGGGCTTCCCTGGTGTTTCTCAGTGTAAAGAATCTGCCTGCAATGAGGGAGGCCTGGGTCAATCCCTGGGTCAAAAAGATCCCCTGGAGAAGGAAATGGCAACCCACTCCAGCATTCTTGCCTCAGAAATCCCATGGACAGAGATGCCTGGAGGGCTGTAGTCCATGGGGTCACAAAGAGTCAGACCCGACTGAGTGACTAACACTTTGACTTTCATAGAAAGATAAGGAGATAGGAATTCCCTGGCAGTTGAGTAGTTAGGATTCGGCAGTCTCACTGCCTGGGGCCCAGGTTCAATCCCTGGTTGGGGAATTAACATCTTGCAAGCCATTAAAAAAAACAAAAGCTATAAAGATAAAGAAAAAGAGGCTTTCTTTAATCCTTGTTAACTCTGAGACCATCATTTCTCCCCTCCCCAACATGTACCCCTTCAGGAGGACAATGTCCCCACAAAGTCAAGGTGAATGTGAATGTGTTAGTTGCTCAGTCGTGTCCAACTCTTTGCAATCCTGTAGCCCACCAAGCTCCTCTGTCCATGGGATTCTCCAGGCAAGAATACTGGAGTGGGTTGTCATTTCCTTCTCCAGGGGCTCTTCCCAACCCAGGGATCAAACCTGGGTTTCCCGCATTGCAGGCAGGATTCTTTACCATCTGAGTCAGTTTGCACAAATACAGTGGGGACCTCTGCGACAGCCTCGAATCTAATCATGCAGAAGCTTTGCTTCATGAGAAAAACTGCCTCACGGTGTCTATTCAGACTTCAAAACCACTCTCCTATCTCCTATAAGAGGTCTTTATATCTAATGAGTAGAAATATAGAGATGCAACTCCAGAGTAATTTCAGGAAAAAAATGAGCTCAAGTTTTTAAGTACTGGATTTTTAAGTGTGGGATTTGTAACTTTTTAATACTTAGGGTAAACCTGGTAAATATTCACACCTTAAACTTCAAAATAGTATAACAATATTGCAGACTATCTTTTTAGATATATAATATCTCTTAAGATGCAAGATATTCAAAATTAGATATGGAGGTAGTCTAGAATAGCAAGCAAGAACATTACAGAATGAAATCTTAATTGTCTGGCTCCCTACATAACCTTATCAAAATGTACACAGTAAGTCGCTGGCTTAACTTTTTGCTCCTTAGAGTCAGGTTATCTAACATCATCTTATAATATTTAAATCGTATTTCACATCTAATGAGAGAATGCAGACACATATACTAACATTTAGAATCAACGTATCCTTTTCTCATCTCCAGAGCATCCTCAAAGGAGGATGTTTGTCCAATAAAAAAATAATCCAGTCAAGCCTAATAATTCACATGCCTATAAACACACAGGGATAGTTGTCAGAAGATTTCACTATGCTGAAAAAACTTGACTCTCCCCATACCACAGAAGTCCCCTTCTCCCAATACCAACATTTCAAGGGAAATACAATAAAACCTAAATATATCCAAGTTTGTGATGAATCCAATAATTCCAACCTAGACTGGAAATTATCTTTGCTTTAATAAATCATGCTTAATATGGAAAGCACATTAACAGTGAGACGTGATCAGAAAGTTTAACAAGGCTAAAATAATTAAGAGAACAGACATGCTAACAAAGAAGTCTCATATCAACCCATCATATCTCATCATTCAAGCAGAACTTTTATGCAGGAAAAAATCTGTTTTGAAGACTAATGAACTTTTATTATCTACACCTGGTTGCTTAACGTAATTGAAAGTAAGACAAAAATGTGAAATGATAATCCGGAAGAAATATCTTCAGGGTAAATGTATGAATGAACTCTTCAGATGGTCTAAATCAACCACGTGTGGCTTCCTGGTGTCACTTTCCCTTTCTTCCCCTCCCTCAGCCACCTTCCTTAGTTCTAGCTCATTTTTTTATTTTTTAACTTTTTTCCTTATATGTCTTTATCCTTCTTCAAATGAAAGTGAGAGTGGCTCAGTCATGTCGACTCTTTGCGACCCCATGGACTATATAGTCCATGGAGTTCTCTAGGCCAGAATACTGGAGTGGGTAGCCTTTCCCTTCTCCAGGGGATCTTCCCAACCCAAGGGTCGAATCCAGGTCTCCTGCATTAAAGGCGGATTCTTTACCAGCTGAGCCACAAGGGAAGCCCAAGAATACTGGAGTGGGTAGCCTATCCCTTCTCCAGTGGATCTTCTTCAAATAGTAATAGCCAACATTTATTGAGTGTTTGCTATGTGCCAGGAACTTTCTAAGCATTTCACATGTGTTATTTCATTGTCCTAACAACTCTATGGGTTTGGTACCCTTCTTAACACTTTACAAATGCAAAAACAGAGGCATAGAGAGATTAAATGCCAAGCCTAAGGTGACTTACCTTATGCTCCTAGGCTGAGGGCAGGGACTACATCTTGGAGGCCTCCATACCCCTGGGGCCGAGTACATCATGGGCCCAATGGTGTGAGAAGTGGTCTTACTGCCCTGCTGGTGATGACGTTGGCCTTGCCTGTTTCAGGTTTCATGACCTACATCGTGGAGCCCCTCTTTCGGGAATGGGCCCACTTCACAGGACACAGCGCCCTGTCTGAGAGCATGCTAAGCCATCTCGCGCACAACAAAGCCCAGTGGAAGAGCCTGTTGCCCAAACAGCACAGAACCAGTGGCGATGGCAGCCCGGACCACAAAGGCCCAGGGACTGAGGACGAGGAGCAGACTGTGACCGAAGGCGATGCCCCGTAGGGCCCGCCAGGCCTGCGCCCTGCTCTGCACACTGAGATTGACAGCCTCCTTGCGCAGAGGCCTCTGGGAGGGCGGATGCTTCGAGGGGCTCTTGCTGATCAATCCGGCCCCTCTCTGGACATCATCCAGGAGCTTTTCGGAATCCACCCTCCTCCCACTCACCTGCCTCCCTCCTTTTCCCAAGTGTACAGAAGCCATCCGTCACCTCAGCATTAGCTGCCGAAATGAGCAACTCCATTCCACGATGAGGGAGCTGATTCCAGGGACCGGCTTGGCCCTGGAGGAGAAGACTAGGGAGTAAGAAAGAGGTGCTCTTGCCGTGGCCCTTCGGGCCCTGGGTCACACTGTGACGGGTGGCACTTCCTGAGTCCAGAGCATTTTAGCCTCGGCCATCAGACTGCTGATCTGCATGACAAAAACACCAGCATATTTGGAACTCCAAGGATATTGGTCTTAAGTGCAAGAGCACAAACGAGAGAGAGTGTTAGAGAAAGTACCTTCTATTTTAATAATAATTATTATTATAAAATAATAATAAATCTTTTTAACTTTTCTATTTTGTGCACTAGACAATGGATCTAAAACTCTGGACAAAGATTATTCAACGTGATAATCATGTACCCAAACGTGAACAGGGGGTTCATTGTTTTGTTATGGAGTCCATGCCACTTTGGGTCAGAGATTTGGCATCTTCTCAATTTAAGAAACCACGTTTCCTATCCTATGCGAGGGGAAGGTGCTGTACAGTTCATTCCTTTGCACCATTAGTCAATCTGTCTTTTATCAATAACTCAGATTCAGTGACATGTTTATTTTCACACCTGTACATCTTCTGTAAATATCAAGCGCTACTGATTCCCATGCCAAAATACATGAGTATTATGGGATTGCTACCTGTATAAACAATGGCACTGTGAACAGAATACTGTTAGTTTTAATACAAGAGAATGCATTTGTAAATATGGTATAGAGTTTATTAATATACTATTGTTTGCAGATAAAGGCCTTAACTTTAAACACCTTTTCATCTTCTGAAAGCTGCCCAACTTAAATCCTCACAGATGTCCTTCTGAACTGCCTCCCCATGTCCATCTTGATGCTTTCCAGCTAAGGTCACAAACCAAAACTGAATAAAGTCTTTGAGGAAATATTTTGGAAACTTCACATGCATTCCGCTTGAGACCATAGTGTCTAATCTATGGCACCAAGCATGGTTTCCTCAGATGAACAAGACCCTTCAACAAGCCTGAAGTCACTTTCAGCACAGCGATGTTGCACTCTGTTTTAGCAAGCCAGCTGATTAGCGTGTGTTTCTACAGCTCCTGTCAAGGACATGGTGGTGTGTCGGCCTCATGGGCCGCATGGCAGGTCTCACCAGCCTTCCATAAGCCTGTCAGCTTCCATAACCTTCCATAACCCATCAGGGACTTCCCTGCTCCCCTGTAACACCATCGTCTGCTCCGGCTGTAGTACCAAAGCACCTTTGGTTTACGGTTGGCGTGAATTTCTTTGGTGTTAATAGTAACTGGATTTTTCTTTCTCTTTCATTTCATATGAACTACCCAACTGTTTAGCAGACATTAACATCATTTAAGGAAAGAAAATATTTCCATCGTCTGGTAGAGTTTACCTTCCTCGCAGGTTACTGTGGTTAATTATGACTCTAGCTAGCAGAGTCACCTTGGAATTTTGTTGCCATTTTTTCTGCAGATACTTGGCTGGAAAGTCAGTTTGTTACAGCATTCTTCTCTAGTCAGCTAAACTCCGTGCATTGAACCTTTTCTTTAGAAGTTCCTGCATAACTAATGTTAGATGAAAATTGGCAATGCCCCCTTTCTTTTTATCTTCAACAGTGTGGTAGTGGGGAGAATGATAATATGATTGTTTCTGCTACTATCAAGCTGTTTCGCAAGCTGATAGAACCTCAGCTAACTCTCATTTCCTAAGTGCAGCTCTTTTTTTTCCCTCCTAACATACAAATGAAATGTGAGAAACTTGACTGGATTGTATTAAGTTCCTGCAGAAAGACCGAGGCTTGCAGAATTAAGGTTTAGGGTGAATTGGAAGGTTGGTTGTAGTTTCATTAAAGTAGGAGGGATGGTCAGAAGGTCCTAAAGAAAGTGTGAAAACCTCATGAAATGGGTGGATAATAAGTTGAAATTATTGATATGGGTAAGAAGGGAAGTTGTGAAAAATTAACACTAACTTTGGGTTTGTTTTTTGGGGTTTTTTTTTTTCTTGTAATAACTATAAACTGACAGGATTCTTTATGGCTTTAATACTCTGAAGCTCTTAGCTTGGTGAGTCCTCAAAAGAGAACGCATTGAATGTATTTCTGCTTCCAAACTCGCTTATTTTGGTTTGGTGATGCAGAGGACTTTTGAGTACTCTAATTTTCATGAGATCAAATCAAAGAAAGCAATTACTGGGGAAGATACAGGAAAGATAAGGAAGAAGACACTGTTTTGGCTAATGGAACCTCTCCTTTGAGTTTAGAAAACGAACCTTGTTTAAACAATATTTATATCATAATTTAAATAAGACTGGAGGCATTTTTCGTAGTTTCAAATTTATAGGACACAAGTATTTTAGGTCTTAAAGAAGAACTCACAGAGAAAACTACCAAATATCTAACAGTTAAGCCTATGAAGCAGCTACTAGTACAATAAAAATCTGAAGCAAAATGAGATGTGAGGCATAAACTAGTTACATTTGTCTCCTTCCTTCAACCATATAGGTTCCTAGATCCATTTTTTTTTTTTAATTGTGAAAACATTTGTTTTCTTTTTTCCTGCCTACTGGTGGCTGTCTTGCAATCTTTCAATAGAAGGAGTCCGATTACTAATTAAGACACAGCTGTTGGATCATCTGGGGACTTTATCTTCACATTTTTTTTTTCCTCTGAGTCCCTGGATCGTCACTTGCTGACTTCCCAAGTTTAATTCCTTCAATGCTTGAGAAGAAGGGAATCAAAGGGTTCAGGTAAAGTTAAAATCAAAAGAGAGAATAGATATCACTGCCAGCCCTGATGGACAAAGCCTGCTTTTCCTTTTGACAGCACCCGCAGTCAGTCAGAACCTTTTTCCTGAAACACTGACCTGCCCGTCACTCCCTGAGAGGCCGAGTGAACATCCCGCTCTACCTGCCTAAGGCTTCCCGCGATGGGATGAGGATCGTGTCCCGCAACACGTCACCAGATAGTGCTTCCTACAAACCACAGACTTGTTTTGTAAACTTTTCTCATGTTGAATCAGATCTGCTCACTGATTGGAACATTGGTTATGAGCTTGTATCTCACTATATTTCTTATGCTTTGTTCTTTTATGCAAACCCTTAAAATTGTGTTGTTTGTGTACACACGTGAAGTTTGGAAAACAAACAAACAAACACCTTGTGAGTTTTTGCTCAAAATGTGGCCTAAATATTCATTGGCATGTCTAGGTAAACAATGAAAAATAAAGATAATTTCTTAAAAATATCACACTATGAAAAATACTGATTTTCACCAGGTAGCATGTTATCAGCCAACCAGTCACATTCAAGGTCAAGGTCAAGAACGCTGCTACAGACATGACTCATGTGATTGATTCCACTGGATGCTGCAGAAACAGCCATGTCCATAAAGCTATCACTTGCCAATTAGGGGGAAAGGGCCATCATTGAATTCTGCCTTTCCTCTGAGTCCTGATAGTTTTCTGATCCACATTTCTCAAATTCATATATGAATGAGAATAATGTACAATGCTTTAGGTTGTGGAACCATAGCAGACTTACTGGTGAAAAATATAGTCTTGTATTTCAGGATTGGAAGCCACCAAGAACAACAGAACAGTTCAGGCAGGACAACTGAGTGTCTAAATCTATCTGGAAATAGAGGAGAAATGAAAAAAAAAAAAAACACACAAAAACTATCCATGTTTCCCAGAAACAGTGTTGTATCTTTATGGTCCAGGAAGATTCCACGTGCGGCTGGGCAGCTAAGCCCGTGCATTACAACTACTGAGGCCACACGCCTAAAGCCTGTGCTCCACAATAATAGAAGCCACTGCAGTGAGAAGCCTGTGCACAGCAACGAAGAGCAACACCCACTTATCTCAGCTAGGGAAAGCTCATGTGCAGCAACAAAGACTCAGTGCAGCCAAAAATAAGCTAATTAATTTTTAAAACCTTTAAAAAAATAAAAGAGATTGCATACAAAAAGCACCCAGCACTCTGTCTGGTACGTGGTAGGCTTTTAATACATGCAAGTTCTCTCCTCTTAAATTATCAGACACTTCACAAATAGCCATTCATACATGGGTAAGAATGTGGATAATGTATGGGGAATAATGTAGTAAAGAATGCTAGGGATCTTACACTGGGAAGTTAGACTCACTCCTGTATTTTTTTTGCCTGTTTATTGGCAAAATTGTTTAAAAAAAAAAAAAAAGACTATCTGATGAAACCTCCTGCCTTAGCTACAGCCTACTTTTCTGTTCAATCCTCTATATTCTAGAATAGAAGTTAACGTATCTTTTGTTAGCAGTTTTGTCAGAAATTTCTGAGAAGGAAACAGCTCCAAAGAACAAAAATGAGAGTCATTTATGTACATTGCATCTGTGCCACTAAAGTCCCACATCAAGCTGGTGATGGCTCTGGTCCTCTGTGTCAGTCCCCAAAAGTTTGCTGGGCTTTCATGGGCTTTGCAGGAGCAGGCATGGACTGGTACCTCCAGGCACACTTGGTTGACTCCCTCACACACCTCCAAACGTGTTCTAAGCTAAAGCTTATTGTCTGTCCCAGAGCAGGCCAGAAAACAGAGGCATTTCCTAATAACATGTCGAAGAAGGGAGAAGGCTCCATCCTGCCTCCCTAGGAATGTAATGGACAAACATTAGAAGAATGACTAAACGAGGAGCTTTTAGCTATGAAACAGTATATGATGGTCTTTTTTTTTTTTTTCAAGTAAGTCAGAGAGATTATTAGAAAAAAACTTTTAAGTTTTAGCTGATATGGTTTGACAATGCAATGATTGCCTTGCTTAGTCATCTAAGGAATGGTGTATCTTTGATTCAATTCCCTGAAATACTTTAAATTCTAGTATTGCAAGTGCTGATTTAATCTCCAGTAATTTTTTCCTTTTAGGGAAGTGATCCAATGGAGTTTCAAGTGTGGGCTTTGAAGGCAAACCAGAATTCAAACTCCTTGATCATTTACTATTTAACCCCAGGCAGAAGACTTCATGTCTCTGTGCCTCCATTCCCTCATGTGTAAAATGGGAATACCACCTACCTCCTAGGGCAGTGTGAGGTCAAAATGAGAAGACATACACAAACATATAGCACAGTTTCTAGCAGAAAGAGGATACTTAACAGATAGGAATTCTTACATCGTTTAAAGAACAAAAATTTACAAAGTGGGAGTTGGAGTATGACTTTCGGTTTCTCTGGTTGTACTTTTTTGTGCCAAAGAAAACACAAGGTCCATTAATAGACATTGAGCATGATTATATTTACAGGTGACCAGTTTGACTATAAAACAATCCTTATAATATGGACAAAATGTTGTAAAAAATGACTATAGAAGAAGACATTGTCCCTAGGGTACTAATGATAGTACCCTATCAATGATAGGGACATTTAAATAAGTGTTGGTTGCTAAGTCGTGTCCAACTCTTTGCGACCCCCGTGGACTATATAGCCTGTCAGGCTCCTCTGTCCATGGGATTCTCCGGGCAAGAATACTGGAGTGGGTTGCCACTTCCTTCTCCAGGGGAATCTTCCTGACCCAGGGATGGAATTAGGGTCTCCTGCATTGTAGGTAGATTCTTTACTGTCTGAGCCACTGGAAAGCAGAACTGTCTTTTCTGTATGTAAAGTAAAATGCTCCTCAGCCTAGCCAGAGAAAACCAATCTATCAAGGCTTTCCTAGAGGTAGTGATAATAATACAACCCCAGTTATTTGGTTAACAAACAAAACTTGATATCCTGTCAAGTTTTCATGAATTCCATTCATACCCTATAAATTCTATCCACAGACATTTCCAGTGGCCCTTCCCCCTGTAATATTAGATCCTTTCTGGCCACTGACAGCAAATGTGGAGAATCCAGGGGAGCCTTTGTAAATAAATGATTCTAAAGTAGATTCTTTTCTCCCAAATTATGCTTGACAATGCATACGCTAAAAAGATGTTTATTAAGTATTCCTTGGGGCAGGCGTTGGGAATGGCTTCTGGGGCTTCCCTGGCAGTCCAGTGGTTAAGATTCCATGCTTCCACTGCAGGGGGCTTTGGTTCAATCCCTGCTCAGGAAATAAGAGCTGATAAGGGCTTTCCCAGTGGCTCAGATGGTAAAGAATCTGCTCCAATGCAGAAGACTCCGGGTTTGATCCCTGAATAGGGAAGATCCTTTGGAGAAGGGAATGGCTACCCATTCTTGCCTGGAGAACACGACTGAGTAACTAACATACAAGCTGCGCCAGGTGGTCAAAATTAAAAAAATTTTAAATGGCTTCATAGCCAAAGAAGTTTGAGACGCAGTGAATTAAACACCCAAGTTCCTCTCCTGCGTGCTTCTCAGAACCTCCCATATACTAAGGCACAGCTCCACGACAACAATATAAATGATATTGTTCAGATCTAATTTTGGTTTCATATCATCAAGGATTCCTTGACCATATCAACCCAGAATGATCTCCCCATTTATCATTTCATTTTTTTAGTGATTATTAGTTATTTATTATTATTGATATGTGTATGTCTTTTCTGTCCAACTTGAGGTATAATATAACATTGTGGTTAACCTGTTTGAGCTTGTGGCTTGAATGTACCACTTCCTCGGTGTCTGACAACAAAGGTCAACACAGTGTCGTCTATTCAAAGCTGTGGTTTTTCCAGTGGTCATGTGCGGCCGTGAGAGTGGGATCATAAAGAAAGCTGAGCACCGAAGAACTGATGCTTTTGAACTGTGGTGTTGGAGAAGACTCTTGAGAGTCCCTTGGACTGCAAGGAGATCATACCAGTCCATCCTAAAGGAGATCAGTCCTGAATACTCATTGCAAGGACAGATGCTGAAGCTGAAACTCTAATACTTTGGCCACCTGATGCGAAGAACTGACTCATCTGAAAAGACCCTGATGCTGGGAAAGATTGAAGGCAGGAGGAGACAGAGGATGAGATGTTTGGATGGCATCACTGACACGATGGACACGAGTTTGAGCAGACTCCGGAGTTGGTGATGGACAGGGGAGCCTGGTGTGCTGCAGTCCATGGAGTTGCAAAGAGTCGGACACGACTGAGCGACTGAACTGACTGAGATGTCTGACCTCAGGCAAGTTTCTAAACTTTTTGTGCCTCGGTTTCTTCATTGGTAAAATAATGATTAAAAAATATTACCTATTTCATACAGCTTTTGAAGATGGAAAGAGTTCATACATATAAAGCACTTGAAAGACTGGCACACAGAAAGCACTCGCTAAATATTAGCAAGAACCAACATGTCCCTCACCCTTTGACCCATAAGCTCCTTGATAACAGGAGTAGCTATCCTTTCTAGTGTATTCTCCAAAGTATAGTACAGAAAACACAAAACAAATATTTCTTAAATGAAAGAACATAATTTTGATTGATAAATTGAAAATCATACCAGAACAATAACGTTACTATTTAAATCCGAACAAACATGTTCCAACTGGAACAATAAATGTCCTATAATTTGAATACCGATGTAGCTTTTCAATTTTGCTGAATTTCTATCCGGTAGACTTACATTGTCTCTAAGATAAAGATTTAGGAGGACAACATGTTTTCGCCTCCCAGTTTATGAGCCTACTCTTTTGAGTGGTGACAGCAAAGATAATTCCCCTAAAAAAGTTGATGCCCAAAGATTTCTAGTTTTTTTTCTTTCATCCAAATAGAAGAGAAACCTACAGGACCACTAAATTGCTTCCTTTGCAGAGCTAATAAAAGTCCCCTATTGTAACAGACAATCCAAGAAAAGGCAGACATAAATCCCAACACTCATCTTTAAAAAGGAACACGGGAGCAGCAGATGAATCTCCTATTTTATCTTTGTTTCAAGCACTTGCAATCCCATTTTACCAACTCCTGCTTTCTCTTCCCAGGAAGCAATTACATGTGCATTTTTTAAGTTGTCAGCAAAGTAAAGCCTTAAGGGATCAAAATGAAGGGTCATTTCTTAGGGTTATTTATCCCTTTCCACTTCCCACTGTTATATTTTTGTTTGGATCTTTCTAAGCAAAGAGTCAGACTTGACATATCAATGGACTTTTATCCACACTTGAAGAAAAATAACTTACAAATGAAAATAAAATGCCAAGTGTCATGTATTAGCATAAGTGAGAAATGTGTTCTAGAATTACAGATGAGTTTTCAAGTGTTAACCTGACTGACTTGGGGAAAAACAAAAAGTTCAGATGTATCTTTCAATCCTTGGGTTATGTAACATGCTGTGAAATAGTTCTTAGGTGCTCCTACTAACTTTCTTTTTTCCTTTTCTTTTCTTAAATTGGAGTATAATTGCTTTGGGCTTCCCAGGTGGCTCATTGGTAAAGAATCCGCCTGCCAGTGCAGGAGACGCAGGAGACGTGGGTTCAATCCTTGGGTCAGAGAGACCCAAGGAGAAGAAAATGGAAATTCACTCCAGTATTCTTGTCTGGGAAATCCCATGGACAGAGGAGCCTGGCACACAGATGACTGAGCACGCACACGCACACAATTGCTTCACAGTGTTGTGTTAGTTTCTGCTGCACTACAAAGTGAGACAGCTAGTGTCCGACTCTTGGCCACCTGTCCAAGGGATTTTCCGGGCAAGAATACTGGAGTGCTTCGCCATTTCCTTCTCCAGGCAATCTTCCCAACCCAGGGGTTGAACTTGGGTCTCCTGCATCACAGACGGATTCTTTACCACTGAGCCACCAGGAAAGCCCACTTTTTAATTCTTCTTCTAACTCAGATGAGGCTGGTGATGGAGACAGGAGGCCAGGAGGAGAAATGGTGAGGGAAGTTTGGTTTTCCTTTAACATTTGAAGTGAAATAAGCTTTTAAGGAAGAATAACCAGGCTGAAACCAAGGTACTCCTCCCCTGCTGTATCAGTGTCCTGAGGCTGCTCTAACAGGTCACCACAAACTGAGTGGCTTCACACCACAAAACTCCATTCTCTTCCAGATATAGAGGCTGAAGTCTGAAACCAAGGTGCCATCAGAGCCATGCTCCCTCCAAAGGCTCCAGGGAAGAAGGCTTTCTTGCCTCTTCTAGTATCTGGGAGTTTCCAGGTGTTCCTTGGGAAACCAGTCATGAGGTCAGGATCCACCCTAATCTAGTCTGACCCCATGTTAACTAGTTACATCTACAAGAATAATTTCCAAGGAAAGTCACTTTCTGAGATTCTAGGTGGACAAGAATATTGCGAGGATGGGAGTTCTATTCAGTTCAGTACAGCTTGACACTGTGCACCAACCCACTCTGTGCGTTACCTCCCATGGCGTCAACCCCATCACTTATACACACACACACACACACACACACACAGTATATACACATCTTCCGGATTCCCCCTGAGTGAGGCTACTGGCACAGAATGCTTTAGGTTTGAGATAGGGTTGTTTTGCATATTTGGAGGGAAAATCTGGAGAAAAATTTTACAGGAAGGAAGATCGAAAGCACATCTTTGTGCCTTTCTTCTATCTTCTTCACTTACTAATTCATATCTGTCTCAGAAAAAAAAAAATTCTTGAAAATCTCTCTGGCATCTGCCATCTGGAGATGACAATGTGTGTCTTATTCCACATTTCAGCTTCTTCACTCTCTCATCATCACTAATGTTCCAGACACTCCAATCTATTTATTCACTCGTATTTTGGAAGCAAAACAACAGATCCAGGAGGGTTGGCCACAGGCGTGAGTAGCTTTAGGACGTGGAGGAGAAGGTTGAACGCGGGTATACCTGTGGCGGATTCATTTCGATATTTGGCAAAACTAATACAATATTGTAAAGTTTTAAAAATAAAATAAAATTAAAAAAACAAAACAAAACAAAACAAAAAAAACAAAAAGGACCTGGTGGCAGATGAGGTCTCAACTTCATGCTGCAGTCATGACCTGCAGAATGAAGGCAGGACTTGGGGTGAGAGGCCCAGGGCCTCTCCAGTAACTGAAACAGAGAATATGGAACATCAAATGATGGCCGAGGACTCATGGTCTAGAAGTGGCAGTAAGATGTAAGAGGACACCAATCCTATTTCCCAATCCTGACATGAAGGACAGTTGATGATAAATGGCCTCCATTTGAGAGGCATCTTGAAAGCAGGGTCTTGCCGGGGGCAGGGCGGGGGCAGTTTTCTATTGAAGCATGAAGGATAGAGGAATGTCAGTTGTGGAGCTAGGGGGTGTGGTTGTGTGTCTATCCTGTTCCGGGAGCTCCAGAGAATGTAATACAAGGATCAGAAAGGAGGACTCTAGTGAAAGGTTAGATCAGAATAACATGGAGTATGAGACTATAGAAGAAGACAATGAATGGAGGAAGCATTATTCTTAGATGGTAAACCACGTGGGGGATGATAGGTTACGCTGGGCATTTGATTACCCAGAAAACTAGTCTCAACATTCCCTCTGTGGCTGGAAGGAGATGTCCAGGGACTTATAAAGTTCTCCTACATGCACTTTCAAGCCACAGGGAAAAGAGGAACTCTGAGCTCCTGAAAGAAGTGATTTATGGTTTGGATTGACTGTGATGGGCCCAAGGAGGTTCTGGGCATCAGTAACTTGCACTTGCCCCCAGAGAGTGGTTAGGGGCTCCCAACCCAGACAGCCTTGGCTGGGAGGGGTGGTGGGAGCAGGCTCTTTGAGAAGCAGCAATATCCAGAAGATCTCAGCATACAACCAGCTCAGCTTCTCCTTTGGGGACTCCAAGCCCAGCAATACTACTGTTCTAGATTCTGTGTGCGGTCTAGAGGCAGAGATAGGGTCTGTAGCTAACACATTTTAAGTGTCCATTGTACTGTGTCTGCAGAGGTCAACTGTGAGCCCAGGCAGCTAGCTGTAACAGGAAGGCTCATCAAATATGCCAGTTTTCTGGATGAAATGGAGATATAATAAGTCTGAAAAATGGAAAGGAATTTACCCCTGACCAACCAAATGGGCTACTCTTTAATAATGGAGAACATTATGTAGCAGCAAAGACTAAAAATGGATAATTAAAGGTAAATGATTTTTGATCAGTCAGTTCAGTTCAGTTCAGTCGCTCAGTTGTGTCAGACTCTTTGCGACGCCATGAATCGCAGCACGCCAGGCCTCCCTGGCCATCACCAACTCCCGGAGTTCACTCAGACTCACGTCCATCAAGTCGGTGATGACATCCAGCCATCTCATCCTCTGTCGTCCCCTTCTCCTCACATCCTCTGTGCCCCCAATCCCTCCCAGCATCAGAGTCTTTTCCAATGAGTCAACTCTTCACATGAGGTGGCCAAAGTACTGGAGTTTCAGCTTTAGCATCATTCCTTCCAAAGAAATCCCAGGGCTGATCTCCTTCAGAATGGACTGGTTGGATCTCCTTGCAGTCCAAGGGACTCTCAAGAGTCTTCTCCAACACCACAGTTCAAAAGCATCAATTCTTCGGCCCTCAGCTTTCTTCACAGTCCAACTCTCACATCCATACATGACCACTGGAAAAACCATAGCCTTGACTAGACGGACCTTTGTTGGCAAAGTAATGTCTCTGCTTTTCAATATGCTATCTAGGTTGGTCATAACTTTTCTTCCAAGGAGTAAGCGTCTTTTAATTTCATGGCTGCAGTCACCATCTGCAGTGATTTTGAAGCCCAAAAAATTACACATTGGAAATGCAAGCAATCTCTTTGTAAAGTATAAATCAAACAACATCCAGAATGTAATCTCAATTCTGACTCAGTTCATGGAGAAAAAGAGGCCCAGAAATCAGCAAGAAAAAAAGACTTCACTCAAGCCCTCTTTTATCTAATCAGAGTTGGCTCTCAAAAAGCAATGGAGAACACGGACAGAAAGAGATCACTTAGACACTGTTGTGTAGTGATTTCTTATTAACATTTAAGTTAAGAAAGAGACGATTCTTAGAATTTGAGAACTTGCTAGAAAATAAAATATCTCTTTTTCCCTGAAACTGAACCTTGATGCCCAGAAGCCTTCCTGGAATTTTTATTTAGAATTCTAGAGAGTTCAGTAAAGATTTTTAAAGGCAACCCCATCTTCTGCTAACATGATGTGCAGAGGCCTTCTTCCTCCTAGAATTACAGGATCTATAATTCAATATTCTTTAGAAATGAAGAGGTTATATGGCGATTCTACTATCAACAAGCACCAATTTCAACTGGAACGTAATTTTGAAATCAAGACCCAAGTCAGTAAACATTAAACTGAATGTATTGAAGTTATACTAGGACATTGGTTAGTCCAAGAAACCATTGGTAGAAAAATAGAGGATGGCTTGGTTTAAGTGGTCACTACAACTTCTCAGAGACTCACCCAAAGAATGCAATATTTGGGCTGTTACTCTTCTCTTCCCCTCAAACTTCCACCTCTACTATGATTAACCAGCAGTTGTCTACTAAGCCACTGATTTCTAGTGGTGATCAGTGGAGAAACAGCATAGAAGAGTGGTTACAGGAAGATGGCCTGAACTGGAATTCTGGCTCAGCCACTTAGTAGCTGTTTATTGCCGGGGTCCAGCCCCGGTGGATCCAGGGAATTCAAAGCGGGGACGGCATCGGCGAGGATCAGGAAACAACTGCTTAATTAAACTTTAATTAAGGATATAAAGAGTAATAGAATAAGGATAGCTCAGTGAGGAAATTCAGTGGAGAAAAGAGGCTGAATAATTCAGCCAGAAGGTAAGGGAAAGAACGACATGGGGAGACCAAGTTTCGGTGAACAAGGCCCGCACTTTATTTTCCAAAGTAGTTTTTATACCTTAAGTTATGCATAGAGGATAATGGGGGAAGGGTAGAGTCATGCAGCAAGCCAGGCTTTCTTCCTGCAAACTTATCATATGCAAAAGCTTAGGTGATTTGCATCATCTTCTGGCCCGGAGGCCTGTTAACATTTTAAGACCCTTTCTTCAGAAAACTTATTTTTTTCTAAAGGTGATTGGTCAGGAGCCACCCTCCAAAAGCATTAGATAAAGTTGCATTCCTACAGAGCAAAGGTGTGGTGGGCTATAACAAGAAAAAGAATTAACTCAAGGGTCCCAGGTTACAAACATTAAAGCTACTATTTACACCAATTATATCAATCAATACACTGCCAGGGACACAGCAGGTAAGGGATATGGAAACTTAGCAGCAAACATTGGCCCAACAAGTGAAAATCCCTTCACCAATACAATTTCTAATCAATCTTTTAACTGCTCAAAGGAATCTGTGTTTAGACAGTTTAGAACATCTCCTGCCTCTCACAGTTGGGAGGCTCTGAGCAATCACATGTGGCCAGAAAAACCTATTCAGGCAGGCTAGAGGATTTCCAAAGGAGTTTGTAGGTTGAAACACTATCACACCCAGGAACTTTATTAACTGGAGCTGTAAGTTAACTCTTTTTTTCAGAGAGAGGTAGTGGGGGACAGCCCCCCGTAAAGTCAGAGGTGTAGGTGAAAGCACAAAGCAGAAAGTAGGCAGACTCTGAGAATTTCCAGGGGGACTCCTGAGGCTCGATCCCGCCTTTGCATATGCCGAGCCTCCTTCCTCATGACCTTTGCCACGGGCGGAGTGCCTCACGCTGGCTCCCGGCAGTGATAGAATTCCAGTTGAACTATTCCAGATCCTGAAAGATGATGCTGTGGAAAGTGCTGCACTCAATATGCAATATGCAATATGCCGGCTCCCGGCAGTTTATCCCTTGGAGGGTTTCTCAGTCTCTTTGTGTCCCTGTTACATCAATGAGTTAATAATAGCACCGCTCATGGGGTTCTTAAAAAGATCATATGAGTTGGAACAGTATGGCCACATAGTAGCAGCTTAATAAGTTTTTAAATTGCTAAATGTTCATTTGAACGGGAAACATGAAAACATACTCTCCTGACTTTTCTCACCTTGCTCAGAGTGCAAGGAGGGTTACTCTAGGCAATATTGTCAGTATATATTTCAGTTTTTGCTTCCATGGTAGCTGTTGCAAGATTGCTGTCATAACTTTGGAGGCCATGTTCCCAGACACAGTGTTCCCTGAAACTGTCTCATTCACCAGTTAAAGCCCAGAATATATCCACACTTCTGGCAGATAATAGGTACTCCAAGAATGATTGTTCAACAAAATGAACCTTAGATGAAATAGTTATAGAAGACTTAAGGCTATCAAAAGGAGAGAGAATGCAAAAAAATGGAAATATCCAGGAGCAGCCAATCAAAGAGTGGGCAGGATGGCCTGTAAACCAACACCTGGGAAGTGGAACTCCAGTTCATCTTTCCAATATCTTCTACCCAGTCATGGTCCCTCCACCATCATTTGTCCATGCTGGTAAAGAATAATAACTAAGCTGCTTAAAATAGAGGCATGGAAGTTACCAGGGGGACTTCTCTGGCAGTCTACTGATTAAGACTCCATGCTTGGCGATAGGGGTGAAGAACTTGCCTGCCAGTGCAAAAGACGTAAGGATATGGGTTCAATCCCTAGGTCGGGAAGATTCCCTGGAAGACGTGGCATGGCATGGCAACCCACTCCAATATTCTTGCCTGGAGATTCCCATAGACTGAGGAGCCTGGCAGGCTACAGTCTACAGGGTCACAAAGAGTCATACACAACTGAAGCAACTTAGCATGCACACACTTTTCCACAGCAAGGGGTGCAGTTTGGTCCCTTGTTGGGGATCTAAGATCTCACATGCTGAGCAGCATGGCCAAAAGATTTTTTTCCTTACGTTACTAGGAATAAATGAGACAGACTTCCAACATCTTCATGAGATGGGAGCAAAAGCACATTTGGAAGAGCCCCAAACAAGGCAGACAGCAACTGCCAAGGAGAATGATGCTCTCTCTGTCTTAATGAGGACTCTCTGCTTTCACTGGCAGAGATACTCTTCACAAAGCTCCAGGAAGAATTCCTTCATCTATCCTCTAGTTCTTGCCTCATGCTCTTCCCTGATTTCTTCTCCACTTCCTAAAATTTTTTTGTGTGTGGTCATATTTCAGATTTTTTAAATTGAAATATAGTTGATTTACAATGTTTTCTTAGTTTCAGGTGTGTCCTAATTTGTTTAAATGCCTTTTTTTTTTATCTTAAGAACTTTTGCATCTCAATACTGCAAGTATTCTCCCAATCATGTAGAAAATACATAAAGGAAGAATAACCATCAGAGGCTTGCACAACTTATGGAAAGGAAAATGACAAAGAATTACTTCCTAAACCAGATTCAATGGGACTCCAGGGGTTGTTCACCGTCTTGGGTTAAATAAACTATGTTGACTAAGGGAATCATAAGAGCTTATCAAAACACAATCAGAAATAACAATTTAGGCATAGTAACAGTAAAAAAACTTACCTTTTCTTCATCAAGGAAACTGAGACCTTTTTCTCTTCTTATATCTATTTTATGATAGCTGGCACAGATCAATTAAGGTTGCAATAAAACTAGAATCTCATTATTTAAAAACTGCTTCAGGGGGACTTCCCTCGCAGTCCAGTGGTTAAGACTTTGCCTTCAAATACAGGGGTGAGGGTTCGATCTCTGGTTGGAGAGCTAAGACCCCACGTGCCTCATGGCCAAAAAAAAAAAAAAAAATGAAACAATATTATAACAAATTCAATAAATACTTTAATAATGGTCCACATCAAAAGAAATACAACTTTAAAAACAAAACAAAAACCTCCTCAGGGACTTCCCTGGTGGTCCAGTGGTTAAGACTGGACTCCATGCTCCCAGTGCAGGGGGCCTGGGCTCAATCCTGGTCAGGGAACTAGATCCTGCAGGCTACAACCAAGCATGCACATGCCGCACTAAGATCCAAGGCAGCCAGGGGAAAGAAAAAAACCTCCCCAAAGATCCTAAAGCTCTGTCTGCACTTTTCACGAACTCTTAAAAATCACTGAGGTCTGACTTCTATCTTAAAAGCGCTCGTGAAACTTCTCATCTTTCCAAATTCAGATGGCATAATTATTTTTATCTCACATGTCATTATTATTTGCAACTCACTATTTCTTCCTTTGAATACTCTTTTTTGCATCATATTCTCTTGATTTCGCTCCTTGCATCTACTAGCCATTCCTTTGTAGAGTGACCATCCCTATTTGTTTAGGAGCCTCCTAATTTTAAGGGGCTTCCCTGATAGCTTAGTTGGTAAAGAATGTGGGAGACCCTGGTTTGATTCCTGGGTCAGGAAGATCCGCTGGAGAAGGGAAAGGCTACCCACTCCAGTATTCTGGGCTGGAGAATTCCATGGACTATATAGTCCATGGGATCACAAAGAGTCGGACACTTTCACTTTCTCCTAGTTTTAGCACTGAAAATGCCACATATCAAAAAACCCCTCACACCAGAGCAAACTGGGATGGCTGATCACCCCAGTCTTAAGTCTCCTTTGAAGTCTCCAAGTCTTTCACTCACTACTAAAATGCCGGTGTCCCAAGGGTGCCATCCTTGGCCTTCTGACCCTTTCACCTACAAAGCCTCATTGGTGACCTCATTCAACTCAAGGCTTTAAAAACTATTGATACATTTGGATGGTGGTTACCAAATCCATACCTCCTCCAAACCCAAACTGCCAATATAGCCTAATGTATCAAAACAGAACACATCTTCTCCATAAAACTGGCTTCTTATTTGCCATCTTGGTAAATGACCAAGGTGTCCATCTACCTAGTCATCCAAAGCAAAACAAATCTGGAAGCCTCTGATAATTCCTCTTTCTCTCTCACCCCTACTGATTTTACCTTCTAGGTATTTATCCCCTGTCCTTCTCCTTTTCCCATACAAAGCTTTTGTTCAGGCTTCCCAATTCCCCATCTGAAATATCACAATCCAGTCTGTCAGTACAATAGTCTTTCTAAAATACTAAGCTAACTAACCTTTTTGCAGTCACTGAATGGTCTCCCTTGTGACTTTTCAAAGAAAAATCCAACTCTTTTTTTTTTTTTTTTTTTTTATTTATGTATTTGGCTGTGCCAGGTCTTAGCTGCAGCATGTGGGATCTAGTTCCTTGACCAGGGATCAAACCCAGGCCCTCTCCATTGGGAGAATGGAGTTTAGCCACTGGGCCACCAGGGAAGTCCCAAAATTTCAACTTTTTAGAACACTAAGGTCTTCATACTGTGAACTCTGCCAATCTCTACAGTCTTCTCACAATTACTGTCCCATTCTCCCTCTTGCCTCCCCTCACGCAGTCTTGAGTGACGCTTGCTGGTTTCTGAAGACCGCGTGTCATTTCTCACCTATGAGCCCTCGCACCTACAGTTCCCTCCAGTGGGAATGCTCATTCTCCACCTCACCCTTTTTGGACCAATTGAAACAATTCTGTTTGATTGGCTGCCCTCCATCGGACAACTATCACACCCTCTACCATGGCACTTACAATTCAGTATTCTCACCATTGGCAATGTGTATGTTTCACTGACTGGACTTTGAGCAATTTAGGAATATAGTCTGCATGTTATCTGCTGTTATAAAACCCAACACCTAAAACAACTGTGCTCAATAAAAGTTTATCAATGAATAGGCAAATGATTTAATACCCAGAAACAAGATAAGCTGGCTTTAATGGCTTCATGAGCTTTATTCATTTAATTCGGTGCTTCCATATTTGCCCACATTTCAGAAGTCAAAGAACTTTCTGGAGTTGTAAGAAGGAGACCAAGTTTCCCACCAATGAGAAAAGGTAAGTGCCAGAACTTAGTTGAAAATACCTATGAATTTATAAATGCATTGTAAGGATTTTTACAAGAGCTTAGTCAGTAAATAGTAAAACAATAAAGCAATCATTGTATGACTGTGTGTGCTTAGTCACTCAGTTGTCTTACTCTTTGCAACCCCATGGACTGTAGCCCACCAGTCTTCTTTGTCCATGTGATTCTCCAGGCAAGAATACTGGAGTGGGTAGCCATTCCCTTCTCCAGGGGATCTTCCTGACCCAGGATCGAATCCGGGTATCCTGCATTGCAGGTAGATTCTTTACCGTCTGAGCCACAAGGGAAGCCCTATATGACAGTTCAGTTCAGTTCAGTTCAGTCGCTCAGTTGTGTCCGACTCTTTGCGACCCCATGAATCACAGCACGCCAGGCCTCCCTGTCCATCACCAACTCCCAGAGTTCACTCAGACTCACATCCATCAAGTCAGTGATGCCATCCAGCCATCTCATCCTTTGTCGTCCCCTTCTCCTCCTGCCCCCAATCCCTCCCAGCATCAGAGTCTTTTCCAATGAGTCAACTCTTCGCATGAGGTGGCCAAAGTACTGGAGTTTCAGCTTTAGCATCATTCCTTCCAAAGAAATCCCAGGGCTGATCTCCTTCAGAATGGACTGGTTGGATCTCCTTGCAGTCCAAGGGACTCTCAAGAGTCTTCTCCAACACCACAGTTCAAAAGCATCAATTCTTCGGCCCTCAGCTTTCTTCACAGTCCAACTCTCACATCCATACATGACCACAGGAAAAACCATAGCCTTGACTAGACGGACCTTTGTTGGCAAAGTAATGCCTCTGCTTTTCAATATGCTATCAGTAGGGCCTGCCCAAAAGCCACAACAAGCCCAACTTGAAAGTCTAACCATGTTCAAAGGGCAGTGGTCCCACTGGAGTGCTCAGGACATTGGATGATTATACTTAGGGCACCCGGCTATGCTTTCTAGTTTTATCTCTCTGTCTTTTCACCTCTCAGGCCTCTCCCATTTGTCAGATACCCTGAAAACTAGTTTTGCCCACTGACTAGTTGTCTGTTAATTCTGGTCATGGCTGTGATGCGGTCATTAGTTCTATTTGGGAAGCTCAGCTCTACAAACTCTCCCTTTACCTTTACCTGGAAACTTCTGTAGTTTCTATATGTGTGTGTGCATGCTAAATCGCTTGAGTCGTGTCCGACTCTGTGCAACACTATGAACTATAGCTCGCGAGGCTCCTCTGTCCATGGGATTCTCCAGGCAAGAATACTGGCATGGGTTGCCATGTCTTCCTCCAGGGGATCTTCCCAACCCAGGGATCAAACCTACATCTCCTGCGTTGGCAGACGGATTCTTTAACACTAGCACTACCTGGGAAATCTTATTATCAACCGGGTCTAGTTTTCATGATTATATGATAGTGCATTATCTCTTTTACAAAATGTGTTTCATAAATACAGATTTCCCTCACAGAGAATTTCTTGTATATTTTCTCTGCTTTGCTGCCCTTTGGTCTGTTTTGGATTCTCAGATTGGTAGCTTGGCTAAACCTCATCCCATGGCCACCCTCCTTCCATCAACTGCTGAGAGCTCCAAGTAATGAGGTCTTATAGCAGATGAAGCATTCCAATTTCCCTTTGTCAGTTCTTACGTTCCTATGGTAACAAAAATATCTTGATTCCTTTCTCTTTGCTTTATCTTTTAGGAGGTTTGGGGGTGAATCACAATCAACATGAGTTCACTCTTTTTCCTTTAACAGGGCACCTTTTTGAATTAAGCTTTGCTCCAGAAAAATAGAGAATAAGAGCTGGTAGGGATTGGGAGGCAGGCCTGGCAAGGACCCCCGTATAAGAAGATGGGATCAGGAAGGGCAGTGTGATGGATGGAGAGCCCTGGAGAAGACTGGCCTTCTTGGTCACAGTTGTCTATTGAGGTATGCAGAGAGTGGCAGGGTGACCAACACCTCCTGCTTCACCCAGATCTGTCTTCATTTCAAAATGGAAAGTCCCACGTTCTGGGAATCCCCTCGGTGTCAAGAAGACCCAGATGATTCATAGTTACCTTTTCTGTTTACTTGAGCCTTTTGAAATTGCCTTCTTGGAAGGAGTGTAGTCAAAAAGGCGGTAGGATGACATATAATTATTATGGTTCTACCTCATACTTCGGGGTTTCCCTGGTGGCTCAGGGATAAAGAATCCGCCTAAAATGCCAGAGACGCCGGTTCCATCCCCTGTGTTGCGAAGATCCCCTGGAGAAGGAAGTGGCAGCCCACTCCAGTGTTCTCACCTAGGAAATCCCATGGACAGAGGAGCCTGGCAGACTACAGTCCGTGGGCTCTCAAGAGTTGGACACGACTTAGCAACTAAACAACAGCATCACCTCGTGCTTCATATTGCAATTTGGAGGACAAATACAGCTGTGACCATGAGAATACTTGGTAAACAGTAGAGAGCTTATAAATAGAATCACCATCATTATTATTAGAAGTGACCCTTTATTGTCAATAGCTTCCCTTGTGGCTCAGCTGGTAAAGAATCTGCCTGCAATGCAGGAGACCTGGGTTTGATCCCTGGGTTGGGAAGATTTCATGGAAAAGGGAAAGGCTACCCACTCCAGTATTCTGGCTGAGAGAATTCCATGGACTGTATAGTCCATGGGGTCGCTAAGAGTTGGACATGACTGAGTGACTTTCACACACTTCACATGGTCAATAGCAAAGCAGACACAAGGTTAGAGTGACCGAAGTCCTCACTCAGCGTGGAACTCTGGTTTTGTAATATTTTTTAAACTTCCAAGGAAAGGACCACTCTTTTAAATTCTCTTATGTAAAATCCTGCCCGGGATTAACAATCCTTACAACATCTACCAGAGAGTCAGATAGCAAACCAACAAAACCAAATAGCTTTGACATCTGGTTTGCTCTTAAGACAAGAACACATTTCTAAAATCTCAACTTAGATACGTATCACAATGGAAATAAATAAACACATTCAGCAAAAGACTAGTGAAACCAGAAACAAACCACAGAAATGACCCTACTGAGGTCACTGGGAAATATTTGGGGGACACAGAAAGAAATGAGGCCATATTAATTTGGTGCCCACTCAGAAATACTTGTGTAATTAATTAGGTGGGAAATGCAATGATATGCTTCAGTCCCATACACACCTCAGAAACAGGCAGAAATATAGGGGACAGGGCTCCATTCCTTAAAAGAACACAGAAGGAGTAAGAAATGAAGGCACTACAGAAAGGACACAATCTGTCTTCGGGACCAGACATGAGCTCAGACGGCGAGAGCAATTTAGAGCTATTGAAACAGGCCCCTTTGGCCAAAAGCAGCTCTGTGAACCTTCTCTGACTTTACGGAACGCTCACAGGCACTCTATAACAAGTACACAGCCTCTAGGAAACCTGAGTGCTTCAAACACCCGCACTGATTTTACAAAAATGACATAAACAAAAGCTACCAACAAAAGCCCAGGGCCCCAGGGGGTTATTGCCAGCCACACCGTAATGAGGAGGTAACCTACACACCTACCGTCTCTATGTGGAGAAAAGGACTGACCCTGCTCCTGGGCCTTGTTTTAGCTATTTGAATTACATTTATGTGGACTGATGTGTTAATTTGCAAATAATGCCTTTGTTCCCTTTGCAACACTGAAAATTGTCATCACCTTTAGGAAGAACAACTTTTCTCAACCTCTGACAGAGCAGCAAACTGTTTCATACACACGCAGCCTTCGGCTAACTTTGGGAGTTGGTACTGCTGCCAAAACCCTTTCAGAACATGGAAAATGAGGTCAAGAGCCAGGCCAATGAGTCAGTGAGTGGGGACACCTGCTCCTCCCTCTCCACCACTTGTCTGCCTGTGGCAGTACCCTGGCAAGGCCCCTGCAACTGGATCTGGGCTAAGGACTGTCCAGAGAGTGAGGCAGACAATTGCAATCACCCTATGCCCCAACCTCACAAGGGCACATGCACGCAAACACACACCACCAGAACTGTCCACACTGCTGGGGTCTACCTAAGAGGCAGAGGAGGACTTCACCTGGGAGCTAGGACCCAGCATCAGCCCGACGGATGGGCAGCTAATCCAGTGGCAAGTTATACAGGGAAGCAGAGTGAGAATTCATCACAAAATTGACCCTCACTGAAATCCAGTGACCTGCGTGTGTGTGTGTGATCAGTCACTTTAGTAATATCTGATGGAAGTCCAGTTGAGCTCTTTCAAATCCTGAAAGATGATGCTGTGAAAGTGCTGCACTCAATATGCCAGCAAATTTGGAAAACTCAGCAGTAGCCACAGGACTGGAAAAGGTCAGTTTTCATTCCAATTCCAAAGAAAGGCAATGCCAAAGAATGCTCAAACTACCACACAATTGCACTCATCTCACACACTAGAAAAGTAAAGCTCAAAATTCTCTAGGCCAGGCTTCAACAATACGTGAACCATGAACTTCCAGATGGTCAAGCTGGTTTTACAAAAGGCAGAGGAACCAGAGATCAAATCACCAACATCCGTTGGATCATCGAAAAAGCAAGAGAGTTCCAGAAAAAAACATCTATTTCTGCTTTATTGATTATGCCAAAGCCTTTGACTGTGTGGATCACAACAAACTGTGGAAAATTCTGAAAGAGATGGGAATACCAGACCACCTGACCTGCCTCTTGAGAAATATGTATGCAGGTCAGGAAGCAACAGTTAGAACTGGACATGGAACAACAGACTGGTTCCAAATAGGAAAAGGAGTACGTCAAGGCTGTATATTGTCACCCTGCTTATTTAATTTATATGCAGAGTACATCACAAGAAATACTGGGCTGGAAGAAGCACAAGCTGGAATCAAGATTGCCAGAAGAAATATCAATAACCTCAGCTACACACCAGGCCTGGGATTTCTTTGGAAGGAATGATGCTAAAGCTGAAACTCCAGTACTTTGGCCACCTCATGTGAAGAGTTGACTCATTGGAAAAGAGTCTGATGCTGGGAGGGATTGGGGGCAGGAGGAGAAGGGGACAACAGAGGATGAGATGGCTGGATGGCATCACTGACTCGATGGACGTGAGTCTGAGTGAACTCCGGGAGTTGGTGATGGACAGGGAGGCCTGGCGTGCTGCGATTCATGGGGTCGCGAGGAGTCGGACATAACTGAGCGACTGAACTGAACTGACTGAACTGATGCACCACCCTTATGGCAGAAAGTGAAGAAGAACTAAAGAGCCTCTTGATGAAAGTGAAAGAGGAGAGTGAAAAAGTTGGCTTAAAGCTCAACATTCAGAAAACTAAGATCATGGCATCTGGTCCCATGACTTCATGGCAAATAGATGGGGAAAGAGTGGAAACAGTGGCAGACTTTATTTTGGGGGGCTCCAAAATCACTGCAGATGGTGACTGCAGCCATGAAATTAAAAGACATTTACTCCTTGGAAGGAAAGTTATGACCAACCTAGACAGCATATTAAAAAGCAGAAACATTGCTAACAAAGGTCCGTCTAGTCAAGGCTATGGTTTTTCCAGTAGTCATGAATGGATGTGAGAGTTGAACTATAAAGAAAGCTGAGTGAAGAAAAATTGATGCTTTTGAACTGTAGTGTTGTAAAAGATTCTTGAGAGTCCCTTGGACTGCAAGGAGATCCAATCAGTCCATCCTAAAGGAAATCAGCCCTGTATGTTCTTTGGAAGGACTGATGTTGAAGCTGAAACTCCAATACTTTGGCCACCTGATGCAAAGAACTGACTCATTTGAAAAGACCCTGATGCTGGGAAAGATTGAGGGCAGGAGGAGAAGGAGCCGACAGAGGATGAGATGGTTGGATGGCATCACCAACTCAATGGACATGAATTTGGGTAAACCATGGGAGTTGGTGATGGACAGGGAGGCCTGGCGTGCTGCAATCCATGGGGTTGCAAACAGTCAGACACTCCTGAGCGACTGAACTGAACTGAACTGACTCTTTGCCACCCTATGGACTGTAGCCTGCCAGGCTCCTAGCTACTTAAATCGAAAGGACCTAAAGTATGAAAGTGTCTCAGGCCTTACTGAGGTTCTCAGATAGCCTGCCCAGAATTGCAAGAACAGCATGATGATGGCAATGATGATAGCAGCTAACATTTGTTAAGCCCTTTTCAACATACTGTTTTAAGAACTCTGTATGAATTCATTCACAACAGCCCTGTGAATTGAGTGCTATGGTTTCTTCTAGTGTGAGAAAACCAAAGATGAACCAAAGGGTTAAATCCTTGTCAGAGGCAGTGAAATAATGCCAGCTGGCTCCAGAGTCTGACAGTGTTGGACGGCCCTTTAGAAGCTCCCTGAAGAGTCCCCTTGCTTGAAGTCTCCAAAGCAGGCAAGTCTTTACATAGCCAGCCACCTCTGGTCATGAACTTCCTCGGTGTGAATGGGGGTACTGTTACATATGCTTTTCGTGTCAGCAATTGCATTTCCAAAAATTAAATCCACAGATGTGCATATAGACATTTTTTGGTGCAAGGTTGTAGTCTGTACAGGAAATAACTCAAATTACCATCAAGAGATAACTAGCTAAATACAGGATTAACCACCCAGGTCTCTAGTCTATAAAACTGGCTCCTCCGCTCTGCCCCTCTGCCCCCTGCAGGCTTAGACAGTGGGTAGTACCTTGGTAGGAGTAAACTGTACCCTTTTCTCTAAGTGAAAGCAGCCTCAGGGTAGGGTCCTTGCACAAACCACACACTGTATTAAGCAGCCCTATGGCCAGGACGCAGTAAAATAGAAAGAGGTGCATATACATCCATGCATAGAGTATGCATAGAGTACTTCTGGAAGGACCTGATCACCATTGCTTCTGAATAGAGGGCCTGGATAGCTGGGGCTTGGGGAATGTGCTTTTCACTTGTAAATCTTTTGATCATGTTTACATTTTTACATATGCATGTGAACCAAGCATGCTTTTAAAAAGCTGAAATCTAAAATTTTAAAAATTTAAACAACCTAGTGGGAATTAAATATTCATTATTGGTTAATCACAATCTAAGTGTCCAACAATTAGAGGAATGAATAAGTGCATGAGAGGATACATCTTCCTGGATATATTGTACAATCATTAAAAGCCGGAGACATATAAGGCAGGTAGAGAAAGGGGAAATATTTAGATGATAATGCTAATGAAAGAACAAAATACTATAAGTGCAGTATGACTGCAAATCACAATAATGTGAAAAAAAAATTGTCTTCTCTAAGCAGCTAGCATGAGGATATCTTCTGAAGGTGGGATGAGGAACTTACCTTTGTTGGGAAAATGGTTCAACAAGCCCTTTGGTGCAGAAGCTAAACTCATAGAGCTTCTCTTCCAAATCCCCAGGGAAGGTGTCAGTAATTTCTACTTTGCTCCCAACAGCACTAAATTGAAAGGATTCTTTTCACAAAGACCACATAGAAAGACAGGAGACAGCCAACCCTAGGTTATCGCACAACATACAAAAAAGGAAAGAAGGGCAAACTAAATTATGGTAAATTGCTAAGTAGTCATATCAGCAAGGGCTTCCCCAATTTGTTTTATTTCCTGATTATAATATGATTTTGTTACCTCTATACTTTTTTAAAAAGTCAGTGTTTAACTTTCCATGTAAAGAAGCGATGAGAAGCAACTCCGCTCCAGGTGTGGAAGTCAGTTGGAAATCTTGCAGAAGAGATTCAGAGGAAGGCTTAGTAATGAACCCTCTGTCTTTCTCAGATCCTCAGGTTTTTGGTTCTTGCTGCCTTCGTGTTCAAAAGGCAGTCTGAGCCGTGGAGAGAGGAAGAAAGTTTGAGAAGTAGGAGAGGAAACAAGGACCTTAGAAGCAGAAACAACTGATGTTTTTCTCTAAGTTTTTGAAAACATCTAAACAGAGAACTGCATCTCAGATGGATAACCAATGCTCATAGAGAAACTGAAGATCAGTCCAGGGACAACAAGAGGATTCCCTGATTATATCTGTTTAGTAACATTTATAACCAGATAGTCTTGAGGCTGATGTCTATACTAAGCACAAGGTATGGTCATAGTTGACATTTAAGTAGATGGGTATTATTTTAGAAACTGCATTTTCCATCCTTTTACCTCTGGTATTCTGTTCAGCCCACAGAACATGGAATTTGCAGTCAATAATCCAGCCCCTAAACTGGATAGTTAAGGATTTTGAGATTGCCATGTACATGCTGTTGTAGTTTAAATGGATAATCAACAAGGTTATCCATAGCAGGGAACTCTGCTCAGTGTTATGTGGCAGCCTGGATGGGAGGGGCGTTTGGGGGAGAATGGATACATGTGTATCTATGGCTGAGTCTCTTTGCTGTGCACTTGAAACTATCACAACATTGTTAATCTATTGTTGGTTATCCTCCAATATAAAATAAAAAGTTTTTTAAGAATCCAGCTCCCAGCCTCCTACTGGAACATATGACTTCCCACATTACTTAAGCCTTCAAGCCTCAGAATCATCATCAATAAAATGGGAATAATAACAGTAACTACCTTTTCAAAAGGTAATTCGAACTACCTAATTCAAAGTCATTTCGAACTTTAAAAAAGATAATAGATATGAAAAGCACTCCATGACATTACATTATCCCACATGAGCAAGGCTTATGCTGTTTCTGAAAATACAGAGAACTTCCCCCAAGTAATATAAATGACTAAAAGACTCAATTTTGAGATATCACATAATTTAAAGCATTAGCAATTTACATGTTGTTAATAAACTTAAAGGAGAAGGAAATGGCAACCCACTCCAGTGTTCTTGCCTGGAAAATCCCAGGGACGGGGGAGCCTCATGGGCTGCCGTCTATGGGGTCGCACAGAGTCGGACATGACTAAAGCGACTTAGCAGCAGTAGCAGCAGCAATAAACTTGAAACTATATATTGCCATCTCGTTTTTATTTCGATATGTATTTATAAATAGAACTTAGTTTAAAGGAAAATGGGCTTCTTCTACCATAAATTTACTTGCGTGCTAAGTTGCTTCAGTCATGTCTGACTCTTTGTGACCTCTTGGACTTTGCCTGCCAGGCTCCTCTGCCCATGGGGTTCTCCAGGCAAGAATACTGGAGTGGGTTGCCATTCCCTTTTCCAGCAGGTCTTCCCATCCCAGGGATGGAACCCAGGTCCCCTGCATTGCAGGCAGATTCTTTACCATCTGAACCTCCAGGAAAGTCCCTCAAGTTTCCTTAAAGAGTGAAAAATAAAATTAATAGACCTTTGAAAGGAAGATTGTCTAAAGAAGAGGATAATGTTACTTTCTTGAAGTCACTTTTCAAAGTGCACAGTGCTATAGGCTGCAGACTGCCTTTAATGAAAAAATCAGTGATATGTCCCTGAAAATTCCACATAGCTTAATCAGAATATTTCATCCAGTTTTTAAACTGAATTTTCTAAGTAAAAATTTTTTCACCTTTCTTTTTCATTATACTGAATGTAAATTCATTCATTATATTAAATGAGAAACTGCTGTCATTATCAAGACTGTTATTACTATAAATAAACTCACGAATCAATTGGAAATGGATACTCTAAATGAAATATAACTCAGTGTTCAAATCACGTCACAGAGCCATCAGGCTGCAGCCTATTAAGGGAGGCTCTGACCCAGATCCCACAGCCTCACAGTTTTTGACTCCAGGTAAAACAGCTCTCAGGGTTAGAAGCCTCTTCATAACTCAGAGCCTCCATTGGCTTTCCTGTAACTTCTGCTTGTGAGCTTGGTGCTTCCGTCTGGAACAACACATAAGATGGGCCCCTCTCCATAAGGGGCTTCCCTGGTGGCTCAGATGGTAAAGAATCTATCTACCTGCAATGCAAAAGACCCAAGTTCGATCCCTGGATCAGGAAGATCTCCTAGAGAAAAGAATGGCTACCCACTCCAGTATTCTTGCCTGGAGAATCCTATGGACAGAGGAGCCTGGCAGGCTACAGTCCATGGGGTTGCAAAGAATCCCAACACGACTGAGCAACTAACACTTTCACTTTCACTCTCCACATGAAGAGATCTCTCATGCTCTCTTTCAATCTCCTCTTCCAAATTAAGTGCATCAGATTGGATAAACTCCTGCTTATAAAATAGGACATCTGTTCACTAACCACCCTGGTCTAACTTCTCTGGATGGACTAATGGCAGCAACAATCTCTAATGGATATGTTATTCCAAGTATCCCCTAAAATATTCAATATACAGTAGAATCAGTAGATACTACTTCTACTACTGTAACTTAAATGTACATGCAGTTTATTTATTTATTTGGGAGGAAATATTTGTTTAGGGATATTCATTTCATTCCAGGTATATTTTGAGTTTGTTCCCCTTATAGTTGGAAATGTTATGATTATGTGAATAAATTTCGCTTTAATTTTCTTCAGAAAACATCTTAGCATTTTATTAAAATTCACCATCCCTAACATCCCTTTGTGTCAAAGAGAAAAGAATTACATGCAGCTAACTTCTAAGTGATTTCAAAAACTAAATTATGAATGTCTACAAAGAGTAGTATATTTCTGGAAAATGCTATGCAGTCAAAGCTAGAATGTTTTTTGATCTTCAAAACATATTAGCTAAGTGCCTTGAAAATAGATTAACTGGGTCCTGTACCAGTCAGATAGATCTAGTAACTGTTTTAGGTAAACTTTCAATAAGTATAAGCTAGGTTAAATAAGAGTTGCAGTTAGGATGATCTTTAAAGTGTTTTATTACATCTCAAGGACCTAGCATGGTACCTGGAAAATCAGACCTTGTTCTATTTGCCAAGGATACACCTATGAATAAAGCAATTCCTTACTGACATGCCACTTACATCTGCACACACACTTGTAAGTATGTGTATGGTGGTAGTATACATTCATGAATTATTAAAACCAAAAATACAGAAATCAATGCCCCTCCCCCCCCCCACTTACCACCACAAGAATAAACCAGTATGATACAGGTATAACTAGGAAATAGAAATGTTTTATGGTTCACTGTCCTTAAGGGACCATTGATGTTCTATGAATTAATTGGGCAAGAGAAAATATTTCAGGCTTTTGAATAGAATAAAAGTGAAAGTGAAAGTCAAGTCGCTCAGTCGTGTCCGACTCTTTGCGACCCCATGGACTGCAGCCTCCCAGGCTCCTCGGTCCATAGAATTTCCCAGGCAAGAGTACTGGAGTTGGCTGCAGTTTCCTTCTCCAGGGGATCTTCCCAACTCAGGGATTGAACCCCGGGTCTCCCGCATTGCAGGCGGACGCTTTACCCTCTAAGCCACCAGGGAAGCTGGTACAAACAAATAAGTGTCATCTTGGGCTTGTCTAGCAACCAAAGACTGTCAACATACTTAGACATTTGTTCTTCTATGATAAGGGATAACATATTAGTGATATAACCTTTAAAATAAAAAAACATTTTTGTTTTAGAGTTTTTCCAAAGTCTTCATTCATGGAGAAGGAATTTGAGACTGAAAAATGTTAAAAGACTTGGCTAATATTTTTTAACTTGTTTTATAGAAGTATAGTTGATGTACAAAGTTGTGTTAGTTTCTGCTGTACAGCAAAGTGATTCAGATTATACATTCATATACATTCTTTCTCATACTCTTTTCTATTATGATTTATCATAATAGATATATTATGATATATATATTAGATATATATCAGGGTTTCCCTGATAGCTCAGCTGATAAAGAATCCACCTGCAATGCGGGAGACCTGGGTTCGATCCCTGGGTTGGGAAGATCCCCTGGAGAAGGGAAAGGCTACCTACTCCAGTATTCTGGGCTGGAGAACTCTATGGACTGTATAGTCCATGGGGTTGAAAACAGTCGGACACGACTGAGCGACTTTCTAAACTTTCACAGGATATAGAATATAGTTCCCTGTGCTATATGCAGGAGGACCATCTTGTTTATCCAGCCTACGTGTAATAGTTTGCATCTGCTAGTACCAAACTCCCAGTCCACCCTTCCCTTATCTCCCTTCCCCCCCAGCAAACACAAGTCTGTTCTCTATGTCTGCAAGTCTGTTTCTGCTTCATAGACAAGTTTCTTTGTTTAGATTCCATGTATAAGTGATATGACATGGTATTTGAGATTTGGCTAATACAAACTGATACACTGGAGTCACTGCAGTGACTAGCTCTCCAGCCTCTCAGTGTCCAGTCTGCGCTGTTTCTATTCCTCACAACTGCCCCTGTCGTATCAGGACAGAGGAAAGGGAGAAGGAAAGAGGACCACTGTAACAGAATGCACAGTCCATTTTAATATGCTTTCCTCAAACTCGAGTTCTGAAATTAAGTTGAAAAAGGCTAACGTTGGAATTCTTACAAAATAAAGCTTGTAGTAAAAACTATGAAACTGGGAATTCCCTGGTGGTCCAGTGGTTAGGATCCAAGCTTCCACTGCAGGGCGCCTAGGTTCTATCCCTCATAGCACAGCTGAGATCCCGCAATCTGAGTGGCCAAAATAAATTTAAAAATAAAAACTATGAAACTAATACTCAACACAGCATATAGTTCGTGAAATGCTCAAAGACTGGTTGACTTGGACAAAATAATGGTTTTTTTTTTCACGTCCAGCTGACTATCATCGATGTCAGCAATTTATGAGATGAGGGATTCCTGGTCACAGACAGATTTCATTAAAGGAAAAGAAATCAATTTTTGTGATATCTTACCCTCCATCTATTTTTTTAACGACTCAATTTGGTCAGAATATGCAGTTTGAGTTGAAAATAACAGATAAGTATAAAATTCCCTTGTATATCTTAAAGAAATAAAGGTAAATAGATGTATTTATGATGTAACACTCCAGTTATTGTTAATTAGTCATTCAGTCATGTCTGATGCTTTGTGACCCCACAGCCAACAGGCTCCTCTATCCATGGGATTCTCCAGGTAAGAATACTGGAATGGGTTGCCATTTCCTTCTTCATGATATCTTCCTGACCCACAGATTGAACCAGTGTCTCCCGCGTTGGCAGGCAATTCTTTACCACTGAGCTGCGGGGGAAGCCCATAACACTCCAGCAGCTTTTGTCAAATCTAACCTGCTTTTGACATAAGGAGACAAGAGTACATTATCTTCATCCAAAATTTTACTCTATCATTTGTTAAAACTAACATTTTAAATCTTAGATCCAAATTGCTATTCAGGCAATACCAATCACAAAACACATGGATGATTGGAAAGCCCTATGATGGATATACTGACACTTCTATCAGAAATTCTGTACTGAAAACATATTAAGTGAGTTTTTTGCTTCCAAAATTCATCCCCGACAATGCAGCCGACGTAGCCACTGCTCAAAAATATTTTTGGAACCAGTCTTCAGGAAATGCCTTCAGAAGCAGATTACAACAATCCTTACAAGAAAATCACTTGAATTACCTGCAAGTTGGACGTCATTTGTGACCCGTTGTGATATCATTCAGCTTGATCAACCATTCATTCATCAGACTTGGCAGTTGTCTATTCCAGAAATCAGATTCATCCTCAGAGGAGAAATAGATACTCTTGCTGGAAGTGGTTTTCCAAAGACTCTGAAGCAATTCTTAGGCAGGCTCTTCTGTGGTACATCATGGGACACAGAGCTAGCAGAAAGTGGGAGGGAATCTGGGTGAGGCAGGGACCTGCTCACCGAGGTCCACACATGGTCAGAGGTGTCAACCAAATGCCCAAGACTGGTGGTTCTGTGAGGGCCAAAGACCTTGCCATCCCGTGGTTGGTTCGGGCAGTCAGCAGTTTCAGCCTGATCTATCAGTCAAGAAAGCCTCTCCTGAGAAAGATCTTGCCCTTCTAACATGGGCCACAAAGACTGAGGGCAGCTGCCCCTGGCCTCAGCAGCCCTAGTTTAAACCCCAGCTCGTAATTCTAACTACTTGAATTCAAGCAATTAACTTGCATTATTTTTTATACTTTTGGATAAAGTCTGTTATTGAATAACGGATGCTGTTTTAACTAAATAAATTTATAGCAAGTCATTTTCTATCACATTTGTCGAAGAAAAGCATGGAGTCTAATAATTACACGCATAGGCTTGGAGATCAGACAAGCTTGGGTTCGAGTCCAGCTTTTTCAGTTGGTAGCAGTTCTTTGAGCTCCATTTTTGTCTGTAAAATGAGGATAAAAATATCTCTCTCGAAGGGCTGTCATTAAATGAGATAACCTCTATCCTAAACATCCTTCTTAATACATTGAAGTGCTCACTAATTGCTGCTGTGACTGCAGTTTGGATGTAGGAGGAAATGAAACAAACAAGACCCAGCTTCTACCTTCAGTTTGTTCAAAAGTGCCCAATGGGACTTCCCTGTGGTCCAGAAGTTAGGAATCCACCTGCCGATGCAGGGAACACAGGTTCAATCCCTCGTCTAGGGAGATTCCACATGCCACAGGGCAACTGAGCCTGTACACCCAGAGCCTGTGCTCTGCAACAAGAGGAGCCATCACATTGAGAAGCATGTGTGTACTGCAACGAAGAGTAGCCCTCACTCATAGCAACTAGAGAGAGTCTGGGCACAGCAGCAAAGACCCAGTGAAGTCAAATACACAAATAATTTTTCAAAAGTGCCCAGTGGAGTTGGGGTGAAATAGACCCGGAAGCAATTAGAAATGCAACAAATACGACAGCAAAGAGGAAAACCTAGTTGGTGGGAAGTGGTCATGTCTGCTGGAGGGTTTAGGGGAGAGGGAAAATCAGATAAGGCTTCCGAGAAAAATGTTCCCTAAACTGGGTCTTAAAGGATGAGTGGGAATCCCCACGTGGCAGAAACAGCAAATGCCATAGCACAGAGTTATGCTAACTTGGCACTTTGGGGACCAGAGGTTACCTGTTGTCTTTGGAGGTCAGATGAGACAGCAGTGGTATCCACTGGGAGGGGCTGGTTGGTCAGGAAAGAACTCAGACTCTGGAACCCAGAGTTTGAACTCGAGCAGTTTACTAGTAGCATGAATGTGGGTAAAGTACCTAACTTCTCTGCTCCTTAGTTTCCTCATCTGTAAAAAAGGAATATGACTTAACAGGTTAATACTTGTAAAATGTCTAGTTCAGAGACCAGAACAAACTAAGTTTTTGAGTTTAGCTATCGTGATTGATTATCATCATCTCTGACCACAGGCAGCAGGACCTTGGAGGACAGAAGCTATGGTCTAGTTCTCAGGGAAGAAGGGTTAGTGTAAGCAGACCCAGCACAGGCTCCCTGGCTACCAGCTGCTTAGGGCAAGGCTGAAAGCCTGACCGTGAAGCAGGGAACTCAAGGTCCTTCGTGGGGAGGACCAAACAGAGACCTAGTCAAAGGCTGAAACCACATGGGACAGAGTGCCGTCCTACTCAGGGGACCCTCGGGTGCCACATCATACTTCCATGCCCCAGCAGATGGACCTGAAATCGCTGATACTCCTCTCCAGATTAGCCTCTGACAAGGCTTCTCTCAACTGCAGGATGACACCGGGCCAATACAAAAGCAGGGGGTGGGGGGGTGGGGGTAGAAGGGAGGGCAATCATTTGAACAATTACAATGTCTTTGGAAACATTTTCAAGTGTAAATTATGGTATGAAGTGAAAATGTTAGTCACTCGGTTGGAGTGTAGCCCTCTAGGCACCTCTGTGCATGGAATTCTTCAGGCAAGAATTCTGGAGTGGGTTGTCATGCCCTTCTCCAGGGTATCTTCCCAACCCAGGGGAAAAAAAAATTCCACCACTTTTTTTTTGGTGCCATCATGTGGGATTTAAGTTCCCTAACAAGGTATGGAACCCATGCCTCCTGCACTGGAACCTCAGAGTCTTAACCACTGGACAGCCAGGGAAGTCCAAAATTCCACCACTTTAATGTACCAATCTTTACTGGAATAAAAACAAAAACTATAATCCTATCATTCATAATTAGCCTTATGCTTCTCTCTAGTAGTCAAATAATTGCTGAACTTACACTGAAGAACTTATAAGAATCTTACTGAAATCTTAAAGTTTAGCAATACTGGCTTCTGCTCTTATCCTTGAATTATATAGAAAATTTATTTTGTTGGGAAAAGAGCTGAATTACAAAAAGATACAAGCATCCAATGTTCATAGCAGCATTATTTATAAGTGTTTAAGTGTTAGTTACTCCATTGTGTCTGACTCTTTACGACTCCATGGACTGTAGCCCACCAGGCTCCTCTGTCCATGGAATTCTCCAGGCAAGACTACTGGAGTGAGTTGTCATTCCGTTCTCCAAAAGATATTCCCAACTCATGGATCAAACCCTGGGTCTCTAGCATTGCAAGCAGATTCTTTACCATCTGAGCCACCAGGGAAGCACGCAGTCTAGACATGGAAGCAACCTAAATATATATCAATAGATGAATGGATAAAGAAAATGTGGTACATATATACAATGAAATATTACTCAGCCATTAAAAAGAATGAAATAATGCCACTTGCAGCAACATGGATGGGCCTAAAGATTATATTGAGTGAAGTCAAAGAAAGACAAATATCATATGATGTCACTTATATGTGGAATCCTGAAAGAAAATACAAATGAAATTATTTACAAAATAGAAATAGACTCGCAGACATAGAAAACAAATGTATGGTTACCAAAGGGGAAAAGGAGAGGGGGAGGGATAAATGGGGTATTAGGGATTAACAGATACACACTACTGTATATTATATAGATAAACAAGAAGGATCTACTGTATAGCACAGGGAACTATATTCAACAGATTCTAATAACCTATAATGGAAAAGAAACTGAAAAAGAATCTGATTCAGTTAACTGAATCAGTTGCTGTACACCTGAAACTTTGTAAATCAACTACAATTAAGAAAAAAAGTTGAATTAGTTTGATGATAAATCTCAGGTTGATAAAAGCTATGGTCATTTGTAATTCATGATTATGCTTTAAAGTAAGCTGTTTTTGCAAGTTATGAAAATCTGAGTCTACTTTGTGACTAAATATCTGACATTCAAGTGGTATAACTAGTTAGTAGCTTCCCAGATGGCTCTAGTGGTAAAGAACCCCCCCTGCCAATGCAAGAGACACAAGAGACGTGGGTTCGATCCCCGGGTCGGGAAAATCCCCTGGAGAAGGGCATGGCAACCCACTCCAGTATTCTTGCCCGGAGAAACCCATGGACAGAGGAACTTGGTGGGCTACAGTCCATAGGGTCGCAAAGAGTTGGACACAACTGAAGCGACGTAGCTCACACGCGGGTGCTCTCTAATGCTATACTTCCCTCTTGTGGCAAATATAGAAAACTGCAGTCTGAACTTTGCCTTTCAAGTTTTTCTGCCAAGTTTTATACATCCTTGTAAACTGCCTTAAATACTTTCAGGAAAAAGGCAAAGTGTAAACAAATAAGTAAACAAATTTACAAGATGGACAATGTTTCCCAGGGGTTAAAAATATGTATTTTATAAAAGCATGTATATATGTGTGTGTGTTTGTGTGTGTGTGTGTGTGCAAACCCATCTGCCTGTGTTCAAATCCCGTTTGGCCACTTACCAGCAATGGAAATCTGAGGGAGTTCATTCTGCTCCCCACGTCTAGGTCCCCATCTGTGAAATGAGGAAAACAATAGTTCCTTGTCTTATTTTAAGGATTAGAGTCAATATTTGTTAAGCACTAACAACAGGAGCTGATATATCAATGCCATTCAAAATGAGAGCTATTTGCTCTCACCTGAATGGTAAATTACAGCCCACTCCCAAGTGCAGTGTAACAGAAATTCTTAGGGACCCACAGACCATTTCCCCCCAGTGTCCAGTCCAAAACCACATCTCCTTGATAAGAATATTTGGCACAGAGTACAGAACAGAGTACAGAAAACCTGATGCGAAGAAGTGACCCATTTGAAAAGACCCTGGTGCTGGGAAAGATTGAAGGTGGGAGGAGAAGGGGTCGACAGAGGATGAGATGGTTGGATGATGGCATCACCGACTCAATGGACATGAGTTTGAGTAAACTCCGGGAGTTGGTGATGGAGAGGGAGGCCTGGTGTGCTGCAGTCCATGGGGTCATAAAGAGTTGGACACTTCTGTGTGACTGAACTGAACAGAAACTGAAATGGCAACCAAATTGAGCTGTGAAAGTAAAAGTCACTCAGTCGTGTCCAACTCTTTGCAACCCCATGGACTATACAGTCCATGGAATTCACCAGGCATGAATACTGGAGTGGGTGGCTGTTCCCTTCTTCAGGGGATCTTCCCAACCAAGGGATTGAACCCAGGTCTCCCACATTGCAGGCGTATTCTTTACCAGCTGAGCCACAAGGGAAATCCAAGAATACTAGAGTGGATAGCCTAGTCCCTCTCCAGGGGATCCTCCCAAACCAGGAATTGAACTGGGGTCTTCTGCACTGCAGGTGGATTCTTTACCAACTGAGCTATCAGGGAAGTCCAATTGAGTTAGGATTAACCAAACTGATCTATGATTATGTCTCTTTTTACCTGAGCCAAGTAAGTCAGAGGATGTTAATATTGTACATCAGACCCCAGGGCATGTCCCGCTTCATTTTACAGTCAGGGAGCTTGGGGCCCAAGAGGTAATAACTCAGTTCTCCCAGCACATTTCCAGCACTTCTTCCATTAGTTCCCAAAGCCACACGATGAGATGACTGTTTAATGTTTCTGAGTCCTTGAAAACTATTTATTTCCATGAAAAGAAAAGGGCAAAGCTGTGAAAGACCAACCAAAGGTTACCCACACAGAAACCAAGGGGAGCAGCATAGGTTCGAGGGGGATATTTGGAGACAGAAAAGCATTCTCAACACCAATTTTTAAAATGCAAACATTTTCAAGAAAATAAGTAGAAGGAAGAAAGGGTAATGGGTACTGGGAATTCTGGACAGTCAATACTACTCAAGGCTAATGGCAGTGGAAGGCAGGCTGGACCCTGCAACATTTTTGGAGCCCATGTCTTCTGTGGATGACTAGTCTGCTAATGGACTGTGATGCACCACTATGACAAACCTCTGTGGAAATGCCCTTGGTTGAAGCAGGAAGCTTTGCTCAAGATCATGCCGCACTCATCAATGTAGGGTCAGTGTGAAGACACAAAGACCTGGCACCCTCAGAGCAGTGGCAGACTGCATGCATATGTGCTAAGTCGCTTCAGTCGTGTCTGATTCTTTGTGACCCTATGGACTGTAGCCCACCAGGCTGCTCTGTCCATGGGATTCTCCAGGCAAGAATACTGGAATGGGTAGCCATGCCCTCCTCCAGGGGATCTTCCCAACACAATCTGGGGATTGAACCCACGTCTCTTGTGTCTCCTGCACTGGCAGACAGGTTCTTTACCGCTAGCACCACCAAGGGAGGCTACTCCATAGGGCTACTCCAGCTTCAGAGCTCCTTCTAGAGGGCTCTGAGGCCCTTGCTGAGGCTACATTTCAGCCCAGCTTCTCCCTCACCCACTCCTGTTTCCTTCCCTAGTGGGAGTATGATCCTGAGAACACAGTCAGATAGATTTCCTCACATTAATCCCTATCTCACAGTCTGCCTCCCAAATGACCCAACCTGCAATAGCCCTTTTTTGGTTTTGTTTTAGATTTATTATTATTATGAATTTACTTTTTGTATATTTCAGCTTCACCATGCAGCCTGTGTTATCTTAGTCCCCTGACCAGGCCTTGAACTGGAGCCTCCTGCAATGAAAGAGCGAATTCTTAACCACTGGACCACCAGGGAAGTCCCAATAGCCCTTTTTTGTTTAATATTTATTTGACTGCATTAGGTCTTAGCTGTGGCACAAGAGATGGATCTTTGTTGCAATGCAGGAGCTTTTGTTGCAGTGCAGGGACTCTCTAGTTGTATCACATGAGCTCTAGAGCTCTCAAGCCCAGTAGCTGCAGTGTGTGGGCTTAGTTGCCCCTCAGCATGTGGGATCTTAGTTCCCTGACCAGGGATCAAACCCACGTCTCCTGCACTGCAAAGCAGATTCTTAACCACTGGACCACCAGCAAAGTCCCCCAATAGCCCTCTTTTGATATAAAAATCTCATACTTGCATGATTGGCTTGTCTCCCAACCAAATTTTTATATAAATTTCATAATTAAAGCACAAATGCATTCTCATTGTAAAAGCAAGGGTTTTGGTAACCCCTACCCATAACAGTCCCAAACCACCATTTGCAACTCCAGTAGTGCCTCCTCCAGTTACTGATGTATCCTCCTAGGAAGTCCCATCTCCTCTCCCTGCCTTGACAATCTCTGCTATCATCTGCATGTCTCAACCAGTCAAAATTTTGAACAGCATTAACTTTCTGCAATCTGTATTATAAAACCAATATATTTTCCCCAAATATAAAATGGTATTAGAATGCCTTGTCAAATGATTTGTCAAATACCTTAATTCTTCTATAGGGATTAACTTCCAGCCAATCAAGAGAGAGAATACAACTTAGTTTAAAGGCATATGAGGAAAAGGGGAGAGGAGGGACTCTTCAAGACCAAGTGGGAGGATTCATGTCTTAGTCAGGAAAATAAGCTGTTGTTTATATAACTTGCAAGAAGATAAAGTTTCCACATTCACAATATGTTTAGACAAGTTTAAAATGTTATAAACAACACTTAGGTATTAATTTACGTATAGATTCATGATGAAAGCCTAAACCCTCACAAACTCTACAGTCAACATTAAGTCACAAGGAGCGCAAGTGTAGGCCACTCAAAAGGCCTCCCAAAGAGGAATTTCACGGCATGGTCTTGTGTTCTACAGGACATTGGAAGTCCTTCTAAATAGAGGTGTTAGTCACTTGGTCCAACTCTTTCCAACCCCACGGTGTAACCCACCAGGCTCCTCTGTCCATGGAATTTTCCAGGCAAGAACACTGGAGTGGGTTGCCATTCCCTTCTCCAAGGGATCTTCCAGACACAGGGATCAAATCTGGATCTCCTGTATTGCAGGCAAGTCTGAGCCACCAGGGAAGCTAATAGAGGTGAGCCCAAGGTCAATTCAATTCTGATGCATCCTAGTGCTGACATGTGCTTTGGGCAAGCAGAAAATTCATTCTGAAGTAGAAAAGAAAAGCCTCCCTCCCCCAAAAAACCAACTTGAGATTTCTTAGGAAATAGATCTCACTTGGCAGAAAATAGTATCTTCAAAATGTTCCCACAATGCAAAACTGCCCTACGGGATAAAAACTAGTTATTTCAGAGGAAGAGGGACTCTAATTCCAAGTACAAGATGAGAAGAGGCAGAATGGGGACAATGTCTAGGAGGGGCGGGGACAACAGCATGAACAAACTCCTGAGAAGTGTCAGACTACAGAGAGGGAATAACAGGCAGGTATGAAAGCACACTGGTGTACTTGCTGTATCACTACGAATGCTTTTGGCTGCAAATAACAGAAAACCCACTCAGCATATTTTTTAATCTTTCTCATGTAATAAGAAGTCTGGAGATGGCTTTTGCTGGTGTTAGTTCAACAGCTCGGTGATGTCAGGGTTCACATTTCTGTGACTCAAAGCCTATTCCTTGTGGTCATAAGATGAATGTGGCATAGCCAGGCCTAACTGGAAGGTGTCGGGTGAAAGGGGTCGGAAATGGAGATAACCAGGCAGCCAACTCTTGATCACCATAACATGAAAACGGTAAGCAAACTGGGCTTTTTCAAAAGGAGAGAGCTTCCAAAATGGGTGGGTGCTGAGTCCATCCAAATGGAACCTAAGCTCCATTTCTAGGGAAACATGGAAATTCCTACACACATTACTGTAATGGCAGAGGAAAAAAACACCTATTCCAAACTTGTGTTTCTTCATACTGACCAAGAAACTAAGTACACAACTCTCTTTCCCCCCAAAAGTTTAGAGTTTCTAAATGTAGTGAGAAGAAAACATGAATTTAAAGTGCTATAAAACACAAACAAGTTCAAAAAGGTGTGTTTATTTACAAAGGAACAGAGCATAATAAAGAACAAAGGAAATAAAATGACAGGTGTACATATTTACATAGCAAGTGAGGGCAAAACTTATCAAGAAGATTCTTTAAATACTTCTACAATCAAGCATTTAACAGTCAAAATCAGCTTCTAAGAATAATTCTTTATCACCTCAAGTTTTTTAGGGGGTTCAATCTATGATTCAAAGTATGACTCTCTTGGTGAAAAAATTATAATTTTATATTTTTTGAAAATCTCCAAGTTGCTGGAGGCCAGGTAAACCATATCACTACCAATCTTTAAAAGAGCCAAAGACGCTTAAATAAGCAAGTCATAACTGATTTAAGAAATCTTTTTTAAAAACTCAAATGTACTATCATTGGCTGTGCAGTACAATACAGACTTAGTTTACACTGCTTTCTTAATCCACTAAATGGTTTCTGTTACCTTATAATGAGATCTTACCATTCTCAAATGAGAAACGTTAAATCCTTTACTATTTAGCTCTTAGGAAAATCATTCAAAGTATTTATTCAGCTTTAATAAACTTAACATATGTGGGGAAAAAATGAAAAAGATCCATACACCTGACTATCATCAGTAGCCCGTTAACTCTTGGATCTTATAAAACCAGACATAGGTCAAGATCCTTCAGACGTCTGCACTAACATACCCCAGCATATGGACTACATTTAAATTCATTAACAGGAGACGCGATCCTTTCACATGCAGGGGAGGCATGTAGGTACACTTCTGCAGTCCTGCCTTCTAGGTGTAGACACAGCCCCTATTGCTCATGGCTTGGTCTACACCTGCTGGGTTTGTTGGTTCTTCTTTTAGTTCAACATACTTCTGACTTAAGATACGGTGTCCAAACTGAAATAAAGCAAATGTTTAATACATTATTCTGATGTAAAAAAACAGAATAGCATACCAAATGACGCGATGAGGCTTAATTCATTCAATAGTAAGTAGTTGTTTGAGAGCGGGCTATGTGTCAGGCAGGGTGCTCAGGGCTGGGGTCACAGAAAGTGAGACCTCAGTTCTGCCGGAACTGACAGAGTAGAACAATTCTCCTCTGCTCTGCTTTGCTCTGCGAGTTGTCATCTGCTTTTTAGCCTCCACCCCTCCTCCTTAGCCACTCCAGTGCCACCCACCGGACTTTAGACTCTGTCCCTCTTTCTCTCTCCCCTTGTTCCCATGGCTTAATCTTCTTTAATTCTCAACTAAACTATGAGATGGGAAACCAGCCCCCAAATTAGGATTATATCTGAAGTAATGCAAAGAGGCTTCAAATAAGGAGCAATCTTCAGAGTTAAGAGTTGAAATATACTGTGAATTTTTTTAAGTGTCCAGGGAGCAAGGTCATCAAAGATAATTATAAGCTCATTTGCTTTGTTAAGCACAATTATAAATATTCTATTTATCTAAATAATCCAGTCTTTACATGTGACGAGGAAAAATACTGGGAGTATTCCCATTTAAATATGGTTAGGTTGAATCTATTACATCACTCCTCTCTGCTCCTCTCAAAGTTACAGATGCCCGGTTCATACTGGGCGGCGACAGTGACAGACAGCAATGTCAAGTTAGCATGTGTTCAGGAGAAACCATTAGAAACTTATGTACAAGTATTTTTCAAATCAAATGTTTTATCTCAAAAAATGCCATAGTATGCTAAAAGCTAAAATGAGCATGTAAGTGAAAGTCAGTACAAAAACCAGAACATTAGCAGCACACAGTATCAACAAACAATTTTATGGCCCAGTCCACATAATTACTTCAAGAGAATTTGAAGGTAAAGATACATCATGAACAATATGCATGAGAAAAACTGAAAATTTAACCTTACATTATAAGCGCACCCTTGAAGTTTCTGGACTAGAAAATGGAGAAGACTCCCAACAATTATCTTCTTTCTCAAAGGAATCTTCTTCTTGGAATGCAAATTTCTGCTTAAGTGCATGGGATATTAGAGACACTGGATCCCAAGGTGAGTCTTCTCTTTTCCTTTTATGAATGGGTCTGCCTCCAGGGGACCTTTAAAAAAATGGAATAACTTAAAACTTTGTGTATTAAGTTCCTTATTGAAGAGCTTCCCAGGTGGCACTAGTGGTAAAGAACCCGCTTGCCTGTGCAGGAGATGTAAGAGACACAGGTTCGATCCCTGGGTCAGGAAGATTCCCTGGGGAGGGCCTGGCAACCTACTCCGATTGAATTCTGGAGAATCTTGTGGACAGAGGAGGCCAGCAGGTCCCAGTCCATGGGGTCACAAACAGTTGGACACAACTGAAGCAACTAAGCACATAAGCCTTGACAAGCACAGCAAAAATCTAAGCATTATATAGCAGAAATAGAAGCATAATATAATCTACTTCGTCTTCAAAAGATTGGAATGTTTTGCCTTTGGATAACAAATATAAGGGTGCAATGGATTAGGAATCAGACAGCTGAGAAACCATATGGGGCTCTACCACAATCCATTATAACCTGGGATTTATCAAATATCATCTTCGTTTTTTTATTTTCTAATTCTCCAGTGGGTAGAAAAGTTTAAATATTTAATAACTTTTAAAAGGACTATGGAGTTCATGAAAAGAAAAACATCAGGCTCTTTGTTCACTCACTCAGTCTGAATGCTGACTCTTTCGCCAGGCTCCATTTTTACACTTTGGGGGTAGAGAGGTAATCCTGCTCCCGTGGAACACTCTAGGGGCAGGAGTTCATCAGTGAACAAGTAAGCAAGAACATCTGGGGCAGCAATTAGTGCTGTGAATAAAATAAAAGAGGGAGGGACTTCCCTGGTGGTCCAGTAGCTGAGACTCCCCGCTCCCAATGCAGGGGCCCCAGGTTTGAGCCCCAGTCAGGGAACTAGATCCCACTGCCACAACTAAGAGTTCGCATGCTGCAACTAAGACTCAGCACAGCCAAATAAGTATTTTTTTAAATACAAAATAAATAAATAAAAGAGGGAAATGTGATAGTAGCTAGGATAAAGCGCTTTTGATGAGATGATGAGGATAAGTCTCTTAAAGGATTTGCCATTCTTCTTAAGGAAATGACAAGCAGTCAGTTTTATTGTAAACATCCAACGGATGCATCAGAAAGGAGGCTGGCATCTGTCAGAAAGGGAAAACAGGTACAACTGGAGTGCAGTGAAGTAAGATGGGAAGTGGGATGGGACGTCAGAGACACGAGGGCTGAATCCAGGCCACAGCAAGGTGTCAAGATTTCATTCTAAGCACAGTGAAAACCACCAAAGGATTTTCAGCAGGCGAATGGCATGATCTGACTTCAATTGTTAAAGATCACTCTGGTTATTATTCACATATGGAGAACAGACAAGGAGGCAAGAATGAAAAGAGAGTGACCAGTTAAGAGGTCACTGCCAAAGTCGAAATTATATAAAATGGTGGCTTACAATGAAAGGTGGCAGTGGGGACCATTGAGGGTACATAGATTTGAGTGTGGCCTCCCCCCTCAAAAAATGATAACAGGAAAAACACATAGAAGAATTGAAAAGGACTTTCTTTAAAAGTACAATAAAAAATAGAAAGAAATCAGTAGAGGAAAGATATGAAGATAAGACAAATAATTCTGGCATTCGAACTTCTAATAGGAGCTTCAAGAACGGAGGGAAAAAATAGGAGACGTATCAGAAAAATATTACAAGAAATTTTCAAAAATAAAGGACAACTGATTGAGTCCGTAAGTGATCAGCATGAGAAATTTTAAAAGAACACTCCAGGGCTCATCATCATGAATTTTGAGAAGATTAGGATCAAAAAGAAGATCTCAAATGTTTCAAGAATAAGGGAAACAAGTTTCATACACAGTATCAGGAATTAAAATGACATTAACCAGGAACACTGAAAGCTAGAAACCAATGAAATAATGTCTTCAAAATTCTGAGGAAAAATGATTTTCTGCTAATTATATATCCAGCCAAACTAGCAAGTAAGTATAGGAATTAAAAAAAAAAAGTTTCAGATATGTAAGGTCTTAAAATAATTTAGCTTTTATGCATTCCTCAGGAAGCTACAGAAGAGGGAACACCCAGGAAGTGGGCGATGCAACACTGGGCAAACAGAATGCCTATGATGACAAAGGAAATCCTTAGGATAACAATGTAGCAGGTTTAGAGCAACAAGTAAGATTAGCGAAGGGTAGAAGGCTCCAAGAGGGGATTTCCAGGGGTTGAGGGGAATTCAAAGAGGCAATAGTTAACTGCAATAAAAAATAAAATTAGTTAACAAATAAAATGTAATTGTAGCATATGAAATAGCTTTCCTGTGAATGTTTATTATTATAATAAGGATATAAATTCTGAACATGTATTTAAGACTGTGACTTAACCATATTGGAAGATGTAATAAGAAGTGTATGTGTGCATGTGTGTTAGGAGGTAGAATGTCTAAGAGAATGTATTTCAGATTTTTAACAATTCCAGTAAATATAACTAAAATATCAAAAAATAGCAAAAGTACAATGTTTCAAAAATATGAAGATAAGACACTAGAAGAGTCACAAAAATTTGAAAATGATTCTCTCTAGGAGCCATGTTTGGGGTGAAGAAGAATCAAAGAGAAGACTTATATATGTTTACTTTGATAAAATAATTTCTTTAAACACCACTGATAAAATTTTGGTTCATTTTGCAAATTATGACAACATACCTTTCAATAGCACGTAGTTTAACCTTATTCATATCCTTTAGAACATCCAACATGTTTGGAACAGCTTCATTTTTCTGGTTTTTTGAGTGATGACTATAATTGGTCTTCCCAGCATCTGGGTGCTGTTGTTTCACTTCAGTTGTTGAATTATCTGATGCACAAATACTATTAGATGCTATTTTCATGAGAGGAGAACATGGAGGCTGTACAGAAGAAATCTGAGGAGGCGGTGGTGGAGGAGGAGAAGAGGGACGCACTGAACTTGAAAACGAATCTTGTTTGACATTGAGTTGAGTAGCCCCTGATGATGGCTTTTGTCCAAAACCACTAGGCCTGCCATTCAAGTCCAGGAAACCTAGAGAAAATTTAGTCTGTTGAAAAATCACACAAAACTGTCTCCGACATGACATGTAACACTAATTAGAATCAAAATAGGAACAATTTCTGTAATGCTATCATAACAATGACACAGTGGCCAAGAAGGAGAATCAACCTTATCTGCTTAGCAATTTTTGGAAGAGTCAAGCAAATAGTAAATTTCTTTTTAATCCAATTAGGATTCTCTGTGTAGGGGGAAGGGAGAGAATGCATTTCAAAGAGAAAATAAAAAATGTTTTCAGTTACAATCTAAATTTCATTTTCAGTTTACAAAAGCTAAAACACAATCAACAGCTTGTGGCTAGAAACACACGAACTGATATATTCACTCTATAAGGACACTGTAGAAACACCCAGACACATATTTTCTAGGCAAGAGCCTAAGATGGGTACCAAATACTTAAATTTTTCACAACAGATTTGCTCCTAAAATCATACGTAACATGACTACTTTTTAAAAAGTGTATATATAATCTCATTTTTTATTCTATAGTAACATATTCTATATAATATTTCATATAAATTATAAATATATAATACTATAAAAAAGTATGGGTTATAAACAAACATATATGTGTTTATATAGGTGTTTCTACATACATATAGATACAGTGTGTGTATGTATATTTTATTTAAAGCAACTCACATCTCTAAAAATTTTAGAGAGAATTATCTAGAAAACAGTATTCACCTAGATTTGATGGAAGTATAGCAGCCATAACTTCAAACGACAAATATATGAACCCCAAACCTATAAATTTCCAATGCTTTTCTAAAGACTTAGAAAGACTGTATCCATATCCTCACCCATATCCTCTACATCTGCAGATTCAAAAAACTGCTGATTGAAAATATTTTTTTTTAAAATTCCAGGATAGTTTCAAAAAGCCAAATTTGATCTTCCACACCCTAACAACAGTTTACATAGCAATTCTATTGTATTTACAATAATTTGCATTTTATTAGATATTATAAGTAATGAGAAATGATTTAAAGTATACAGAAAGATGGAGGATGTGACAGATTATATACAAATATGCCATCTTATTTAAGGGACATAAGTATCCTTGGATTTTGGTGGCCACAGGGGTCCTAGAACCAAAATGCTGAGGGACAACTGTACTTAGAAAATAGGCTTTTGAATATAAAACTACAACCTTTGGCAGCATAGCTAGCTCTTCTTTAAACCAAAGCCATTCTGGTCACTACAAATGCATCTTAATTTATTCTTAACAAACATCAGCAGTTATACACACACACACGCAACATCCTTTCACATTCCATGTCATTCAGAAGATACATTAGCAGCAAACATTCTTTTCTTACTTAGAACTGCACTGACTTAAAATACTAGAGAAGTATCATCCAACCAAAACAAAAACCCAGTGTTACTTACCAGCTTTTGTACTGTTTCCCAGTTCTTGCCGTCCCACAATTGCAGCAATCTGAGAGCGAAGAAAAGCTAGCTCATCTTCAAGGGCAGTTATCTTTTTAATTGCAGTTTCACTTTCAGGCCAATCATTTTTTCTTGGTTTGTTATGCCTTACAGCAGGTGTCAATGGACCTTCAAATAGTTGCAAAGGATGAAAAGATGCAATTTTCTCCTCTTCTTCATTTTTCCATGTACTATGGGTGGAATGAAGGAAAAAACGGATAGAGAGATGGGGGAGGGAAAATTTTCTAAGAGAAATAATTTCTTTCAGTCAAAGAACAAAAACACCAAAACAAAATCAGAATAGCTCTCTTTACTCTACAACTGTCTGTAGACTCACTGAGGACAAGCAGTATCTTACACAACTTTGTATCCTCAATCCCCAGAACAGAACGCTGCCTTTAGCAGGTGACCAGAAGTGATCAGTGAAGAAAGGGATGCATCTGGCTTTCAAACTATAAACCAAAAATAATTATCCTATAACTGTTCTATTAATGTCAAACCGTACAAATGGATTTATTTAGAAATAAAGTTAATCTACTTAGAAATTCTACATATTTGGAATATAAGGCTTGAAAGGATTCCATGTTATACTGGGGTAAGTACTCTAATTTTTTGAAAATTTATAAACCAGCTTTACATAGAATAAATTTAAGCAGAAATTTTGAATAATTGACCTTTATTGTACTTACAGCCTGTATCTGAATACACTAACTCCTAAGTTAGTATTCCCAAGCAGTAAAACATCCAAATGATGAAATATATTTAACATCATTGCCTGGTACACAGTAAACACTGTATAAATTTTGGTTAAATATATAAAACAAAATAGATCTAGTATTGGATGTCCTGGTGGTCCAGTGGTTAAGAATTCGCCTGCCAATGCAGGGAACACAAGTGTGATCCCTGTCAGGAAGACTCCCCTTGCCGAGGGGCAAATAAGACTGCGCACCACAACTACGGAGCCTGCGCTCTAGAGCCCACAAGACGCAATTTACAGAGCCCACGCTCTGCAGCAAGAGGCTACCACAGTTAGAAGCCCCTGCACTACAACTTGAGTAGGCCCCACTCTCCACAACTAGAGAAACCCACATATAGCAACAAAGGCCTGGAGCAGCCAGAAATAAATAATTAAAAACAAGAAAAACAGATTCAGTATTTAGTATACAGGAAAGAGCTTTCTCCTAAAAATGAACGTGGTAATCTTCAAATCCTTTTAATATCATTCCTTTGCAGGCCTGGGTTGGGTTTAAATGTGCGTTAAGAAAAACAAGCCAAAAATGAGAAAAAACACCAGTCATCCTTATCATGAAGACATTAGTAGGACTCAGTGTACTATAGAGCTAGACAAAATAAATGAAAAGGCTCACTTAGTCTGAACACACTTCAACACAGGCAAGAATTCAGATTGTAGCCCACACCCCACTTTTCCAAGATATGTAGAAAAATTACCGAAATCTGAGATAACTGGCTTCTTCATCATTTGCCACACACCAAACGTCAGCAAAAGACGGAACTACAGAGCCACAGTTAGCCGGGTCCACAGAGTTCAAGAGCGGAACCAGCTAAAGGGAAAAGGGGAAAGAAAGTCAGAGCTCTGCGGGCAGTCAGGGGGAGACACATGCCTGTAGAAACTGCTTACACAAGTTAAAAATCCACAAGTGTGAAAGGAGAAAGCATATGCAAGAGAAAAACATACACCTGTTAGCAAGAAAAAGGACTCAGGAAAACATAGTTCTCAAGTCTATGCATATGGCACTATTCTCTCCCCTAGGAATGCCATCCAACATAAAACACTGACTAAAAGAATCAAAGAAACGACTCAGGGGTTTCTTCACATCTGGCAATCTTTGGATATAATTAAAGTAATAAAGTAATAAAGACAAAAACACAAATGAAATTACTTGTTTCCAGGATAAGCTACAGGTGTTTGGTTTGCAGGAAACATTTCTTCTTCTATTCCAGTCTATGTCCCTATTTCCCTATAGAAATTTTTATACATGGTACTTAAATAATACATGTTGACTGACTTACCTCAAAATTAGGCCTGGGACAAGGTTCTAAAGGAAGAAGTTTCCCAACGATACGAACAATACTCCGAGCTGATCCATAGTCTTTATTTTCCCAAATGTGTAAAACCTATTTAAACATAAATCATTATTTAAAAAGTAGTACTGTGTTGAGCATGTTTATATTGTTTATGAAAAGAACAAATGTTAAAGATAGAATAGCATTTTTTTTAAAATATAGAATAGCATGCTTTTATTTTCTTCAAAGAATCAAACTATTCACATGTATTTTTTAAAAACGAGGGGTACAGGGGAGTGCAGCTGAGGGAGGCAGTTAACATAAGCATATTGCAGGAAGATCTTTTGAGAAAGCACCACAAATTCATTTCTTTTTATTTCTGATAATGACCAAATACCCTGGGGAACTTTATTAAAAATTGACAATGTCAATTTCTCAAGCAATGAAGTAATACAAAGTATACTCATGTAATTTCCTTTAAAGAGGTGAATAAATGAATCATGCCCTAAACAATTTAAGAATGCTTTACTTATTGTGGTATTGGCACAAAAACAGACATGTAGATCAAAATAACAGAACAGAGAGACCAGAAATAAACCCACCCATGCACGATCAATTAATCTATGATATGGGAAGCAAGAATATACAATGGAGAAAAGACAGTCTCTTCAGCAAGTGATGTTGGAAAGATGCACAGCTACATGCAAATCAGTGAAATTAGAACACTCCCTTACAACATGCATAACAATAAACTCAAAATGATTTAAAGACCTAAACATAAGATATGATACCATAAAACTCTTAGAACAGAACATAGGCAAAACACTCTCAGACATAAATTTTAGCAATATTTTCTCAGATTGGTCTCCTAAGGCAAAAGAAATAAAAGCAAAAACAAACAAACGGGATCTAATCAAACTCAGAAGCTTTTGCACCACATGAAAATCATAAACAAAACAAAAAGACAACCTACAGAGTGGAGGAAAACATTTGCAACCAACAACTGGATAATATCCAAAACATGGAAAAGAAATGCAAAAAAGCAAAATGGCTATCTGTGGAGGGCTTACAAATAGCTGTGAAAAGAAGAGAAGTGAAAAGCAAAGGAGAAAAGGAAAGATATAAACATCTGAATGCAGAGTTCCAAAAATAGCAAGAAGAGATAAGAAAGCCTTCTTCAGCAATCAATGCAAAGAAATAGAGGAAAACAACAGAATGGGAAAGACTAGAGATCTCTTCAAGAAAATCAGAGATACCAATGGAACATTTCATGCAAAGACGGGCTTCATAAGGACAGAAATGGTATGGACCTAACAGAAGCAGAAGATATTAAGAAGAGGTGGCAAGAATACACAGAAGAACTGTACAAAAAAGATCTTCACGACCCAGATAATCACAATGGTGTGATCACTGACCTAGAGCCAGACATCCTGGAATGTGAAGTCAAGTGGGCCTTAGAAAGCATCACTACGAACAAAGCTAGTGGAGGTGATGGAATTCCAGTTGAGCTATTCCAAATCCTGAAAGATGATGCTGTGAAAGTGCTGCACTCAATATGCCAGCAAATTTGGAAAACTCAGCAGTGGCCAAGGACTGGAAAAGGTCAGTTTTCATTCCAATCCCAAAGAAAGGCAATGCCAAGGAATGCTCAAACTACCACACAATTGCACTCATCTCACACACCAGTCAAGTAATGCTCAAAATTCTCCAAGCCAGGCTTCAGCAATATGTGAACCGTGAACTTCCTGATGTTCAAGCTGGTTTTAGAAAAGGCTGAGGAACCAGAGATCAAATTGCCAACATCCGCTGGATCATGGAAAAAGCAAGAGAGTTCCAGAAAAACATCTATTTCTGCTTTATTGACTATGCCAAAGCCTTTGACTGTGTGGATCACAATAAACTGTGGAAAACCCTGAAAGAGATGGGAATACCAGAACACCTGATCTGCCTCTTGAGAAATGTGTATGCAGGTCAGGAAGCAACAGTTAGAACTGGACATGGAACAACAGACTGGTTCCAAATAGGAAAAGAAGTACGTAAAGGCTATATACTGTCACCCTGCTTATTTAACTTCTATGCAGAGTACATCATGAGAAACGCTGGGCTGGAAGAAGCACAAGCTGGAATCAAGATTGCCGGGAGAAATATCAATCACCTCAGATATGCAGATGACACCACCCTTATGGCAGAAAGTGCAGAGGAACTAAAAAGCCTCTTGATGAAAGTGAAAGTGGAGAGTGAAAAAGTTGGCTTAAAGCTCAACATTCAGAAAATGAAGATCATGGCATCCGGTCCCATCACTTCATGGGAAATAGATGGGGAAACAGTGGAAACAGTGTCAGACTTTATTTTTCTGGGCTCCAAAATCACTGCAGATGGTCACTGCAGCCATGAAGTTAAAAGACGCTTACTCCTTGGAAGGAAAGTTATGACCAACCTAGATAGCATATTCAAAAGCAGAGACATTACTTTGTCAACAAAGGTTCGTCTAGTCAAGGCTATGGTTTTTCCTGTGGTCATGTATGGATGTGAGAGTTGGACTGTGAAGAAGGCTGAGCACCAAAGAATTGATGGTTTTGAACTGTGGTGTTGGAGAAGACTCTTGAGAGTCCCTTGGACTGCAAGGAGATCCAACCAGTCCATTCTGAAGGAGATCAGCCCTGGGATTTCTTTGGAAGGAATGATGCTAAAGCTGAAACTCCAGTACTTTGGCCACCTCATGCGAAATGTTGACTCATTGGAAAAGACTCTGATGCTGGGAGGGATTGGGGGCAGGAGGAGAAGGGGACGACAGAGGATGAGATGGCTGGATGGCATCACTGACTCGATGGACGTGAGTCTGAGTGAACTCCAGGAGTTGGTGATGGACAGGGAGGCCTGGCGTGCTGTGATTCATGGGTTGCAAAGAGTCGGACACGACTGAGCGACTGATCTGATCTGATACAACTTTCTAGTAGCTACATTTGAAGAGTAGAAAGAGACAAGTGAAATTAATTTGCTTAATGTATTTAATTTGTATATGCATATTATGTCAAAGTGAAATCAATATTTTTTAAAAATAATATCTTTATAATATTTTTTTCAGACTAAATCTTCAAAATCCATTGTATATTTTATACCTATAACAGATCTCAACTTAGACATTTCAAGTATTTAAAAGTGACATTCACACTGATCAGCACAGCCTATGCTAAAGATGCCCGACTTAATTAACATAATTATCTCTGTGGTTCTGCAGATCACTCACAGGTGCACCCTTGCTAAGAACCACAGGCCTAGAGGCTCCACTACAGTGATGGCCACTACTGTCACACACAGTCACGTAACTCTTGGTTAATGTGAATGTCTTGCTCTGCAATTCCCATTCTGCCAAACTTCTGTCCTTCTCTCTCATTCCGTCATTGCCACTAACTATCTTGACCACTCTTATGATTTCACCTCCTCTTCTATTTCTGCTCTGGCACCCTCCTACTGACTTCACTAACTTTCCTAAGTAGGGATTTTCAAGTTGTTTCAAAGATATGTTCAGTTCAGTTCGTCTCTCAGTCGTGTCCGACTCTTTGCGATCCCATGAATTGCAGCACGCCAGGCCTCCCTGTCCATCACCAACTCCTGGAGTCCACCCAAACCCATGTCCATTGTGTTGGTGACGCCATCCAACTATCTCATCCTCCGTCGTCCCCTTCTCCTCCTGCCCTCGATCTTTCCCAGCATCAGGGTCTTTTCAAATGAGTCAGCTCTTCGCATCAAGTGGCCAAAGTATTGGGAGTTTCAGCTTCAACATCAGTACTTCCAATGAACACTCACTGATTTCCTTTAGGATGGACTGGTTGGATCTCCTTGCAGTCCAAGGGACTCTCAAGAGTCTTCTCCAACACCACAGTTCAAAAGCATCAATTCTTCGGCACTCAGCTTTCTTTATAGTCCAACTCTCACATCCACACATGACCACTGGAAAACCCATAGCCTTGACTAGATGGACCTTTGAGACAAAGTAATGTCTCTGCTTTTTAATATGCTATCTAGGTTAGTCATAACTTTCCTTCCAAGGAGTAAGCGTCTTTTAATTTCATGGCTGCAATCACCATCTGCAGTGATTTTGGAGCCCAGAAAAATAAAGTCTGACACTGTTTCCACTGTTTCCCCATCTATTTCCCATGAAGTGGTGGGACTGGATGCCATGATCTTCGTTTTCTGAATGCTGAGCTTTAAGCCAACCTTTTTCACTCTCCACTTTCACTTTCATCAAGAGGCTTTTGAGTTCCTCTTCACTCTCTGCCATAAGGGTGGTGTCATCTGCATATCTGAGGTTATTGATATTTCTCCCAGCAATCTTGATTCCAGCTTCTGCTTCCTCCAGCCCAGCATTTCTCATGATGTACTCTGCATAGAAGTTAAATAAGCAGGGTGACAATATACAGCCTTAACGTACTCCTTTTCCTATTTGGAACCAGTCTGTTGTTCCATGTCCAGTTCTAACTGTTGCTTCCTGACCTGCATACAGGTTTCTCAATAGGCAGGTCAGGTGGTCTGGTATTCCCATCTCTTTCAGAATTGTCCACAGTTTATTGTGATCCACACAGTCAAAGGCTTTGGCATAGTCAATAAAGCAGAAATAGATGTTTTTCTGGAACTCTCTTGCTTTTTCAGTGATGCAGCAGATGTTGGCAATTTGATCTCTGGTTCCTCTGCCTTTTCTAAAACCAGCTTGAACATCTGGAAGTTCACCGTTCATGTACTGCTGAAGCCTGGCTTCGAGAATTTTGAGCATTACTTGACTGGTGTGTGAGATGAGTGCAATTGTGTGGTAGTTTGAGCATTCTTTGGCATTGTCTTTCTTTGGGATTGGAATGAAAACTGACCTTTTCCAGTCCTGTGGCCACTGCTGAGTTTCCAAAGTTGCTGGCATATTGAGTGCAGCACTTTCACAGCATCATCTTTCAGGATTTGAAATAGCTCAATTGGAATTCCATCACCTCCACCAGCTTTGTTTATAGTGTTGCTTTCTAAGGCCCACTTGACTTCACATTCCAGGATGTCTGGCTCTAGGTGAGTGATCACACCATCGTGATTATCTTGCTCGTGAAGATCTTTTTTGTACAGTTCTGTGTATTCTTGCCACCTCTTCTTAATATCTTCTGCTTCTGTTAGGTCCATACCATTTCTGTCCTTATGAAGCCCGTCTTTGCATGAAATGTTCCATTGGTATCTCTGATTTTCTTGAAGAGATCTCTAGTCTTTCCCATTCTGTGGTTTTCCTCTATTCCTTTGCACTGATTGCTGAGGAAGGCTTTCTTATCTCTCCTTGCTATTCTTTGGAACTCTGCATTCAGATGCTTTATCTTTCCTTTTCTCCTTTGCTTTTTGCTTCTCTTCTTTTCACAGCTATTTGTAAGGCCTCCTCAGACAGCCATTTTGCTTTTTTGCATTCTTTTCCATGGGGACGGTCTTGATCCCTGTCTCCTGTACACTGTCCATCGTTCAGGGATGAACCGCTGTCCATAGTTCATCAGGCACTCTATCTATCAGATCTAGGCCCTTAAATCTATTTCTCACTTCCACTGTATAATCATAAGGGATTTGATTTAGGTCATACCTGAATGGTCTAGTGGTTTTCCCTACTTGCTTCAATTTAAGTCTGAATTTGGCAATAAGGGTTCATGATCTGAGCCACAGTCAGCTCCCAGTCTTGTTTTTGCTGACTGTATAGAGCTTCTCCATCTTTGGCTGCAAAGAATATAATCAATCTGATTTCGGTGTTGACCATCTGGTGATGTCCATGTGTAGAGTCTTCTGTTGTGTTATTGGAAGAGAGTGTTTGCTCTGACCAGTGCGTTCTCTTGGCAAAACTCTATTAGCCTTTGCCCTACTTCATTCCGTATTCCAAGGCCAAATTTGCCTGTTACCCCAGGTGTTTCTTGACTTCCTACTTTTGCATTCCAGTCCCCTATAATGAAAAGGACATCTTTTTTGGGTGTTAGTTCTAAAAGGTCTTGTAGGTCTTCACAGAACCATTCAACTTCAGCTTCTTCAGCGTTACTGGTTGGGGCATAGGCTTGGATTACTGTAATATTGAATGGTTTGCCTTGGAAATGAACAGAGATCATTCTGTTGTTTTTGAGATTGCATCCAAGTACTGCATTTCAGACTCTTGTTGACCATGATGGCTACTCCATTTCTTCTAAGGGATTCCTTCCTGCAGTAGTAGATATAATGGTCATCTGAGTTAAATTCACCCATTCCAGTCCATTTTAGTTCGCTGATTCCTAGAATGTCGACGTTCACTCTTGCCATCTCCTGTTTGACCACTTCCAATTTGCTTTGATTCATGGACCTAACATTCCAGGTTCCTATGCAATACTGCTCTTTATAGCATCAGACCTTGCTTCTAGCACCAGTCACATCCACAACTGGGTATTGTTTTTGCTTTGGCTCCATCCCTTCATTCTTTCTGGAGTTATTTCTCCACTGATCTCCAGTAGCATATTGGGCACCTATCGACCTGGGGAGTTCCTCTTTTAGTATCCTATCATTTTGCCTTTTCATACTGTTCATGGGGTTCTCAAGGCAAGAATACTGAAGCAAATCTTCAACTATCCCTCGGTCTTTGTTATTTTTAACCTCAATTCTGAAATTCAAAATGCTTCATTATGGACATCCTCTATCATCAAAGTCAAATAAAAAATGAATATAGAAAACGCCAAATCTGAATCTCTTTTCTTTCCTACACCCAGAACCATGTATCTAATTATCAGCAAGATATTTGTATTTATATATTCCAACACATTTAACTTATCTCCCTAGGAGAAAGTAGTTCCTCATACTGAGTTGTCCATTTTTTATTAATGGCTCCATCATTCTTCAACTTACTTTTGTTCAAAATCCTTTATTTATCCTTGACTATTCTAATTCACCATACCAAATAGCAATAACTTGCCCATTTTCTGTATGCCCCTCTATTATTTTTGTGTCTGTCTTATATGTACTTTTATAGCTGTATGTATATATTTCTCATGTCTCACACTGTATTTTAAGAATCATGAATACAAGAAAGATGTGTTGCCACCGTGCATCACCTACAGAACAGTGCATATTGTCTGAGATCTTAGATGTCATAGCTACTCAGTAAGTAGACAAAATCTGATTTGTTTATGATTCTGACACCAACTCAACCTCTCTCCTGAATTTGCTGAACTATGAAACTCATCATTCTATAACAAATGTCAAGCATTTTTTTTTTCAACTTTTTATTTTATACTGGAGTATAACTGATTGACAATGTTGTGTTAGTTTCAGGTTCAAATAAATTACCTTAAATAAAACCACTAGAATTTTAAAAATATTTTATCTATGAGGGTCATGTCTATCTTTTGCTTGGTTTCGATCTTTCATCAGCTTTTGACCCTTCAAGTAAATAGGTTCCTAATAATCATATCCTTTTTTTTAACTCAAATTATCAAAGCTACACTACTGCAAACTTGCCTTTGTTATACCTTATACAGAAGTAACAATTTTGCCTTGAATGTTGACATATAAATCATTTCCAAAATAAGACCCCAAATACAACAGGTCCATTCAAATCCATTAAAAACAATTTACCTGGTTTATGGGAACACCAAAATATTCCAGCATTTCTCTTAAGATACTCAATATGAATGACATTGATGAGGCAAATACAGAAGCAAATTCAAAGAAACATTGTTTCTTCATACCTTAAGGGGAAAAAAATAGGAAAACATTACTCTTGATAAATAACTGCTGCACACACAAACAAAAAAGCCTTCGTTACACATTACACCATCAACTAAACTAATCTCTCTGGCCAGCATTATTTTGAGGTGAGGAGAGACAAAGAGCAATGGGAGAATGGGGAAGGGCTGGTTAAAAAAACAAAACAAAACAAACCAAAAAAAACCTTCAGTTTATCAGTTAAGTTGCATTAAAAATTCATAGGATTTTTTTTGACCCTCCCATGGACGGAGGAGCCTGGTAGGCTTCAGTCCATGGGGTCGCAAAGAGTCAGACATGACTGAGCGACTTCACTTTTACTTTTCACTTTCATGCACTGGAGAAGGAAATGGCAACCCACTCCAGTGTTCTTGCCTGGAGAATCCCAGGGACGCCAGAACCTGGTGGGCTGCCATCTATGGGGTCGCACAGACTCAGACACGACTGAAGTGACTTAGCAGCAGCAAGGGACCCAGTGCTAGTGTGCTCAGCTGTTCAGTCCTGTCCAACTCTTTGAGATCCCGTGGATTGTAGCCCACCAGGCTCCTCTGTCCATGGAATTTCCCAGGTAAGAATACTGGAGTGGGTTGCCATAGAGTCCTTCAGGGGATCTTCCCAACCCAGGGATCGAACTCACATCTCCTGCATCAGCAGGCGGATTCTTTACCAACGCACCACTTAGTTAATAAATATCAGTCAAGGATAGACTGGAAACTTAGCAGGAAGCCTTCAAGTTAGTTGCAATAGCGAAAGCCGAAAGCTTCGCCTCCCTCCGAAAGCTTCGGCTGAGACTAAGCAAGGATGAGTTCAGCCCTTCCTTGAGAGCAGGCAGATGGCCGACTAGAGACTTTGACCAAACAAAAGGAATGATAACACTTCCTTACTGATATATTGGAGTACCACCCATCCCTCCTCGCTCATTCTAAAGATAAGGATTATGAAGCCCGGATAGGTGACGTGACTTAGTCACCCAACTACTAAATAACAGACCGAGACTAGCTCCGGCTTACGTCACTCCCTTTGGCCCCAAGCCGCCTCGGGGTCTCGCCCGCTCGGTGATCACCGTCGCCTGGTTCACCTTCCTCCGAAGCCCAGCCTCCCGGCAAACACGGGAACTTCAAGCTGCAGTCATTAAGGAACCTCGCGGCGGAATCCGCAGAGGACGAGGCCAGGCGTGCTCTCGTCCTGATCCAGGAGCGCTTAGAGGTCCACACGTGCCCGCCCTCGCGTCCCGGCTTGCCTGCCACGGGCGGAAACGACACTTCCACTGGCCCCGGAATTGGCCCTGAAGCCCCTCACCCAGCCGGGGTATCCGGGATGAAGACTCGGCCCTCCTTCCGTGCGACACTCAACCTGCGGCTTAGACCTAATCGCTACTTCCGCGTCCTCGGACGAAAATTAAACTCCGCGGGCCTTGACCAAAGCCCGATGTCATTGGACAAACCTTTAGGTCGCTGCTTGTGATTGGTTACGGAAGGTTATTTAGACCCACTGAATGTCCTTTTCCTTCAAGAGGGCGGGTCTTCAGCGGGGCAGCCAATGGAAGCTTAGAGCCAACGAGTGGGCGTGGCAGATCACACAAATATGGCGACGCATGCTCAGATCGTGTCTCTAGGTTTCCCCAGCGCTGTCACATACCTGCGTAGGAAGCCTGGCGTTGTGGAGTCTTTATGGCCTTTGGCTCAGGCTCACGATCCCGAGTTCGTGCCCCGTACAGATCATCGCAGAGCAAGTGTATCGTCTTCTACATACAGACCCGAAGTGGGACCCCTCTCCCAAGTACGCCTGTCGTGGAGTGTCGCGTTTTATTGTTTAATCATTCGTCCATTCAGCGAACATCTGTTGTTTATGGGACTAGTGAACCAGTGAAGTTGCTTAGTCATGTCCGACTCTTTGCGATCCCATGGACTGTGTCCTACCAGGCTCCTCCATCCGTGGAATTTTCCAGACAATTCCAGTACTGGTGTGGGTTGCCATTTCCTTCTCCAGGGGATCTTGCCGACCCAGGGATCGAACCCAGGTCTCCCGCATTGAAGGCAGACGCTTTACCGTCTGAGCCAACCAGGGAAGCCCTGTTTAAGGGACTGCTGCTAAGCTGCTGCTAAGTCACTTCAGTCGTGTCCGACTCTGTGCGACCCCATGGACGGCTGCCCACCAGGCTCCCCCATCCCTGGGATTCTCCAGGCAAGAACACTGGAGTTGGTTGCCATTTCCTTCTCCAATGCATGAACGTGAAAAGTGAAAGTGAAGTCGCTCAGTCGTGTCCGACTCTTAGCGACCCCATGGACTGCAGCCCACCAGGCTCCTCTGTCCATGGGATTTTCCAGGCAAGAGTACTGGAGTGAGGTGCCATCGCCTTCTCCGGTTTAAGGGACTAGCAGGTGCTAAACACTGTCATCGAGGAATCTGCGGCATTCATGAAATTCTCCAGGTTATCTAGGCTATCAAATATGAGCCGGATGCTGACCTGGCCTAGCTGACGACGGTTAAGCGATGACCAAGTCCTGGCAGTTGATATCTCAATTTTCAGTTCTAATCTGAAGTTCCTGGGCTTCATAAGAAACTACAGCTCCTGCTTTTCATATTTCAGCAAGAAATGCACTGGAGTGACATAATTTAAGATCAATTGTCTCTCCTGCTGACCAACACAATTTTTAAGTGGGAGAATTTTTCAACAAATTTCTCTGTGTCCACAGCATGTATTCATTCAGCTAACACTGGATGTCTACTATGTGCAAGGCATCATTCTGACAACGAGAATGCAATTAGCAAGGCAGCTAAGATCCTTACCCTCCTGGAACTTACATTCTAGTGGAGACCTGAGGAGGTTTCTCTGAACACCATATAAATAGCATGTCTCCACTGTCTCTCCATGACTTATTGTTCTTTACAGTACTCAGATCATGTAGTATTTATGCTCCACTTACTGCCAAACAGGAACTGTCCAGAACAGGAACTCTGTCTTGACCCATGCTATATCTCCATCATTTTAGAGGAATACCTGGTATATTTAATGAACATTAAGAGTTTGTTGAATAAAATAATTCTATATATGTAAGAGAAAACAGACACCAAGAATGATGTGACACTAAGAAACTGGCAGAACAACAGTGCTTATAGTCACAGTAGTATAAGCTAGATAAGGATGAAAAGAGCAGGAAAGGGCTGCTGGACAAATGTAAAAGAAAACAAATGGATCAGTGACCCTACGTTAAATTTTCTCAGCTTCCTTATCCTTCCCTTTGCCTTTGCAAATACATCATGATCTTATAACTTCCTCTTTCCAATCTGCTATCAAACAGCAGACAATAGGGTCAAAAGGCAGAATATCCCTTGAAAGCATGAGAAGGAAAACCAGTAGTACTAACACACCTCCTTCAGCATGCACTATTAATATAACTCAACTGATCCAAGTGCAAGATGGGCCCAGGTCAAATGCTACATCTTCCATGAATGCCTTGCTGACAACTTTCCTCTAACTTTTCAGAGATCCTTCCTCCATGTTATGTGTACTAAAACAGTCATACATACATCTTGATAATCTTCTATGCGATATGACATTATTTTTCCTGAACTTTGAGAATGATGCAGGATTCAGTAAGTCTTTTCTACCTTTTCTGTCATTTTTTAGTGGTGTTTGAAAATATGGTGGCACACTTTCTAAGATCTTCCTGGCTGTGTTCCCCTCTCCCAGTTGAATCTAGGCCCTTTTCATCTCCTGTCTCTACTCTGCTCATTAAGATTCCTTTCAGTCCTTTCCTCACTGTGGGGTCCTGTCCTTAAAAGGGAGTCTTGTCTTGACAGGTCTACTTGAAGAGTTCACTGAGGTCAAGTGCTCCAGTCTTTCCGTACTTACTGTGGGTACCTTGTGCTCACTACTGGAGAGGACAAGGCCCCAGTTTTAGTAGGCTCATTTGAGAATCTCCTTTTCCAGCCTGTCAGATGCTACCCAACTCTTACTTTTACTCACACAGGTATCAGTACCAGGCAGGTTGGTGATGTGTCCCTATCCCACTATTTGCAGGTTAATGGGATAAGCTTATCACCTTTGGTTTTATTATCTAGATATATTTTTTCAGAATCATTAATAATACATTATTGTTAATCATCACACTAGGTACTATCTTCTCAAGAGCAAGGAATTTTGATTCAACTTTAAACCCAATGTTAAGAATACTTTCCCAGTGAATAAATGGAGGTTGAGGGCTGGTTTGAACAAAGGCTAGAAAGCTAGGTACTTAATCTTGTGACAGCCCAGTTAGAAACCCCATTAGTCTTCTGACACAAACCTCAATTTTAGGTGATTAGGAGAACTCCAATTATTGTAATTACCTTAAATAATGTGGCAGGGTACAATGTTAACATTCTACCAAGTAGGTAATGGCCTGTCCACAGTATGTATGTCCTACACAACACATAATGCTAATTGCTAAACATTTATTCTAGCAAAGCATGACACATAAGCAGAATGACTTGCCAGCCTGAAAGAATGAGGACAAGAGCAATTTTTTGACTTTTTGCTAAGATGCAAGATTTTAAGATAGGTAAATGAACAAGGAGTAGGATAAGGCAAAGGATTAAAAAAAAAAAAAAAAACACACCTCAGAGCAAATTCCTGTAGTTCATCCTAAGATTTAGGCAACAAGAAATCAAAGAAATTTAAAAAATTTTTTCAATTGAAAAACATTTCACTGATGGCAATTAAAAGGTGAAATTTAAAGGTCAAGATTTCCAAATTAGAAGACTGCTACAGTAACTGAGGTAAATGTTATGAGCATCTTTACCAGTTATCACAGGGGTGAAAAGAGCCACACGTTGACTTTTAAAGTTGAGTATCATCACCAAATGTAAACATAAAATCACTGTATACTGACATCAACCAGTGAAATATTATGTTTGGTTGCCTCAGGTATTAGTTGCATCATACAAGATCTTTCACTGTGGTGAGGGGACACTCTAGTTGTGGGCCCTAGATTCAGCAGTTTAGGCACGTGGGCTCAGTTGCTCTGTGGCATGTGGATGGAATCTTGGTTCCCCAACTGGCTATCAAATCTGTGTCCTGCATTGCAAGACGGATTCTTAACCACTGGACCACTAAAGAAGTCTCTAAATTATGTATTTCAAGTATTGTTATTTGGTGGTGATATTCAACTGCTTTCAAAAAAATTCCCAAGTGCATTTAACATTTCCCTCATAGCAGTCTCAGAAGTACCCTAGAAATTAAGTTTCTAGGGAATTCCCCGAGTGTCCAGTGGTTAGGATTTGACGCTTTCATTGTCAGGGCCCAGGCTCAATCCCTGCTTTGGGAACTAAGACTCTGCAAGCTGTGTGGCACAGCCAAAAAAGTTTCCTTTTCTAGTACAAATAAGCCAGAAAAATTATGACCTCCCACAATCAAGGACTAAGTAAGACTGCAAGTAAACCACCATTCTGGAGGGTGAAAGTGGTAATTTTACGTGGCTTTTCACAAGCCATGGAATTTGCAATTACTATGACAGTACCAAGAAGTTATCATTGTCAAATACAGACTTCATACTGTGAATGCACATCATTTCTTCACCTAAGTGTTTGGTGTACTTACTATCATTTTTTTGCTTGTCCCAATTTATTTTATTGGGGTGGCATTTGTGGGAAGGGTTTTTTATACTGGACTACAGTTGATTTACAATGTTGTGTTAGTTTCAGGTATACAGCCAAGTGGCTCAGTTATACATGTATCTTTTACAAATCTTTTCCCATTTAAGCCATTACAGAATATTGAGCACAGTTCTTCCCTATGCTATACAGAAGGTTTTTGTTGGTTACATATTTTAAAAATATATCATCTACTTTTGGGGCTCGATATTATTCAATCAAGAAGCTGGGCAACCCTAAGAGATTACTAAGAAAAATCTGATTCCAATTCTTAGGAGAATAGTATTAAAACCACTTATCGTTTTCTACTTTCAAGAATCATCTTTTCTGCACTTTAAAAGCACTGCAAATCAGTTCACTGCTGTCAAACACCTAAAACGTCCTTGAGAAAAATATCTTACATACAGATCATTATAATTAAGACACATTATTTAGAAATTTTTCTCCTAGTAGCCACAGGAAAGTGCTACCCTAACGCCTGTTCTTTTTAACCACTGGGATCCATTTTTGAAAAAACTAACATGTGAGGAGGTAACACAACAATAAAGAGAACTAGCACACGATGTACAACTTACTGAATGATTCTGAAACTTGATCCAGTTCATAAATTTACACAATCTCTACTAAAGCTCTCAAGTCAAACAATGGAATACAGTTATTTCTATATATTCCTGGATTCTAAAATAAAATTTTCACTTTAAACTTCATTAACATAAACTTCAAATTTTTAACATCCACCTCAATAAACTGAACAATTAAACCCTTGACACTCACATTTATAAATAATGATTTCAACCATATTTTGAGAATCCAAGATATTATGTAACAGATAATATTCTAAAATTTTGTCAAAGATCAATCACAATCTACTACTTATATAGATTGAAACCAATCAAATACAATCCAAGGGTGAAGTTAATTTCTCCACGTTCCTTCCCTATTTAAGCAAGTTACAAATTCAGACAGGTCTCTGTATTTCTTGTTCTGAATGTGAAAGGAATATCATTCCACATGGAACAAAGTATATCCCAGAGATTCCAGCTGAAAAGTCAAAGAGAGGAATTTCCTGGCCGTCCAGTGGTTAGGGCTCCTCTCCCCCACCGCAGGGAGCACAGGTTCAATCCCTGGTCAGGGAACTAAGATTCCCTCATGCTGCGGTCAAGAACGAAAAAAAGCAACTATCTTATGAAAATAAGTCCTTAATAAATAAGATGGCATACTTTTACGTAGGTAGCTGATACATGTTAAAATTATCCAGTGTAGTTAAACATACAGAGAAAGGAGTAACATTTGTTATTAATCAAAACGTTACCTTAGCACACAAATTTCTGTGAAAATTCTTGTTTAAAGTTACAGAATGGTCACTTTATATTTCAAGTAACTTACAAAAGGGTTAAGTAAAGTTAAGAATTACCAGTTCTAACTCAAAGTGAAGAAAGACTAAGTTACAAAAAAACCCCAAAAACACTTTTTAGTTGATAACTACCACATTTTTAGAAACAGAAGTAATGCTGCTGTCTCCATCATAATTTATAGCTGACAGCTCTTATATGAACACATGAACTGGAAGGCTAGACTAGAATCTGGAATTGCTGTGTTAACAAATGGCTTACAATCACCACTGTAACATTTCCCATGTTTTCAGAGGAAAAAAGAAAAAAATAGATGTGAATTTGAACAGTTTTATAGAATATTTACTCATCTCCCCAAAAGCCCCATCATACTAGTAACTCTACTAACAGATGAGCTGGTATCCTAAAATTAGACATAAACCACTAACATTAGCTGTACAGCACAGACACAGACATAGTCTCAAAATCAGGTAAACAAACAACAGCTATTACCACTTATGACATTTTATTGGCATATGACAATTTACAAGGGTCCCTGTTGCATTATACATCACACTGAGTAAGAATCGTTTAGCCATCTACATTCATTCTTATTGGGTATATTTTTACTCAAATTGTAATTGAATTCCCAACACTTGATTTTAACTGTGACAAAAGGGAAAAATAGTACTTCCCAAAAGTAGGCTGCAATAGGAAAAACAAATTATGCTTTTTATATTAAAATTTCTAAGATGTTGAAAAGTGTACACAGCTAAGGACTGAGTCATGGCCTTCTTAAACAGCTTTCTTAATCCTTTCTAGAAATATCCTTTGGTTATTTTTATTTTCCTTCTGTAGGCAAAAGGAAATCTATTAATGCAGGTTATCAAACAGCTACTATTTTCTGGCACTTGTAAACAAATATCCTTACCAAGAGCAACCATTCAGCTTTTATAACATGTCGTGAAGTGTAGAGTTGAATTGTGGTTTAAAGACAGGCTTCTTTATATGCTTGGCTCTAAAACAAAGATAACAGCCACAATGGCATTCTATTGAAGTGTTTTCACAATCCCCCTTCCCACTATTTTCTAATAGGATACTCTTCCCCTCAATTTTAATACAAGTAACCAAATATGAGTACATGTGGGTTAAAGCAATGCACTTGAACTTGTAACCTGCTGATAGGCCTTAGGTAGCTTTATTCCCACTCCCTATTAAATAATTTTTCAGTAAATTCCCCTTTCCACTTCTCTTATGTGGAAAAGCAAAACTCCGCATTTACAGTCATGTACAGAGATTCAGTATCTAACCAAATAATAATTGTTAAAAGCTAAATTTATTTGTATAAAATAAAATGGAGGTGAAAATTTTCCTGTGTTGGAGATCAGATCCATGTTGCTTTAGCAGGTAATTACGTGCTATGCTGACTAGGAGAATATTAGTTATGTCCTGATTAATGCAACATATATTTGTTTTTACAGTGTTTCCTTTCTGCTCAATTTCGGAAAAACAAAGTAAGAGAAATCATGCAATGCTTAAGGATCTTAGGGCCATGAACATCACATTTGTTGAGTTTTGTTTTTCTATTTTTCCCCTCATATAGCTGTTAGGTAAATGCCTCTGACTGCAATCAAGGTGCCAGAAGCATCCTAAATCATCAGTGAGCATGAACGAGCCATACACTTAAAATGCTTGTTTACACTAACACAATAATCATTATCTTTTAATGCAAACAAATACAACTAATTCAGTTGCTGAATTAACAAAATGAATTTGACTACTTTTATATTATGCTCACAGAGCAGACTTAGCACTGAAATTTTACTATTTCCGATATTCATTCCTTCTAAGAGATATCATCATAAACATTAATTAAAGGCAATTCACATTTGAAAGATTATCTTCCTGAAGAACAGAACCCTTGGAAAGAAAAAGAAAAACCCATTTTACAAACTGAAACAGAAATAGTGGAAAAAAAAAACAAGGTAGATCAATGCTGTGACAAACTTCCTGTCAAATCTTTTTATTGGTGACATTTGGAAAACAAGTTTCTTAAAATACTACTAATGAGCAGTATATTCTGTTTGCCTATTATTCCTTATAGTTAGACTATGAACTAGTGATTCAGCTGTCTAAAAGCTCAAATAAGTATGTGAGATATGACGTCAGGTACACATCTTTTTAACATTATCAAGTTATTCTGCAGAATAACCATACCAATATCAGAATTACAGGCTTTGTTCTGTTTTTCTTTTTTAAGTAAGACGTTCAGTAGGAATGGGGGTTTTGTTTGTATTATTACAAACCAGATTCCTCTCTCAAAGAACTGATATCTAAGACCATGACTCAAACTTTCAAAGAAAACAGAGAACACTGAATTTTGAATGCAAATGGTAAAGGCTCCTAAAAATGTTTTTTATAGCCCACTGCTTGCTTTCAGTTTAAGAAAAAATTTTTTTCATACTTTTCAATTTAACTTTTAACAGCTAGTACTTTTGAGCTATTGGCAAAGCTTCTTTTACCATCTTAAACATTTGATGAGATGTTAAATTAGCTTAGTTTACCAAAATAACAACTTTTTCCATGGTATACTTCAAAAATTAGTCACCCTACAATGTAGTGTGTTTGAATTAAGGAGAATGTTAAACAGATGTATACAGTTAAAATAATTAGTGTGGTCTCTATAGACAATTCCTCTTCAGGGATCTGTATGTAGAGCTAACGTTTACTTCAGAATAAACATTAACACAAACAGGGAGGGGAGAGAATCAGAACTTTCACAGAGCTGTACTTGACCATATCTTATAGACAAAGCAGAATTACAATGCATGTAACAAAAACAGTAAAAGTATATATTTTTTTAAAAGTTGATAGTTACAAATATGGTACGTAACAATTTTCTACTTTATTTCAGTACAATTTTCAACATACAGTCTACTATTTTTCAAGATATTTGAAGATTCAAAACAAAATTTCTCTAGACTACTTGCAAACAGTAAAATTTTAAGTAAAATGCTTACATTCTTATTTGAAAACAAAAATCATGTAAAAAAAAATGGTGGGTGCAAGTTCTGTTCTCTGTTGCAATCTTACTTCAGATTTCCTATTCCTAAAAAAAAAAAAAGAGAGAAAGAAAATAAAGATTAGCAAAGATATGAAGAGTGAAATAATTCAAAATAATCACTGTATCTAAAAACCAAATAACTAACTGGCCCAAGAAACTCACACAAAAGAACGTATCAGAACCACTAACAAGTTGAAAATTTCTACCTTTTCTTCTTTGCGTCTGTCCTTCTTTTCTTCATTATTTTCCATGGTCTCTTCTTCATCTTCAACAATCCCGTCCCCTTGGTATTTGTCATGAGTCCACTTTGGACTGCTACCTGACTTTTTGAAGTTAAAGCGCCCTCTGCCACGTTGGAAAGTACCACGACCTCTTCCTCTTTTGGCCCAATAATCCACACCATCATCTCTGTCATCATGCTACAGAAAGGTTAAACAAAGAAAGAAATGTCTTTCTTGTAAGGAATATAATTACATCCCCAATAGTGTTATTGTATAAATCTTCTGAAAATTGGGTATATGAGGTGGGTACTGTTCTAAAATACACAAAACCAATAAAACTGAACTTTTCAACAAAAACATGCTGCATCATGAAAGTAAATAATTACATGCTTAGTAACCCAAGCATTTGAGAGCTGCCCAGACAGTTTAGTGAAGAATCTCAACTGCTAAATTACTGCCAATTATCAAAATTTTTATTGTTCTGCTTTCCATTATTTCAATCTACTATGCATAAATGAAATAATGTAACTGATATTTTCCCAAAAAAATTACCCGTCACAAATACGTAACAAAGTATAAAAATGTCATTACAACATTATCAATAACATTTAGTAAATAAAATAGGTGGTAAGAAGTATCTTTTACATACAGATACAGACTTTTAAAAATCCTACTGAGATAAATCTAAATTAATGTGCATTACATATTAATCTTCTTGGCAAGGGCACAAGCCAAATCAGGATGGCATGATCCCTAGGGTAATACCGCAACTTATTTCTTGTTCACTAACCTAAAATTCTGCAGCTATTACATCCCAACTTTAATTTTTTATTAACTGCATCCAAATAGATTGTTCCCCAAATTACAAATTATCCCATTAACCAAAACAATCTGAAAAAGTGAAAAGTACTTGGCTTTGTGTACAAGTAGATGAGTATTACATCCCAAAGAACAAAACAAAAAATGAGAAGTTCTCCTGTAATGTAACTGCTGCCCATCTCAAACAAACTTTTTAAGTCTGTACCTACAAAAAATGGGAATGATGCCCCTTTATGAGACAACAGGTATAATACAAACATAGCTGCCTAACTTATGGAGTACTGATACTGACCAACTGTCCCAAAGTCACTAAACTTTTAAAAAATAATACATAACTAAGCACCTTTTCAAAACAAAGAATGTGCCTTTGTGCATATTCACATAATACAGCTCACCCTCCTACCTGACTTAAAAAAGTTCACACATGTAATTAACAGACAGTGTGAAAAGAGCCCTCACCAATTTCTTTTCTAATAATATAGCTTTATCAAACCAGTGAGATGACCAAAGAATGAACTTAGGAACTATCAAAAATGTACCATTCCAGTACATCAAAGTTTAACTGTAAATCCCAAATAAATTATTTTAAAATAGTCTGCCACTCAAAATAATACGTACATACAATGATGTAATTTCAAGCTCCTTTTTGTTATCATCACAACTCTATAGTTTATGCTTTTCATTTGTGATGTTTACACAGTATTCCATGAATTTGTAGGAAGAAGCAAATGGGTTTTGAAGCAAGAGGTATGGATTTAAATCTTAACAGAAACTGAGTGAACTTTACTTCCTCATTTAAAAAAAAACGAAGATAGTCTTAAAGGAACACAAATGATTTGTAAAAAGTGCCCAGCCCAGTGCCTGACAGACAGGCACTCAATCAAAGGTGGTGGTAATAATGCTTACATGGTGCTTATTTCTAAGGATGAGGCACTGGTCTCAGCATTTTCTATATACTAACTCATCTAATCCTCACAACAACTGTAAAATACTAACTCCATTTTAGGAATAAAGAAATCGAGGGACAGAGAAACTGAGTAACTTGCCCAAAGCCACAGAGCCAATCTTTTCCAATGCCCCTTATGCTCATCATCCTCAGAGTAAGCTTCCCAGGAATCATGGTAACAGTAAATGACTACTAAATGAGGTAGCCAAGAGCTAAAACAGGAAAAGCAGTAACAAAGCTAGACACTAGAGTTAGACTAGCAATTACTATACAATCATCTTATACAATAATCTGAAACTAAACAGCTACATCATCACAACATATCCTTTGTTTCTCAAAGGATATCCCAGCAGCTACCGAAGTGACACTTTAATGCTAAGCATACTAGTTCTTTTCCTTTTTTGGACAAGTGGCATGCAGAATATTGGTTCCCCGATTAGGGATGGAACCCATGCCCTCTACAGTGGAGGCACAGTCTTAACAATGGACCACCAGGGAAGTCCCTAAAGCATACTGAGTCTTAACCCTCAAATTCTTATATCTAAGATTTCAGTCTTACTGTAGACTAATTAACATTAACTACTTTATAGAAGATAAAGGGGATATGAGATATTTATAATATATAATCAAAAATATGTTAACAGAGGCCTTCCCTGGTGGCTCAATGGTAAAGAATCCACCTGCCAATGCAGGAGACACAGGTTTGATCCCCAACTCAGGATGATCCCAAGTGTCATGGCCAACTAAGCTCGTGCGTCACAACTAGTAAGCCTGTGTAGTAGAGCCCAGAAACCACATCTACTGAGCTCACCGGCCCTAGAAACCATGGTCTGCAACAAGAGAAGCCACTGCAATGAAAAGTCTGAACATCACAACTAGAGAAAAAGCATGAGCAGCAATGAAGACACAGAATAGTCAAAAATAAGTAAAATTATTAAAGGAAAATTCCAGTTTGAAAAAAATGTTAACAAAGGAGGCCATATTAGAACCAAAATCTTCTGAATTGTCTTCTCTTCTCTACAGAATGATCGAGTTTCAAGAGAGTTAATTTACTAAAGCTCCAATCCAAATCTCTGTCTCCACAAGGAATTTTCTCTTCCTCAGATGACAGTAACATGGGGAACTTACCCATTTCAGTACTTTCCTATTTGGTCAAACTCTTTACAAATACTCTCAATCCCTCCAGAGAATCTCAGGTTCTAAAGACTACTATCTTTCCTGAAATATTTATTACTGAAAACATTATCTTATCTTTGCATAACTCAAAGTTTAGAGAAGGGAAATTTCAGATAAGAATGCAATAACTGTTACCAAGTACTGGAGGAAAAATGATACATGCTGTTAAGAACCTTTGGACCCCAAGACATGGGTTCAAATCCTAACCCCACTCTCTCTGGCTAAGTACCTTTGGTCAAGCTGCTCAATCTCTGTACCTCTGTGTTTTTCATCTATAGAAACTGAATAATGGTCCTACCTCAAAATGACTTTACAAGCATGAAAATAAACTGAGCGACTTTCACTTTCAGTTCAAAACACTAAGAATGGTGCTGAACAAAATGCTCAGTAAATGTTATCCATTATTATTACTAAGTATTAAATGTTTCATTACTATGGACAGAATGTCCATGCTTATTAATTATTCTGAAAAAAAACCTAGAGCAATCTATAGCTTTCAACTTCATTCATTCTGAATTAAAAAAAATTTTTGTATTTATAGTCTCATCACTGAAAAATACCTTTACAGACTATCCATAAATACACATGGAGAAACCAAAGCTATCATTCCAATGGCTCATTAATTAACAACCAAAATAATTAATTTGGGGAACTGAGTTATATATAAGATAAGAAGAAACGTGACATTAATTATACTTCTAGTGAGCACTAGCCTGTGACAAATGCACACGTATGTCTTATACAGAAATGAAGATTTTAAAATATAGTCCAGAACAGCAACATGTAGAATGTTAAATAACACTCATCTTGATTAGTGTAACTAAAGCCTAATTATATGCTAATCAAAAATAATTATGTCCCAATTTAAGACAAAAACTATGATACTAGAAAGAATATCATAGAAAAGTGAAAATGTTAGTCACTCAGTCGTGTCTTTGCAACCCCATGGACTGTAGCCCACCAGGTTTCTTCGTCCATGGGACTCTTCAGGCAAGAATACTGAGTGGGTAGTCATTCCCTTCTCCAGGGAATCTTCCCAACCCAGGGATCAAACCGGGGTCTCATGAACTGTAGACAGATTCTTTATCCTCTGAGCCACCAAATTAAATATTTGCAAAATGTTTAAAGTGTTAAACAATTATTTAACTTGTTCACCTCTCATTTCCTTAACTTTTTGTGCTTTTACACTTGTTTTATTGTCTGGCATTTTTACAAGCACTTGCTCCTCATTCACACCTTTGAAAGGTTGGCCTTTTAATCTCTTCTCTTCTGACTGGGTGATATTACTGTGGTTCTGTGACTGTACGATGGCACCTAGGTTTTTTTCTCTCTAGATCTGCATTAGCAACTACCTACTGCACATTTCCACTTATTATGTCTTGGGCACTTCCATAACAGAACTTAACCTTCACCTCAAATGAGCTGCTTTCCTCTGTATTCCCTGTGCTTGCAATATCCTTTCTTCTCACTACCAACACCAAACTAGAGGGTCCCTGAATAAGCCTTCATAAATGTGGCTTTAACATTTTTCAAAACTAGTCCCTTAGACACTCAATTATTTCTCAGATCTGTTTGTCACAGCCGCGTTTTTCAAACTCTGCTTAACATCCAAATTTACTCAAGTATTACTGTCTTCCACAATTTGGCTCCTGCTTCTTAATTTTCCCAAACTTATACCAATCATCTAGCCATGTGAGTACTGGAGTTCTCTATATTAGGATGTTTCACTCCTGCTTTTTTACAGCACACCTGCTCATCTTTTAAGCTTAAGATTCAATCCAAACTCCTCTACAAAGTCTCTCTTAATCAGTATCTCCTTTGCAATAATCCACTCTTCCTCGGGAGGACATCCACAGTATGTATTTAGAATGTTCCCCTTTACCAGTCTCTTAAACCAAGAATTGAAATCCTATGTATCTTTCCATCCATAGCATAAACAGCAGTGTATTAATTCATAAATTCCTATATTAAAAATGAAATGTATCTTTTAAACTTTCTGTAACTCAATAAAACACCTTTCACTTTCCAGAAATTGTCAAGTCAAGCATTAATTTCTCCTCAAAGAAGCACAGATTGTGGAAACATTACGCATAATGCACTCTGTAAAAATTTAACTTTTCCAGACTCTTGGTCATTAAAGTACTCCAAAAAAGAGGCAAATGGAAATTAATTTTTGAAACAACTACAATGCCCATTCTTCAACCAAAATATATATCTAGTTCAGAATACAGCTATATAGTCTACCATGGCAGATGGCTGGGACATTCAGCTTTATTCAAATATACTCATAAAAAGTCATATAAAAGACACTTTTCTAAAACTCAGCACTATTTTCCTCCTTGCTTCAACAAAACAACTAGTCTTCAGAAATAATCTCTAAAACGTGACTTCCCTGAAAAGCTATGACAAAAATGAATATTCTGTTAATAGTTTTGGTATTTCCTTAAGTTTCTATAATGGAAGATAAACCCTCTTCTCCCATGCCAAGTGCAAAAAATTTCCATCATTACTTAGAGAATCTTTCAGGACCCACCTCCTCTAGCTTCATCCCTTACAAACTACTTCAGAGAGAAGAGCATCACAAGGAAGCATCAAACTAATGTGTACCTAGCAATTTTTCCATAATGTAATTTTTCATCTTCCTTTTACTCCAATAAAAGTTAACAACCTCCTGAAAACCTTAAATACATGTGCTGTGGAAGAATTCTTCTCCTTGTCTTTCAATTAAACAAACAGCTGTAGTGATGAAAGGGAAATCTTAATGATTTACCTTCTTAACTTAACCGTCTTATAGACAGATATGAAGTAGTTTAATGTTCTTCTCTGCATGTGACTATCAAATCAGGTATATTTTTACTTTACCCTGACCAGTCCATAGGTAATATCAATAAGGTATAAACAGGACTAAAGGGACCCACATGTTCAAAACTTCAAATCATCTGGGTAATGATTTATTTTAAAAGTTTCCTATATTATAGTAAAAACTTCTCATAGTAGTGGATGCCTGTACTCAAATGTATTCACCCAGTATGCTTTGAAAATTAATGCAAACCAAATAAACAGAGATTTCTAACACCCACCAAGAAGTACTTCTTGCTCTTTGGGGTATATTCTGGATCCCATTCCTCTTCCTTCGGTCTCTTTTGAAAAGTAGTATTTGAGTTGTTTGGACCAGTATTTGTCCCAGCAAAAACTCCTCTGGCTCTTCCTCTGCCTCTAATTCGAAACTGATTAACAAAGTTGTTTAGTAATGAAATCAAAAGGTATTAAGTTACATGCAAACTCTAATTTTACTGCAGTAACAAAAAACATTCCCTAATTTCTTCCCTAAATCTCAACTTCACAGCCACTGAGGATGGAAAAGGTGGCCATTTTATACTAGTAAGGAGGGAAAAAATTCTGCCTATTGAAAGCTGAATAGGTTAAGAAGAAATGCACAGTCAACCTAAGTTGTCAGAACACTACACTTTCTTTCATGGCCTGAACTAAAATTTTTAAATAGTTTAAACTTTAAGAAGTTGGTTTTTTCCCTTTTACTAGCCAAAAGATTTGTCTAATTTCTTTGAATTACACAGGAGTCCTAAGTGTTAACTACACCTATCACCATATGGGCAAAGCTCTTCTCTTTCCCAAATAATCTAATAAACCCTACTAACAACTAACTGGATACTAGCTCAAGTTAGAAATCTGAACCTAGAAATTAAAGAGTCAAGAAGATGCACTACTATGAAGTCATTAAATTTACAATTATAAGAATTTATGGAAACATGGGAATAATAATATATATACTAGGTAGGATAAAAAGTCATGTAATTTCTATGACTGACACACATATAAAAAAGAACTTGAATAGGCAAAAATGAAAAGTTAATACAAACGGATTTTTTTGTTTCAAGACATGTTCTTATTAATAAAAAAGTGATTAAAGAAATGGATCTAAATCATTAACTTTCCTTGACTCTTGGGTCTCTAAGCACTATGTACAGTTACTGATTTCAAAGTTAATAAGTTATACAGATGCTTCTAAATCTCAAAATGGCATATTTTCAAAATCAGGCAAAAACATGGATTTTTTACTTTCTATACAAAGGAGGTTATCATCCCAGCTCCAGCTCCTCCTCACTCTCCCAAATGGCATTTCTTAATAAAGATATATCAAATACCATTTTAAAGACTACAGGAGTAATGGCTCACACAACAATGACTAAATCAGGTATCTTACTTTCCTTATGTACAGTGCTCTAAAGTAAAGTTCTATCAAAGACAGAAAATAATTTTATTACTTACAAAGGTTCCTCGTGGTCGGCTAACTCCTGCAAAGCCTGAGTATTCTTTCAGTTCATGGTGAGTTTTAAATTCTTCTTCTCTTTCCTTCTTACTCTCCTTTTCTTCTCGAGAACTAGGAGAAGAAGGTGATGCTGAAGAGGATGAAGATCGAGAATGATCTTGCTCTCTACTTTTATGTTTACTGAAAAATAAAAGAAACAAGAAAAATGTGCTATTTTAAAAAAAGATTAAGAAAGACCCTGCTGTATCTTACAATAAGAGGGATATTTTTCAAGTCAAAGAAACTATCCCCTATTAAAATTATCATGAAACTAAAATGATTGGGTGTTCAACTTTGACATAGTCTGTTTCCATTCTCCTCCAATATTTGTTTTATATCACTACTGGAAAACATGCTATGACCTGCCAGTTAGAAACTAGCAGTCTGGAAACTTCAAGAATATAAAGTTCAGTTCAACACTTTTAACATTTTTTTTTTTTTTTAAAGGAAAGGAAGGGAAGAGTAGGAAAAAGTATGAATGTCCTTAAGGCCATGTTTCAAAATGACTGCAGTTTGTACAACCCTAGGTGAAAACAGTTGATACAGATTGGGCCATAACTCCATTATTGAAATAAAAGGCATATGACATTATAAATACCAGTAAATTAAAATTAATTATAAATTAAAAAACACGAGTAAAATTACCACCATTCACCTAATGAACAGCAAGAAAAACGATTATCTATGATACTTAGTATTCCTAATATTTACTTGACTCTATCATGATCAATACATGATTCTACTGCAATACCCGAAAAGGTCATACCTGCGATAACTCTTACCACTTCTAACAGTATCCATGGAAACATTACTTTGAAAGCCTAATACACATTGCTATTTCAAAAAAACTAGTCCTTCCTCCCCCCATCTCTCCCATGTTAAACCACTAGACATCAGTTTAAAATTCTTGTACTCTGGGTGTTATGAGTTGAAAAAGTGCGGAATCAAGCATAACGAACCAAAGTTCTTACACAAACTGTTTCTAGAAATGCACTGCATTGAAGTCCAACCTCCTGATGTAGCCTGGATAATAGGACACATTAATTTGTCATTTTTTTTTCAGTGTTAGCTTGCTATTCCAAAGTTTTTGTCCTCATCCACCATAAGCCGTGTAAAAGACAAATACATTTTTGCTGTAAAACAAATAATTTTAATTGTTTAAATTTAAACATTCGATTACACAGTCAAAATTGAAAGCAATTAAGCTGACAATTATTAAAGGCTAATTAGAAGCTAAAACCTAACTCCGACAGTTTTAACAATTACCTGTCATCTTTGTAAGATTTGTATTCCTTGTAATCTTTTGGAGTTTTTTCCTGCTTTCTTGATCCACTGGATTCCCTGGAGCCCTTGGAATCCCCCCGTTCTTTACTTCTTTCTTTTCTCCGACGATCTATGTCATGCCGAAGATCAGCAGAATCACATCTTAATTTTTTATCTCCCTATAAAAGACAGATGTAAAATACAGATTTCAGGGAAACTATACGGAAAAAAAAAGAAATATATATATAAAATACCAATTTTTTTTGCCAGTTTCTAAGCTGGCATTTTTAGTAGCAGAAAAGAATGAATATAACATACTACTTCCATACTTAAGTTTTTGTTTAAAAACGTACTTGCTGTTTTCACTAAACACTTGTGAACACAAGTACAACAGGACTGGAGAAGTAATTAAAAGCTAATTGTCTTCAAAATGTCATAGGTTTCTGTTCAAAGCAATCCATAATAAACTTTCATATAGTAAAATGATATAATTATTTTTCCACTCGGTACATCCTCGTTAATTATCCCTCATCTTTTGAAACAGCTTTTTATATACTTTAACAATGATGGAGATTATACTCAGTTGTGGGTATAGCCATCTGACAGTAAAGTTAAGGGATCCTAAAGTAAATGGTTCTCATTATTTAAGCCTCATTATCATCAAGTTCTTCCCAAATTAGTTGACCAACCCAATAAAAATCACTTTAAAAGTTAAATATTCTGTATTTTCCATAACATGCAAACATAATATGATTAATGAAACCAACTGAGGTTGAACAAGGGTAGAAACAAAGCCAGAAAGATTCATTCCCAATCCTGTACTCAGTATCTGGGCCATATACTGCCCTTTCTCAATTCAGGTATTGCAACGGACATTAGTTTAACTGGGTCACAATTCACCTCCTTCTTGTTCCATTGCTTTTTCAAATACTATATAATTTAGGAAGATGGAAAGAGGCATCTAGGAATGAAGAAAAATTATACATCAGTAAGATGCTAAGCAATGTGGACATCCTTGCTAGTATTCAACAATACGAAGTACTTACTCTGGGAAGTCTAGCTACAATGTTCATAAACATTCCTAAAACTGGAAGTATATGTCCAAATGGTATCAACTACTCACCTATTTGCTCCCACAGTTATGAGAAAATCTAATCAAGAGCAAAAACTTTCCTATTCACCTAGTAATATGCTATTGCCAAGCCCATGGGTAACAGTATAGGTGGAAGTACTTTGTAAACACCAAACTATATATGTAAACTACACACTACTACATGTATGTTAATTGTTCATTCAGATAGGAAGATAAAAGATAAAAAGCAATGTCTTTTCCTCTTATCCTTCCATTAGTTATCACTATTTTCTCTCCTCTAGATCAAAATCTGGTCTGAATAATGAAGAGAGAAGAAAGACACTCACTCTGTCAAGAGTACAAGAATAGACTAAATTGTGGGCAAAACAAAATTAATCAACATTGAACCTAAGACATTGAAAATAAAAGCCAAAATTAGCATTCACTTCTCAGAATCTGCTTTACCAAAATCAATGTGCCCCACGCAAAGAAAGCACTTTCTAAGCTCTAAATTTCTTATTTAATAAATTAATAGCATGCCTAATTAAAAAGCTTATAAATGAAAGCCTTAGTAATAGTTTCTAGTAATAAAGTGCCAATGTTATCATAACAGCCCAGTTATTCAACTCTGCAAAACAGATGTATTCTCATTTTTCTTATCAGAAAACCAACATCCAAAAAGCTAATCACGTTCCTATTATCAAGACAGTATCAGTAATGGCCACGATTGGAACCAAGTAATACCCGTTCCAAGTCCCTAACCTTCTCATTACAAGACAGTTGCTCCCTTTTAACCCTGCTCCACATTTCAACTAGAATTTTATGGCCTGTCATATAGACTAATCTACCTAGGAAATATCAAATTGTCAATTAAACAGAGTCCCCTTAATGACTGAATTCCATTCTTAAAAGTCCCCCGACCCCAATGCCAGTCATTCAGACTCCTTTCTCAAGTTTAAAAGCATTCTTCCCCCAAATCTATAAATATTCCAATGGTAACACAGTTTTTATTCCAAGTGTTCATTTGTAAACCAGTTCTTAGAATGTTTATTTCTTAGTCCAGATCAAAAACCCAGTAGCATGGCGATTACTTCTCGTTCTCTCTTTGAAGAACCTAAAGATATTAATTTAGGCACACATAAATCAAGGAATATTTATTCTGGATCACCCATTTCACCTCTAACAGAAAACTTTATATAATGTGTATCTTTCCTATTATAATTTTCCTGTCTACTCACTGATTCTTTGCCTTTTACTTAGAAATACTTTTCATTAGCATTTAAATTAATTATTCTTAGTTTAACATATAGTAAAGGGTGAGCTTAATTTTTTCTAGGATGAAACACTACATACACACTAACACAGATATATATATATAAAAATATATCTATTTACAAGTTATAAATAGATGATGTCTATAAACATTTTGCCTAAATAAACTGCTTATTAGAACAATAGCATTAATGAACCAGAAGTTAACTTGGAAAAGAAAAAGTGCATTCAAAACATACCTTTTGATTTTCTTCTTTAAAAACTCTCTCTTCCCCTGCTAAACGGGTATGCTTCCTCAGGGCACTTGGAGAGATGTCAATTCTCCTTAATGTAAAATAAAGTCTATTTGTAGTCACATTAATTTTATGATTCTACAAATTCCTAAAATTTTTCCATTTTTGTAAAGGGAATACCAGTTTTTCTCTCCCAGTTGACTAAATTTAGTATAGTAAGATTATTAATCTAATTCTTAATAGATAATTAAGAAATAAAAACTATTTATTAAAAATAAATTAAAATGCCTCAATTATTTATAAACAAATGAAGCCTGATCTTTTAAGATATCAAGCTTACTTTAATCATCAAAAAAGAAAAAACTTTTTTGATTAAAATTATCATTTAAGTATCAGCATATAATTATAATACATCAGTATCAATAAATACACAAATAGGATTATTTGTTCTTAAGTTATCTCCAATATTTTTACATATTCAGTATCTTTAGTTTTATTCTGTGCCTCTCCTTGAGTTCTTAAGCTACTGTCAGTTGAATCTTCTCAGTGCCTCTTCAGCAGTGACCACCAAAACCATACCTACTACGTATTAAGCACTGAATTAGGTACTTTACAATTAATACTAACTGTCAACATCATCCTGCAAAACAGGATATTTTATTTGTTATTCTTATTTGTAGATGGAAAAAAAACATTCAGAGATTAAATAACTTTTTTATCACAATGCAATTAAGTGAGAGCAAGGAACTGAAAATAACTATCTGACTTCAAATTCACGATCTTTTCACAAGGAACAATTCTATCTCACGAAGCATTTTTATTTTACAAACTTACTCAAAGTGAATAAAATTCAAGGGTTACTTACTCTAGGCATCCAACCCCTCCCAAAAGACAAACTGGTAGCTATTTAATTCCAAACTGGAAAGTGATAAGAGTGAGTATTTTAAGTTCTAACAACCAGTTTTAACCAAATAAACTGAAAATTAAAAAGAAATGGTAAACTGAAAACTTTCATTTGAGTCATGATACCCATACAGTTTCATGTATCTTATCTATAGCTTCAACATGAACTTGTTTAACAGTGTCTTCCTATCAAAACAACATTTTTACATGCCCGGTATACATACCTGTGTATCTCAGGGCTCTTTTGCCTGGCACTATGTTCTTCAGTGGCTTTCTGATACGAAGTGAACCTCTCGTTTAGGGTCATTGAAGATGATTTGAAGTATTGCTCTGTTGATTTAGGAGAAACACTGCCCAATTAGTTACCTTTACCTTAAGAGGAATTTTCAATTGTGACAGAAGGGCATGTAGCAGGTGAATAGAAAATAAAAATACTCAAGAAACCTAGTAGAAGAGAATCAAGTGTTACAAAGAACTCCTACCCTGTCCCACGTAACTTCTTGTACCTCAACAGGTAACTGATGCAAAGTTCCTCACAGGTCTCTGTCAATATTACATATAATCCAAGAACAATAAATATACTAAATCAAGAGTCTCTCTCTAATTCCATTTCAATAACGCACTACACTTCCTCAAATAAAACAAAAAGCAACAATAATATGTCAATGTCCTTAAGCCTTGCCAATATGAACCAATGAAGTTAACTTCAAGTAATCATTTGCAGAAAATGAAAATACTAAAATAACTTGCAAAGCTTGTTTTAATAAACTAATAAAATTATTTTGGCAAGAACTATGTTGTTAACAAAAACTGGATTTAAGAAACTGAATACTGGCACTTCAATTGGAAAAATATTTTTTACATCAATTAATACTAATTACTCCAAAAATCTGGCATCTTGGCAAACCTGACAGTACATATGATATTACTGTCTTGTCTTTTAACAATTTTAAAATTAGTAATATCAACACCAATTCTTTTTTAAACCATTTCAAGATATGCTGTTGATGTAATATAGAAAGACGTATAAAGTCATGAAATGTTACATTACGAAGCAAGCTATCTGCTTAACAGGTCAACATACATCTGTGTCAACTTACCGCCCAATATCCAGCACATGTCTCATAACCAATCATTAAAACTTGAAATGGCCACTACCAGGGTAGTGCCTCAATCATAATTCCATGAAACCCAGGAATTTGAGCTAGCAACTCAGTTTTTATGCCATTTTTGCCAGGAAGACAGAAGATTCAACTTTGCCTGTATCTTTCAACAGCTATTTTACTTTGAAACATGGATTTGCCATTTCAAAACATATTCCAGGACCTAGTTACAATGAAAAAGAAAACATCACTGGGCATTTTCAGCTCTATATGAAGTAAGAGCTGTTCAGATCGGTTGCACAATACCAATAATGAAACACAACTACAGTTCTTTTCTTTTAAAAAAAAAAAAAAAAGGAAAAAGGAAAAATTTATCAAAACCTGATCTCAAAATTCAGCAATAAATTGTAAAATGTAGAGACAGGTAAAAAAAAAAAAAGTGAAAAAAGAAAAAATGTTAATGTTTCATATTCTATGCACCACAGTAATATGGTCATAAATTGGTTCACAAACCTAGTTATAGCCAAATAGCTAAACTCTTTTGTTACTACATTTAAATAATTACAGTAAAAAAGAAATTCATTAACTCTTCACTATTTTGAAATATCAAGTGCATTAAGAATTCCTGAGTGACAAGTTTCACCTATGAGTTGTTCTCAGGTCCAAAGACAAACTTTTCAAAAACGGCTTTTCAGAGCAACAGCCACGGAGATTCCTAGGTAAGAAACCTACTTCAGGGTAAACTCCCTTTCAAACACAAAAATAAAATAATAACATCTATTTGCCCAAAAAGTCTCAAGCTAAAATCTTTGAAAATTATTAGTAACTCTGGAACTAAAATTAGACACTAGCGAAAAGAGAATATCACTACTTCAGTTGAAAAGAACATCCTTCATCATCCCCAGGACCTCAAGGAATGTCATCATTATTATCCTTAGTCACTCACTACTCACAGTATCACTACTTACCTAACACACTTTTAAATTTCTTGAACTTTTTCCCCCCTTTAAAAATCCTAATAAAGTTTTCTGATTTATCATATAAAAAAGTAAAATATTATAACAAATTAAGTAATACAAAATTAACACAGAAACAGTTTTCCCCTCCCACTGGTTTCAAGTTTCTTTAAAGGTTAAAAAGAAATTCTTTATAATAGTAACAACATTGCACCACTTTGTTATAAATCTATGCCACAAGTACATTAATACAGGTCTTATGAATGCAATCAAAGATAATCTGCAAGCACTCTGAACTTCAAGGACAGTATTATGGCACATTTCAAAAAGACTTTCAGCACTGTATAAATCTGTATCATTTTTTATCATGATACAGATTTTCAGGGTATGTTTTAATTTTACTTACATTTCACTTATTAAAAATCACTTTATTAAATAGGTGTTAATGTTACCAAGACTGGTATCTCATTTATGAAGTGTTATTTATACAAAATTTTAATAGAGACTACATAGAGCCCTAGGGTGCATTATTATTATGCATAGCTGTTAATTTTTTTTTACTTGCAAGAAAAATATAATTCACAATACTAAACATACCTTTAACATGATGAACCAAGGACACAATGTGTTGAATAAATGACTCAGATGTGCTTTTGCTGGCCTGTGGCAACTTAATGTGGTCAAAGATGGATCGGAATTCTTGCTCTTTCTTGACAGAATGGACAAGTGTACTAGCAAGCAGTCTGTCTTTAGTCAAGGAAGCAGGTCTGGAGCATATCGGTAACAGACAGACACATACAAACAAAATATACCATTGGTTTGAATATGAAAATGGGAAGTATGGTCAGAAAATAAGATAATTAACTGGATTATTAACTAACCACCCACAGATTATTTACTGGGGAGCAATGTGGATTACCTGTTAGAATCATCAAGAGGAACAGGTGCCATTTTGAGTTTGACTTCAGGACGATGAGAATCACTGGCTATCATTTTGATCCTAAGTGGGCTCTCTTCTCTGAAGGTAGACTTTTCTCGTGCATCCAGATTCTTGTGTAGAGGGGGACTGTAATCAAAGAGGTCTTTGAGCTTTTCAGACTTTACCTGCTCAGGTGACTGAGTTTCTTTCTTTACTGTTATTCTCTCAGAATTTTTGTCGTCTTCCTTGTGCTTATCTTTTGCAGTGCTAGGCCTTTCTACTACATATCCAGTCTCTTTAAGTTTGTAATTTTTTTCTTCTCTAAATCCATCACTTTCTCTATTGCCTTTCAATGAAACTTTGGACTTGTACTTGGGTCCTTCCTCCTCAGTATTCCGATGAGACGTAGTAGCAAAATTTTTACCCTGATCTGCAAGAACTGACTTCCTGAACTGTCTATAATCCTCTGTCTCCTCTGTGTCATCCCCTTCTGAATCATTAAACTTTTGTTTTCCAGATTCCTTATCACTGAAGTAATCTAGAACTTCCTGATCTTCCCATTCTCCCTCTGCCCTCCCTTTCTCTGATCCTTTCTCCTTTGGAGCCTCTTTATCCCTGGTATTACCCCTATCAAGCAGGAATACTCTAGACTCTTCATCTGTGAACCTGTGAATAAGCAAAGAAGAGGATGGTAACTCTGGATTGCATTCATTCTGGACCACTTACATACTTAACTGTGCTTCCCAATATCACAGGGCCAGTAATAGGAGGAAAAAATCCTACTGAAAATTGCTTTTTTCAGATTCCACTTATAGAAAGCCTTAAAAGCATCCATAAAGCTTATGTGCTGAGTTTTTAAATAAATGCACACATTAAGACTTCTGAAGTTTAAAAAAAGTAAAGCCATTCTCAAAAACTTGTTTACTCATAGTTCACAATTCTGCACTAACAAATCCAAATTTCCACAGAGCTTAAGTTTAATTTTTGAGACTAAGAACTACTAAAAACTTATCTGTAATACACTTATCTGATACTTAAAATATACTTATCTATTTAATATATTTATCTATTTGAATCCTACTTATTACACTCAAAATTTCACTAACATATCTACTAAGTAAGAGTTCAAAAAGGTGGACTTCAGTGTAGTTAATATTAGATGTTACTATTCTATCTAAATCACAAAATAATTCATGTATATACTTTTCAGTAGAAAATGATTTCTGGCAATATTAAGTAGAAACTACATATCAATTCAATAAAAAATTAATTTTAGGTTGGGAAGCACTAAAAAAATAAATAGCAAGCTTGCTGTATTTCCTTACTTAAAACCAACCATATTACCTTAGCAATCCATTTTCATTAAGGAACCTTTAGTAATGCTTAAAATTAGCATTTAGACCAAGCATCTCTCTGAAATGTTACTGGAGTCAATAAGAAATACCATTTATTATCTTTTCTACAGTCAGGAAAATTTATTAAAAATTGGCAGCTGGACTATTTATACTACCACACAAGAATATATAACTGCATTATTTTATGTAGGTCACATTATAATGATGAAGACAAAATAAGCTTTCAATGCTTTAACACTTTCAACTTCTCATTTACATTCTTAATTCTGGACTTAAAAAATGGATGAAATGAAAAGGAAGAGCATGAATTATCTTCATAAACATTAAAACACTTTACAATCAACTTGGAATTATTTTATAAAAAGAAAGAAGTCACAAGTAAAAATACTTAAATACACATCACAATGCAATTTTAAAACATAAATCCAAACAGAATTCAGAGAAATATTACTATTATGATCTAAATTCTCTTAACTCTTACCTTTTTAAGAATTTTCCTGTCTTTGCAGTTTCCTGATCTCCACCATCAGGATAAAATGAGGAACGTCCCCTAGCCTCATCTCTTGGAGCGTTCTGTGGTGTGATTGTCTTTGCAGGGCTTCTTCGTGAAGGGATATGATGAATTGGACTATTCTGAGAAGGGCTGTATCTACTTGATCCATTTCCAACAGAACCAGACCCAGATCTTTCAGGACTATGCTGAATGGAATGTGAATGCTGAGAGGGTGTGTTTTTTGCAGAGTGTACTGTACTGAGCATGGGGGCATCAGAGCAAGATGAACTCTGACTAGGTGGTGTAGCAATTGGTGAAGGACTATGGGGCGATCTGGGGCTATTATCATAAGCTGAAAGGCCAGGCCAAATATCACCAGATGTGGCCGATGATTTATTAAACTCATCAATAGATTCAGACGGGTCGTGTTCAAACGTATCTTTCGGTTCCTCCTGTGATTTATTTTTCAAAGGACTCTCTTCTTGAGGTTCCCCTTCAGCTTTTTTGGTTTGTTTTTCCTGAGACCCTCGTCTTTTAGAGACAGGAGACTTGCTATAAGGGGACGAAGAACGAGAAGAGGATGATCTTGGAGACCTAGAGGATCTATATGATCGGCGAGATCTGCTTCGGGATCTTTGAGAAGAAACGGATCTTCTTTTTGGACTCCTAGAACGTGAACGACCTCGTCGAGGACTCCTAGAGTGTCTTCTATTCCAAACAGGTCTATAACCACCTCGATGGTATCTACCTCCTCCTCCTTGATAATACCCTCTACCCCTTCCTCTGTATCCATAAGGTCGTCTCATTCCTCTATTATTTCTGTAATCTCGACGATAATCTCTAGAATAAATTCGATCTCTACTACGAGATCTTGAATACGTCCTGGAACGAGACCTAGAACTAAAAATGAAATAAATATCAATGAAAGAAAAATAAACTATTCCATTGTACCATTCTGATTGAATATATTATGCAAATAAGACGTCAAAGCTAAAAATGTATTTTTTTTAAAAAACCCCTCATTTATATAAAAGTTAAAGGTTATTATTTTCAATGAAAAACATCTCAATTCTAAGGTATATATCGAGAAAACGGGGGAAAAAAGTGACATCCAACAATGGGACACACTAACACATCACATTCATGCAGGCACTTAAAGTGGTAATGTCAAAAGAATACGTAATGCCACGGAAGAATATTCATTAGTGGCTAAATGTATATGTAATAAAAAGCTAGGTCAAGAAAAATACTAAAGAAAAATCAGAAACTAACATTAATTCATAATAAGATCATGGTCATTTATTTAACTTGTTTCTATTTTCCATGCTAAGTATGTATTACCATTTAAAGAAAAACCACCAGAGTCAATCATTTTTATATAAAAGAATAAACCTATTGAGACCTCAGAGTCAGAAACAAGAAACTATGAAATAGCAAAGATTATTTACTGCCAAATAATTCTTACATTATCCAATTCATCTCTTAACATTACAACAGTTCCCCTTTATCTGCAGGAAATTCATCCAAAGTTTCCCCAGTGAACTAATTCTAAACAACAGATCCACTCTCAGCGTTCTTGGAGACTAAAACATGTTAATGAATTTAGCACTCTGCCTGTGTAAGCAATCTATAACTGTTAGCTGGTATGATTATTATAATTTAAAGAGGTAAAAGCACAGTAATTCACCTGTATCTCTTCTTCCTTGAGTGTGATCTTGATCTTGATCGAGAACTAGACTGTGATCTAGACTTTGATCTTGAAGAATGTGATCTAGAATTGGAGCGACCCATTTCTTTTCTCCTAGGCAAATGAGAGGGCAAAAAAGGTTAAAATCACAATGCAAGAGAAGTAGTTTCTATTATTTAACTTATCTTCAGATACAAATTAAATTTATAAAACATTAAGTTTCCCAAAGGATATTACCCATCATTATTCAAGTAAGTACTAAGTCAATTATCCCTAACTAAAACTGTATTTGCACCTGCATGGCAGGTATTGTAAAGAAACAACAGAAGATTTCTATGGACTTTTCCACTTATGTGCCTCAATCCAAAAAAAGGCAGCAGCTGCAGAAGTCAGAAAGAGCAATGACATCAGACTGCAGCAGTACGTTAGATGTTATTCCATGCCCAATACAAATGCCTACCTCTCCTGTAAAAAAGATAAATAATATCAGAGTATTACAGATAACAAACCTGAAAAGAAAATACAAATGACATAATATTAAAAAACAGAGTAAACCTACCCAGCTGTCATCATAAGTGCTTTATGGCTTTGAAATGGGACTAAACTGACCACTCCATGTATGCAATACTGCTTGGAATGGTGATGGATAAGTCTCCCAGTAGAATAAAGGTCATTAAGTCTCTTAACAGCTGGAGCTCAAAGCTCTGCTTTCAACAGTCATGACTGTAGAAATAAAAATGGACTTATGTGACAATGCCTAGTTCACCCTATAGCTTTCTGGTGAAAAGATGAAAAAGGATAAAAGAAACTAAAGAGATTGCTGCAAGAAGAGATTGGGACGGCAAGAAAAAGAGAACCTGTACACCAATATTCTAACTTTTCTAAATACTAGCTAGTATCTAATGCAATAATCAGACCTCATGAAATTAGTAACAGGACTAATTTATAAGATCTACTCTTTACAAAATTAAACCTACACATCTCCCAAGTTTATTCCTGCTACAACTATTTTAAATTTTCACTAATTTACACAAAATTAAGTATTTTTTCCCAAAAAAATCAACTCACTAAACTTTCCTAATAGCCTGCAGTTGCCATGTATTTAAACCATTTTGACCTAATTAGACTTTGCTCAGTAGTATGAAAGTTTTTGAAAAGTATTGAGATAAACTAGAGGAGGCAATGATGTCTGCATACTTCCTCACCAAAAAAGCCACATAAATGACAAATTCAATGGGTTTCAAACAAATATTTATTCTAAAATAAAACACAACTGTCTTCAAAGAGACAAACACCAGCTTCATCTTCTCTCACTCTTAATTCCAAGTGAGTTAAGATATAAAGACAGTACCTTCCTCAGACATGTAGAGAGGATTAAATGAGTTGATACATGTAATATTCTTAAAACAATTTTCAGCACATAATAAGCAATCAAACCTAACTTTAACACCCATGTAAAGGGGAAAAAGTTAAGTTATGGAACTCCTCTTGTACGCATAAAAGATAAGTTAAATAAGCAGAGCTATTTTGTCCTGATTATTTTTGAATAACTGTGTGTTTTGAGTCTTTAAGTAGATGTGTTTATAGAAGTAGAAGCAGATATACAACCTAGAAATAAAAGAGAATCTTTTCCCTAAAACTTTAAAAATCTGGCTTACTTCATACAAGTCACCGTAACAAAAGTTTCAGACCATATCACTTTTAATCGGTCTAAATCATTAGGTTCAGAAGTCACATTTTCTTTAAAAAGTCCAAACTTCAGACTAGAAAAACTAATCATCTACCTTGGGTTTTATGCAGGATCAAGCAGTCAACTGAAGTCTTTGAGATACTGTAAGATTCTTCCTGGAGAGAATGTTCTGAGAAATTAAATTCCTAGCAAAGATAAAAAAAAAAAAATTGAATTATGATAAAAAATCCACTATTTACAACATATTATCACTCAGCACTGCTAAAGGCACTAAATATTTCAGGAACAGAATATTGAATCAGGAAATAAGTTTTTAACCATAAAAGCTTAAAGAAATTTAACTTTTGTTTTAATCAGAATGCAGCAGTGCATTATGAAACTGCAGGACCTTTAATGCAAGCACTTGAGTTCTAATTTTAGCGATCTAGGCTTTAGAAAACAGAAGCTATACTGTCATCCTATCAGAAAATTCCAAAGTGGTTAGCGTAAGTGGCCATCTTGGTATAACATGTTATGTATCTATAGTAAGGGTTTCCCTCACAGCTCAGTCGGTAAAGAACCTGCCTGCAATGCAGGAGACCTGGGTTCGATCCCTGGGTCAGGAAGATCCCCTGGAGAAGGAAACTGCAAACCATTCCAGTATTCTTGCCTGGAGAATCCCATGGACAGAAGAATCTGGCAGGCTACAGTCCATGGGGTCGCAAGAGTCGGACACAACTTAGGATTCAACTACTACCATCTACAGTTAGTATTCATAATGCTACAGTTTATAACAACTATAGTTTGAGTTTACTTTAATGCTATTTATCTTATTTTCTCCTGACCACTTCCTTTCATATAGTTCAGTTTCATTTGAAGCCGATTTTTAAAGTTAATGTAACAACTATCATGCTGCTGCTGCTTATATACCAGATGTTTCAAAAAAAAAAAAAAAACAACCAGCCAGTAGATGAAACAAGTATCAACTGGAAGCCAGAGCTCTTCCGAAACTAATTTACATTACTATGCAAATAAATTTAAGTTATACACAAAGTATTGAGCAGTTTCAGTATTTACTGAAATGCTTAGCCTTATGAATAAAATTCAGTTATTATCAATTATGGGGCTTCCCAGGTGGCGCTAGTAGTAAAGAACCTGCCTGCAACGCAGGAGACACACGTTTGTTCCCTGGGTCAGAAAGATCCCCTGGAGGACAGCATAGCAACCTACTCTAGTATTCTTGCCTGGAGAATCCCATGGACAGAGGGGCCTGGAGGGCTACAGTCCATAGGGTCACAAAGAGTCAGACATGACTGAAATGACTTAGCACACATTTTCAGCTATGTACAAAGCACAGTCAAAACTACGAGGGGATCAGAAACTAAACAATACAAAATTGTATGTGACTACACTCAAGGAATTAATAAATCAGTTTAAGTGGGAAAAAAACCCACATTAATATCTGTCCTATCAAATTATTGATCCAATGAAAAAAATGTAATAAAAATGAAAACACAAAGTAGAAGAAATAAGATTAAACTGGTAAAACAAGAACATGTTCCCTAAATATTTATACAGGGCCTTACAGCTAAGGGAATTATTTTATTTTTAAGATAGGAAGAAAGAATAGGAACCTATCAAGTATGGGAAATATAGCAAAATAAAAATTAGCAAAAACAAAAGAACACGGATACATTAAACAGAAAGATTTCTAAAGTATTCCTATGTTTAGTTTTAAAAATATTAGATCCCCCAAGTGGGCAGAGAAAAACTCTCATCTTTTAAACTGATAGGCTGTTATGAAACTTTATTCTGACCGAGAAGTCCAATACTACTGATTCACTGCTGGAAGTGATACAAGGCTCATTTTAACCAACACTTACCCCCAAACAATTCTAAAAGGCTTATTTTAGTTTCTGTATATCCAAAGAAGAACCAATTGCCAAGTCTCTCTTTACTCCAAGTCATGATTTTCTGAGGTACCAAGAAAATATATGCTAGAAACAGCAAAGTGAGGGAAAAGGGGCTGTAGGCTGTTAGCCTAGCAGACGTACCTTCTTATTCACAATCAATGAATATATTCAAGCATCCATACAAAAAACTCAATGATCATATACAAAATATGACACATAATATGTTAATAATATACATTACAAATTAACATTTAATACTGTTAATATTTAAGACAGTACAAAAATTGTAATCAGCTTGCCTTTTTTCTACTTTAAATGGAAGTCTATATACAAAGCACTGTGTTATATATTATGGGAGACACGACAGGTCCCTGCCAAGTCACTGTCCGACTCTGTGCGACCCCACAGACAGCAGCCCACCAGGCTTCCCCGTCCCTGGGATTCTCCAGGCAAGAACACTGGAGTGGGTTGCCATTTCCTTCTCCAATGCATGAACGTGAAAAGTGAAAGTGAAGTTGCTCAGTCATATCTGACCCTCAGCGACCCCGTGAACTGCAGCCTACCAGGCTCCTCCATCCACGGGATTTTCCAGGCAAGAGTACTGGAGTGGGGTGCCATTGCCTTCTCTGAAGAACTGTGCTAGGTGACTTTAAATAAAATTACCTTATTTAATCCTCATAATCCCATAAGCTACATATTTAACCCCACCTTTCAGATGAATTTAAGCTTTCATAATTCATATGAATTTAAACAAAGGAGACTATCAGAAGCCAGACACTACTACTGTAGGAAATACAGGACTTTAAGTGAGACATTAAGTTCCCTTCTCTGTTGGAGCTTACGTTCAAGCCAGGGGAAGAGAGAAACCAAAGAACACAAAGTGATGTCAAGAGATGGAGAGGAGGACTACTACAGTGGATCCTTGAACCATCTTTAAAAAGGTAACAAGTTAAAGAGAAGGAACACTGCAAAGATCCAAGAAAAGCATTCTAGGTAAAGGACACAAACTTAACCAATTCAAGACAAACTTGTAAGAAGGCTGAGGTACTGTGATCAATGAGAGGGTACAAGATAAGGCAGGAGACAGGAAAGGACTAAATCAAATGGCATCTAATAAGGAGGCCAGAGTAGAGTCGAGATTTTACTCTAACTGTAATGGGAAGGTCCTAGAAGGTCTGATTTGGGAAGTGTCACCATCTTATTTATTTGCATTTTAAGATGGCTGCTGTATAGAGCATGAACCACATGGAGCAAAGAAAAGGGAGACAAATTAGAAGGTTGAAGTAACAGTAAGTACTTGAGCCCAGTCTTAATTTTAGCATATTCAGGATGTGGGCTCCAAATTTTTGGAAACTACTGCTATTCATATCTTTAATAATCCTAAAAATACCTCCCATGACTATTACTCCAATTGACTAGGTTCAAAATTCTGGTTTGACAATTAACCAGCTACCCAACTTTGGACAAATTACTTTAATCTCTTTCAGCTTCACTTTCCACAGATATAAAATAAAGCTAGTAACAGTACTTACTCATAGGCTTAAGATTAAATGTACTAAACTAATAAATAGAAATGACTTATCTGGCACATGGTCTATATTCAAAGTTTATTAATTTCACTTCAAATGATTAATATTTAATATTTTTGGCATAGCATTAGTCAGCATTATTTAAAAAGTCAAGAAATGCTTAACAGGGTGTGAGGATGGCCAAGTGGTCTAAGGCTCCAAACTCAAGAAATGCTTAATAAAATGAGTGGAATTTTGCTTTAAAATACTCCAGAAAAATGGAATTTGAAAAAGAACAGATTTCACATGTATAACTGAATCACTTTACACCTGAAACTAACACAACGTTAATCACCTATACTCCAATATAAAATAATTTTTAAGCACTCTCAAAAAAAAGCAAATAATGTTAAAGTTGGTAAATGCTGATAATTATTAAGCCTAAATAACAGCTCAATATTCCACTTTTGTGCTTGAATATTTCCTTAAGAAAAAGCTTAAAAAAAAATGGTTTAGTCACAAATTTTTGATTCTGTGTCCAGCTCCTTGGCAGCCTGCTTTAGAAAAAAGCATGCAGAACTGAGAAAAAGAATACCTGCATTCCAGACCAGATTGTGCCACTCCCTGGTTCATGTGGCCCTAAAAAGTTTTCTACCTTTTTTGGCCTCCTCCTAGTATACGCTTGCTCCTTGGAAGAAAAGCTATGATTAACCTAGACGGCATATTAAAAAGCAGAGATATTACTTTGCCAACAAAGGTCCGTCTAGTCAAAGCTATTGTTTTTCCAGCAGTCATGTACGGATCTGAGTGCTGAACTGCAAAGAAAGCTGAGCGCCAAAGAACTGATGCTTTGGCATCAATGAAGACTCTTGGAATTCAAGAAGATCCAATCAGTCTATCCTAAAAGAAATCAGCCCTGAATATTCATTGGAAGAACTGATGCTGAAGCTGAAACTCCAATACTTTGGCCACCTGACGCGAAGAATGGACTCATTGGAAAAGACCCTGATGCTGGGAAAGACTGAAGGCAGGAGAAGAGGGTGACAGAGGATGAGATGGTTGGATGGCATCACCGACTTGATGGACATGAGTATGAGTAAGCTCCAGGAGTTGGTGGTGGACTGGGAAGCCTGGCGTGCTGCAGTCCATAGGGTTGCAAAGAGTCGGACACAACTGAGTGCCTGAGCTAAACTAGTATATGGAGAAATACTAGATCAAGTTGAAGGTTTGAAAATTCCGAAATAACACACAAATGTCAACCTGTATTATTATTACATTAATGTTTGTAGATTTTTTTTTCCAGCTGGGGGCAAAGAAAATATTAAATACTTAGTATCAAACACTGGACTGGTTCCAAATTGAGAAAGGAGTACTACATCAAGGCTGTATATTGTCACCCTGCTTATTTAACTTCTATGCAGAGTACATCATGCAAAATGCCAGGATGGATGAAACACAAGCTGGAATCAAGATTGCACGGAGAAATATCAATAACCTCAGATATGCAGATGAGACCACCATTATGGCAGAAAGCAAAGAAGAACTAAAGACCGTCTTGATGAAAGAGAGAAGAGTGAAAAAGTTGGATTAAAACTCAACACTGAAAAACCAAAGATCATGGCATCCAATCCCATCATTTCATGGCAAATAGATGAGGAAACCACGGAAACAGACTTTATTTTCTCGGGCTCCAAAACCACTGCAGATGGTGACTGCATCCATGAAATTAAAAGATGCTTGCTCCTTAGAAGAAAAGCTATGACCAACCTGGACAGCATTATTAAAAAGCAGAGGACATTATTTTGCCAACAAAGGTCCATCTATTCAAAGCTATGGTTTTTCCGGTAGTCATGAATGGATGTGAGAACTGGACCATAAAGAAGGCTGAGCATGGAAGAACTGATGCTTTTGAACTGTGGTATTGGAGAAGACTCGAGGGACCCTGGACTGCAAGGAGATCCAACCAGTCAATCCTAAAGGAAATTAGTCCTGAATATTCATGGGAAGGACTGAAGGAAGCTCCAACACTTAGGCCACCTGATGCGAAAGAGCTGATTTCATTAGAAAAGACTCTGAAACTGGGAAAGAGTGAAGAAGGCAAGAGGAGAAGGGTATGACACAAAACGAGATGGTTCGATGGCATCACCCATTCAATATACATGGATTTGAGCAAGCTCTGGGAGATGGTGAGGACAGGGAAGCCTGGTGTGCTGCAGTCCATGGGGGTCGCAAATAGTTGGACACGACTTAACAACTGAACAACGTTTGTTGACTTTTTTCCAGCTGGGGGCAAAGAAAATATTAACTACTTAACATTCTGGGGCTAACACTGACAACCACTGTTTAAGAAACTTGAACTGAAAAATGAACAAATTCATAACCTACAGCTATAACCTAAACATTTACACTTACCAGTCAGAGACAATTGGACTTCCCAATTCCCTTATCCACTTTTTTGTCACTTAATAAATCACTGTAAATTACATAGCTGTGGTTGTTGTTCAGTTGCTAAGTCGTGTCTGACTCTGCCACCCCATGAACTGAAGCATGCCAGGCTTCCCTGTCCTTCCCCAATGATTCTGAATGCAGCTTCTGAAAAACCCTAATACGAAGTTCTATATATAATAGAAGCGAAAAGACTTTCCATTTCTATTAACACAAGTTGTCACTCACATAGCTAATCTAGTATAGGTAGCCGCCCATATTCAATACACTGAACTAAACCTGAGCCTACCCAAGTCACAAGTTTTCAGAGATCTATCTCCAAGTCCTGAAACACTACTGCTCTTCCAACTCAAGAATCAGCTCTAGCCAAAAAATTTCCTTTGCCACAATTATCTGAATCAAGGAGGATTCCCATGACTACCACAATGTGACAATGAAAGTGTGGTATTCTTAAAACAAGATGCTAACTGCCATCAGTAGACAGGCTTTAGTTTACTCACCTAAAGTAAGTTATTTCGGACACATAATCCTTCCATTCAATTAGTTATCCAAAATTGTCTAGGATCACATAAAACTGCAAATAAACTGGTAGCGTTTCCTCCTATGTAAAGGTTCTTTGTCTAAACTGTAGCCCAACCATTCCAGCTATAGTCCAATCTGAATGAGAATTCACAGTGAGAAATAAACTGTTTTGCCTTTTAATATCCCCCAAATTTAAGAGGCGCTGCTGCACAAAAAAATACAAGACTGAAGGAGCTCATCTCTGTATGTCATTTTTGGTCATATCTACCTCCAAATTTAATTTCAAGTTTTTTCACTTCTAAAATTATACATATATATAAAATAAATAAAGTTTGACTTAGAAAAGTAATTGCCAGTACTGCTGGATTCTGACGAGATACACCTTAAAATTTAAATAAAGCCAACCAAGGATTTATGATGGCAAAGTCCCTAACCTCAACTCACCACTCCCAACCATCCATTTATACCACCAATCGCGGATGCAACTTTTCTCACAAGGTACAGTGGCTAAATCTGCATGAAGGACGTGGCTTAGCGGATACTCCAGAACTGCCCTTTAGCCCCGGAGGTGGCAGGGCCGTCCTTACACCCATCGGCTGAGACCGCTGCCCAAGCTAGTAACTAGGCACCAAATCCTAGAGTCAAGAGTGCACTCTCGCTTCAAATCAGTTACCAGGGGAACCCGAAGAAAAATTTTCCCGCAACCCAGAAAGCCGGAGGCGGATGCCGGGGTCAGAGAGCGCGGAACGAGATCCTAGGACAAACCAGAGTAACAAAATCAAGGCGTAAACCGACCGGGAGCGTGAAGCCTGGGAAAAGGAGTTAAAAGAGGGCGCGAAAAGGGGTTAACCTACCCAAAGCACTTTGTTGCAGGTTAGTTATTTTGTCCAAGCCTCTCAGGCCGGAAAGAAAGGTGGCGATTCCAGCCAATGAGAAACGAACACAAGTTGCACCTCGGACCGCCAGAGGAGCCGTAGGCGGAGAAGGGAGAGAAGAGGAAGCGCGCGTGCGCCGGGGAGAGCTTTCAGTCGGCCACGCGCAGAGGTCCGGACTGAGGAAAATGGGGGAAGGGTTGAAAACGCAGATCTGCGCAGGCGCACGGAAGGCCGCGCGGTCTGTGGGTCTCGAGCCAGGCTCGCAGGCACGCGCGCGCGCACGGTTCTCGCTGCTCACCCCACCCCCCACCTTTTCGGCCCGTAGTGCCTCGAAAGCCTGAGGGAAACTGGCTGGGAAACGCATAAATAACGGCGCAACGTTTCCTGGGCTCTCCTGTCACCGCCAACCCGCCACTACCAACAAAAGATTCAGTAATATTCATTCCTCCTCGATATTCACTGCCTTTTGAGTTATATGGACGCAACGCAAGGCCTACCTGACACGCCGAAGGATGGTTCCCGGGACTTATCTCACCGGTAACTACACAGCGGCCATTTCCCCACTCAAGAACGGGAGGAAAACCATAGAGGTATCTTCGACGCGCTAGCTCCTCTCCGTCACTTCCGATTTGGGGCGTGGCCTCCGGTGCCGCTAAATATCTGACCAAGTCCCACCCACTCCACCGCCCTAAACCCGCTCTCCGGCCGCGGTAAAGATGTTGCCTGAGGCTTTCTGGGAAGTCGCGTGGCTGGTCTCGCGCGATGATCTGGCGGCTCCGCCTTCCGGTCTTCATCAGCCGCCTCCGCCAGGGTGGCGGTAGAAAGTGGGCGGGGTGTTTTGGTGATGTGAGGTCGTGGTTCCCCACCGGGGTATTCGCTGGTCTCTCTGGTTTGCATTGAGCGAACCCTCCTGACCTCTTTTGCCCCTACTTTTGCTCGTCTGGTCTATTTTTTCTGTGGGACCAACTCTGACCAGGCCGGAAACAAAAGGATAATTTCACACTGAGGAAGAGACACGGACTCTATTAGCACATTGCGTCTCTCTGCCCGGAAGCGCCGAGTTTTTTCTCAGACGCCAACTGTAAGCTAGGAAGTGTAGCTTTTTGTTTGATAGAAAATATGCCAGACGCACTTAGAAAGTAGAAAAATGGCCACGATCTGCGTCCGTTTCTTGAGTGGCGTCACACCAACTCTCCCACCCTTAGCGGAGTTCACGCTGCAGTACTCCGAAGTGGCTTAGGCTATCCTGGCGGTTTGCGTCAGAGGTTGCTTCTTGTCCTCGGACGTGGTTAAAGCATTACCACTTAGACGCCTCGAGACGTTGGTTTGAGCATAAAAATAAAGCAAAACACGAAGCTTAACGATCAGTTGTGCTGGTCCAGAAACAACCTAATCTGCCAAAAATATAAACCAGATTATGAATAAGGGAAGCCACATTTTTTCATTTGGATAAAATTTCAAGTAAGAGTCATAGCACATTTTCTATTAAGACTTAGCTGCGCGTAATTCCTTAGGGCCTAAAATCGTTATTACTTTGTTGTTAAGGGACCTGAACTGCCTGAAAGGATTTAAAAGTTCTAATTAGTAACCAGTCTTCTGTCAGTAAATGCAGTCCAGTATTGGGCCCTAGCCGTGGATTTAATACTGTGCTTAGGGCATTCTCTCATCACATCCAATTTACGAGCTCAACTAGAAAAAATACCTCATTTTTATGGGATGTATTCTCGGTTATTTCTTGTACAGCCTGCCCCTCAACCCCTCACCACTGTCAGAATGTGGAAGCAGGAATCTCTGGCCTATGTCGTGCACTGATAAGTCCCAAGCATTCAGCAGGTGCTCAATAAATATTTGTGGAATGGATAAACTATATTAAAAAAAGGAAAAGCCGTTGATGGCTCAATACAACTACTATTCTGCAAGTAAGGGAGGGGGTTGATTTAAAGCTAAAAGCCCTTACCCATTATATCAGGATAAACCACAATCTGACAAGAGTGTTTTATAAGCTAGGATATTATCTTAAGCGTTTCTCTGCAATTCTGTTGCGAATGCATTGAAAACGAAGTCATGTTGCTATCTGAGGCAGTATAACTGCCTTTAAATAACCTGAGGTAATAACTAAGTAGAAGAGACATTGGAACAAATCCTTTAATAAAAAGCAATCCAGGCTTCTTTTGAATTAGGTTCATTTGATATATGACACTTTTATCAATCTCCAAAATTAGAGGATATTGAATTTAGATCATGGTTTATGTACTTCACTGTATTGTTTTCTTTTACTTTCAAAACCTGACATTCCACCAATACAGTTCCATTCTTTGTAATGGAACTTTTTACCCTGTTGAAAATACAAAGAAAGTGGAGAGGAACATGAGAAAATCAAGAGCCCATTTAACAAAAGGACATTGTATAAAAAGAAATTTTCCCAAGAAGAAATAGTAATTGTAAACAAATGACCAACCTTAATAAGATAAATGCCTACAAAAAGAATAATCAATCAGTAAGCTAAATTTAACTTATAGGTCATTGATAGTTTACTCTATGTTTATAAAACTCTTTCCTTAGGGTTTTGGTTTGTTTCATTTAAGGTAACTTGAAAGAGAGAACAAGAAAGGACTTGCTATCTGAAAATGGTGTTGGAAGGTTAGACTTGGAAGGCAGACTCCCTCCTTCTACTGGTTTTGTCTTTTTAGGCTGAACAACATTGGAACTGTTTTCTCATTTGGGGAAATTAAAGTTGAAGGGGAATTTGGAGGGCGTGTTCCCACTCCCTGAGAATAGTAACTGTTGCTAACCCATTAGTAGTGGGAAGCAGGCAAAACAAAGTTGGGCCAAAAGAGTTTAGGTTATGTAGGCTGGGGGGCTGTGAGTGGTTGGCTATTGTTTCTGCTACCTCCTCAGTTCCTATCCTTCCCAAGGCTTTGTATTGATTTCTTTTTGTGTGTGTGTGTGATAAAATGTATCCTGATACTTGGAGCTAGCTGATATTTCAGTAAATTTCTGAATGAGCTAACCAGAGTTGGTTTCTGTTCCTCACAAACAAGAACCCTCAACTGCATGCTGTGTTTTGGGTAGAGACATTTTCTATTTATGAGGATATTTTCCCAAATGGTCTGGCATTTTTCCGTATCTGTACAATTGAAATGGTCCCCTTGCCAAATCTATTTCACTTCCTACTGGTGAGCACAAGTTGACTGGGTTCCACCCTCCTCCACCCCCCCCCCCACTCTTTCTATCCTCGATTTGCCTGCTGCGAACATGGAAGTTGTTTTTTCCCCAAGATTTAAAATTACCAAAATTATATATTCAAGAATTATTTATTACACTATTGTTCTTTAATATTCATTAAAAAAAATTGAAATATCAAAATATGACTGTTAAGCATTGTTCTTAAGTCCCACCAAGATTAATGTGCATCTTTCTCACAAAGATTATTGCAATAAATGTAATACTTTCAAAGTTTTCATAAGAAATACTTGCCCACAGATTATGCCAGCTGGCTATTTAATCTAGCTATTAAAGAGCAGAGAGGAAAGGCCACCAAAAGTGAGGTAATGGAATTATTATTAGCTTTATCACCAAAAACCATTTCTTCCTTGAGAGAGGTTATAGGAGGAGCAGAACATTCTTTGTTGAAATTCTTTAGGGTTCAGTCCTGAGTCATCTCTTGTCTTTCTATATCTGTCATCCTGTGATTTTAAGTATCATCTTTGTACTTTATCTCAAAACTGGAATTCTTTGAACCACAGACCCACACATACTTGACTTCATACCTTGTCTTTCTTCTTGGAGGTTTCACACACATCTCAAACCTAATATTAAGAATGGAATTCCTGGGACTTCCCTGGTGATCCAGTGGCTAAAACTAAATTGGTTTAGTTTTAAATGCTCCCAATGCAGGAGGTCTGAATTTGTCCCTGGTGGGGGAACTAGATCCTGCATGCCGAAACTAAGACCCAGTGCATCTAAATAAATAAATGAAAATGTTAGAAAAAAATGAAATTTCTAATTTCCTTTCTTTCTCCCAACCTGTTTATTGTTTCCTTCCCTATTATTCTCTCCAATCTTCCCAACTATTATAACACTATCAAAATCCAGTGAATTAAGGTCAAAATCTAGGGAGCAACACTATTTCCTCTTTCCCTGAATTTTTAATCCAATAAATAAGCTGAGACCTGTCAATCCATTTCCAAAATACATTTACAATTATTTGCATTTTCCTTTTCTCACAATTATCATTGTTATCTCACTTAAACTAAAACAGCCTCCTAGCTGGTCTCCCTGCCCACTGTCAGTCCATTTCTCAGAGAGAACTTGAATGATCCCTTTCAAATAAATCATGCCATATCTCTGATTACAATCGTAACCTTCCACTGCAGCTGGATTGAAATCCAAACTACTTATGTAGCTTATCCACTATATATACATAACCACTTATGTACCACGACCTGCACTTATCTATTTATTCTCACCTGGAACCACCTTCCTCTTGATTAATTATGTTCACTACCATTCTTTCCATTCCAGAAACAGAAGGTGATCTTTTCTGCTCCAGGGAATTTCAACATTTATACATTTATTTAAAGAGGAGAGGAACCAGTAAGGAGATTGAGAAAAAACAGCCAGGGAGGTAGAAGACAAAATCAAATGTAGTAGTTTCTCTGTTACTGTATAACAAAACGTAGCAACTTTAAACAATAATTTCACAGTGTCTGTGGGTCAGGAATCTGGAGGGGTTATCTGCCTGATTCTGGCTCAGGGTCTCTCATGAAGTTGCAGTGAAGTTGTCAGCTGAGACTGCAAACATCTGAAGTCTGGAGATGCACTCCACAATCACTCATGTGAACGTTGGCAGGAGACCTCAGTTCCCAATCACATGGACCTCTGCACGGGTTGCCTCAGTGTCCTCATGCTATAGCTGGCTTCCCCCAGTTAATGATGGGAGAAAGGGGAGTCCAAGACAGAAGTTGTTACCTTTATAAGCTAATCTCAGAAGTGACACCATCACTCTACTATATTTTATTGGCTGTTCAGACCTAACCCTGGTGCAGTGTGAAAGCAGACTAAAGAAAGGTGTGGATACCAGAAAGTGGAGATCATTGGAGACCATCTCGGAGGTTGTCTTTGAAGCCAAAAGAAGCATGTGCTTAAGTGTGTGAAGTCAAAAAGACAAGGACAGTGGGCTTCTGTGCCACTTAGTCTGCAAGAAACACTACATGAGTGCAATAATTAACACCCAGCTGAACTGAACTGAATGAGAATTCTGAAACATAAGCAACTCCAGCACCTACCAGCTATTTCAACTCACATTCATCCTCTGTTCATGTTACAGCTTTCCTTCTGATTTCAGATTTCTCTCCTGCCTCTTCACAACAGCTCACAGCTTTCTTGATACTCATTTCTACAAGTAAACCAGGTGTTTTTAAAATAAAATAGTATTTTAGTATTTATGTGTTTCTTAACCACTTAACATGTATGAAACTCTGCTACCATACTTGCTAGGTTCCTATTTTTTTTCACATGTAACTGATGAAGTTTTTGAGTATTATATCCTAAGTCTATTTTTGCCAAAAGCCCTGTGATTTTTATTGTTATTTTGCCTAGCACATTACCTTTTTAAAAAAAAATTTTTATTGAGGTGTAGTTGACTTACAAGGTTGTGTTAGTTTCAGATGTACAGCAAAGTAATTCAATCATATATACATATGTGTATATATATGTAGCTACATATATGTATACATTCTTTTTCAGATTCTTTTCTATTATAGGTTGTTGTTGATCGATCTCTAAGTCGTATCCAACTCTTTGCAACCCCATGAACTGCAGCACACCAGGCCTCCCTGTCCTTCACTGTCTCCAAGAGTTTGCTCAAACTCATGTCAATTCAGTCAGTGATGCCATCCATCTCATCTTCTGTTACTCTTTTCTCTTGCTTTCACTTCTTTTTGCCTTGGGAGAGTGACCTAAGAAAACAATGCTATGATTTATGTCAGAGTATGTTTTGCCTATATTCTCTTCTAGGAGTTTTATAGTATGTCTTTTTTTGTTTTTAATATGTATTTATTTGGCTGTACTGAGTCTTAGTTGCAGCATGTAGAATCTTAGTTGTGATGCGTCAAATCTTATTTCCCCGACCAGGGATCCACCCTGGGCCCCCTGCATTGAGAGCATGGAGTCTTAGCCATTCTACCACCAGGCAAGTGTCATATGGTGTCATTAGTGGCTTATATTTAAGTCTTTAAGCCATTTTGAGTTTATTTTTGTGTATGATGTGAGGGAGTGTTCTAACCTCATTGATTTACCTGCAGCCATCCAACTTTCCCAGCAGCCATCCAACTTTCCTAGCATTGCTTGCTAAAGAGATCGTCTTTTCTCAGTTGTATGTTCTTACCTCTTTTGTCACAGATTAACTGACTGTACATGTGTATGTTTATTTCTGGGCCCTAGCACATGAATTTTTATGAACACACATGTTTCACTATGGCAGAACTGACTATATAACATTCAATAAATAGTCCCAGTTTTAACAATAAGGAAATTGAACCTTGCAGAAGTAGAGTATCTTGCCAAAGTCACATGTCAACTAAATTTATCAAATGTCCATCCGGCTCTAAAGACTACCATCTTTTCACAGCAGTTTTAACCATGTAAATACTATTAGTAGAGGTAATATTAGATCAACCTGACCTTGTACTGTTCCTCTTATATGCAAGTTGGTTAATAGTTCCCATATATCTGATTCTAAGTAATAAGATACATAGTCTAGCATATGTACACATGCATATATATTTATCTGAACATTCTCTTATTACCCCAAAGTAAACAAATTTAGAAATTTAAGGGACTTTTCTGGTGGTCCAGTGGCTAAGACTCTGCATTCCCAATGCAGGAAGCCAAGATCTGATCCTTAGTCAAAGAACTAGACCCCACATGCCACAAACAAGAATTCGTATGCCACAACTAAAGATCCTGCATGCTGCAATGAAGACCTGATGCAGCCAAATAAATAAAATAAATTTTTAAAAAAATTTCAGTGTCCAAGTAATGATTAAATGGTCTTGATAGAGAAATGATGCATAATATAGTTCTATCTTAAGTAGAACTGTAATTTTAAGTATTAGTGTTTTATGTCTTTTCAAATTTCCTTTTGTATTTATGCATTTAAAGCACAAGATAAGTAATAACATTACCCTGACCTGCTGTACTTTCTCAGCAATGACATTGTTGGAATTATCCAGCTCTAACTCTAACATGCACCACGCATCACATGTACCACAAAACTATTCGCATTAGGGGAGGCTAAGTAGTTCCCAGATCTGGGCCACAGTTATATGCTGCACCAGGCTGTTCAAAAGGATAAATGTGAAATGAAAATCTATTTGAGGGTTTCAGGCTGGTATATTTATTAGTGCCTTAAGAAAAGCCAAGAGGGGGCGGGTAACAAAATGCACAGAAATTGTGAATTCATTGTGTCAAGGGGACTATAGGGTAATGATATCTGCATTCAAGCCTAGACAGCTCAAGGATGAATTTAAGGTGCATATTAACTGGAAATTAAATGTTTAAAGCATTAGAAAAATGAGACACTAAGGGTGTATACAATGGGATGACAGGTGTGGAAGAGGAAGCAGAATTAAATAATCTCTCTGAGAAGATGGCTCAGTTATAAATATATAAATTGCCTGCAGGGAAGGCATATGCCCTCCAACTTTTCAGAGATAAATGATTGTGTCAATGTCAAAAAATGATTGAAATTTGAAAAGTAGATAAAGTCAACTAGATGAATTTTGATGCCATGTTTTATTCTGTTATTCAGCACAATTTTTCATCAAGACAGAAAATAAATTATCAGTGCCACACCTGAATCTTCTCTTCCTCCAAACCTTAGGCTATGCTTTGTTTATGAAAATACCTGATTTTTGCCCCATGAAACTGAAAGGAAGTAAAAAGTAAATGTAAGGGAAATAAATATTCATCTAGGTTTTAAAGTTACTGGGAGTTGTCAGATAAATCCAAGTCATAAGAAAAGTTCTGGCCATCTTTGTAGATGGTTTGCTCTTTCCAATATAAGTTATATAATCTTATACAGGGTCATAATAATTTTATACTTTAGATGGTCTACAAACATTATCAGAGACCCAACAGTTTAACTCCATTCTATAGCTTTTCATAAAGAAAACTGCATTAGAATTTTATAATAAAGTAATAAAATTATATGAGTATATATATATATATTATCATTCTGTAACTAATTTCAATGTAGCACAACACTTTTTCTTTTTTTAATTTATTTTATTTATGTATTTTTGGCTGCACTGGGTCTTTGTTGCTGTGCATGGGCTTTCTCTAGTTGCGGCAAGCTTTTCTGTATATTCTAAAACTTTTACAATAAGCACTGCTATTATAATACAAATTTGTCTTCACTTTAGACCATTTAGTTTTACTTAAGTTGCATAAGATAATGAGGAGCTAAGAACTAAGTAAGAAAAGATTTTTTTTTTGTATGTGGTTCTTATAAATCATGGTCAAAATTATACTTTAATAGAGGAAAATGAAATATTCATTAGTAAATCACCATTTTGATCAATCTAGTTCTAAATTACTGCTGGGGGATATTTGCTTCCAGAGAGAATTGTTGTTTCTTTTTTTTTTTTTCTGGAGTGCCCTATAGTGCTGTTTTTGCTTAATGAATCTTCTCTTGAACAGTGAAAGGGAGTACTATATAGTTCAGTAAGAAAACTATAAGTGTTACATGGTTCGCTTCCATTTAAAAGGAATCTTTATGCTGAATTCCAACCAGCCATTATATATATGCCTAAAAATGACTTGATCTTTTGCAAGACAATTATTTTCAAAATTCATTTTGTCATACTAGGATCTGGCTAGTTAGGTTGAAATTAACACCACTGGCTCATCTTTAAAATTCAATTTAGAAAGAATTGTAAAATCACAGACCCGACTTTGTTTTCTTAGTGGTTGTACCATTTTTTTTTAATGTCCATGACAACAAAACCCCTTCAACCTTGTACTGCTGCTGCTGCTGCTGCTAAGTCGCTTCAGTCATGTCCGACCCTGTGGGACCCCATAGACGGCAACCTACCAGGCTCCCCCGTCCCTGGGATTCTCCAGACAAGAACACTGGAGTGGGTCACCGTTTCCTTCTCCAGTGCAAGAAAGTGAAAAGTGAAAGTGAAGACGCTCAGTCGTGTCCGACTCTTAGCGACCCCATGGACTGCAGCCTACCAGGCTTCTCAGTCCATGGGATTTTCCAGGCAAGAGTACTGGACTGGGTTGCCATTGCCTTCTCCCAACCTTGTACTATAACTAGGTTAATTTCTTTTAACACAAACCCATCCAGAAGCTTTACCTAGATACCTTCAGTCTTTCAGACTCCATTACTTGTCCCAGGGAGATATTTCTGCCAATGGGATGTGGGATGATCTGTTGTCCCTGTGATGAGATGCTCATTGTTTGAACACAAGTTCATTAACGTGCTTAAATATCTTTTAGGAGCATGAGCCATAAAAATATTGATTATTATTGATTATTTACAATTTATTCATAAGGATCCAGCTGGCAACCATCTGGTGTATAAAACTGAAACCTGAAGAAAAAAATAAAAGTCACTGGAATAATATAATTTAGTCTCTACATGTCTTTATTACATGTACATATTAAGTTAGTGAATTAGATGATAGTGGAATGAGATGAATGCTCTAAAATAGCAGATAAATTTATGGAATTTAACACAAAGGTAAGTTAAAATTTTACTCAAAAGTGTATGTTGAAGGACAAAATAAAGTAGAAATAATATTGTAATTAATTGGCAAATGTATTAGGGAGTATAGGATAGGCTGTAGTACCAAATGGACTTCCCTAATGGCTCATTGGGGCTTCCTTCATAGCTTAGTTGGTAAAGAATCTACCTGCAATGCAGGAGACCCAGGTTTGATTCCTGGGTCGGAAAGATCCCCTGGAGAAGGAAGTGGCAACCCACTCCAGTATTCTTGCCTAGAGGATCCCATGGACAGAGGAGCCTGGCAGGCTGTAGTCCACGGCAAAGAGTCAGACTTGACTTATCGACTAAAGAGAGAGAGAGAGAATGGCTCATTGGTAAAGAATCTGCCTGTCAATGCAGGAGACATAGGTTTGATCCCTGGGTTGGGAAGATCCCCTGGAGAAGGAAATGGCAACCCACTCCAGATTCTTGCCTGGGAAACCCTGTGACAGGCCCCTGGTGGGCTATAGTCCACAGGGTCACAAAAGAGTTGGACAAAACTTAGGGACTAGACAACAAATAGTTTTAATAACAAATAGACTCTATATAATGGCTCACACATGATAGAGGCTTTCTCTCTCTCAACAGATCAAGGCAATTGTAATGGTTTGATAACTATTTCCTCAAGTAGTGATTTGGGGTACTAAGCTATCTGGGGCTCTCCAATCTCATAGGGTCATTGGCTAGAATTCAAGAGTCTGCTAACCTCCAAAGGATTCATGGATAGAATTCAGGGCTGCCCATATATTTGCAAGGGAAAAGTTACATCACTGTTAATTTCAAACCAAAATTTGTCCTTTCCTTTAATTATAAATATAGGCAAGAACCACAGAAACTATTAGCAGTACTTGCATCTTTGTAACAAACAAATCATAGATTTTTTAAATCATCACTGTTGTTGCCAAACTTTCAAAGAATCACTTATACTCAGCACACTTTCAAAATTGCAGTGGTTATTAGACTTTCCTCTAGATCTTGTATTTTAATACAAAACAAAAACAAAAAAATCATTGTGGTATGCAGGCTTTTGCATGGCCCCCAGTTTCCTGGCATTCGCACCTTTGTGTAATACTCTTCTAGTGAATAGATTCTGGTAAAAGTGATTCTATGTCATTTCTGAGATTAGGCTATAACATTTCAATGGATTCTGTGCCCTTTCTTTGAGTGCTTGCTCTTGGGGAGGTCATGCTGCCATGACATGAGAACTCTGTGGAGGAATGGATGTGACAAAGGACTGAAACCTGCCAACAGCTGTTTGAGCAAGCTTAGCAGTGGGTCTTTCCCCGACTCGAGCTTCCAGATGATTGCATTCCTAATTGTCACCTTGAATGTAGCCTTTTGAAAGACTCTGGACCAGAACTGCCCAGTTAAGCTGCTCCTGACCCACAGAAACCATGAAAAAAATTTGTTTTATGGTAATTTGTTACATAGTGATAGATAATGAATATACTCAGATATATTATGTATTACTGATTTTCTAAATAGTCTAATAATTTTATTTAATATAGTTTGTTTCCTTTATAATTCTAGATTTGTATACATTTAACAAACATTCTGCAAAGGGATTCAGAGGCTTTTAATGTGTGCCAAAGGAATCCATAGTACAGTAAAGATTACAAGGCTCATTATTGCTCTATGACAACCAGCAAAAGAAAAAAGGGGTACAGAGGAAGTATACTTTTTTATATTGGCCTAGAAGAAGACATCATTTCTGATCACATTTTATTGGTGTGGACTAGTCACATGACCACAACTTGACCCAATGAGGGCTGGGAAATGTAGTTCCTGGTGAACGGCCATTTGCTAGCCATTGCTCCATGTAAGAGGAGGATATGGTCTAATGGATAGTGCCAGAACAAATGCCCAAAATATGAAGAAAAGCAATGAAAATAATATGTACTAGAGTAGAATGTTAAAGCTCATTTGAAAATTGAACAGAGTCAAATGAAAGAAGCAGATGGTAATGACAAACCATTTTCTGTGAAGTGATTTTTATTCCAAATGATAAGACATCTGTAAATCTAAAGATGCGAAGAACTAATTTGGGTTTACCATCTAGATCAGAAAATAAGAAATCAAAATCTTTAGCGTACCTTAAAAATAAAATTTTGAGGTTATGAACATAGAATCTTAATTTTTCTGAATAAACTAAACAAGGATGTGATAGGATTGTTGGTGATTCATTTAGTCAATAAACATCTGCTGAGGGCCTACTATGTAACAGAGATTGTAGGAAGTACTGGGGAAAATGAGAGGACTAAAACTGAGACAAGACCCAGAGAGCCTAGGATAAGGGAAATGGCTCAGCCAAGTAAATCCATAATGTCTTCTGCTCAGTACTGTGACATACATAACCACAGAGTGCTAAAAGCAGTACACTGACAGCAGAATAATTCTTAATTACTTGTTTCATTTCAACATGCCTTGAGCTAAGATGATCAAATTAAATTGGAATGTCAAGCTCTAGTTGTTAAATAGGGTAAGATTCCTCTGGGGATCATTTATCAGGCCTTCCCAGAATCCCTAAATCCACAAAGTAAAGCTGTCCATCAGTATTCATAGAAAAGAGTCCAATCCTCTGCTGATGGGGGCATGGCAACAAAGAATTCTTGGAGGTCCACCATGGGGTTCCATGCATGAAGTGTTCAGGTGAAACAATATGTACCCGCCAACATTTTCAAGATGGCCAATGACCAATTAATGGAGAAAAATCCAGACACAGGGAAACTAGGCTGCCAAGAGTTAATCGGTATTGGGGGCTTCCCTGATGGCTCAATGGGTAAAGAATCTGCCTACAATGCTGAAGACACAGGCGACTCAGATTCAATCCCTGGGTCGGGAAGATCTCCTAGAAGAGGAAATGGCAATCCACTCCAGTATTCTTGCCTGGAAAATCCCATGGACAGAGGAGCCTGATGGGCTATCATCCAAAGTGTCACAGCAATTCAGACATGGCTGAGCAACTGAGCATGCATCTTTGAGATTAATTAGGCAAACCTATTCTTTCCTTGGATGGTGGCAGCCCCATGCTCAGGTACGTGGCTTGATGAGTAGATGAACAGAATGCAGGCTGGGTCCCAGTCCCATGTCACCCCCAGCTGCACATTCTGGTGCAGACAGTAATCTACATAATCTACTGTCGTGGCAGAGGCTCTTGCATGAAAGTTCCTCGGTAAAACAACATGTCTCCCCACTACATCTTTTTTCTGAAGATTTCTCCCTTTGTTTCCCTCACCTTAACAACTTGAGTTTTTAGCACCATGTCTATTATCCTTATGCAGCCAACAGGACAACACAAGAATTATACTCAGTTTTATGATGTTGAATATTCATTCAACAAATATTTATTGATCAGTTGTTCCTTGGGTGAAGAAATTGAGTATTATGCATATGACAAGGATAAGAAATGAATTATCTCATCAAACACAAGTAACTTGATGCCAAATAACTTATAAAATCATATCTCATTAAAACAGGCTTTGCCATTGCATCGATCAGAAAAAAATACAGGAATGAGGGAGTGCTTGTCATAGTTCTATTTAAAGAAACATTTAATTTTCAAGAAGTCCTCTTCAAAAGGATCTAGCTGACTCTTAGAAAGATACTAATCCTGACATTCTGCCCAACTGACAGCATTTTGCCTCTGTAAGTAATCCAGACCCTTCCTTTGGTCAATAGTTTAAAGTTGTTCTCAAGCCTGGTGTCAGCACCCTGGTGAGTTGCAATCAGTTGTACAACATTTTGAATGTAACTTTTTTTTTATCAATGTGAACTGAGATGCTCTTTCCTTTTCCTTTTATCAAAGAGAAGCATGATGATGGGGGAACAGCTGGAATCATCATTCATCCCAGGTGACTATAACAGAGCAAATGATTCTGGAAACAGCAGCAGCCTCACCCAGGGGACTTATTAGACATGCAAATTCTGTTCTTTCCACAGAACCACTGGATTAGAAATTCTGGGATGAGGTCCAGCAAACTGTGGTTTAACAAACCTTCCAGGTGACTGTAATATACACTCGAGTTTGAGAACTACTGTAATAGACCCATTCCTGGTTGATTAAATTATCCTTATATTGTAAATAAGATCAAGAAAGAATCAAATGCTGCTTTACATGATAGGCTATTATTTCACAGATCGCCTGGAGTAGGAAATGGCAACCCACACCAGGATTCTTGCCTGGGAAATTCTCATGGACTGAGGAGCCAAGTGGGTTACAGTCCACGGGGTTGCAAAGAGTCAGACATGACTGAGTGAGCACAATTTCACAGGATAAAAGTCATGCTAATAGAAATATGAAATAGAAATCTGGATAATGGAGAAAGATTAGTATTTGCAGAGGCAGTTGTATGTGCACCTAGGTAATTTGAGGCAGAGAGGGAAGATTGGCTGTAGCCGTCTCTGGTGGAAAGATTGAACTACCTGCCATCTCCTCTCTACTCTAACTCTTGAGTCTTAGAAGTCATCAAAACCCTCCACTCTCGGGGCTTCTCTGTCAGTGCAAGGACAGCCTGCAGTGCAGGGACCTTAGTTATGTACTGTATAATCAGTTATGTACTGTATAGTCAGACCACTCTAGATGGCTGTTCTCTTGGTCTTTGAGCCCTTGCTTTACCTATACCCTACTCACATGAATGTGCTTGCCCCCTGCCTCTTAGGCCAGAATGGCTCCACCTGCTAGTTTATTAAAGGAAAACACCTTCTGATGCTCAAGGAGCAATGAGGGAAGTGCCTCAGTTGCTGGTTTCCCTGGTTGCTGATGAGCCAATAGCTGACATCAGTTCCCCCTGTAAATGGCAGGCTCCTCCCCCACATCTGCTGTGGCAAAGATGGCTGCTGTGTCCTGCTTACTGTCTGCCGCACATGGCAGTGTGTCACTCCAGGACCTTGCTTCAGATGGGTAAGATTCCCGACCTATGGAGCCATTTATATCTGGGTCACTGTCTCTGAGCTCTTTCTTCAGTCTTGAGGTTGGGCAACTACAAGGCTTGCAGGCCAAGGGGTGTAGCCCAACAATTGCTGAGCCAGCCAAGAGGCTGAGGAAACTCCTGGGGAACGCCAAGGCACCAGGAAATAAGGACATAAGGACGGGGAACAGAAAGCTGTGGGGGTGATGCCAAGGTGGCCGTCCACTAGCATCTGGGGACCTGTGACAGGTGTCTACTGGGAGAGATAGCTTTCTCTTCCATTATATTGGTGATATTCTGTTAACCTCAGTCTTTTCCCAGCTTAAAAGTAGCAGCTCCATCCTCATGGTTCATCTCATTGTACGGGGTAGGCTTCACATAGACAAAATACAAGGACCTGGGTTAGCTACAAAAGACAACCATACACTGAACCCATCACCCCTAAACAATTACAGACACAGGCTTTAGGGACATGGACTTAGGAGCAGGTTTGTAGGGCTTGGTTGGGACCTGTGGCAATGGTAAAATAGTAAGAGTACCTTGGGTTTCTGACTTTAGCTACAGAAGGGGGCAAAGCAGTGATACAGCGTGATAACAGCTATTGTTCCCTGTGTCGTCTGCAATGCGTTACAACAGGTGGAAGATATTACAAAAGGCCTGCCTGAGTCCTCAGGCAATGCAAAAAAAACAGTGAATGGAGTCTAGAACAGCTGTGTGTGTCATCAGAACCCCCATACGACCCCTGTGACTATAAGGGTCATTCAGGATAGGTAGGGAAGGAGTATATGATCGGGCCATGCAAGATGGCTATTCTCTTGCTCTTTGAGCCCCCTGCTTAACCAGTCCCTGCTTCACCTGTGCCCTGTTCTCATAAGCATGCTTGCCCCTTAGGCCAGAAGAGCTCCATCTGCTAATTTATTAAAGGGCAATATCTACTCTTGTGATGGTCATTAACCCAAGGGGCAATGAGGGACGTGCCTCAGCTGCTGGTTTCCCTGGTAGCTGATGAGCCAACCTGATGTCAATTATTTGTATAAATAGTAGCCTTTTCCCTCCAGGTAGCGAAGACTGCTCCCATGTCTTGTCCACAGTCTGTTACATGTGGATTCTCCAGGACCTGCTTGAGGTATGTAAGACCTCCCATCTATTAAGCCTTTGATGTCTCTGTCGCTATCTCTGGGTTCTTTTTCAGTCTCAAGGCTGGGCAACTACAAAACTTGCAGAGCTGTGGGGTGTAGCCCAACATACATACTGCTATATCCATTAGTTGATATCTATGTTTTTACCAAAATTTAGTATCTATCTCTCCTCACCATTTTTAACTCTTAGTGTCTCTTTGCTTACTTTCCAAAAAAGCTTTTTCTGCTCCTTTGCTTTCTTGCAACAATGGCTCCTCCTCCTTTGCCACCTTTTCCTTCAGCTGATCATCTCCCACTACTCATGCTAGGGGCGCATCTTTGTGTCCATCTCCAGTGTCTCACCCACCTTCCTCATCCCAAGCCACTAGCGAGCAAAACATTGTAAAAAGCAGTGGCCTATGTGAGACTTCCCTGGCGGTCCAGTGGCTGAGATTCCACATTCCCAATGCAGGGGCCCCGGGTTTGCTTCCTGGTCAGGGAACTAGATCCCACACGTCACAGCTAAGAAAGTTCACATGCTGCAACTAAGACCTGGTGCAGCCAAAAAATAAATAAAAATATTTTAAAAAGCAGTGTCCTGCAGCACCAACTAGCTATAATATAGATGCATAAGTCCTCCCCACATGTGTGCATGCTAAGTTGCTCATTCGTGTCTCTTTGTGACCCTATGGACTTCAGCCTACCAGGCTCCTCTGTCCATGGGATTTTCCAGGCAGGAATACTGGGTTGCCATGCCCTCCTCCAGGGGATCTTCCCAACCCAGGGATCGAATCCATGTCTCTTATGTCTCCTGCATTGGCAGGTGGGTTCTTTACCACTAGTGCCTCCTGGGAAGCCCAGTCTTCCCCACCCCCACCTTTAAATCAAGTCTTGTGGGCCAGCCTACCTGAGGTACTCAGTAAGCATGATTCCATAAACATGTGTGCAGACACGATTGGAATAGTCTGCTTTCTTGTTCTCTGAGACCAACCTTTTTCAGTCAGTATGATGTCTGTTTTATTACCTTGCATTTGTTTAGGACTTGAATTCTTCCTAGCTGGAAAATGCTAGAAGTTCTAAAAAAAAGAAACTTGATGTTCTTTAAAATACTGTATTATAGGGCCCAGTGGAGCACCAACCTGAGCAGGGCCGCCCCTCTGCCCACGCTCGGGCCTCTTGGCCGCTGCCTCGCAGCTGCGCCTGGGCTGGTCGGGTACCCCCGGGTACTGGAATATTTCACCATCTGTGAAAATTTCCCTGTAATTCAGTTTTCCTCACTCCAGTATTACGAATTACACCAAATTAAAAAGATACGAATGAATATCCTAAAAAAAGAAAAAGGAAAACTTTACATCCTTCTCATTATTCAGATTCTTCTGGAATAAGCAGAATTGCAGATGGATTGAATGGAAGTTCTTCTGATCATTGTTACAGTGTATGTTCTGTGAGATAACCAGACTTAAATTGACAGCAAAATCTTTGATTCTGATACAGAGATGTCAAATGAATTGCCAAAATTTACAGATGGAATATAGGCCAGAAACAGAAATTAAAACTACCTGGTTTCCAGTCCTGTACTTAGACTTCTAGACCACACTGCCTTTCCTACAGAAAAATCTGCTGATATTGAAATTTGTGATGAAAGACTGTGCTCCCCTGAATCACTCCACCAGCAAACCCAAGAGGAGAGCCCCCTAGAAGTTCAGACTGCTGAAGGTGTTCCAGTTGCCGCAGAAGTGCATGCAATTTCTGAAGACTATGATATAGAGACAGGAAACAATTCCTCTGACAGATTCCAAGCCCAAACTGATGAAAAGCCACCAGCTGAACTTTGCAAAATTGTTGACAAGAGCTGAGCTTTGAATGTGACTGCACAGCAGAAATGGCCTTTACTGGGAGCTGGCAATGGTGGCCTCTATAAATGTGAACTCTTTGAGTTCAACAGCAAATATTTTTCCGATTTAAAGCAGGTGTATGATCTTGAAGCACAAGCGTACTGATTCAAACGTGTGTCGAGTATGCAAAGAGAGTTTCTCTACCAACATGCTTCTGATCGAACATGCCAACCTGCATGAAGAGGATCCCTACATTTATAAATAGTGTGATTATAAGACAGTAATTTTTGAGAACTTCAGACAGCACGTTGCAGACACCCATTTTAGTGATCACCTTTATTGGTGTAAGTAATGTGACATACAGTTCTCTTCAAGCAGTGAACTCTACCTACATTTCCAGGAGCAGCTGTGATGAACAGTACTTGTGTCTGTTCTGTGAACATGAAACGAATGATCCAGAAGACTTGCATGGCCTTGTGGTAAACAAGCATGCGTGTACATTAATAGAGTTAAGTGATAAGTATAACAATGGAGAACATGGACAGTATAGCTTCTTAAGCAAAATCACATTTGACAAATGTAAAAACTTCTTTGTTTGTCAAGTGTGTGGGTTTCGGAGTAGACTTCATACAAATGTTAACAGACATGTTGCTACTAAACACAGTAAAATTTTTCCTCATGTTTATGATGACTGTGGGAAAGGCTTCTCACGTATGCTGCTGCTAAGTCACATCAGTCGTGTCCGACTCTGTGTGACCCCACAGACGGCAGCCCACCAGGCTCCTCTGTCCCTGGGATTCTCCAGGCAAGAATACTGGAGTGGGTTGCCATTTTCTTCTCCATCTCAAGTATGCTGCTGCTGCTGCTGCTGTGTCGCTTCAGTCGTGTCCGACTCTGTGTGACCCCATAGATGGCAGCCCACCAGGCTCCCCTGTCCCTGGGATTCTCCAGGCAAGAACACTGGAGTGGGTTGCCATTTCCTTCTCCAATGCATGAAAGTGAAAAGTGAAAGTGAAGTCTCTCAGTCGTGTCCGACTCTTAGCGACCCCATGGACTGCAGCCTACCAGGCTCCTCCGTCCATGGGATTTTCCAAGCAAGAGTACTGGAGTGGGGTGCCATTGCCTTCTCCATCAAGTATGCTAGAATATTGCAAACATTTAAATTCATTTATCTGAAGGGATTTATTTATTCAATACTGTGAATATTCAACAGGACAGATTGAAGATCTTAAAATTCATCTGGATTTCAAGTATTTGGCTGATTTACCTCACAAATGTAGTGACTGATGAGGTTTGGACATAAAAGGGAGTTAATAAGTCACCTTCCAGTCTATGAAACAACTTGATTATTCTCTTTAACTTCTATAAAGTTGATGTGAAATAATAAATTTGACTTTTTTGGAGGAAAAAAAATATTATAGCCTTTTGGATTTCCTCTGTTAACATGTGAGCCAGCAGGGCAAGTGGACTGCATACCTACTGTGTGCTTTTCACATACCTTTTTGATGTGCAAACTATGTGTTACTCAAAACACTTGATATATAACTTATGAATGCATGCCTTTTTAGAATGACAGGTAGGATGACTATTTTATAGGCAATAGGAAAGATGTTGATAAAGAAAATTCCAGATCACTGACTTCTTAAAGTATTTGAGATCTGGTAGATCTATTTCTATACTTGTGTTCTTGGAATAAGCCTACAGCTTTCCTCTGAAAATGTGAAAATACTGCTAAAATTTAGCATAATAGATTCTGCAGAGGCCATTTTTTGCCTTTAGCCAAATTGCTGCTTAAATGAGAGTCATTAAGAAATGGCAGATTCTCTCATCTTTTCTACATCAAGTTCTGTAGTACCAAAAAACCTAAATGGGTTATATAAGAAAATGTCCTTTTGCATAAGAAATGCATTCTAAAGGAGTAGGCCATCTGCAGCTCACTCATATGAATAGAGTGTTGTTTTAGTTGCTCAGTCATGTCGTACTCTTTGCAACCCCATGGACTGTAGCCCACCAGGCTCCTCTGTCTATGGGATTTCCCAGGCAAGAATACTGGACTGGGTTGCCATTTCCTTCCCCCAAGGATCTTCCCGACCCAGGGGTTGAACCGTGTCTCCTGCATTGCAGGCGGATTCTTTACCACTGAGCCACCAGGGAAGCTCATAAATAGAATAGCTCTGGCAAATAGAAATACAATGAATGGCATATGTGTAATTTAAAATACACCAGTAGGCATATTAAAAAGAACAAAAAACTATTAATAAAAACACACTGCTCCCGTCCTACCAATGAGAAGCTGCATAAACTACAAAATATTTAGAGCCTGCCAGAGCTAAGGTTCAGAGAAGGTGATGGCACCCCACTCCAGTACTCTTGCCTGGAAAATCCCATGGACAGAGGAGCCTGGTAGGCTGCAGTCCATGGGGTCACTAGGAGTTGGACATGACTGAGCGACTTCATTTTCACTTTTCACTTTCATGCATTGGAGAAGGAAATGGCAACCCACTCCAGTGTTCTTGCCTGGAGAATCCCAGGGACGGGGGAGCCTGGTGGGAGGCCGTCTATGGGGTCCCACAGAATCGGACACGACTGAAGCAGCTTAGCAGCAGCAGCAGCAGCAGAGCTAAGGTTGAAAACCTATTGAATCCAAAAAGTAAAAGCACTTCCTAGAAGAGAGGTTGTAACAGTTGCTTTCATCTTTGACATGGCTGTGAACAGGACAGTGCAGAGAGGAGGAAGCTTCCACAGATGCAGGTAAGGAGACAACTGAACAACTGAGCTTGTAATGAAATTTAGCTGACGTGCCCCCTTTAAAAAAATTTTCTGCTTATTTTTGGCTGTGCTGGGTCTTCATTGTTGCGTGGGCTTTTCTCTAGTTGCAGCAAGCAGAAGCTACTCTCATTGTTGTGTGCCAGCTTCTCCTGGCAGTGGCTTCCCTTGAGCATAGGGTTTAGGGTGTGTGGGCTCAGGAGTTGCAGCTCCCAGGCTCTAGAGCACAGGCTGAATAGTTGTGGCACACAGGTGTAGTTACTCCATGGCATGTGGGATCTTCCTGGACCAGGAATCAAACCCTTGTCTCCTATATTGGTAGGTAGATTCTGTACCACTGAGCCACCAGGGAAGCCCCTGACACAGGCCCTTAAAATCCCTGGGAGACACAGTTCTCTTCCATAGACTTTCATGGAGTGTTTGTGGGGCAAAGCAGAAGAGCCGAAGGATACACCAGCTGAGGCACACCTCTGTGGGGCCTGCTGAAATCTGAGGGCCAAACCAGAGGATAACAAATCCACAGGCGTTTTTGGCCTTGTGCTGCTTTTCATAGTTTTCAGCTGGGGGAGAAGCAACTGTACGAGAGGCCCCCAACCCCGAGGTAAAACATGGGGCCTGCTTCAGAGGGAGATTGGAGAGCTAAAATAAGCTCTTCAGGCATACAGTTTCCAAGTATATCAAAGACAGTGTTTTGATGCAACCCTTGAATAACTCGGTAAAGAATCTGCCTGCAATGCAGGAGACAAGGGTTTCAATCCCTGGATCGGGAAGATCCCCTGGAGGAGGGCCTGGCAGCCCACTCCCAGTATTCTTGCCTAGAGAATTCCATGGACAGAAGAGCCTGGTGGCCTATAGTCCATGGGGTCACAAAGAGTTGCACACAACTGAGCAGCTAACACTTTCATTTTCCAATAACTTAATCTGTGGTGAGCTGAATCTAACCATAGAGCCCAGGCCCAGCTCAACTACAGATTAGATTCACTCAAATTTCAAGGCTAACATCCTGATGGAAAGAAAGATATGCCCCTTGCTGGACATAAAATTTATTTCAGCCCCTTCAATTTTTAAACATGCTATATACTGCATTCCACCAAAATTACGAGGCATGCAAGGAAGCATGGCCTTGTCAAAAAACAAAATGTTAATAAAATCAAATGCAGGTATGACAGAGCTGTCGAAATTACCAATTAGGGACTCTTCAAAAAAAAATCGATAAATATGTTAATGAGTCTAGTTGGGTAGGTGGACAATATGAGTAAATGGTGGATTTTAGCAGAGACATGGAAACTATGACAAAGAGCCAAAGGAAAAGGTTAGAAATAAAAAATGGTCTCAGAGATGAAGAATACTTCAATAGGCTTATCAGTAGACTGAATACACCTAAGGAACGAATCAGTAAACTTGACAAGTCAATAGAGATTACAGTAAACAAACAGAAAAAGAAGGGAGGAAAATAAGTATTTGCATTCTTTAGAATTGATAAAATAATCAGCCCACAGATCAAAGAAACTCAGATATACAAAAAAATTCAGTAACTATAAACAAAACCCACACAGACACATCATAATCCAAACTGTTAAAAAACAAAAATAAAGGGAAAGCTTGAAAGCAACCAGAGAAACATACATTACCTAAAGGTGAACAATTACACAAATAACAGCTGACTTCTCATCAAAAACCACTGAAGCGAGAGGAAAAAAGGTAAATGCTGGGTCAAAAAGTAAATGCAATTGTAGTTTTATTAAATATTACCAAAATGCCCTCTAAGAGAACTGTACAAATTTGAAAAGCCACAGGCAATGTAAGAGTGCCCATTTCCCCAAAGCTTTGCCCAAAGAGTATGTTATACTTTTTCCAATTTGATAAGCAAGAAATAGTATCTCAATGTAGTTTCTTACAAGCAAGGTCAAACACTGTTTGACATGGGTAAGAGTCATTGCCTTATTTTTAGATGAGTTGTCTCTTCACATACTTTATTCATGCCTTTTCCCCTTCACTCAAGTTTCTAAGATAGATAAACATATTGACCTTTATGATATATTTTGCAACTTGTGTCAGCCTGACTTTGACTTGGTTTATGGTATTTTTGCCCTGAAAATATACAATCAAGTTCAGTTGAGTCGCTCAGTCGTGTCTGACTCTTTGCGACCCCATGAATCGCAGCACGCCAGGCCTCCCTGTCCATCACCAACTCCCAGAGTTCACTCAGACTCATGTCCATCGAGTCAGTGATGCCATCCAGCCATCTCATCCTCTGTCGTCCCCTTCTCCTGCCCCCAATCCCTCCCAGCATCAGAGTCTTTTCCAATGAGTCAACTCTTCTCATGAGGTGGCCAAAGTACTGGAGTTTCAGCTTTAGCATCATTTCTTCCAAAGAAATCCCAGGGCTGATCTCCTTCAGAATGGACTGCTTGGATCTCCTTGCAGTCCAAGGGACTGTCAAGAGTCTTCCCCAACACCACAGTTCAAAAGCATCAATTCTTCGGTGCTCAGCCTTCTTCACAGTCCAACTCTCACATCCATACATGACCACAGGAAAAACCATAGCCTTGACTAGATGAACCTTTGTTGGCAAAGTAATGTCTCTGCTTTTGAATATGCTATCTAGGTTGGTCATAACTTTCCTTCCAAGGAGTAAGCGTCTTTTAATTTCCTGGCTGCAGTCACCATCTGCAGTGATTTTGGAGCCCCCAAAAATAAAGTCTGACATTATTTCCACTGTTTCCCCATCTATTTCCCATGAAGTGATGGGACCGGATGCCATGATCTTCATTTTCTGAATGTTGAGCTTTAAGCCAACTTTTTTCACTCTCCTCTTTCACTTTCATCAAGAGGCTTTTGAGTTCCTCTTCACTCTCTGCCATAAGGGTGGTGTCATCTGCATATCTGAGGTTATTGATATTTCTCCCAGCAATCTTGATTCCAGCTTGTGTTTCTTCCAGTCCAGCGTTTCTCATGATGTACTCTGCATACAATCATATGTGTCCATTTTCATTTTGCTACTTCTGGACTTTCAGTCATAGTTGAAGTCTTTCTTCTCACTCAAGATAAAAACAAATTCACTCAGGTTTTCCTCCAGTCCTTGTGGAATTTCATCTTTTATTAGATTCAAATCACTGGTCCATTGGGAATTCAGTCTTAGATTTTATGCTTCACACCATATGTAACTTTTCCCAAACAACCAGCCAGTTGTAGCATCATTTATTGAAATACCTTCTTGCTCTCAGTGACTTGAAATACCACTTTAAAGAGTTCATATGAGCTTGGATCAAATTGTAGATTTTTTGTTTTGTGTTCCATGGGCTTGTATATTCATGGGCTAATACCACGGTTTTAATTACAGACTTTACAGTTTATTTTTTGTATGTAAGGGCTGCTGCTACTGCTAAGTCGCTTCAGTCATGTCCAACTCTGCTCGACCCCATAGTCTGCAGCCCACCAGTCTCTACCATCCCCAGGATTCTCCAGGCAAGAACACTGGAGTGGGTTGCCATTTCCTTCTCCAATGCATGAAAGTGAAAAGTGAAAGTGAAGTCTCTCAGTCGTGTCCGACTCTTAGCGACCTCATGGACTGCAGCCTACCAGGCTCCTCCATCCATGGGATTTTCCAGGCAAGAGTACTGGAGTGGGGTGCCATTGCCTTCTCCAATGTAAGGGCTAGTCCTCATAAATTTTCTTGCTGCTAAGTCTGCTAAGTCACTTCAGTCATGTCCAACTTTGTGTGACCCCAAAGACGGCAGCTCACCAGGCTCCCCGCCCCTGGGATTCTCCAGGCAAGAACACTGGAGTGGGTTGCCATTTCCTTCTCCACTGCAGGAAAGTGAAAACTAAAAGTGAAGTCTCTCAGTCGTGTCCGACTCTAGTGACCCCATGGACTGCAGCCTACCAGGCTCCTCCGTCCATGGGATTTTCCAGGCAAGAGTACTGGAGTGGGGTGCCATTGCCTTCTCCATAAATTTTCTTAGTATTTCTATTAATTTAATATGGAGCAACATGTATCAACTTGTCTAGCTTCACAAAAAAGCTAGAATTGGAGGGGAGGAACTGAGTTAAGTCTATCAATAAACTAGGGAGAACTGACATTTTTATGATGTGGCAATATCTGATCCAAATATGAGAGATAACATTTTACCAAACTTAGTTTTATTTAGAGTTTAAAGTTTTCCTCATATGAATTTGTACATTTCTGATTAAATGTTATTTCTAATATTTTATCTTGTTACTAAATGGTCTGTCATGTCGTTAGATACTGTTTGTTTATAAGAAGGCTAATGACTTCCACATGTTCACTTAATATCCTGCTACTGAGTGAGTTTGATCAATGATTGTCTAGGGGGTCCAGGTGTATCATATTGTCTACAAATAGCTAATTTTTTGTGGAATAGTAATTGTGGAAAGTCAAGTTGATTGAAATATTTGTATGAAAATGCAGTGAACCTGGAAAACTCAAGACAAAAACAAATGTGGACTTATATTACCTGATTTCAGGTCTCATGGCAAACCACAGTAACCACAGTAATTATAGTGTGACATTGTTGTGAGGATATTTAAATAAATGGAATAGAACAGATAGTCCAGAAATGGACCTATACATATATGGTCAATTGATCAACAGTCACCAAGATTAAATGAGAGAAATGTTTAAATAAATAGTGCTAAGTAACTCGATACAGATGTGGGAGGGAAAAAAAATCCTTGATTAGTAATGATCTGGAAGTACTAATATTTTGTAGTCAAAATTAAAAGACGCTTATTCCTTGGAAGGGAAGTTATGACCAACCTAGATAGCATATTGAAAGCAGAGATATTACCTCGCCAACAAAGGTCTGTATAGTCAAGGCTATGGTTTTTCCAGTGGTCATGTATGGATATGAGAGTTGGACTGTGAAGAAGGCTGAGTGCCAAAGAATTGATGCATTTGAACTGTGATGTTGGAGAAGACTCTTGAGAGTCCCTTGGACTGCAAGGAGATCCAACCAGTCCATTCTGAAGGAGATCAGCCCTGGGATTTCTTTGGAAGGAATGATGCTAAAGCTGAAACTCCAGTACTTTGGCCACCTCATGCGAAGAGTTGACTCATTGGAAAAGACTCTGATGCTGGGAGGGATTGGGGGCAGGAGGAGAAGGGGACGACAGAGGATGAGATGGCTGGATGGCATCACTGACTCGATGGACATGAGTCTGAGTGAACTCCGGGAGTTGGTGATGGACAGGGAGGCCTGGTGTGCTGCGATTCATGGGGTTGCAAAGAGTTGGACACGACTGAGCGACTGAACTGAAGATCCGTTGGAGGAGGAAATGGCAACCCACTCCAGTATTCTTACCTGGAGAGTCCCACAGAGAGAGGAGCCTGGCAGGCTGCAGTCTATGGTGTCACACAATGTCCAACATAACTTAGAGACTGGGCACACAAGTTCTGAAATATTTATAAGGTTCACAGTTTCTTATCTGTAGTTCCAAAATTCTCTCTAAATCTTTTGGTACCAAAACTCTACCTAATCTGAATTTATTGGCAAACAAACCTAATCTGGAATGTTTTGGGGCAACTTGTGTAGCGTTTGTGTAGTTTACCATATTCATACATTTCACTGAGGGTATATGCATGCATTTGATTACAAGTTAACAAACCCTACTAATTGTGTTCCATTGCCGGGGTCCAGCCCCAGCAGGATCCAGGGGTACCCTCAGGATGATGGCATCGGTGATAAGGAAAGTAGAAAAAGGGGAGAGAAAGAGGCTTGATCTTCCTTGGTTTACACAGAAAGCCAGTAAAGCTCCTGGCACGGAACTTGCTCTGTTCACGGAGGCCGCAGGCACCCTCTCGGTAGGGTGAGGACGCAGGACGCCCACTCCCTGGTGAAGACGCAGGGCGCCTTCCCGATCGGGCCTAAGAAGCCTAGGCAAAAAAGTGAACTCAGAGAGCCCCTGTGCCCCAAGGAGTCATCCTGAAAGAAGAACAGAGAGAGAAAGAAAGAAAAGGAAAGAAAGAATGACACGGGGAGACCAAGCTTTGGTGAGCAAGGCCCATAACTTTATTTTCAAAAGGAACTTTTAAAGCTTGACTTGTACATAGAGGGAAATGAAATATGCAGAGTCATGCAGAGTCAGCCCAAACATTATATCTGTTTTGTCTTTATCAAAACCAGGGTTTTTTCTGTATACCTTTCCTATAAACAATGTTGTGTACATTATCTTCTGGCCTTGGAGGCCTGTGGACATTTTATGACCCTTTTTTGATAAAGGCTGCTCAACCAGAAAACTTATTTTCCCTTATTTTTTTCTTTATTTCTCCCAGCTTCAGAAAATACTAAATAAAGTTACAGTCTCACGGAGCAAAGGTGCAGTGGGTCACAATAGAGAAAGAACCAATTAGCTCAAAGGTCTGGTGTGGTTAATTCCAAGGCTGCTCCTTGTTTTTCTTACATTCCAACTATGTTAACCAGTGCACCCCTAGGTGCACAATGGGTAAGGGATATGGGAACTTGGCAGCAAGCATTGGCTCAACAATGAAATCTTACACCAGCACTACTCTAATAGTTTTTAACTCTTTGAAAGGCTCTATATTTTTAGAATGTTTTAGGCTTCCCATGTCTCTCACGGTTGGGAGGCTGTGAACAATCATGTGCATAGCTGCAAGAGTCTGGATAAACCTGTCAGGCAAGCTAGAAAGCCATCAGAGAGGTTTGAATTAAAATACTCCTTTCATGCCCAAGAGACTTATTAATTAGAGCCCTGAGTTGACTTTTTCCAGAGAAAGGTGGTCGGGCATAGCCCCCTGCTAATGTCAGAAGAGTTGGTGAAAGGCACAAAATAGTAAGACAGATTCTGGTTTTGGGGTAGATGCTCGAGCAGATCCAGGGGGTCCCTCAAGTTCTGATCCGCCTTGCTCATCAGATCTCTTCCACATGACCTTGTCATGGGTGGGATCTCCTGTGGTGGCTCCTGGCATTCCATACTATATATATGCAATTTATTACCTTGCTAAACCCCTAAAGTTCTGAATTCAAACATATATACAAATGAGATAATACATGTGAAACAGTATCTTGTGTGGCACAGAAAAACTCAGTATGTTTACCACACCACTGTCACCACCGTTACCATTATTATAAATTGTGGAAGTAGCTGAAAAAGTGACTACTTCTAAGTGTTTGGTCAAAATGACAACAAAGGTTTAAAGAACTGGCTCGGGGTCTGTAGGTGAATCAAGTCTCTGGCATCCGCAGGGAAGTGCTTGGATGATTCCACAGAGACCCCACCATTAGGAGGAGGTGAAACAAAGCCAAGTGCCTTCCAGGAAACCTGCCTTTCCTTCCCAGGTGGAAATTCTCCCTGCCTGGCTGATTTTTTAAGTTTTATTTTTATTAACACCAAAAGCATTTTGTATTGGGGTACAGCCAATTAACAATGGTGTGACAGTTTCAGGTGAACAGCGAAGGGACTCATCCATACATATACATGTATCCATTCTCCCACAAACCCGCCTCCCATCCAGGCTGGCACATAACATTGAGCAGAGTTTTATGTGCTATACAATAGAACTTTGTTTATCCATTTTAAATAGAGCAGTGTGTACATGACCTTTCCCAAGTCCTTAACTATCCCTTCCCAATGACAGCTTGTGGTTCCTTTTCTAAGTCTGTGAGTCTTTCTGTTTTGTGAGGGAATTCGTATCCTTTCCTTTTAGATTCAAGATATAAGGGATGTTCTGTTTCTCCTTCTCTGTCTGACTGCGCTCAATCTGACAGTCTCTAGGTCCATCTATGTTGCTTCAAATGGCCTTATTTCATTCTTTTTAATGGCTGAGTAGTAGTCCATTGTATATATGTACCACATCTTCTTTATCCACTCCTCTGTCAGTGGCTATTTAGGTTGTTTCCATGTTTTGGCTATTGTAAACAGTGTTGCAATGAACACTGGGGTGCACGTATCTTTCTGGGCCATGTTATTCTCTGGATATATGCCCAGGAGTGAGATTGCAGGGTCATATTTAGTTTTCTATTTATATTTAGGATCTATTTCATATTGAAATAGAATATATTTCATATTTAGGGTCTATTTTTAGATTTTTAAGGAACTTCCATGCTATTGCAATTTACATTCACACCACCAGTGCAGGAGGGTTCCCTTATCTCCACACCCTGTCCAGCATTTGTTGTTTGTGGATGTTTTTTATGATAACCATTCTGACCTGTGTGAGGTAACATCTCATTGTAGTTTTTATTTGCATTTCTCTAATAACTAGTGATGTTCAACATCTTTCATATGCCTATCGGGTATCTATATGGCCTCTTTAGAGAAATGTCTATTCAGGTCTTCTGACCATTTCCTGAGTGTGTTGTTTATTTTGATGCTATTAAACTTCCCTGGCAAAGTTTACTTTGCCAACAAAGATCCGTCTGGTCAAAGCTATGGTTTTTCCAGTAGTCATGTATGGATGTGAGAGTTGGACTAAAGAAAGTTGATTACCGAAGAATTGATGCTTTTGAACTGTGGTGTTGGAGAAGACTCTTGAGAGTCCCTTGGACTGCAAGGAGATCAAACCAGTCAATCCTAAAGAAATCAATCCTGAATATTCATTGGAAGGACTGAAGCTGAAGCTCCAATACTTTGGCCACCTGATGCAAAGAACTGACTCATTGGAAAAGACCCTGATGCTGGGAAATATTGAAGGTGGGAAGAGAAGGGGATAACAGAGGATGAGATGGTTGGATGGCATCACTGACTCGATGGACATGAGTTTGAGTAAGCTTCGGGAGTTGGTGATGGACAGGGAAACTTAGCGTGCTGCAGTCCATGGGGTCACAAAGAGTTGGACACGACTGAGTGACTGAACTGAACTGAAGCTTCCATATGGCTCAGATGGTAAAGAATCACCTGCAGTGCAGGAGATTTGGGTTCAATCCCTGGGTTTGGCGATCCCCTGGAGGAGGACATGGCAACCCACTCCAGTATTCTTGCCTGGAGAATCCCCGTGGATGGAGGAGCCTGGTGGGCTACAGTCCGTGGAGTCACAAAGAGGTGGACATGACTGAGTGACTAAGCACAGCACACAAAGTATAAGCTATAAATTTTGGAGACTAATCCTTTATGAGTCACATCATTGTTTCGTTTGCTGTGCAAGAGCTTTTGAGCTTAAGTAGGTCCCATTTGTTTATTTTTGCTTTTATTTCCATTATTCTGGGAGATGGATTAAAAAAGATGTTGCTATGATTTATATTACTGTTCTGCCTATGTCTTCCTCTAAGAGTTTTATAGTGTCTCGTCTAACATTTAGGTCTTTAATCCATTTTGAGCATATATTTGTGTATGGAGTTAAGGAATGATCTAATTTCATTTCTTTACAAGTCCTGCCTGGCTAATTTTAGAGAATCTGTAGGGATTAAAAGAGGTAGCAGATTTCCCAGTAGAGCACAATCAGGAAAAGATTGTTACCATCCAGAAAGCATTTACTTTTCAGAGGGGGAGAGGAGAATGATTGAAATACACAGAAAGAATAGGATAAGGACTGAGAAAAGAGGCAGGGCCAGAGAGAACAGCTTCTTTCCAGAAACGACTCCTTTTCGTGGGTCAATGATATGAGTGAGTCATGACCAATGAGTATAGTTGTATGGACTTTAAGGTCCAATGAAACACTTAAATTAGCCTTAGCAAAAGCTATAAATATTTTCTCCCACTTCATAGGTTGTCTCTTGATTCATGATTTCCTTTGCTGTGCAATAGCTTTTAAGTTTGATTAAGTCCCTTTTTTTTTTTTTTTTTTTTTTTTTTTTTTTTCTTTTGCTTTCGGAGACTGATCTAAGAAAACATTGCTGTGGTTTATGTCAGGATGTTTTGTTTATGTTCTAGAAGTCTTGTGGCATCATGTCTTATATTTAGGTCTTTAAACCATCTTTTGTCTGTGGTATTAGGGAGTGTTCTAACTTCATTCACTTACATGAATCTGTCCAGCTTTTCCCAATGCCAAAGAGACTTGTCTTTATTGTATATTCTGCCTCATTTGTTGAAGATTAATTGACTAGGGGATGAAGGTTTCTTTCTGGGCTCTCTTCTGTGTCTTTGTAGTATTGTTTGATGTCTGGGAGAGTTATGCCTCCAGCTCTGTTTTTCTTCAGGATTGCTTTGGCAATTTGGGGTCCTTGATGGTTCCATATACATTTTAGGATTCTAGTTCTATGAAAAAATATGTCATGGATAATTTGATAGGGATTGCATTAAATCCGTAGATTGTTTTGGGTAACATGGCCTTTTTAGCAATATACTTCCAATCCAAGGCTTCCCTGATGGCTCAGCTTGTAAAGAATCTGCCTGCAATGTGGGAGACCTAGGTTCAATCCCTGGGTTGGGAAGATCCCCTGCAGAAGGGAATGGCTACCCACTCCAGTATTCTGACCTGGAGAATTCCATGGGCTATATTGTCCATAGGGTCACAAAGAGTCAGACACAACTGAGCAACTTTCACTTTCACGCTTTCCAATCCAAGAGCATGGGATATGTTTTCATTTTATTGAATTGTCTTCCATTTCCTTTATCAATGTTTTATAGTTCTTAGCATATGGGTCTTTTATCTCCTTGGTTAGGTTTATTCTGAGGTGTTATTTCTAATGCCATTTTAAATGTTTTTTTTTTTTCTTTTTCTTTTTTTTCTTACTTTTTCTGATACTTCACTCTTAGTGGAAGAAATGCAACAGATCGCTGTATATTTTGTATCCTGCCACCTTGCTGAATTCATTAGTTCTAAAGTTTTGTGTAGAGTCTTTAAGGTTTTCTACATAGAATATTATTTCATCTGTACATGATGAAATTATGTTATCTGTATATAATGACATTGACCTCTTCCATTCCAATTTGGATACCTTTTAACTTCTCTTTGTTTGATTGCTGTGGCTAAGACTTTGAATTCTATGTTGAAAAGAAGTGGTGAAAGTGGGCATTGTTGAGTGAAAAGACAGTCTGGAATGGGAGAAAATATTTGCAAATGATGTAAATGATAAGGGATTAACTCCAGTATATACAAACAGCTCAGACAACTCAATAATGAAGACAAGTCAGCCAAAAAATGGGCGAAAGATCTAAACAGATATTTCTCCAAAGACATACAAATGGCCAACAGGCCCATGTAAAAGATGCTCAACATCCCTAGTTATTAGGGAAGTACAAATCAAAACTACAACAAGGTGTCACCTCATGCGGGTCAGAATGGCTATCATCAAGCTGTCTACAAATAATAAATGCTGGAGAGGGTGTGGAGAGAAGGGAACCATCCTATTACTGCTGGTGGGAATGTAAATTGGTATAGTCACTTTGGAGAACAATATGGAGGGTCCTTAAAAATAGAACTACCATATGATCCAGCAATCCCACTCCTGGGCATATAGCCAGAAAAGACAAACTCAAAAAGAAACACACACCCCAGTGGTAATAGCAGCACTGTTTTCAAATAGCTGAGACACGGAGGCAACCAAGCTGTCCATCAACAGTGAATAAATAGGGGCTTCCCTGTGGTCCAGTGGCTAAGACTCCGTGTTCCCAATATAGGAGACCTGGGTTCAATCCCTGGTGGGATCTAGATCCCACATGCCGCAACTAAGACCCAGCACAATCAAATAAACAATTTTTTTTAAGTGAATAGGTAAAGGAGATGAGTGTGTATATGCTCAGTCATGTCCAACTCTTTGCAGTCCCATGGACTGTCAGCCAGGTTCCTCTGTCCATGGAATTTCCGGGTGAGAATACTAGAGTAGGTTGCCATTTCCTACTCCAGGCGATCTTTCCAACCCAGGGATTGAACCCATGTCTCTTGCATCTTTTGTCCTGTTCCATCATTCCCCAAACTGAAGGACTCCTTTATGAAGGCCCTTATTATCAAAATCTATCTTCCTTCTGCCTACTCGCAAACATTCCTTTTAAAACAATTTTAATCACACAATGACTAAGTGGGTTTGTTTAGTCCATGAAACTCTGCCAAATCCAAGCCATCCACTTTTCTTAGTGTTCTGGGACAATACATTTTTACAGATTTTCAATGGAATATTAGTCAGCTATAAAAAAGAAAAAAGTAATGTCATTTGCAGAAATAAGGATCTAAAGAATATCATACTAAGTGAAGTATGTCAGACAGACAAATGTATCACTTGTATATGGAATCAAAAATATACAAATTAACTTAAAAATAGACATTGGTAACCATAAGTTTGTTTTCCAATGGGTAGTGGAGGTAGGAAGGGAAAAACTAAGTATGGAATTAGATACCACTATACATAAAATAAATGAACAACAAGGGTTTACTGTATAGCACAGGAAACTTTATTATCTTGTAATAGCCTATAGTGGAAAATATCTGGAAAAGTACATATAACTGAACTGCTTTGCTGTATGCCTGAAACTAACACAACATTATAAATCACTATGCTGTTATTCAGTTGGTACATCATGTCCAACTCTCTGTGACCCCATGGACTGTAGCCTGCCCATCTCTTCTGGCCATGAGATTATCCTGACAGGAATACTGGAGTGGGTTGCCATTTTCTTCTCCAGTTAATCACTATACTTCAACTAAAAAAGATAAGACAAAACAAAAAACTGAAAATTTATTGTCCCAGAACACTAAGAAAAGTAGGTGGCTTGGATTTTTCAGAGTTTAGTGGACCAAATAAATCCATTTAGTCTTCATGTGATTAAAATTCTGTTTTAAAAAGGATTTCAAGAGTAGGCAGCAAGAAGATAGATTTTGATAATAAGGGCCTTCATATAGGAGTCCTCCAGTTTTGGGACAGATGGAACAGGACAAAAATAGGCTCAGATTCACAGGAGAGGATCAGTGAAGAAGAGAATCCAGACTTGACCAGAAATGTGTCAATTCTATTCATTTAGGCTGAGAACTTTTACCAGCTCCTTTCTGAGACCTACATACATCTTTTACAGTTAGTTGTCATGGATTAAGGGGCTTTTCAGATGGTGTTAGTGGTAAATAACCCACCTGCCAGTGCAGAAAATGTAAAAGATTCTGGTTCGATCCTTCCAGGGCAGATCCCCTGGAGAAGGGTATGGCAACCCACTCCAGTATTCTTGCCTGGAGAACCCCATGGACAGAGGATCCTGGCAGGCTATGGCCCATAGGGCTGGCGAAGAGTTGGACACGACTAAAGCAACTTAGCACATCATGTCGGTGGGCTAAATGTTTTGTCCCCTTCAAATTCCCATGTTGAAGCTCTAACCCTCAATGTGATTGTACTTGAGGATGAGGTTAGATGAGGTGATGAGAATGAGGCTTGTGGTGGGATTAATGTTCTTATGAGAACACTCTTCTTTGCTGTGGGAGAACACAGGAACAGGTATCTGTCTGCAAGTGACAAAGAGAGCTCTCCCAGGAACCGAATACCAGACACATTGATCTTAAACTTTCCAGCTTCCAGAACTGTAAAAAAATAAATCTTCTGTTGATTAAGCCATCTAGCCAATGCCATGTTGTTACGGCAGGCTGAGCAGACCAAGTGTGTAGCAACACACTTTCATACTAGAATGAGTCAACAGATGTGAGTTCAGTCAGTTTATATGAATCCTAGTCTCATTATTCCAAAGCAAAAGAGCCCCCTTAAGGTACTCTTATAATGACATGGATTGAGTGTACCGAATATTGAAACCCAGTGAGATCCAACCAGGAAAACAGCAGCCATCATGCAACGCTGCCTTAGTGAAAATTATTTCTGCCTGGTAATGCTAGAAGTTAAACAAGTGAATCGGAGAAGGCAATGGCACCCCACTCCAGTACTCTTGCCTGGAAAATTCCATGGACAGAGGAGCCTGGTGGGCTGCAGTCCATGGGGTCGCTGAGGGTTGGACACGACTGAGTAACTTCACTTTCACGCATTGGAGAAGGCAATGGCAACCCACTCCAGTGTTCTTGCCTGGAGAATCCCAGGGATGGGGGAGCCTGGTGGGCTGCCATCTATGGGGTTGCACAAAGTCGGACACAACTGAAGTGACAGCAGCAGCAGCAAACAAGTGAATAGGGATAAAATAGCTAAATAGGCCAACTTCTCTGCTCAGTTCAAACTGGTAATAGGTTTTGGAAGGCAGCAGGAAATTGTAGGCTAAAAGCTTTTTGGTGGCTCACTGCCTCCACCTGCTGGAAATTTTGAGCTATAACAGGGCTGTTGGTTAGCCTTGGTAGGCATTTTTTGCTTTATAATTCTTTCTTTAGAGTTATTTTTAGGTATTTGATATTTCTTGGTATTGCAACTTGTTTCTTCTTAAAATTTTATTTTCAAATCATTAGTTGCTTGTAAATGGCTTTATAAATGATTTTTTAAAAATTTACCTTGTATCAGCAATCTCACTAACCTCTTACTAGTTTACTAAATTAACTTGAATTTTTTCCTATTCAAATAATCTGAAGAATGAGTTTTATTCTTTTAAGTATTATAGATTCTTGTTCTTTTTCTTACCACGTGCACTGGCTAGGATCTCCGATACAAAGTCAAATAGAAGCAGAGGTAGGAGGCATCCTCTGCTGGTTCCTGGCCTCAGAGCCTATGCTTTCAACATTTCACACTTAGGCTTGCTACATATGTTTCTGTAAATAGGCCATCATATAAAGTCAAGTCTCTCATACTAAGTTTACTGAAGTTTTTATCATGAATTAATGGTACTTAATAAGGGTGGTGATAAAGAATGATGTATAATTCTGCTTCTATTTGACATTGTAGATTTAGTAAACTAGTAAGACTTAGATTGCTGATACAAGGTAGATTTTTAAAAAATCATTTGTAAAGCTATTTACAAGCAACTAATGATTAGAAAATTAAGAAGAAACCAGTTATAATACCAAGAAAATAAAATACCTAAAAATACCTCGAAAGAAAATGTACAAGACCTCTAGTTAGAAAAATCTAAAATATTATTGGGAGAAATTATTAAAGAAGACTTCAATGAGGGAAGTATATATCTCATTTTTGTGGATCAGAGATCTTGATATTATACATCAGTTCTCCCAAAATACATCTCCAGATTCAATGCAAACCCAAACAAAATTCCCACAGATTTTAAAAATGAAATTGGTTCTGCAGTTGCTTCAGAAATGCAAAAGTCTTCCTACTTGATGAAGACAAAAGAGGACTTGCTCTCCCTGAATATCATAACCATGCGGATTGGGCTCAAGGATAGACAAATTGACTGTGGGACACCATAGAGAACTGAAAAACCAAGCCAAGAGACAAAATGGACATTTGATTTATTGCTGAAGTTGATATTGCAGTTGTTCTTTGTTCAGTCCCTAAGTCGTGTCCAACTCTTCGTGACCCCATGAACTGAGCACACCAGGCTTCCCTATCCCTTACTATCTCTCTGAGTTTGCTCAAACTTATGTCCATTGAATCAGAATGCCATCCAAACGTCCCATCCGCTGTAGCCCCCCTCCCCGCCTGCCCTCAATCTTTCCCAGCATCAGAATCTTTTCCAATGAGTCAGTTCTTTGTAACAGGTGGCCAAAGTATTGAAGCTTCATCATCAGTCCTTCCAATGAATATCCATGGTTGATTTCCTTTAGGATTGACTGGTTTGATCTCTTGCTGTCCAAGGGACTCCATCAGTCTTCTTCGGCACCACAGTTCAAAAGCATCAGTTCTTTGGTGCTCAGCCTTCTTTCTGGTCCAACTCTCACATCCATACATGACTACTGAAAAAACCATATATTTGACTATATGGACCTTTGTTGGCAAAGTGATGTCTCTGCTTTTCAATACACTGTTTAGGTTTGTCACAGCTCTTCTTCCAAGGAGAAGGTGTCTTTTAATTTCGTGGCTGCAGTCACCATCCGTAATGGTTTTGGAGCCCAAGAAAATGAAATCTGTCACTGTTTCCATTGTTTTCCCATCTATTTGCCATGAAGTGATGGGACTGGATGCCGTGATCTTAGTTTTTTGAATGTTTAGTTTTAAACCAGTTTTTTCACTGTCCTCTTTCACCTTCATCAAGAGGCTCTCTTCACGTTCTATAGTTAAAGTGGTATCATCTGCATATCGGGGGTTGGTGATATTTCTCCCAGCATTCTTGATTCCAGTTTGTGAGTCATCCAGCCCAGCGTTTCATATGATGTACATATAATTTAAATAAGCAGGATAACAATATATAGCCTTGATGTCCTCCTTTCCCAATTTTGAACCAGTCGATTGTTCCATGTCCAGTACTAACTGTTGCTTCTTGTCCTGCATACAGGTTTCTCAGGAGTCAGGTAAGGTGGTCTGGCAGTCCCACGTCTTTAAGAATATTCCACAGTTTGTTGTGGTCCACACTGTCAAAGGTTTTAGCATAGTTAGTGAAGCAGAAGTAGATATTTTTTGGAATTCCCTTGCCTTTTCTGTGATCCAACAGATGTTGGCAATTTGATAGTTGGTTCCTCTGCCTTTCCTAAATCCAGATTTTACACCTGGAAGTTGTCAGTTCACGTACTGCTGAGGCCTAGCGTGGAGGATTTTGAGCATAATCTTGCTAGCCTGTGAAATTAGTGCAACTGTATAGTAATCTGAACATTCTTTGACATTGCCTTTCTTTGGAATTGGAATGAAAACTGACCATTTCCAGTCCTGTGGCCTCTGCTGAGTTTTCCAAATTTCCTGGCATGTTGAGTGCAGCACTTTCGTAGCATCATCTTTTAGGATTTGAAATAGCTCAGCTGGAATTCCATCACCTCCACTAACTTTGTTTGCAGCAATGCTTCCTAAGGCCCACTTGACTGCACACTTCAGGATATCTGGTTCTAGGAGAGTAACCACACCATTGTGGTTATCTGGGTCACTAAGAGCTTTTTTTGTACAGTTCTTCTATGTATTCTTGCCACCTCTTCTTAATCTCTTCTGTTTCTTTTAGGTCCTTACCATTTTTATCCTTTATTGTGCCTATCTTTGCATGAAATTTTCCCTTTGTATCTCCAATTCTGGGGCACTGGAACATGGGATAACACCACGGTGGCAGCCTAAAGAGGCACTGGTGGCCTGTGAAGCGACTTTGCAGAGATCACAGTAATATTCCAGAGGAGTTGCTAAAGGACAGTTTTTCAGAAATAGTGCTGGGCAATTTGTTATCCAGAAGAAATATTAGATGGCTAACAAAAATGGATTTCCATAGTAAGACTGTTACGGACTGAATGTTTGTGTCCCTCTCAGAGCATTGTATGTTGAAGCCCAAAGAGACAAAGCGATGGCATTTGGAGGTAATTAGGTGTCGATGAGTTCATGAGTGTGGGGCCCCTGTGATGGAATTAGTGTGCAGAGCCCATGCTTGCTCTGTCCTGTGAGGACTCTAAGTAGATGGCCATTTGCAAGCAACTTGGTCTTGGTCTTTCATCCTCTACAATATACTCTTATCTTCATGAACTCAGAATTGGGAACATTTTTAAAATAGGACACACACGAACAAACATAAAGGGCTAGATTGAGAACTTGAACAACAGTAAAATTAAGAACTTTCGTTCATCAAAAACACCATTAAGAGGATGAAAATGCAAGCTGAAAATTAGAAGACAACAGTAGTACTCATAAGCAAGAATAATCATATACAGGCTATAGTAAGAACTCCTACCAATCAATAGGGAAAAGATAAAACCCAAAAGAAAAATGGGCAAGAGATATGCATATCCAAATAGCCACTAAAAATTCAAAAAGTGCTCATTCTTATTAGTAATCCAGGAATGACTAGAAATTAAAAAGTCTAACAAGACCAATTTGGGGTGGGAATGTGGAGCGACTGGAGCTCTTATCACTGTTGGTTAGAGTGTAGACGGTGCGTGTGCTTAGTTGCTCAGCTGTGTCTGAGGGTTGGCCAAAAAATTCATTCAGGTTTGCCTGTTAAGACATATGGAAAAACCTGAACGAACTTTTTGGCAACCTAATGCATTGATCTTAGAAAACACTATGACATTGTCAACTAAATATGAATGTCTGCATTCCTGTTATCAAGCAGTTCCACTTCAAGTATATAAAGTGTGTGTGAGTACACCACGAGACATGCGTTCAAGAGTGTGGATAACAGCAGTATTTTTACTATCCAAATGTCCAAAGTGGACACAACACAAATGCCTATCAACAGCAGAAACAGTATGTGTGTGTGTGTATCAGATCAGTCTCTCAGTCGTGTCCGACTCTTTGCGACCCCATGAATCGCAGCACGCCAGGCCTCCCTGTCCATCACCAACTCCCGGAGTTCACTCAGACTCATGTCCATCGAGTCAGTGATACCATCCAGCCATCTCATCCTCTGTCGTCCCCTTCTCCTCCTGCCCCCAATCCCTCCCAGCATCAGAGTCTTTTCCAATGAGTCAATATTTCGCATGAGGTGGCCGAAGTACTGGAGTTTCAGCTTTAGCATCATTCCTTCCAAAGAAATCCCAGGGCTGATCTCCTTTAGAATGGACTGGTTGGATCTCCTTGCAGTCCAAGGGACTCTCAAGAGTCTTCTCCAACACCACAGTTCAAAAGCATCAATTCTTCGGCCCTCAGCCTTCTTCACAGTCCAACTCTCACGTCCATGCATGACCACAGGAAAAACCATAGCCTTGACTAGATGGACCTTTGTTGACAAAGTAATGTCTCTGCTTTTGAATATGCTATCTAGGTTGGTCATAACTTTCCTTCCAAGGAGTAAGCGTCTTTTAATTTCATGGCTGCAGTCACCATCTGCAATGATTTTGGAGCCCCCAAAAATAAAGTCTGACACTGTTTCTACTGTTTCCCCATCTATTTCCCATGAACTGATGGGACCAGATGCCATGATCTTCGTTTTCTGAATGTTGAGCTTTAAGCCAACCTTTTTCACTCTCCACTTTCACTTTCATCCAGAGGCTTTTGAGTTCCTCTTCACTTGCTGCCATAAGGGTGGTATCATATGCATATCTGAGGTTATTGATACTTCTCCCGGCAATCCTGATTCCAGCTTGTGTTTCTTCCAGTCCAGCGTTTCTCATGATGTACTCTGCATAGAAGTTAAATAAGCAGGGTGACAATATACAGCCTTGACGTACTCCTTTTCCTATTTGGAACCAGTCTGTTGTTCCATGTCCAGTTCTAACTGTTGCTTCCTGACCCGCATACAGATTTCTCAAGAGGCAGGTCAGGTGGTCTGGTATTCCCATCTTTTTCAGAATTTTCCACAGTTTATTGTGATCCACACACTCAAAGGCTTTGGCAGAGTCAATAAAGCAGAAATAGATGTTTTTCTGGAACTCTTGCTTTTTCGATGATCCAGCGGATGTTGGCAATTTGATCTCTGGTTCCTCTGCCTTTTCTAAAACCAGCTTGAACATCTGGAAGTTCACGGTTCATGTATTGCTGAAGCCTGGCTTGGAGAATTTTGAGCATTACTTTACTAGTGTGTGAGATGAGTGCAATTGTGTGGTAGTTTGAGCATTCTTTGGCATTGCCTTTCTTTGGGATTGGAATGAAAACTGACCTTTTCCAGTCCTGTGGCCACTGCTGAGTTGTCCAAATTTGCTGGCATATTGAGTGCAGCACTTTCACAGCATCATCTTTCAGGATTTGGAATAGCTCAACTGGAATTCCATCACCTCCACTAGCTTTGTTGGTAGTGATGCTTTCTAAGGCCCACTTGACTTCACATTCCAAGATGTCTGGCTCTAGGTGAGTGATCACACCATCGTGATTATCTGGGTCATGAAGATCTTTTTTGTACAGTTCTTCTGTGTATTCTTGCCATCTCTTCTTAATATCTTCTGCTTCTGTTAGGTCCATTCCATTTCTGTCCTTTATCGAGCCCATCTTTGCATGAAATGTTCCTTTGGTATCTCTGATTTTCTTGAAGAGATCTCTAGTCTTTCCCATTCTGTTATTTTCCTCTATTTCTTTGCATTGATCGCTGAGGAAGGCTTTCTTATCTCTTCTTGCTATTCTTTGGAACTCTGCATTCAGATGTTTATATCTTTCCTTTTCTCCTTTGCTTTTCACTTCTCTTCTTTTCACAGCTATTTGTAAGGCCTCCCCAGACAGCCATTTTACTTTTTTTGCATTTCTTTTCTATGGGAATGGTCTTGATCCCTGTCTCCTGTACAATGTCACAAACCTCATTCCATAGTTCATCAGGCACTCTATCAGATCTAGGCCCTTAAATCTACTTCTCACTTCTACTGTATAATCATAAGGGATTTGATTTAGGTCATACCTGAATAGTCTAGTGGTTTTCCCTACTTTCTTCAATTTCAGTCTGAATTTGGCAATAAGGAGTTCATGGTCTGAGCCACAGTCAGCTCCTGGTCTTGTTTTTGCTGACTGTATAGAGCTTCTCCATTTTTGGCTGCAAAGAATATAATCAATCTGATTTCGGTGTTGACCATCTGGTGATGTCCATGTGTAGAGTCTTCTCTTGTGTTGTTGGAAGAGGGTGTTTGCTATGACCAGTCCGTTCTCTTGGCAAAACTCCATTAGTCTTTGCCCTGCTTCATTCCGTATTCCAAGGCATTTAGCCTGTTACCCCAAGTGTTTCTTGACTTCCTACTTTTGCATTCCAGTCCTCTATAATGAAAAGGACATCTTTTTTGGGTGTTAGTTCTAAAAGGTCTTGTAGGTCTTCATAGAACCATTCAACTTCAGCTTCTTCAGCATTACTGGTTGGAGCATAGACTTGTGTGTGTGTATATATGTAAATATATGGCATATTCATCCAGTGGAATACAAAAATAAATGTGGAATCTTACAAAGGCAATGTTGATCAAAAGAAACCAGAAACAAACATACTGTACCATTTCATTTTATATTTGCTATAAAAAGGTAGCTAGACCACAGTCTAGTGTTTAGGTATGCTTAGGTTTAAAGCCTAAAAAGAGTCAAAAAAGCGATTATATTCAAGTAAGAATAGTGGCTACTTTTGGGGAAGGAGGGATTTGTGTTTTGGAAAGGGCATGCAGAGGTTTTCTGGGGTTTTGGTAATAATCCTCTCTGACCTGGGAGATTTACATGGGTGTTAAATTTAACATAATTCCTTAAACTATTATTTATATTTTACCTCTGTTTCTACATGTGTATTATATGTCACAATACAAAAAAGGTTAAAAGATAATATTTTCTTTTAAAACCTAAGGCAAAACAACCAAATATGTGCTCTTTGCCCAAGCTAATGAATCTTGAAAAATACTCCCCCAAATTCAGATAATATATAATATATCTCTAGGCCTGGCACAACAACTTTTTTTTTTTAAACTTTACAATATTGTATTGGTTTTGCCAATATTGAAATGAATCTGCCACAGGTATGCATGTGTTCCCCACCCTGAACCCTCCTCCCTCCTCCCTCCCCATGCCATCCCTCTGGGTCGTCCCAGTGCACCAGCCCCAAGCATCCAGTATCGTGTATCGAACCTGGACTGGCGACTCGTTTCATACATGATATTATACATGTTTCAATGTCATTCTCCCAAATCTTCCCACCCTCTCCCTCTCCCACAGAGTCCATAAGACTGTTCTATACATCAGTGTCTCTTTTGCTGTCTTGTATACAGGGTTATTGTTACCATCTTTCTAAATTCCATATGTATGCGTTAGTATACTGTATTGGTGTTTTTCTTTCTGGCTTACTTCACTCTGTATAATAGGCTCCAGTTTCATCCACCTCATTAGAACTGATTCATATGTATTCTTTTTAATGGCTGAGTAATACTCCATTGTGTATATGTACCACAGCTTTCTTATCCATTCATCTGATGGACATCTAGGTTGCTTCCATGTCCTGGCTATTGTAAACAGTGCTGCGATGAACATTGGGGTACACGTGTCTCTTTCCCTTCTGGTTTCCTCAGTGTGTATGCCCAGCAGTGGGATTGCTGGATCATAAGGCAGTTCTATTTCCAGTTTTTTAAGGAATCTCCACACTGTTCTCCATAGTGGCTGTACTAGTTTGCATTCCCACCAACAGTGTAAGAGGGTCCCTTTTCTCCACACCCTCTCCAGCATTTATTGCTTGTAGACTTTTGGATCGCAGCCATTCTGACTGGCGTGAAATGGTACCTCATAGTGGTTTTGATTTGCATTTCTCTGATAATGAGTGATGTTGAGCATCTTTTCATGTGTTTGTTAGCCATCTGTATGTCTTCTTTGGAGAACTGTCTATTTAGTTCTTTGGCCCATTTTTTGATTGGGTCATTTATTTTTTTGGAATTGAGCTGTAGGAGTTGCTTGTATATTTTTGAGATTAGTTGTTTGTCACTTGCTTCATTTGCTATTATTTTCTCCCATTCTGAAGGCTGTCTTTTCACCTTGGTAATAGTTTCCTTTGTTGTGCAGAAGCTTTTAAGTTTAATTAGGTCCCATTTGTTTATTTTTGCTTTTATTTCCAATATTCTGGGAGGTGGGTCATAGAGGATCCTGCTGTGATGTATGTCGGAGAGTGTTTTGCCTATGTTCTCCTCTAGGAGTTTTATAGTTTCTGGTCTTACGTTTAGATCTTTAATCCATTTTGAGTTTATTTTTGTGTATGGTGTTAGAAAGTGTTCTAGTTTCATTCTTTTACAAGTGGTTGACCAGTTTTCCCAGCACCACTTGTTAAAGAGATTGTCTTTAATCCATTGTATATTCTTGCCTCCTTTGTCAAAGATAAGGTGTCCATATGTGCGTGGATTTATCTCTGGGCTTTCTATTTTGTTCCATTGATCTGTATTTCTGTCTTTGTTGGCAAAACAACTTTAATCTTCCTTTTTTGTAATAATAGTAATTTAAAAAATAATTTCTTTTTGACTGTGCTGAGTCTTCACTGCTGCCAGGGCTTTTCTCTAGTTGTGGCAAGCAGTGGCTACTCTCTGTTGCAGTGTTCGGGCTTCTCATTGCGGTGGCTTCTCTCGTTGCAGAGCACAGGCTCTAGAGCGCACAGTCTTCTAATGAACAGCGTGTGGGCTCATTAGTTTCAGTTCCCGGGTTTTCTGGAGCACGTTCCAGAGTTGTGGCACACAGGCTTAGTTGCTCCATGGCATGTAGGATCTTTCCGGACCAAGGATCAAATTCACATCTCCTGCGTTGGCAGGCGGATTCTTCACCACTGAGCCACCAGAGAGGCCCTAATAGTCATATTAATAGAAAAAATAATAATAACCAATATTTATGTCAAGTGCTACTATAAATGCTTTCCACATCTCATTTCAGTTAGTCCTATTCACTCTAGGAAGTAGGTTTTTGGTTTTGTTACTACATCATGGGCCTTTTAACTCAAATGAATTGAAATGTATAGTCTGACCAGAATATCCAAGTTCAGATATGATTACCTTGTTTCCCATGAAGTGATTTTATTTTAATTTATTTGACTGTGCCGGGTCTTAGTTGCAGCACTCAGCATCTTCCATCGGCCCTGCGGCAAGTGGGATCTTTAGCTGTGGCATGCGAACTTAGTTGCAGCATGCGGGATCTAGTTCCCTGACCAGGGATCAAACCCAGGCCCCCTGTACTGGGAGAGCAGAGTCTTAGTCACTGGACCACCAGGGAAGTCCCAGTGGGTATAGTTTTTGCCCCATTTACAAATGAGAATACAGGAACAAAGGAGTTAGTTGACAGCTTGTAAGTGGTGCAGTTAGAATTCCAGGTTGTACACTCTTTCTTAATCATGACAGGATAGGGCAGCTTCAGCACTGCGATGGCCCCAGCATCCTACAGGGTGCTTTTCGCAGACAGTTTGATTCTAGGCTTGGAGATCTCTTAGACTTGCAGCATTAAGGACAGCAAAGGCTCTGAGGTCATTCTGCTGAGCTGATTTGGCCCCATTTGGATCTGAGTTACTGGTCCCAGATGGAGTGTTATCTGCTAGTGAGAATTAAACACAAAAGGCTTTTCATGTCCTAATAAGATCACTCCCTGGCCAGTTCAGAACAAACCACTTAAAATATGTGAGCCTTAGTTTTAAGTCCTGAGTGAGCAAAAGCTTGGATTTTCTTTTGAGGTGAAATAGATTATATCTTAATGACTCCATAATAAGGCTCACTTTCTTGGTGGATTTGTTAAAACTGCTTTTGCAGTGAACTCTGAAAATATTTAGAGTTGTGCTAGATGTCACAAAAATTTTCTCCCTGAAATAAGGTTTAACATTTATATTAGTTAGAAAGATTTTTTTTAGTGAGCCTGCCAAGTCTTAACAAGATATTCATTTATGAGAAGGTGTAAGAATGGAGGGATAAATAGTGTGTAAATAGAACAATGGTATAAATTACAATCAGTGAATATTAACTACATATTTGTTAGTGTTAGTTGCTCAGTAGTGCCCAACTCTTTGTGACCCCATGGACTGCAGCCCATCAGGCTTCTCTGTCCATGGGATTTTCCAGGCAAGGAAACTGGAGTGGATTGTCATTTCCTTCTTCAGGGGATCTTCCAGACCCAGGGATGGATCCCAGATCTCCTGCAGATTCTTTACTGACTGAGCTATGAGGGAACCCCACATGATATCAAGGAGTTTGATAAAATCTGAGGGAGAGGAGAAAAAGGAGGAAGAAGAGAAGGAGGAGAAGAAAAGTTAATGATATGGTTGTAGGAATAAAGGAAAGACACAGACTCTTCATCTGGAATGCCTCTCAGAAAGCAATACATATTTCAAGTGACAAGCTTCCTCATAGAATTGCTGAGAAATATTGATATCTCCCTCTAATATCATATTTGGTTCAACATAACCAAAGCCATGTTGAACAGGCTTTGGTTCCCTGGGGTCCTGTTAATGACTAGAATGAAATGATACTTATTTTAGAGTCTTATGGGTCCTCTGAATAGTACAGATCTGGTCTTTGAAAAATACACATATTTGCATACCACATGATTCGAAGCAGCCAGTATTACCTGATGTAATCGTGGAAGCTTGGTTGTTTTTCATTTAGGCTGAAAGCTGGAATAACACAGTCCATTTATATTCTTTCTTTCTCCTTCTGCCCTTCTGTTATCCATTTCCTGAGAGGATAAATCCCGGTGTAAAAGGAGCCATGACAAGGGCATCCAGTGCTTAATAAAGATTATATGCTGTGTTCAGAAAACACCTAGCATTAAAAAGAAGGTTAGAAAGGATTTCTTGCTGGCTGGCTGTGTTCCTTTAATCCCATTTTCTGTGGCCTTGAATAGGATTAGGGCACGGAGGGCGGGATCAGAGGAGGAATGGATAGAGGGGAAAGCAGGGCAGCGAATGGTGTGTGCCAGTATTTTCCACAGAACTGTCTGTCAACCTGCAGTGAGAAGACTTTCAAGCTGACGCAGGTGCATAAAACTTTCTAGTACAAGTTAAGCTGCTCTGTCTGAGGGAAGAGGAGCTAAGTTTAGTTTCACTCCTGTTTTGTCCCAGGCACTTTATTGTGTTGAAAGAAAATCTTCCGAATCTCTACCCTTAAAACACACCTGGTTTTAGGGTTTCAAGAAACACTTTCGCTCTTTATTTATCATAACATTGCTTATACTTTGGATAGCTAATGGATGACAGCATAGAGTAGATGAAAATAACATTTCAAATAAGACATACGTAGGTTTCAATCCTGCCTCTGGCTTTTACCAAATGTGATTTAGGTAGGTTCATTAGTTTTTCTAGGCACCCCACTCCAGTGCTCTTGCCTGGAAAATCCCATGGATGGAGGAGCCTGGTGGGCTGCAGTCCATGGGGTCGCTAAGAGTCGGACACGACTGAGCGACTTCACTTTCACTTTTCACTTTTGTGCATTGGAGAAGGAAATGGCAACCCACTCCAGTGTTCTTGCCTGGAGAATCCCAGGGATGGGGGAGCCTGGTGGGCTGCCATCTATGGGGTCGCACAGAGTCGGACACGACTGAAGTGATGCAGCAGCAGCAGCATTAGTTTTTCTGAGCCTCAACTTCTTCATTTGCAAAATGATAAATGGCTTTGGTATTGTCTGTCTAGCAGGAATGCTGTGAGAATTCAGTGAAAAATGCAGATTCATAGCTCAAAACCCTCACTTGTGGCAGACACAGCCAGCCTTCAACCTGTAGAAGTTATTATTACTTCTTAGTTTCTTATTCATGAGATATTTATATATGAGATGGAGACTAAACTTTGATTCCCACAAGTTTTCCAATTTTAAGGAAATTTATATGCAAGGAGGAGAAGGGGTCGGAACTTCAATTATACATTCATAAGTCGTCTTTGTAGGTTTAGGAAGACAAAAATGAGAAACCAAAAAGAAAAATGAAGACAGGAATGAGTTACACTTAGTTTTTTCTTATTTTTCCAAGATAATTTAATTTGGCTTTTATTTATCATTGTTACTAGGTTTTCCCTTTCAGTACTAATGTTCTTAGCTATTCATTCTTCTATCAAGAATTTTTTATATATTGAGTACTAACCCTTTGAGGCACAGCAGAATTTTTTTATCCCTCCCTCCCCACCCCCAATACTTAGCTTGAGAAACAAGAAAATACTGTCAGAATGGCCAAATTAGAAATCTCATTTGAGATAAAAACACAAGGCAGCATTTGATGGCACATTAGACCATCTGAAGGTGAGCTTTGTTTTTCAAGAATCCATACTGTTTCGAAGGTATGAAATATATCTCAATGTTAAAATGGCAGCATAAATGTTTTAATTAAGCCAGTGCCCAGGGTGGGTATGCAATGTCTAATTAGACCCCATAGGTATCGGTAATATCTACAGTTTTAGGGGTGGTTTCTACCCATGAAAGAATAGCTTTGCTGAAAATTGGCTGTGGACTTGCCTACAAATGGCCAGTCACCGCAGAGGTTTCTTTCTCTCCCTGATAATGTTTGGAAATGGAGAAGTATTTTATTGAGTCCATATCTCATTACAACATCCATCTCACTGTCAGTTGCTAATGAAAATGAGAAAGGGAGAAAGAATGAGGAGAGGGGTCAGTTGGGCTCAGGCAGGGGTTGAAGCTTTGCACAGGGTCTGCCTCTTACAGGGCCCCTCTCATAGCTCTCGCAGGCACATCTCTGGGCGATTTGAATTCCAGATAAATTGAGGATCTGTGTCTCCATGGGAACAGCATGGAGAGAACAAAATGGGGAATAAAGTTAATATTTATAGCCCATGACTGTTGATTTTAAGTGCCGGCTTTATCCATTATCTCAGGGCTGCCACGGGTAGAGGAAGGTAAGGCTCATAGGTGCCTTAGTCCCCAAATCTATTCTTTTCCATCCCTTTTCTAACCCATCCCTAAAATGTCAAGCCGAAATAGTGAGCATTAACTGTAATGTTTATTTGCATAACTTTCCCTGGGATGTGTTTGGTAGATGAAACACAGACTTTGGTGTCAAGATGACCTGAGTTCAAATCTCAGCTCTGCCACTAACCTATTTCTTCATCTTTAAAATAGGAATAAGGATACTTACCTTTGCCAGGTGGTGGGAGGATTCAAAATAATGCAATTTAAGTCCCTGACTCTGATGCAGGCAGTCAGCCCTTCACAAATAGTTATTATTCATATTATTGACTCTCTGCTCACTTAAATGGCTCTTGTCATATTTTGATTTATATTAAAAAAAATAGGGATAAGGAACAGAAGGGCAAATCATATTATTTAGCAGAGTTCAAAGTTACCCAGGAGAGGTTATATCTAGAATTAGAAGGGAACATTTTATAATTAAACATCTGGATTCTTTGGGCTTAAGAAGCTTAAATAATTACCTCTTTTCAAAGCCCTATTTTCTTGATGTATGTGTAAAAAATACTTGTCACATTACCTGTGACATCTGTATTTTACTGTTATTTCCAGGCTGTCGGAGGGGCCCATTTCATCAATGCTGAGAGTCAGACACAGAAGTTACACAAACTCACATACAAAAGCTTCTGCCAGCAAAACCTATTTGTTTTGTCATGGCAACCCTAGTCATTTCTAGCTGGAGAGTGAGTGAGGACGTCATTATCAAGAGAGGTCGGGCTGAGAACCCAGCCTGAGCTGCAAGGCTACAGAGAATTGTATTTCAGAGTCAAATGATCATGATACAAAGACAAGCCTTCTCTGTGAGGCACTTAGGTTTTATATAAACATAGACATACCGCCCCTGGCAAGGAAAGTATTGGGCTGGAAAATGTGACTTGATGAGCAATATCTGCATATGATTTTAAGAGCATGTATGAAGCCCTGAAGAATCTATACTGGTGTTTGGTGAAACTGTAAATGATTCCCATGATCTGCTGCTGCTGCTGCTAAGTCGCTTCAGTCGTGTCCAATTCTGTGCGACCCCACAAAGGGCAGCCCACCAGGCTCCCCCATCCCTGGGATTCTCCAGGCAAGAACACTGGAGTGGGTTGCCATTTCCTTCTCCAATGCATGAAAGTGAAAAATGAAAGTGAAGTCGCTCAGTCGTGTCCGACTCCTCACGACCCCATGGACTGCAGCCCACCAGGCTCCTCCATCCATGGGATTTTCCAGGCAAGAGTACTGGAGTGGGGTGCCATTGCCTTCTCCCTCCCATGATCTAGTGGTCCCTTAAAGCCTTGGGGACAAAAGTGCGACCTGGTCTGGTCAGAGGTCCACTGGCTAGATATGGGGACTGACTGGGTGTACAGGAGACAGACTGTGTATGGGAGGTTCTGACACCCAGACCTAGAAGGAGGGCTCTAACCATAAGACCTGTGCCCACAGACCCATGGAAGAGGAAAAAGGGGAGCTATCAGTATCCCAGGACATCAGGCTAAATGGGGCCCATTCCTCAGACCAGGATGCATGGTCACTGCATGTAAGTCATGGACATGATCTGGTTCCCTCACAGAGAGCAGCTCCAATGTTTTTGCTCTCTAAGCGTGCCATGCAGCAAAGGTTGGCCGAGAGAGGGATACTGGTCACCTACACACAGGTCAAGAGAAAATACTGTGAGATGAGGATCCAGATGTCATCTCAAATTAGCTTTGGCCAAGGCATCTCACATATGACACCAGCAAGTCTGAGTCACCTGGGGCACCCTCACTACCACACCAAATGAATCACAGTCTCCAGAAAAGAAATCTGGAAATGTGCATTATAAAATCTTAGTGCTAAAAGAGGTCTCATAGGCATTTATGCAGTTCTGTCTTTTTATAAACTAGAATAGCAGAGCTGTTGTAGCCCGAACCTTGCACGAGGCAGGCCTGAATTCACAGCTTGCCTCTTTTAGCTGTGTGATCCTGGGCAAGATGCTGAGGCTTCCTGAGCCTCCTGGCTTTGTTGGGAGGGTGTGTACCATGCATAAAGTGGTTTGTGCGCTGTCTCCACATACAGTAAGACTTCAACAGATAGAAGCCATTGTTATTGTTTGACTCGCTCATGGTTAAAGTGCTGGTTTACAGCAGGGCTATGAATGGGATCCTTAAAGTAGGTTACGGTGGTCATATCTTCTATGCTTATGGCAGGCAGAAGGAACGGAGATCATCCAAAGCTATGTACATATATTTAAACATTCTTTATTTGGCATAATTTCAAATTCTAGAAAAGTTACAGAAATAACAGAAAGAAATCTCATATACCCTTCATGGAGATTCTCCAGTTAACTTTTAACATTTGCTTCATCTTTGGATCTTTATGTGAACAGACACACACCCACATATACACATATATAATACCTATTATAGGTATATTACATATATTTCCCCCCTGAGCTATTTGAGGTTTACAGATATGCTTCCTATTAACCCTTTAATATTGGGTTGGCCAAAAGGTTCATTCGGGTTTACACCTGACTGAACTTTTTGGTCAGCGCAATACTTCAGTTTGTAATTTCTAAGAGTAGTTCCCAACTTAATGAGAGTGCAGTCTGGAAATTAACATTGATACTCATCACTGTTTATTTCACAGACCTCCCCACCCAGCCCCATTTATTTTGGCTATTGTTCCAATATTGTTTTCTCTAGACAAAGGAGCCAATCAAAGAGTTTATATATATATATTATATTTAGTTTATATGGTTTTCTCTCTAACTCCTTAGATCTGGGAATGTTTCTCTTTCCTTATCTTTCACAGCCATAACATTTGGGAGAGGACAGGCCTGTTACTTTGTAAAGTGCTCTTTATTTTGGGATTGCCTGACGTTTCATCCTAACTAAATTTAGATTATGCATTCTAGGCAGAAATATAAAAATGTATGCTTTCTCTGTGTATCATATGAGGATATATATGTGGGTCTGGCCCACGACTAGAACTGGTGGTAATGTTTATTACTTCAGATGGTATTTGACAGATTTCTCTAATGTTTTTTGTTAACTTTTTAAATTAATAATAGGTATTTTGTGGAAAAATACTTTAAGACTGTGTACATATGCTGTTCCTCATCAAATTTCCACCCACTGTTTGTGGTATTCATTGATTATTATTGCCTGAACCAGTTATTATAATTGAAAAATGGTGATTTTAAAATTCCATACTTCTATATTTATTACCTGAAATTTGACTGTGAGTTAAAGTTTTTCCTTCTATTTTAAATCAGTATGGCCTCATCAGCTTCTCTTTTATTTATTGGGTCACAAACTATGACTATCATCATTCTTTTCATGCTCAAAGTGTCCTAGATTTGGTCAATGGAAGGCCTTCAAAACTTGTTTCCTGTACATTTTTGACGTTCCTGTAATTTTTAAGGCACTTGCCCAGTTTCTGGGACAGAAGATACCAAACTCATGTACTTTTCCTACCCTTGCCTTGCAAACAGCCATTTCTCTGGTTACTTTTAGTAGAAGACAATATTCAGTAACAAATATCTAGATACTAGATGTGGTCATTGCTAATAGATTGTCATTCCTTCTAGGTCCTCTCAATAGGCAGAGCTAAATAAATGTATGTATATACATGTGTATATGTATAGAAATCTCTATCATAGATACTGTGTATTCACATCAATGCTTCCAAATCTAATTCAATGCAACTGGGTTTCCATATCTGTAACTATTCTGAGAATGAAGAACCTTACTCCAGTTATCTCTGAATGTATTTATTTGTTGATCTCTGTATTTAATCAGTGATAAATAAGATGCAGCTTCCTTCCCCACCCCGAAAGTTTACTGTTAAACTAAAGCAGTAATTCCCTTCACACACAGAGCACAATGATTTCCAATGAACTCGCTTTGGAGGTCACATCATAGATGGAGCAGTGACTGTGAGCTTGGGCCCTAGAAGCAGACCTGGGCTCTAGTCCTGATTCTGTACTTAGAAGCTGTGTGCTTTTTCACAGAATTATTTACCTCTCCAAGCCTCAGAGGATAATGGTACCAACCTCAAGAGGTTGTGAGGATGAAAGGAGTTAAAGGAGCGAATGCATAATAGATGTTAACACAGTGACCAGCACATAGTAAATTTGCAATGAGTGTGCGCTACTTTAATGATAATTGTATTTTCTACTTAATAGAGGAAATTTTCTCTTAACTTTGAAATAGGCCAGTATACAAATTTGGAAAGACAATTATCAATAAGCCTCAAATTTCATTAAAACTTAGGGATGAAACAAATCCTAACAATATTTTAACTTGTATATCCATATGAGAGAAAGAAACTGTATTTAGCTCATAAAAACCTGACTGTTCATAACTTTTTAGGTCTCCACTGAATGCAAAGGGAAGATTGTATTGTGTTAGATGTTATATCATCTTTTTCTGATCTGGAGTAATCATCTGCTTTGAGTCAAAATCAGTTGATGAGTTGCCTTTTAAAGACCTCCAGGGAATTCCTTGGCGGTCCAGTGGTTAGGACTTGGTGCTTTCACTGCTGTGCGCCCAGGTTCAATCCCTGGTTCGGGAACTAAGATCCCGCAAGCCATGTGGTGCAGCCGGAAAAAAGAAAAAAACAAAACCTTCATCAGCTGATAGTTATGAGGAAACGACAAAAGATTTTGAGCATGGTCCATGCATTAGATAATAAGAATGGGACCAGAGTAGAAATGAAGATGATGAGAGTAGGAACATAAAGATAGACTTAGAGGTGATATATTTCAAAGGAAGTGGTCAGCATTTAGCAAGAAATGGTGGACTTAAGTTAGCAAATGAGAAATGAGTACATACATACTTGTTGGTTCCCAGGAGCCTATGCCCCATATTTTTGAAGAAATACAGGTACCAAAGGTTAATAACAGGCAAACTATAACCAGAAAAACTTCCTGGCAGAGCTGGGCATGGGAGTGGACCTTTCTCAGTCTTGATGATCTGAGTGGGGGTTCAGTTCAGTTCAGTCGCTCAGTTGTGTCCCACTCTTTGGGACCCCATGAATCGCAGCACGCCAGGCCTCCCTGTCCATCACCAACTCTCGGAGTTTACCCAAACTCATGTCCATCGAGTCGGTGATGCCATCCAGCCATCTCATCCTCTGTCGTCCCCTTCTCCTCCTGCCCCCAATCCCTCCTACCATCAGTCTTTTCTAATAAGTCAACTCTTTGCATGAGGTGGCCAAAGTACTGGAGTTTCAGCTTTAGCATCATTCCTTCCAAAGGAATCCCAGGGCTGATCTCCTTTAGAATGGACTGGTTGGATCTCCTTGCAGTTCAAGGGACTCTCAAGAATCTTCTCCATGTGGTACATATACACAATGGAGTATTACTCAGCCATTAAAAAGAATTCATTTGAATCAGTTCTAATGAGGTGGATGAAACTGGAGCCTATTATACAGAGTGAAGTAAGCCAGAAAGAAAAACACCAATACAGTATACTAACGCATATATATGGAATTTAGAAAGATGGTAACAATAACCCTGTGTACGAGACAGCAAAAGAGACACTGATGTATGGAACAGTCTTATGGATTCTGTGGGAGAGGGAGAGGGTGGGAAGATTTGGGAGAATGGCATTGAAACATGTAAAATATCAAGTATGAAACGAGATGCCAGTCCAGGTTCAATGCACGATACTGGATGCTTGGGGCTAGTGCACTGGGATGACCCAGAGGGATGGTATGGGGAGGGAGGAGGGAGGAGGGTTCAGGATGGGGAGCACATGTATACCTGTGATGGATGCATTTTGATATTTGGCAAAGCTAATACAATTATGTAAAGTTTAAAAATAAAATTAAAAAAAAAAAAAAAAAGAATCTTCTCCAACACCACAGTTCAAAAGCATCAATTCTTCGGCACTCAGCCTTCTTCACAGTCCAACTCTCACATCCATACATGACCACTGGAAAAACCATAGCCTTGACTAGACGGACCTTTGTTGGCAAAGTAATGTCTCTGCTTTTGAATATGCTATCTAGGTTGGTCATAACTTTCCTTCCAAGGAGTAAGCGTCTTTTAATTTCATGGCTGCGATCACCATCTGCAGTGATTTTGGAGCCCCCCAAAATGAAGTCTGACACTGTTTCCCCATCTATTTCCCATGAACTGATGGGACCAGATGCCATGATCTTCGTTTTCTGAATGTTGAGCTTTAAGCCAACTTTTTCACTCTCCTCTTTCACTTTCATCAAGAGGCTTTTTAGTTCCTCTTCACTTTCTGCCATAAGGGTGGCATCATCTGCATATCTGAGGTTATTGATACTTCTCCCGGCAATCTTGATTCCAGCTTGTGCTTCCTCCAGCCCAGCGTTTCTCATGATGTACTCTACATAGAAGTGAAATAAGCAGGGTGACAATATACAGCCTTTACGTACTCCTTTTCCTATTTGGAACCAGTCTGTTGTTTATGTCTGGTTCTAACTGTTGCTTCCTGACCTGTATATAGATTTCTCAAGAGGCAGATCAGGTGGTCTAGTATTCCCATCTCTTTCAGAATTTTCCACAGTTTATTGTGATCCACACAGTCAAAGGTTAGACATGCATAATCCCACTACAGGCAAACTCAAGGAACCTGCTGACAACAGCTCAGAGTTAAGGTACCACTCTGTTGCTTTTCTTTCATGTTAGCCTGTGTGACATTGAAATTGTGAGCCTTCAAAGTGAGGAGGCAACTATGTCTGAACTTGCAGTCTTCTGAGGCAAAGGGTGCTTCAGTGGTGGTGTGCAGCTGCAAGGGGCCACAGCTAACAGGGTAGAAACAGTTTAGAAGTATGTAACAGGGAAATTTGGAGACTGAATGCAGAATGGAAAATATAAAATATCTGATGTTCAAAGCATGGATGACTTAAATGGTGGTGGGGAAAAAAGAAAGGGATTATAAAGGTAGAGTTGATTTGGGGGTTAACATCTCACATGCTAGTAAAGTAATGCTCAAAATTCTCCAAGCCAGGCTTCAGCAATACATGAACCGTGAACTTCCTGATGTTCAAGCTGGTTTTAGAAAAGGCAGAGGAACCAGAGATCAAATTGCCAACATCCGCTGGATCATGGAAAAAGCAAGAGAGTTCCAGAAAAACATCTATTTTTGCTTTACTGACTATGCCAAAGCCTTTGACTATGTGGATCACAAGAAACTGTGGAAAATTCTGCAAGAGATGGGAATACCAGACCACCTGATCTGCCTCTTGAGAAATCTGTATGCAGGTCAGGAAGCAACAGTTAGAACTGGACATGGAACAACAGACTGGTTCCAAATAGGAAAAGGAGTACGTCAAGGCTGTATATTGTCACCCTGTTTATTTAACTTATATGCAGAGTACATCATGAGAAACGCTGGACTGGAAGAAACACAAGCTGGAATCAAGATTATCGGGAGAAATATCAATAACCTCAGATATGCATATGACACCACCCTTATGGCAGAAAGTGAAGAGGAAAAAAAGCCTCTGGATGAAAGTGAAAGTGGAGAGTGAAAAAGTTGGCTTAAAGCTCAACATTCAGAAAACGAAGATCATGGCATCTGGTCCCATCACTTCATGGGAAATAGATGGGGAAACAGTGTCAGACTTTCTTTTTTTGGGCTTCAAAATCACTGCAGATGGTGACTGCAGCCCTGAAATTAAAAGACGCTTACTTCTTTGAAGGAAAGTTATGACCAACCTAGATAGCATATTCAAAAGCAGAGACATTACTTTGCCAACAAAGGTCCATCTAGTCAAGGCTATGGTTTTTCCTGTGGTCATGTATGGATGTGAGAGTTGGACTGTGAAGAAGGCTGAATGCCTAAGAATTGATGCTTTTGAACTGTGGTGTTGGAGAAGACTCTTAAGAGTCCTTTGGACTGCAAGGAGATCCAACCGGTCCATTCTGAAGGAGATCAGCCCTGGGATTTCTTTGGAGGGAATGATGCTGAAACTGAAACTCCAGTACTTTGGCCACCTCATGTGAAGAGTTGACTCATTGGAAAAGACTCTGATGCTGGGAGGGATTGGGGGCAGGAGGAGAAGGGGACGACAGAGGATGAGATGGCTGGATGGCATCACTGACTCGATGGACGTGAGTCTGAGTGAACTCTGGGAGTTGGTGATGGACAGGGAGGCCTGGTGTGCTGCGATTCATGGGGTTGCAAAGAGTTGGAGACGACTGAGCGACTGAACTGAACTGAACTGATGCAGTTAATTGTAGACATTTTGAGTCTGCAGTGCTGGAGGATGCCCAAGTGGTACCAGGTGACAGGCATATGCACCAAGAGGACAACTTTAGGAGGAAGGAAAGGGCTGGAAATTAATATTTGTAAATTGGGCTAGGAAATAATAATGTGTATAATTGCTATTCAAGGCAATTTCAGGGGAATGGGTCATGACTAAGGGTAAAATCATATTGGGGGTGGTGCTGAGATGAGAGGGAAGACTCAGTGAAGAGTACAGAGTTGGGGCTGACTTGTATGCTGACTTAACAACCAGTCCACTGTGAGTCTAGGATGCCCTTCTGTGGTGTCATTTCCCAGATTTCCTTGCAACCAGAGGGTCTGGATGTGATGCAGGTTCTGAGAATCAGGTGATCTGAGTGAGACTGGCAAGATGTTGATAGCACTTCTGAGCTGCTTCTGCTGACAAGTAAGGTCATGGAATCGTTGGCTGCCTCTGTTCCTCCCAGCTGTCATTTGGCATTCAGGCACCGGCTTCCTGGGGGACAAGAGGCAAAGGCCTAGGAATTCATGCTTTGCTTGTGTGACTCTTGCATAAAAGTTCAGTTGTGGTGGCTTCCTGATCTTTGGATCTCAGTGAAGGCAATATGTTTCTGAAGTCAATGGTTCCAGGGGCAGCTTCCTGAATTCTCATCTTCCTGTGTGGGAGAAGTAGTAGCTCTCCTAGTGGGTCATTTCTGCTGTGATCTGAGTCATTCCTGAAGGCCCAGTCTAGAGCATGCTCTTCAGTCCTTCCAACAATTTTGTGCTCAGTTGCTAAATTGTATCTGACTGTTCTCGACCCCATGGACTGTAGCCTGCCAGACTCCTCTGTCTATGGAATTTTCCAAGCATGAATACTGGAGTGGGTTATCATTTTCTTCTCTATCCAATGATTTTAATGGTGTTTAAATCCTTCTCTGCTGAAAATACTGTGTTGGTTTCTGTTGTCTGCAACTGACCTCCAATTAATACAAACGCCAATGGAGGAAAGATATTCAAGGATAAAGGGCTACATAGTAAATCAAATGGCAACCCACTTCAGTGTTCTTGCCTGGAGAATCCCAGGGACAGGGGAGCCTGGTGGGCTGCCGTCTATGGGGTCGCACAGAGTCGGACACGACTGAAGTGACTTAGCAGTAGCAGTAGTAATTCAAAAACTGCCAAAAAGTCCAGATGAGGATTTCATGAATGCATGCAAACATCCATCCATTATAACAATTGTTATTGTAAGTCCTTAATGGGTACCAGGGGCCACACTGGACATTTGGAAATACTGTACATAGATGAGAAATAGTCTTTCTCTTTAAGAATTCAGTCTAGTTGGGGAGAAAAATCATGAATATAAATGTAATAGACTGTGGCTACTACAACAATAGAGGCATATTCAGGGAGCTAACATTAGAAAAGAGTAAGTGCGCCTAACCTGCAGTGAGACTCGGGAAGGAATTAGGCTTCTTGAAGGAAGAAACCCAAGCTGAATATTGAAGGATGAGTCTTTTTATTTAGTTAATAAATACCAAACACTTACTGTAGGTTAAGCATGATGCTAAGACCTTTACATGCTAGACTTCATGGAATCCTCCAAACATTCATATGAAGTAGAGAATATTAGCAGAGGGAACAGTGTGAGCAAGAAACACTGTTCCAGCCGACACCTAAAGATAGGGCCCTGGCTCCCAGCTGCCGGGGGAGTGTAGGAGCCCAACTTTGATAAGAGTCAGTTAACAAGTCCAAATGATTTTCATATGGACCAGTGCTTCTCTTCTAACTTTTTGTAATATTTTACCTCCCTGGCTCCACTGAGCACCTGCTCAGCTGTCTCATTTTTCCCTCATTCTCCTTTTAAAAGACCATCACCTCTGTACAAATTACTTAGGTGTCATTTATCCTGGATTCTTTCCTCTATTGCAACAGTGTATTATTGATTAAAATCTGTCCTGACCACTTTACCTAGCATCTGGCTTTGTTTATTTTGGTTAGAAATCCTGCGGGCCACCTCTGAGCAGACTGACATCTTTGTCTCAGGGTACCTGTTATATCGGATTGGCCAAAAAGTTTGTTCGGGTTTTGCCATATCACCCAAATGAACTTTTTGGCCAGCCCAATAGATTTGGGGTTTTGAGTCCTGTTATTGTTGGAAATTTGCACCAAGTGTAAAAGAATCCATCATGGACAACAGTTGGAGCCTTGACTAATGTCCCAACAGAGAAGATACAGCAGGAGCAGAGTTCCACAGGCGTAAGATGTGGCTGGGCAGCAGCAGCAGGAACATTCAGGATGGCTCCTTAGTGAGGATGCTGATTTTCTTCCATAACAGGCTAAAAGCCCAAACCAACCAGTTGGCTTGGTTTGGCTATGAGTGAAGCAGAAATGCCTCTGGCTGTGCTCCTAGCGTGGATGAGATACCTTAAGGAAACCCTTTTTCTGAACTGACTCAAAGGGTTAAGAAGAGGGTGATAACATTTATGATTTGCAGGAAACCTAGAAGGTAACACTGGAGAAGGCAATGGCACCCCACTCCAGTACTCTTGCCTGGAAAATCCCATGGACAGAGGAGCCTGGTAGGCTGCAGTCCATGCAGTCCATGGGGTCGCTAAGAGTCGCACGAATGAGCGACTTCCCTTTCACTTTTCACTTTCATACATTGGAGAAGGAAATGGCAACCCACTCCAGTGTTCTTGCCTGGAGAATCCCAGGGACGGTGGAGCCTGGTAGGCTGCCATCTATGGGGTCGCACAGAGTCGGACACGACTGAAGTGACTTAGCAGCAGCAGCAGCAGCAGCAGCAGAAGGTAACACAGCAAAGGTAGTGCCATTAGGAAAGAATGACATTTTCATCTCTAGTATATCCTAGTTTATAAACTATGCTACATTCCCATTTCATTTCTTCCTATCGAGAACATGAGCAATACATATTTTTTCTATCAGAAAGCAGGCTTTCAAGGTTTTGGGCCTTATACTTCTATATCTCTCTTCCTAAAATGTTAGCTGAATAAATATCATCAATATCATCAGATATTTAAATTTGGAGTACTTTAAATATGCATAAAAGACACAACTGTTGGATTATCTTTGTGTTTATAACACTGCCCCAAATGTTTTTAAAAAATTTAGTAGCTAAAAAATGCTATTTTTAAATGATTTATCTTGTGGGTTTTTTTGTTGTTGTTTGTAACTAAAATTTGTTTATAAGTGTAATTTAAGCATTTTGATATGAAAACTGCAAAATGTAAAGACCAGCTAACACATTTTAGGAATCTTATGTGTATATTTATGTAACATCATATTTCTTTATAAAATAGCACTTACCATTGTTTCCTTACCATTTCCATGTGGTCCCTATAAAATATCTGAAAAAAAAAAATCCCTCCTTCACTTGCAATTTCTATAAGGAGCAGTAGCAATTTTTTTTTTAAGTACTTGATAAGATTCTGAGTCTAGCACACCATTAGAAAGATTATTAGTTTTAGATTCTTTCAGAAAATGTAACAAACAGTACTCCAACTCTCACAAATTCAGCAATAGCACAGAGACTGTGCTCGGGGGATGAGCAGTCATCCCCTGAGAGGCTTCAAGGACTGTGAAGAAAATTAGAGTTTTGAGGGGACGTTGGTGGTGGTTAAGATGTCACCTTCCAATCCAGCGGGTGGAGGTTTGGTCCCTGGCTGGGAAGCTAAGATCCCACATGTCCCATGGCCAAAAAACCAAATAGAAGCAATATTGTAACAAATTCAATAAAACTTTAAAAATGACCCACATAAAAACAATCTTTAGGGTTTTTAAAAAATATGTAGAACTCTCACTAAAAAGTATCTAGGATATGAGATGAGAAAGCAGAATTCAACAGCTGGGAGTCACTGACCTGAACATAAAGAGGAGGGAAGATAACGATGGGAATGCTTGGGTGAACACAGGAAGTTAAGGAGTGTTCACTATTATTCATTTATATCTAGTAAGAACTGAATTATGCTGAAAACATTTTTCACTGACTGGTATAGGTATGTGACAAAATGAGAATGAGAAAACTAGAGTGGGTCTTGGAAGTTAAATTTATTTAATTCATTCAAGAACAAGAGCTGTGCTCTTTTTAGGAGATAAAATGTTCTTTGTTTTATACAATTATGTTAATAGACTTTAGCATAATACCCTTAGTCCTGGTTTCCCTAGGAGCAGACCCTAGAGTAAGGATTTGCGTACACATAATCTATCTGGATGGTGGAGGGAACCCCGGAAAAGGAATGGAGAAGTGAGACAGGAAGAGAAGGCAACCACAGCAGGAGTGTCATCAAGCCATGACCACAGTGGGTTACAGGAGCCAAATCCAGTGAGGAAAAGGCCTATGCTTTTTCTGAGAGGTTTCCTCAGACACGTCGGTGTAGCTGTATAGCTGGAGGGAACAAGCCTCTGATAGTGACCTTGAGAGTAATTTTGTTTGTTTTGATCTTGGCAAAAAGATGTTAGTCACTGATCCTGGTTCCCACTTACCTTTTCCAATCCTCCTCCAATTAAATCCAAACATCCGAAAGTCTGGAGCACTGACTGTTCCAGTCACAGCTTCCTCCTGTCACTTGGCGACATAATAACAGCAAGAGGGCAGATGCAGCTCACAGCTAAGAGGCAAATTCCTGTCAATCATTCTGAGGGGGAAGGATGACTCCAGAAATCCAACAAGGATCTCTGAGTTCTTGCTTCCTTCTCCTCTCTGAGCACTTTCGGTAAGGGAGCTCCATGTGAGGAAAAATAAGAATCATTAGCTATAAGCCAAACATGATTTGCCCTAACTGTCCTCACACAACTGCTTTAGAAGCTTCTCTCCTCACTGCTCCAGCCTCTTCTCTTAAAGCACCTCCTGAGGGGTTGGTCAATGGTGACAGGAACTTTTGGAGAAATATTTAATCTCCCCTCCCTGACCTCTGCTTTGTAGGCAATAAGCTTTAATTGTGTCAAATGGTGTCAAGAAGGGCCTCCAAATACATAAAAATATCAATGAACTAATTCTTTTTGGAAAGAAAATACTTTGGGTAGGGTAGAGGAAAGAGGAGTGAACTGAAATGACTTAAATAGTGTAATATGCTAACTTAAAAACAATTACTTGTTAATACTGTTCTAGAGAAATGGGCTCATATCTGTTTAGCTTGTTTGGTATACTATCTGCGAGGTTTTTTTTTTTGTTTGCTTTTGTTTTTTACCACCAGTGCCACCTAGGAAGCCCTACCACATACAAGGCCAGTATCAGGAAAATAGTGATATTCCCACTTTTTTGCGTGGTTTCCTACTGACCTTGCTAGAGGTCCTGTCTACCATGTATATTTCAGACTAGAGACAAGCAACTTGTACTTTATTGAACTATTACTGTGTACTTTATTCCCTTTTGATTCACCCTTAATAACTATTAAGACAATCCAGGGGATGGCCATTGTCCTTCCACATACAGATAAAGAAACCCAGACCCAGATGACAGGGGACTTCCATCCACCTCTGCCTAATCAATGGCATTCCTGGTGTTCAAACCCAAGTCTAATACTAGCCCTGTCTTCTAACCTTCTCCCTGTAATCTCCTGAGAGATATTAGGGATCCAATCATTCAAAGTGGTTATGAGTCCTAATTTTATTTTTAGTGTGTATTATTAAACAGTGATTTAAATTTTTCTCTTTTGAACTTTACTAATCTTGACACTAATTCCTAATACTGCTTTAAAATTTTTTTGAATTGTAGCATAGTTGATGTGGGGCTTCCCAGGTGGCGCTAGTGGTAAAGAACCCGCCTGCCAATGCAGGAGATGTAAGAGATGCGGATTTGATCCCTAGGTCGAGAAGATCCCCTGGAGGAGGTCATGGCAACCCACTCCAATATTCTTGCCTGGAGAATCCCATGGGCAGAGGAGCCTGGTGGGCTACATTCCATGGAGTTGTAAAGATTCAAACATGACTGAGCATGCACATGTGTATATGTTAATCCCTAATTTATCCTTCCCTCCTCACCGCTCCCTTTTAATAATCATGTTCGTTTTCAAAGTATTTGTTTTGTAAATAAGTTCATTTATATCATTTTTTTAGATTCCACATATAAGTGATATCATTTGATATTGTCTTTTTTATCTGACCCATTTCACTTAGTATGATAAGATTTAGCTCCATCCATGTTGCTGCAGATGGCATTATTTCATTCTTTTTATGGCTGACTAGAATTACATTGTATATATGTACCACATCTTCTTTGTCCATTCCTCTGTCGATGGACGTTTAGGTTGCTTCCATGTCTTGGCTATTGTAAATAGTACTGCAATTAACATTGGAGTGCATGTATCTTTTTTAAGTGTGATTTTCTCTGGATATATGCCCAGGAGTAGGATTGCTGCATCATCAGTTCAGTGCAGTCGCTCAGTAGTGTCTGACTCTTTGTGACCCCATGAATTGCAGCATGCCAGGCCTCCCTGTCCATCACCAACTCCCGGAGTTCACACAAACTCATGTCCGTTGAGTTGGTGATGCCATCCAGCCATCTCATCCTCTGTCGTCCCCTTCTCCTCCTGCCCCCAATCCCTCCCAGCATCAGAGTCTTTTCCAATGAATCAACTCTTCGCATGAGGTGGCCAAAGTACTGGAGTTTCAGCTTTAGCATCATTCCCTCCAAAGAACACCCAGGACTGATCTCCTTTAGAATGGACCGTTGGATCTCCTTGCAGTCCAAGGGACTCTCAAGAGTCTTCTCCAACACCACAGTTCAAAAGCATCACTTCTTCAGTGCTCAGCTTTCTTCACAGTCCAACTCTCACATCCATACATGACCACTGGAAAAACCATAGCCTTGACTAGACGGACCTTTGTTGGCAAAGTAATGTCTCTGCTTTTGAATATGCTATCTAGGTTGGTCATAACTTTCCTTCCAAGGAGTAAGCGTCTTTTAACTTCATGGCTGCAATCACCATCTGTAGTGATTTTGGAGCCCCCCAAAATGAAGTCTGACACTGTTTCCACTGTTTGCCCATCGATTTCCCATGAAGTGATGGGACCAGGTGCCATGATCTTCATTTTCTGAATGTTGAGCTTTAAGCCAACTTTTTCACTCTCCTCTTTCACTTTCACCAAGAGGTTTTTTAGTTCCTCTTCACTTTCTGCCATAAGGGTGGTGTCATATGCATATCTGAGGTTATTGATATTTCTCCTGGCAATCTTGATTCCAGCTTGTGCTTCTTCCAGCACAGCATTTCTCATAATGTACTCTGCATAGAAGTTAAATAAGCAGGGTGACAATATACAGCCTTGACATACTCGTTTTCCTATTTGGAACCAGTCTGTTGTTCCATGTCCAGTTCTAACTGTTGCTTCCTGACCTGCATACAGGTTTCTCAAGAGGCAGGTCAGGTGGTCTTGTATTCCCATCTCTTTCAGAATTTTCCCACAGTTTATTGTGATGCACACAGTCAAAGGCTTTGGCATAGTCAATAAAGCAGAAATAGATGTTTTTCTGGAAGTCTCTTGCTTTTTCGATGATCCAGCGGATGTTGGCAATTTGATCTCTGGTTCCTCTGCCTTTTCTAAAACCAGCTTGAACATCAGGAGGTTCATGGTTCACGTATTGCTGAAGCCTGGCTTGGATAGTTCATTATTTTTAGTTTTTAAAGGAACCTGTATACTGTTCCCCATAGTGACTGCACCAAATTACATTCTCACCAATAATGTAGAGGCATTCCCTTTTCTCCACACCCTCTCCAGCTTTTATTGTTGGTCGGCTTTTCGGCGATGGCCCTTCTGACTGGTGTGAGGTGATAGGTTGTAGTTTTGATTTGCATTTCTGTAATAATTAGCAATGTTGAGCATTTTTAAATATGCTTTTTGGCCATCGGTAAGTCTTTGGAGAAATATCTATTTAGATCTGACCATTTTTCAATTTTTTTTTTTTTTTGAGCTGCATGAGCTATTTGTGTAGTTTGGAGATTAATCCCTTGTGGATTGCTTTGTTTGCAAATATTTTCTCCCATTCTGTGTGTTGTCTTTTACTTTTGTTTCTGGTTTCCTCTACTATGCAAAAGCTTGTAAGTTTGATTAGGTCCCATTTGTTTATTTTGGTTTTTATTTTCATAACTCTAAATTGTTGAGTGGCTCAGTCATGTCTGACTGTTTGTGATCCCATGGTCTGCAGCATGCCAGGCTTCCCTGTCCTACACTATCTCCCAGAGTTTACTCAAACTCATGTCCAGATGCCATCCAACCATCTCATCCTCTGTCACCCCCTTCTCCTGCCTTCAATCTTTCCCAGGATCAGAGTCTATTTCAGTGCTCTTTTTCAGGCTCTTCGCATCAGGTGGCCAAAATATTGGAGCTTCATCATCAGTCCTTCCAATGAATATTCAGGACTGATTTCCTTTAGGATTGACTGATTTGATCTCCTTGCAGTCCAAGGGACTCTCAAGAGTCTTCTCCAGCAGCAGAATTCGAAAGCATCAAATCTTTGGCATTCAGCCTTCTTTATGGTCCAATTCTCAGATCAGTATGTGACTACTGGAAAAACCACAGTTTTGACTATATGGACCTATGTTGGCAAAATGATGTCTCTGCTTTTTAATACACTGTCTAGGTTTCCCATAACTTTTCTTCCAAGGAGCAAGTGTCTTTTAATTTCATGGCTGCAGTCATCATCCACAGTGATTTTGGAGCCCAAGAAAATAAAGTCTGTCACTGTTTCCATTGTTTCCCCATCTGTGTGCCATGATGTGATGGGACTGGAGGCCATGATTTTAGTTTTTTGAATGTGGAGTTTTAAGTCAGTTTTTTCACTCTCCTCTTTCACCTTCATCAAGAGGCTCTTCAGTTCCTCTTCACCTTCTGCCATTAGGATGGTGTCATCTAAATATCTGTGGTTATTGATGTTTCTCCTGGCAATCTTGATTCTAGCATGAGCTTCATCCAGCCCAGCATTTTGCATGATGTACTCTGCATATAAGTTAAATAAGCAGGGTGACGCTATATAGCCTTGATGTACTCCTTTCCCAATTTTGAACCAGTCTATTGTTCCATGTCCAGTACTAACTGTTGCTTCTTGTCCTGCATACATGTTTCTCAGGAAACAGGTAAGTTGGTCAGATGTTCCCATCTCTTTAGGAATTTTCCACAGTTTGTTGTGATCCACACAGTGAAAGGCTTTAGCATAGTCAATGAAGCAGAAGTAGATATTTTTCTGAAATTTCCTTGCTTTTTCTATGATCCACTGGATGTTGGGGCTTCCCTTGTGGCTCAGCTGGTAAAGAATCTGCCTGCAATGTGGGAGACCCGGGTTCAGTCCCTGGGTTGGGAAGATCCCTTGGAGAAGGGAAAGGCTAACTACTCCAGTATTCTGGCCTGGATAATTCCATGGACTTTATAGTCGGTGGGGTCACAGTCGGACATGACTGAGCAAATTTCACTTCACTTCAGTGGATGTTGGCAATTTGATCTCTGGTTCCTCTGTGTTATTTTTTTTTTTTTTAAATAAATCCAGCTTTTACTTCTGGAAGTTCTTGGTTCACATACGTTGAAGCCTAGTTTGAAAGATTTTGTGCATTACCTTGCTAGCATGTGAAATGAGTACAATTGTGTGGTAGTTTGAACATTCTTTGGCATTGCCTTTCTTTGGGATTGGAAGGAAAACTGACCTTTTCCAGTCCTGAGGCCACTGCTGAGTTTTTCAAATTTGCTGGCATATCGAGTGCAGCACTTTAACGACGTCATCTTTTATGATTTGAAATAGCTCAGCTGGAATTCCATCACTTCCACTAGCTTTGTTTGTTAGAATGAGTCCTAAGGCTCACTTGACTTGATACTCCAGGATGTCCGGCTCTAGGTGAGTGATACACCATTATGGTTATCTGGGTCATTAAGGCAATTTTTGTACAGTTCTTCTGTGTATTCTTGCCACCTCTTAATATCCTCCGCTTGTTAGATCCATAGTGTTTCTGACCTTTATTGTGCCCATCTCTGCATGAAATATTCCCATGGTATCTCTAATTTTCTTGAGATCTTTAGCCTTTTCTATTGTTTTTCCTCTATTTCTTTGCATTATTCACTTAAGAAAGCTTTCTTCTCTCTGCTTGCTATTCTTTGGAACTCTGCATTCAAATGGGTACATCTTTCCTTTTCTCTAGGAGGTGGATCCAAAAAGGCATTGCTGCAGTGTATGTCAGAGTGTTCTGCCTATGTTTTCCTCTAAGAGTTTTATAGTGTCTGGTCTTATGTTTAACCTTTAATACATTCTCAGTTTGTTTTTTTGTATGGTGTTAGAGAATGTTCTAGTTTCATTATTTTAGATGTAGCTGTCCAGTTTTACCAGTACCACTTGTGAGGAGACCGTCTTTTCTCCACTGTATTTTCTTGTCTCCTTTGCCATAGATTAATTGACCATAGATACCTGGGTTTATTTCTGGGCTTTCAATCCTGTTCCATTGGTCTAATTTCTGTTTTTGTGCCAATACAGCACTATTTTGTTTACTGCAGCTTTGTAGTATAACCTGGAGTCAGGGGGGCCCATTCCTCCAGCTCCATTTTTATTTTTTAGGATTGCTTTGGCTATTTGGGGTCTTTGTGTTTTCCTACCAAACCATAAAATTTTTTTCTTCTAACTATGAAAAATGCCGTTGGTAATTTGATAGGGATTGCACTGAATGGTAAGGAATCTGCCTGCCAGTGCAGGAGATGCAGAAGATGCAGGTTTGATCCCTGGGTAGGAAAGATCTCCTGGAAGAGGAAATGGCAACCCACTCCAATATTCTTGCCTGGAAAATTCCAAGGACAGAGGAGCCTGGTAGGCTACAGTCCATGGGACTGCAAAGAGTTGGACAAGACTGAGCATGCATGCACGCATTGAATCCATAGATTACCTTGAGTAGTACATGAATTCTTCCCGTTCGTGGTATATATGGTATATCTTTGCATCAGTTTGTGGCATCTTTGATTTATCAGCATCTTATAGTTTTTGGAGTACAGGTCTTCTGCCTCCTTAGGTTTATTCTTTGGTACTTTATTTTTGATGTGATGGTAAATGGGATTCTTTCCTTAATTTCTCTTTCTGACCTTTTAGTATATAGAAATGCAACTATAGATTTCTGTGTATTAATTTTGTATCCTTTAATTTACCACTTTCACTGATGACCTCTAGTAGTTTTCTGATAGCATCTTTAGAATTTTCTATGTATAGCATCATGTCATCTGCAGTGACAGTTTTATTTCTTTTCTAATTTAGATTCTTTTTGTTTTGCTTCTCCAACTGCCATGTCTAGGACTTCCAAAACTATATTGAGTGAATGTGGTGAGAGTGGACACCCTTGCCTTATTCCTGATCTTAGAAGAAATGTTTTCAGTTTTTAACCAATGAGGATGACATTTGCTGTGGGTTTGTCATATATGGCCCTTATTATGTTGAGATATGTGTCCACTTTCTGGAGAGTTTTTATCATTAATGGATGTTGAACTTTGTCAACATCTTTTTCTGCATCTATGGAGAAGATCATATGGTTTTTATTCCTCAATTTGTTAATGTGGTATATCAAATTGATTTGCAGATATTGAAAAATCCTTGCATGTCTGGTTTAAATCCCACTTGATTATGGTGTTGCTGCTAAGTCACTTCAGTTGTGTCCTACTCTGTGCGACCCCATAGATGGCAGCCCACCAGGCTCCCCCGTCCCTGGGATTCTCCAGGCAAGAACACTGGAGTGGGTTGCCATTTCCTTCTCCAATGCATGAAAGTGAAAAGTGAAAGTGAAGTCGCTCAGTCGTGTCTGACCCTCAGCGACCCCATGGACTGCAGCATTCCAGGCTCCTCCGTCCATTGGATTTTCTAGGCAAGAGTACTGGAGTGGGGTGCTATTGCCTTCTCTGAAGTTAAACTGACTAGTAACAACTAATCAGTTTTCTTCAGTGATTACTGTTCTTCTACATAGGCAGGATAATTAATTTACGGATAGTCTTTCTGGTTATCTTCAACTATTCTTACGCTACATAATCAATTAGGGACATCTTTTTACAGATATATGAAGAGAACACAGGTAGCTTTACGTAAGTTGAGTTTGTTAAACTATTTATTATGACAGGATTTCTGACACACAAATTGCTCACTGCACACTGAACCCCAGAGAAGTGATGAAACAAGACAGCTGATGTTAGGAGGTATATGGGTGTGGGGTAGGGTGAAAAGTCATGGATAAATTAAAAACTGGCAAGTATCTGCTGAAGCAGAGCCACTTTTTAGGGGGCATAAGAAAAATTGATAAGTCACGATTTTGGTCTCTTTAGAGAAATCCATTTGTTGTTAAGAACTTAAGACCATTTAGTACCATTCATGCTGCAAAATGCAGTAGTCACACTATTTCCAAAAGGATCCTAAAAACTGTGGTGCAAAAGAAATCTAAGAAAATAAATAATTACAAAACCATCAACATTTTTCAAAGAAATGTGCTCAAAACAGTGACTTTTACAAAAAGTGTGAATTTGTTTTAAATGAAAAAATAATTCTATGAGAGATCAGATTCATTTCACAGATAACTTATATTGCATTAATGACTTGATTAACAGTGTACAAATAAGGGTCGTAGACTTTTTAAATTAGGTCTGAGCGATCATGATTATGGTGTAAGATCCTTTTAATATATTGCTGGATTTCGTTTGATAGTATTTTGTTGAGGATTTTTGTGTCTATGTTCATCAGTAATATTGACCTGTAATTTTCTCTTTTTGTGATATCTTTGTCTGGTTTTGGTATTGGAGCCTCACAGAGTAAGTTTGGGAGTATTTCTTCCTCTCTATTTTTTGGAATGGTTTCAGAAGGATCAGTCTTAACTCTTAAAAGTTTAATAGAATTCACCTGTGAAGTCATTTGGTCCTGGACATTTGTTTGTTGGAAGTTTTAAAATCACAATTTCAATTTCATTTCTTATGACTGGTCTGTTCATATTTTGTATTTCCTCCTGGTTCAGTTTTGGAAGATTGTACTTGTCTAAGAATTCATCCATGTTTTCTAGGCTGTCCCTTTTATTGGCAATATAGTGGTATCAGGTGTAACTTCTTTTTCATTTCTAATTTTTATTGGTTTGAATCCTCTCTCTTTCTTGATGAGTCTGACTAAAGATTTATCAATTTTGTTTTTCAAAGAACCAGCTTTTAGTTTCATTGATCTTTTATGTTTTTTCTTTGTTTCTGTTTCATTTATTTATGCTCTGATCTTTGTGATTTCTTTCCTTCTACTAGATGTCAGGTTAGGTTTTCTGGTTTCTTGATGTATGCTTCTATCACTATACACTTCTTAGATTTTGCTGTGTTCCACAGGCTTTGGATTATTTTCATTTGTCTCTAGGTATTTTTTATTTCTTCAGTAATCCATTGGTTGTTCAGTAGCATATTGTTTACCCTCCATTTGTTTATTTTGCAGTTTTTTTCTTGTCGTTTTCCAGTCTTATAGTGTTGTAGTCAGAAAAGAAGTTTGATATGATTTTAATTTTCTTAAATATACTGGGACCTGATTTGTGGTCTAGCGTGTGATCTATCCTAGACAATGTTCCATATGCACTTGAATGTGTATTCTCCTGCTTTTAGATGGAATGCTCTATAAATATCAGTTAAGTTCATCTGGTCTAATGTTTCCTTTAAGGTCTGTGTTACCTTGATTTTTCTGTCTGAATAATCTGTCCATTGATGTTAAGTGTGGTGTTGAAGTCCTCCACTACTACTGTGTGATTGTTGACTTTCCTTTTATGGCTGTTAGTATTTGCCGTATATATTTAGATGCTCCTATGTTGGGTGAATATACATTTATATCTTCTTCCTGGATTTATCCCTTGATCACTATGTAGTGTTCTTCTTTCTCTTAACAGTTTTTAAATTTTGAAGTCTGTTGTGCCTGATAATGAGTATTGCCACTCCAGCTTTCTTTTGATTTCCATTTGCATGGAATGCCCTTTACATTCCTTCACTTTCAGTCAGTATGTCTCTAGATATGAGGTGGATCTCTTGTAGGAAGTACATATATATATGGGTCTTTTTATCTAGTCACTCTTTTGATTGGAGCATGTAGTCCATTTACATTTAATTACTGATAAGTATGTTAATGCTGAAGCTGAAATTCCAGTACTTTGGCCACCTCATGTGAAGAGTTGACTTATTGGAAAAGACTCTGATGCTGGGAGGGATTGGGGGCAGGAGGAGAAGGGGACTACAGAGGATGAGATGGCTGGATGGCATCACTGACTCGATGGACGTGAGTCTCAGTGAACTCCGGGAGTTGGTGATGGACAGGGAGGCCTGGCGTGCTGCGATTCATGGGGTCGCAGAGAGTCGGACACGACTGAGCCACTGATCTGATCTGATCTGATGTTAATATTACCATTTTGTTAATTGTTTGGGGCTTGTTTTTGTAGATCTTCCCCTCCCCCTTTCTTCTTTTGTTCTTTACTCTTGTGATTTGATGATTATCTTGTGTTGTTTGAATTGCTTTTTCTTTTGTGTGTATGTATCTGTTGTAGATTTTTGGTTTGTGGTTACCATGAGGTTTTGATATAGCAGTCTAAATATATATGTGTGTGTATATAGACTATATATATCTAGATATGCTCAGATGCTTAGTCATGTCCAACTCTGTGACCCCATGGGCTGTAGCCTGCCAGGCTCCTCTGTCCATGGGCTTCTCCTGGCAAGAATACTGGAGTGGGTTGCCATTTCCTCCTCTAGGGGATCTTCCTGACCCAGGGATTGAAATTGTCTATTTCTCCTGCATTGGCAGGATTCTTTACCACTAGTGCCACCTGGATCTATCTATCTATATAAGCAGTTAAAGGATATACAAAACAATTAGATGTAAAATATGATAGTGAAAACAGTAATCATTTTAATTGTTTTGTGTATCATCTAATTGTTTTGTGTATCCCTTAACTGCTTACTGTGGATCTTGATGATTTTGCTACTTTTGTCTTTTAACTTCCCTAGTAGTTTTGTTTGCGGATGATTTCATACCTTTACTGTATATTTGCTTTTAATGAAGAGATTTTCATTTCATAACTTTCTTGTTTCTAATTCCTTAACATTTGTTGTAAAACTGGTTTGTTGATGCTCAAATTTTAGCTTTTGCTTGTCTGTGGTTTCTGATCTCTCCAAATCTGAATGAGATCCTTTCTGGGTAGAGGTTGTAGGTTTCCCCCTTTGACCACTTTAAATATGTCATGCCACTCCCTTCTGGCCTACAGTTTCTTCTATTGAAATATCAACTGATAGTTTTATGGGAGTTCCCTTGTATGTTATTTGTTGTTCTCCCCCTCCTGCTGTTAATATTCTTTTTAATTTTTGTCATTTCCTAAAATTTCTTTGATCTCTAAAATTGTAATCAAAACTATCAACATAAACCTCAAGTTAGTAGTCACCAAGGAAACAGTTATTAGCAAAATACTTGTAACAAATTTAAAATTGTCTCTGTTCACATGATGGTGCCTTTCTCTTCCATTTCTTGGCTTTACAGCTCCTGCCCCAAACCAGTGAAAAGCCAAAAGATGTGAAAAAATGACAAGAGTATTTTTGAGCAGATTTAGGTGTTCAAGTGTTAAATAGGATTGAAGATTGAAGAGATGTTTATCAGAAGGTCATCTAAAATTGCTTTTCTAACCTGATCCAATAGCATTTCATCATGACTTAATGTTCTATGCACAAAACATATATAGGCCAATAGGTGAATAATTTCCATTAGTTTAAAAAAATGCAAAAGATGGTTGCATTTATTGATGCCTGTTACTCTTTGTGACCCTATGGACTCTAGCCTGCCAGGCTCTGCTGTAGATGGAATTTTCTAGGCAAGAATACTGGAGTGGGTTGCCATTTTCTCCTCCAGTTAATATGCAATAATTTACTGCAAAACACTTTAACGTATACTTTGTGATGTATGTGTGTATGTTGTTGTTCAGTTGTTAAGTCATGTCCAACTCTTTGTGACTCCATGTGACTCCATAGCACCCCAGGCCTCCCTATCCCTCATTATCTCCTGGAGTTAGCTCAAGTTCATGTTCACTGAATCAGTGATGCTTTCCAACCATCTCATCCTCTGCTGTCCTCTTCTCCTTTTGCTTTCAATCTTTCCCAGCATCAGGCTCTTTTCCAGTGAGTCAACTCTTCACATCAGGTAGCCAGAGTATTGGAGCTTCAGTACCAGTCCCTCTAATGAGTATTCAGGACTGATTTCCTTTAAGATTGACTGGTTTGATCTTCTTGCTGTCCAAGGGACTCTCAAGAGAGTACATATACATGTGTATATAAACTATACCTGTTTAATCTTACTGTGGGGGTAGGACAGATAGGATTTGAAGGACCCCAATCTGGTGGCTTTAAACATTGCTATCTAAATCTGTATCACTGTTAATCAGCAGAAAGGATGTTAGTAACTTTTCATTAGTGAATGGAGCTTGAAAGATCAGTGGTTGTCTAGAAAGGCTGAGAGGGAATATACATGAGGTAAAAGAATATGGCAGATCCTGCAAGCTCAGGACTTTTAATTAGTACTGTAGGTGTAGAGTTCTGGGGGTTTGCCTTCCCCCAAACCCCCATTTAGGACTGTGCTTCCTGATCCAATCAGCTTACCTAATCCTGCCTTTAGAATATCACTGTGGTCCTACCTGCTATAAGGCAAATCATAATCCCACAGACACCTTGATGGTTTTGAGAAGGAACTTCCTCAAGCTTTCCAGAGACCGTTCATGTGAATTAATGTTTGTTCATGTTAAAGAACTGTTTTAGATTTGCTTTTATTATAATATACCACCAGGTAGTGAAGTTATGCAAGAGGAAACATATAGCCTTACCTTCCAGTAAAGGTTTGTGGCTATCTACCAAATGAACATGTGACTGGTGACTAAACTGGCCTAAAACAGACCACAATGGTGTGGAAAAGGAAACAAAAGGCCCATGCACCTTCATGCCATGGACAGGGTCGTATTTGATCCCTGAGACCTTCCCTTAATGTAGTCCCTACTGAGCACCTCTTTAAGATCAGTAGGTAGATACGTACTGATCTGAAGGGGCTGGAGAGAAGGCAGTCTAGTTGTTGTAAGGTCATCACCCTCTGGCAGTGTAGCTAACAAAATAAGAGTTAACAATTTCTATCACTTCTAATTAAAACTTGATTACTCAGAGGCTTTCAGTTTGCTAATGATTTTGCTCAAGTTAAATATAAATAAAAAAAAGGAAAAGCTAGCAAAAACTGAATTCCTGCTCTAGATTTTAAAGAAACCTATTCTGTATGCCTGTTCAGAGGAAGATGGTTGAGGTTAAGTGAAGAACAATTGGAAAATTCAAGAATCAACCTAAGTGCAGTTATAACATATGAGAAACCTAAAAGTAAAACTATGTCAAACACATTTTATTTGGTGTTTTCATGCTAGGTCAATCTAAACAACAACAACAAAGACCCAGTTGGAACAGATTTTCTTTTAATATGACTAGGTGTACATGGACAACTGAGAACAGGGAAAACCCCCAAATTAATGTTTTAACAAATTACAGCTGTTACTAAAGATGGTATATTGGGATTTTAAGGAAACAGTCCAATAAATGAACAGCCCTTCATTCAATCTAATTAACCAACCCCTCTTTTAATTAAAAAAACACTCTAGTGGCAGAAGTTTATCATTTTTTAAAAATACTCCATAATAAAACATGTGTTTCCACAATGTTCTCTCTCCTTCAGTATTTAGTTACTAACAGTCTCCCAAATGGTAAAATAAAATTGAATTTATATCATCAAATGAAAGTGCAAGTTTGTACAGCCAAGCTCAGCAGCGGAAGTGAAGGGTGAAAGCTGATGGATGTCACCCAGAACAAGGACCTTCACGAAGGTGTCCTGCAGTGTCCTGGGTGCCAAACACAGTCAACATTCCATCATTTTTTTCATTGCTCTTAAACGAGCAAAACCAAAATTTTTTTTTTTTAATTTAAAGAAATAGTAAATCTTTATTCCCTCGCACATAATTTGAGATCTGGTAAGGCAAAGATAAGTCCCACCATCACTGGGGACAGCAGCAATAAACAGACTTCAGAAATAGCCCTGAATTATCAGCAACATTCTCTCACGGTAATATAAGGAATGCATCTCGTAAATCAAATCTGCAATGTTATCACATTGTTCTAATTTATTTGATTAGTTTCTCTGAAAAACTTTATAAATACATTATTTAAGAGGACAGTAAATTATTTTCTTGCTCTAGAAAAAATAATTTTTTCACATTTTAAAACTTGAGTACACTTTAGCAAAAAGTTGCAAGAAGAATGGACAGCGGGGTTTGCAGAATGTCCATGTACAAGTTGCATTTACAGGAACCTGGTAATCTGCCTCTACAAATAGAGCTCTTTGCAATAATATTTTAACAAACAGGCTTAATTTAAACACCTCTCCTATTGACTCTACCTGTGGAACCAAGAGGTACTTATATTTTCAAGTATTATATTGTAAAAGGTAAAAATTTCTGTGTTAATTTTACATGTTAGCATTTAAAGATCAAAATATCTATGTGAAAAATCATGCCTACTCAGCCTATTTTTGATAGCCAAATGGTCTCATCTTTTAAAGAATGCAGAAAAATATTGATTTCCTAAGAAGGAGCACACTGGAAAAAGCCATTTTAAAGTACTGAAGAACAAGGAGCATTTTTTTTTTCTCTACTGGCGAAAATTATTAGAAAAGCTTTCCAGTCTGTTGTCTTTAGCTAGTTTTAATAAAATCTTTTCAAAATGATGGTCAAGAAATCTTTAGAAAACTGGAGGAAGGGAAGATGCTCCTTTGCAGCATGGAAGGAATTCCATCAACTGTAGAAATTCCTTTTAAATTTCTGCTTTGGTTCTTCAGAAGAAATGCTCATATAACTTCTATATTAGGAGACAAGAAAGAACAGATTAATATGACATTTACCTAAAGTCTTAGAAAATACTACAGTAATATCATTATGTTCCTAAAACTTTACCATGCTTTTCATACACTGTCTTACATACAAACAGGCAATCTGATCAGGATCGCTGGTCTTCTATCTAAGTGAATTCTAGCACTAATAGGAAAACACATGTCCTTTCTTTAACTTAGGCTATATATCATTTGCTTTTTCAAACTGTGTTAAGTCAATTGTACTTTGCTTTGAGATTAGAAACTTTACATTCATTGGTCTTGAATCCTCAGTACCTGATGCTTCAGGCTCCAGTCATATGTTGAAGCTGAAATAAATGATGGTTGATAAGTAGCCGTGAACAAAAACAACCCCTACCACCACCTACTAATGCAGACACTGGACTATATTCCTAGAAAAGAGTGGGAATGAAATGACAGGTAAATCATTAAATCACCTTTAAATCAAAATGTATTTAAAACCTGGCCAGTGAAACAGAAAGTCATCTGAACATTCCTTCCATCTCTGTGAATCTGTGACATGACAAAGTACGAAGCTGTACCAGGAGTGTTTCCATCAACACAGAGGTAATCAGATTGTTCTCAAAGGCTTAATTTAGCAGAATGTCAGGTGTTAATAGCTTCCATTTACAGTGGACCTTCTTCCTTTTACAATCTAAAAAAGCAGATCACTAAAGCAAAGTTACAGGCCCAAGGTCAGTATCTTAGAGGAGGAGGAGGAGACTGGCTTCATTTGTATAAAGGTTCAAAATTGGCTTTTTCAACCAGTTTTAAACTGGAAAATATTTGTTAGATCTAATATATTTATATCTAAAAATATTTGTTGCAATCTAATACAAAACAATTTGACCACAAGTAATGCTTTACTGACTCATCTAAACATCCTGAATTTGCCTGGCGTTGTTACGACAGTATAAAGAGATGCTGGTCAACATGTGAAAATGGGGTGCTGGGAGAGAGAGAAGTTGATAGAATTCCAAGAGGTTTGAAAAGAGATGAAGCTGGATTATCCAATTTGTTCTGGAGCCTGATGAAATTGTGCTGTTGAGTCACTAGGAGCACTGAGTTGGCAATTTTTTATGTTGTTATTTCTCTGGGTCCTGTAAAGCTATTGTTCTTTTTGCACAATGACTTCAGCTTAACTGTAAGTCCCAGAGGGTCTAAGAGAGTCAACAGCTGCAGTCATTCAACTAGGAATGGAAGGCCCCTGGGCTCAGTATACTCCTAGACTGGTGCTGTTACCTAAATCATTATCTCATTACACGTAAAAAGGACAATAATGTATTATTCCAGGTTGCTGTGCCAAACAAGAGAAAAATCGTGGGAGAACATGCTGAAAGTGAAAAAAGTGACAGTTGCTCAGTCATGCCCAACTTTTTGCAACCCTGTCGATTGCAGCCTGCCAGGCTCCTCTGTCCATAGGGTTCTCCAGACAAGAAAACAGGAGTGGGTAGCCATTCCCTTCTCCAGGGATCTTCCCGACCCAGGGATTGAATCTGCGTCTCCTGCATTGCAGTGGGATTCTTTACCATCTGAGCCACCTGTTTGCAGTTTTCAAATATCTTTAGAACTGAGAAAGATGGAATAGAAACCAAACAAACCTCATCTCCAGTGGACAGAACTTGGTTCACTGGCCACTCAGTTATGGTTAAGTTTTTGTCTTACTATAAAGCATGTTCTGACCAGCAGTGTCTCTGGGCAATGCATGTCGCTCTGTGAGGGGAGGCCCACAGATACCCACAGGTGCTGCAGACTGAATTTCTACACTGAATGGGAGAATAAGAGGGGCCCTAGAAGTTGCCCAACACAACTCAAAATTCAATTTCTATGACCCATACAGTCTTTTTCATGAGGCGTATCTGGTCCCTTGAAGGACAAAGTGTGCCCAAGTCATACAGCACAAGGTCCACTCCCTCTTAAGTGTTAGTTGCTCAGTCATGTCTGACTTTGCGATTCCATGGACCATAGCACACCAGGCTCCTCTGTCCATGGATTCTTCAGGCAAGAATACTGGAGTGGGTTGCCATTCCCTTCTCCTTCCCTCTTCGATGTCACCTATTTCTGGAGTTTGAGGCAAGCTTACCTGCTGTCTGTTGTGTCTGAACACCGTCTACCTGAGGCAGGGGTCCAAGTGTCCCTTCATCGTCAAAGGCCAAAATTGGATTCAAAGGAATATCTGGATTCTCACTGTTGGTGACATCTAGTCTGGATGGTTTAGATCCAATGGGTAAGTTTATAATTTCTTCAAAATTTTCATTCTGAACTGATATTCCATTTTCACTTGGTTGTTTTTCCAAACTGGGAGTACTAGGGAGTTTGAAAAATCAAAATTAAAGGAGTTAGTATTAAAACTGGAAAACATTTTTAGGACAACCCAAAACATTTATAATAAATCAGAATGACATCATTTTTAATAAAAATGATGAGTTCCAACATATTTATTTTTTAAAATCTTTTTTTTAAACTTAATAAAATGGAACAATTTATCAATTAGAATAGATCATTATCAATAATTCTACATACATTTAACAATTTCTACTGCAGGCATTTTACATCCCTTTGTCTGATAAAAATAGCCCTTTTTAGGATCTTTGCTTCAAGGATGAGGGGATTATAACTTGGGGGTAAGGGGGATAATTTGTACAAGCTGCCTAAGTACTGAGAGTCAGTCTGCACTCCAGACTGGCTACATGATTTCTGGTCCTATGTTTTTCTCATAATGCTGTTTTGTACACTGCCTGGCTATTCACATTCTTCCTGGCTATCTCTAGCTTCCTAAAACATGAACATAATTGTATAGGTTAATTGCTCTAGACCAACCTTCTCATCTTTGCCCCTTAACTCTGCCTCTGACCCTACCTCGATTCTTATCAATTCATGCTTAGTAGCTTGGATTTTTGAGATACATTCAATTGGCCATGAAATCCTTAATTTTCTACCTGTAATTTCTTTTAGGTTTTTTGCTCCCTCTACATACTCCATAACCAAACCAGCAGCCCTTTTTAAGTTATATGTTCATTATTATGCTTTACAATGTGACAGAACAATGCCTGTGCATCAAACGGATGCTAGATTAATTTTACTGTTGATTTTATCTGACTGCATCAGTAAACATATTTGCAAGCTTCATGATTTGTTCAGTGCTCATAAGAAAATGACCCTGCTTGACAGGAGTTAGTCTTCAAATGGAAAATGAGGCAAAAATTGTGAATGTTTTAACTTTTAATATACACTGATTATTAACTGAATGTTTAGCTATAGACAGGTCTATGGAAGAGATCAGAAAATCAGGTCTCTGTCAGTAATGCCAGCAACTTGAACTTTAGTAAGTTAGTCTTTTTTCCATCTCCTTCAAAAATGGTGAAAATGAAGCTAATATACATCCACTCTTTACTGTCCCCCTCCCTCTCAATTTTTTTTTTTTTTTGAGGAATCTTTGCTTCTCTGCCCCTGTATTGAGGATATAGTTTATTTTCCTCAGTCAGTGAGATATATTGACTTTGTGGAACATATTCTAAAGCATTTCTGATATGGATATTTTGGTACATTTTTTTGTTAACTATTAAACCTCTTCTTTTAGGAGAAAAATAAAGATGCCTGACCTAACTGCATCACAAGGCACTGCAGGGTACAGTGAAAATATTATTTGTAAGAGTGCTGTGGAAAAGAACGTAAAATTTTTATACAGATTCAGACTATGATGGTGTGGTGCCTTCCCACTACTGTACCACGGAACTGAGAGGAAGCTTGGCATCACAGTCTACATGAGTGTGCATGCATGCACACACACGGAATGCCTGCCATCCTGTTCTTTCCCAATACGAGTGGGCTTTCTGTAACCAGGGAGAGTTTCGGTTCTCATCCCACAGAGATTTTTTAAGTACAAGTTTTGGCAAAAGAAGAATGTATCTTCAAAGCCCTTGTTCCTTGACGGATGTCAACTCCATCACCTTCCAGGCCTGCGTGTGCTGACAAGCTATAATGGCACACCAACCCCAGGTTTGACTGAATGCTGACTTCATTTTCCCCTTCCACTACTACCCAACCCCTCCACCCAGTCTTGTTAACAATTAGAGGAATAATCATACCATATGCTTTGGATGACCAATTATTAAATGTTTAGAGGACACAGCAATATGCAAAACTATAAAACTGAAGTTCAAGTTTCTGAAGATATGTTTTGGGTTCTTATACAATGATTGATCACTTGCTGATTTTACCACTGAAGAGAGTCAGCTAATGTATAAGCTAATTTTATTCCCTGGAAAGAATTATCAGTAGCTTAAAAAACTTATTCCTTGTTATAATAATGGGGCACTCTCTGCAGTACTTCTTATAGGAGCTGGAAATGAATATTTTATTTGAAAATTAAACTAATTTAAAAATGAAATATTACTTAATATGTCTCAGATAATTTTGAAAATTTATTCTACATAATCAAAAGCTTATTGTTAAGGTATCTCTTCAGAAAATTGTTTTTTTTGGAATTGTAAGTGGTCAAAATAAAAAATGTTTACTGTCCCAGAAAGATATACAAAGATACCCTATGACACCTTAGGATGACTTGTCTTTTCATTGCTGCCAATACTATAAAACGTGTGGTATGCGTTTTTAGATTAAGAATTTATATATATCAACCATAATGCCATATACCTTAAACTTACACACTGCTATATGTCAGTCACATCTCAATATAACTGGGAAGAAAAAAGATCTTAGATCTTAAGACATATTGTTCTATCAATTAAAAGAAAATTAATCTGAGGAGCTTGAATTCTCTTATGGTGTCTAAGGCTGGCATTAGAGAGAGAACTTTTTTCATGTTGGAGACAGCACTATTAAAATCCTGTCAATATAAACGCAAGGGAAGAGAAAGGCAATCTTCCCTCAACCCACACTTCTTAACTATTGTTAGCAAACATCTGTTTCCTCGTAGGAAGTCCTACTACTGGTATAAGAAATACTGGCATCTAAATTACTTTTACTAAGGAACAAACCTGTGACTCATTATAATATTATACACAGTAAAAATACAGCTGTTATATATTATCAAAGTGTGTGAAGATGGTCCAGGATCATGCCAAAGATATATAAAGGAAAGTAACAAATTATTCCCTGTAATTTGACTAAATAGCCACACAAAAACCTCACCATCATATTTAGCAGTTCAAGATAAGACATTTTCCTTTTCTCCAATTACAAAATTAATACCTCTAACCAAAATAATGAACCTAAATATAATAAATCTGCATGTTAAAACTCTGAAATTCTGTCTGGCCCCGTCAGAAAATTCTGGTGGGATTTGGCAGAGCCAAGGGTTAGGGGGTGGGGGGATGGTTAGACAAAACTGTCGTGCTTTGCTCTAATGTGCTAAGAAAAGCCCCAGTTGTCTAACTCACCTGTCCACAGTCACTTTTGATTGGTGAGAGGTAACCACATGGGTGCTGGCCTCTGGTTCCTCCGATCCTGGAGAGTTTGTCATATTGGGAAGTGTAGATACTGCTGGACATAGCAAAGATGATGGGATAAAGGGTTACTACTACTCTATCAAACCCAAAGCCCAGCAGCCAGAATGCTTGGATTTATGTCCTGGTTCTGCCACTTACCAGCTCTGTGACCTTGGGCAAGCCATAAATGCTCTGTGCCTTGGTTTCCTCATGGATAATAGTACCTACCTCCTAGGATAGTGTGATAAGTAAGTGTACTTAGAACACTTCTTAGTAAGAGTACTTAGAACACTGCATGGCACATTGTAAGGGTGGAAACTAGGGCTGCTACTATTTTTGCCTGCACCCAACTGACCTGCCGCCCTAGCCTAGAATTCTCGTCGGAGCACGGGTAATACCATTTAGCCCTCAACCACATGAGAGATTGGGAGAAGAGGAACATGTGTTAGATAATCCTCAGGCCTCTTTCCAGCAGTATTAAACTGTTAGTGATGATAAACACAGGTATGATGACTGACAAGTTTCACCTTCTCTCTCAACATTGTTTGTTCCAGAAGTGAGGTAAAAAGAATATCAAAAGAATTGATAGGGAAATAGTAGAAAGAAGAAAGATTGGGGGAAAAAAACAAACTAGGAGCTGTTTGGCTCTGCACAATCTACAGCATCAGCTCCTCAAATAATCCTGAGTTGGTACAATTTACACCCTAAAATGCGCATTCTGATCACTCACTGGGTGCCACACCTGCTTCAAGCCTGCATCTATTACAACATTCCTGGAGACAACCTGTTAAAAATACAGTGGGGTTAACAGGAAACCATTAAGGCTGTTTTCCAAACAAATATAATTAGGGCAGCTTTAAAAGGGCATGGGACTTCCCGGATGGTCCAGTGACTGGGAGACTCCATGCTCCCAAGGTAGGGGGCCTGGGTTCAATTTCTGGTCAGGGAACAAGATCTCACATGATGCAACTGGGAATTCAAATACTGCAACTAAAGATCCTGCCAAATACAACTAAGATCTGGTGCAGCCAAACAAATATTTTAAAAGAGCAGGAAAACACCATTAAGAAGAGATCATGACCTAAAGGACCTAGGAAAGCCTCTATTGAAGTAAAACCAAATCCCTAAACCCCAAATTTCACATTTGAAAATCCCTAGAGTTTATAGAGACTGTTCTTTTCTGTAAATCATTTCATTTGTCTTAAAAAAAAAAAAAAAAAAACAGCAAAAGAAACAGGTATCTCTGGTCCTTTCTCTTCATATTGATATTGCAGATGATGAAAGAAAACTGAATAATGTACTATTGACCAACCACCCTTCTGTAAAATCATGAAGTTTTATTTACCTCAAATTTGATTTAAAATCACCAAGAAATTAATCATCTCTGGCCAAAGCCTATGGCATATGAACAATTTTCTAATGAAATTTCAACAATTTTCAAATTTTAACTGTCTTCTGAAGTCAGAACTGAAATAACATTTAAATCCTTTTCTGAGAACTGCTGTAAGTACAGACAGTTTAATGTCCTTAATAGAAAATATAAATACTGGTTCCTTTAGCAGATGGTGACAGTGTTAGTCCTATAGTCGTGTCTGACTCTTTGTGACCCCATGGGCTATCCATGGAATTCTCCAGCTAAGAATACTGAAGTGGGTTGCCATTTCCTTCTCCAGGGGATCTTTCCGACCCAGGGATCAAACCCGAGTCTCCAAATGATATTTAATTATATATTCAAAGAAAATTAATTTTAATGTGTGTATATACTGGAGAAGGAAATGGCAACCCACTCCAGTATTTTTGCCTGGAAAAGCCCATGACAGAGGAGCCTGGTGGCTTATAGGCTATGGGGTCACAAGAGTTACACCTGACAGCGACTAAACCATCCACCACTATACATACCTATAAAGGCATATATATCAGATATGGACACACAAATATATACATAATAGAAGAAGTATGATATAAAATGACTTAAGATATCAAACACTCCATTAGAGTATAACCAAATGTGAAAAAATCTGCTAGAAATGCTAGAGATTTTTAGATAAACAAGATTTATTTGTAGATTAGATGAGATATACCTACGCTTCTGTGAATGAATGAGTCTTGTTTATTTTAAAATCAATGCTTATCTTGACCTCTAGAGTCAATTAAAAAACTCTGCATTTGAATTGAGTTCACTGAAATACATACCTATTCCTCCAGTGGGAGTTCCCTTGGTTATATCTCCATTTCTCTGATCAACAGTTTTCTAGCCAAGAAAAAAGAATTTTTAATGTTAAAATTACAAGTTTAAAAAAAAAAAACATTAAGAATAGTTTAAAAAATGGCCATCTCAATACCTTATCTGAAGCTTCTGTTCTTCTGGTTCTTTTCATAATCTCCTCAAGTCGCTACAAGAAGGAAAGAATTGAGCAAACAGATCCGATAAAGGAAGAAAGCTAGTCTGGTGCATTTCACTGACTAAGCAAATAGCAGGGCACCTAAACACGTCTATTATTTTAGGAAAATATTATCTTTGTCTTAATTGGAGTTATTAAAAGAAGTTAACAGTAAAGAACCTGCCTGCCAATGCAGGAGACGTAAGAGACATAGGTTCAATCCCGGAGTTGGGAAGATCCCCTGGAGGAGGAAATGGCAACCCACTCCAGTATTCTTGCCTCCAGAATCCTGTGGGCAGAGGAGCCTGGAGGGCTACAGTCCATAGGGTCCGCAGAGAGTCAGACATAGCAACTTGGCACAGCACACACACACAAACGTTGGAATTGGCTTAGGCCACATGAATTGGAAGTATCTGTTTTTGGTGAGGACTGAAACACCAAGACCAATTTCTTTGGAGGAGAATATGAATACTGAGCTATTTTAGAGAACCTAAAACGGGCAAGACACATTTGTTTTCTGAATGTGGTGAGCCAGTCTCTCCATCTTTAGCCAGCTTCATTGTAGGAAGAATCAGAGCAGTGAGAGTCCCAAATACCTTCTTCCTCTCCAGGCGCTCTTGCTCTTCTCTCTGGAAATGCTTCTCCCGCTCCTGCCGGACCCTCTCTGCTTCTTCCCGAACACGAGCTTCTTCTTCCTTCTGAAAATGAGAAGACGGCATCGGCTTCCTCGGGACAAGCTGGCTTTGCCCGCTGCCCCGAAATTCCGGGGCACAGGACGCAAGGACTAGGATGGCGCGCAGGAAACTCAGAGCGCTTCTCACCACGCGCTAGACACCTTGCTCTGCTCATCTGAGCTGCCCCTCGCGCCATCCTGAGCCAGGGCTGCACCGCCGACCTGCTTCCCAGGCTGAGCCAGACCCCGCTACCTGTTTCCGGATGCGCTCCATCTCCTCCCGCTCGCGCCGGGCCCGCTCCTCCTCCTGCCGCCGCAGCTGCTCTTCCTGCTCCCGGGCTAGCTCAGCTTCCAGCTGGCGGGCCTCCTCCTCTCGGCGGCTTCTCTCTTCAGCTACCTTCTGGGCCAATTCTTCTCGCTTTTGTCTGGAAGAAAGACCAATCGAGACGAAAGTGGAGGGAGTTCCTTGGCGAGGCTGGAGCTTGCGGTTATCTCAAGGACGCTTTGTTGGGAGGTCTGCCACAGTCTCCACTTGGATACATGTGAAGCCACTCTCTCCCCCACCTCATGTTGCCTCGTGGGAAACAGAAGCAAGAAGCAAAATGTAACCACTCATATTCTGAGGGCAGCTTGTTTTTTTGTTGTTGTTGTTTTAAGGATCTGCAACATAACTATCTTTAAAGGCTCAGACTTGTTTAATCCAATAATATTAACTTTTTAGTAAAGAATTTAATACTCCCCTCCCAGTTTCTGTAAATAAATAAAGGTTATAACGTTCTGCAGCAGGAGAGGGGAAGATGGACCATGTAAGCTCCCTATTGGGACCAAGGGTAGGGCGTGTCCAAGATGGCGGCCCAGCATACTTTCCTGAGAGGCAGTTCTGCCTATTTGAAGAACAATTATATTAACATTAGCCTTGTTAGCTCCAGAAGGAGGCCAACTAAGCAAAGTGCCCCTGGCATACTGTCTGGCAGGCAGTCATGGGGCACTTTATCTCCCAGCAGCTACCCTATGAGAGGAATTCTATCTGGAAAGAAGAAAAGATGAACTTTTATTACACAGCTTTAAAATAATAAGATGAGGAAACATGGAGATAAGCGAGATGTCAGATTAAAAAAAAAACTCAGACCGTACAACTGTATCTCTATGGTGGTTACAATCATGAAAATATGTGTGTCTGTATATAGGCATGTGTATATACCCACACACTGTTCAGAGACTGGAAAGGGTGAATCAAAATGTACACACTTATTGAAATCTGGTAGGATTATGGATGATTTTTTTTTTCTTCAAACCTTTCTCCATCAATTTTGTTGTATTGTCATTATAAAAAGAAAATGTGACTTAAAAAGTTGCTTAGGCATCAGAGGAACACCAGGTGAGAGTAATTCTGTAACAACTTATATAGATTGACCTTCAACACTACTACCACTTCTTCTGAAGATTTACTCCAAGGTGTCTCGAGGGTGTCCCTGAGCAGTGTCACTCCGTTACCTTTCGAGTTCTTCCTTTTCCCTCTTCTCTCTCTCCTCCTTCTCTCTCTGCTCTCGGGCCAGCCGCCTCTTTTCAGCCAGCAGCCTTGTGGCCTCTTCTGGGTCGGTGGTGCCTGCAGAGGTCTTCGGAGAAGCACTGGCAGTCAGAGTGGATGACGGGGCTGGTGTCGGGGCTGGGGTAGAGCCTGGGGCCGGAGCTGGGGCTGAGGCTGCTGCTGGAGCAGCTGTACAAATAGGTACAAGGAGAAAGCCAATTGGAAACAAAAGCCAAAGAACAAAACAAAAACTAGCATCCCCTAGACCCCAGGCCTAGAATTCATCATTAGAAAAGGGAATGTTTATTACGGAGCGTTCTCAGGGTTTCACTGTATTCTATCTGTAACCTGGCAACAGGTAGCAAAAAGCTTCATGTGCGAGTGAGACATCCGAAGCTGACACTGTCACTGAGTCTTATTTTTAGACAGTTAAATCAGTTAACAACACATATCAAACATGTACTGAATACCTAACAAAAAGAGATGAGAGCTCCCATTTGCCTTTCATTACATTAAAAAAAAAAAAAATTCCTTCTCTTAAGTGACTATTTATCATTAGAGGACTAAACCCTTTCTATGGCCATGGCCAGTGTCCCTACTACGAGCCTAGGTTCAGGCTGGGAAGACAACCATCAGGAGATCCCTTAGGTCCACCCAGCACTGTCTCCAGGTCTGAGAAGGAATGAACCAGCATCCGTGCTCCTTAGACAGGGCAGGTCTCCACTGCCAGTCCTAATGCGAACATGCAAGATTAGAGCAGTTCTCTGACCTTATCTGGATTCAGGGAAAGGACCTAGAGGGCTTGTGCAGCAGGGAACCCTCCCAACCCCCAACCCCAGGCACCATGGTGAGATGCACCTGACCACTCCAGACCCTCCTTTCAAGATTTACATTTCTCCTGCTCCCACAAGTTTTTTCTTTGTCCTCAGGACATTGTTTGGCCTTACTCTTCTCCCTCTACATGTAAACAGATACTGGACTCTCCCATTCCCTTAACAACATTATCATTTGTCTTGAGTCATCTTTCTTTGCCCTCACCCTCTATCTTCAAATTAAGTTTTAAAGAGAAAACTTGGATGAAGACAGTTTTCAACAAGATGTACTGAATTTCTAGCTCCAGGTGATTTTTAAACTTCTAGATGGCATCTGGTTAGTCTGGTAGAGATGAGATCCACTGGGTGTCCTGGAAAAAGTTCTGACCTCTGTCAGTCACAAAGGCTAATAAGCCAGTGGTCCTCAAACTACAGTACACGTAGGATGTGAAGTATAAGTGATGTGTTAGTTGCTCAGTCATGTCTGACTCTTTGCAACCCCATGGACTCTAGTCCACAAAGCTCCTCTGTCCATGAGGTTCTCCAGGCAAGAATACTGGAGTGGGTAGCCATTCCCTTCTCCAGGGGATCTTTCTGACCCAGGGATCGAACCTGGGTCTCCCATACTGCAGGCAGATTCTTTACCATCTGAGCTACCAGGGAAGCCGACACACAGGATAAGTGCCACTGTTTTATCTGGCAATCCTGCACGGGAGTCATATGACCTTAGTATCAGAGTCCATGGATCCACAACATATCCTGATTTAATAGGTCTGAGGTAGGGGCAGGGTTCTATAGTATGAAACATTATAGATGTGGTTGAAAAATATTTCCATGAACTTTTTGAAAATCCTCCTTCTAAAAGGTAGAGACTAATCCCCTCCAGTTGAGTGTGAGTTGAAGCTGGTGACCTGCTTCTAATGAACTGTGTGACAGAAATTGTGACTTCTGTGGATGTGAGACTTCTGAGATTAGGCATGAAAGATAGTGTGGGCTTCTTGCATTTCCCCCAGGTCTCTCAGCTGGGGAAAGCCAACAGAGCAAGCAGACAGACTGTGTGGACATCAAATAACTCTATGGCGAGGTCCATGTGTCAGGAAACGACAGCCACCTGCTGACAGCCCTGGGTGTGAGTCATCCTCTAACAACTCAGCTAAACTGCTCTCAAATTCCTTTCCCAAGACTCTGCATGATACAGTAACTGTCTGTTGTTGTAAACTACAAAGTTTTGGGATACTTTGTTGCACAGCAATAGGTAAATGATTCTGATGCAGGTGCTCTGCATACCACATTTTGTCAAATTATTGGACTCAGCCAATGAAAGGAATCCTAAACCATACCTGAAACAAATATGCTGTGGCTCTAACAATAGGCTGTTGGATGGATGATTCCTTCTTTATATGTAAGAAAATTATACTTAAGAAAAGGTCCCCAGATTAGTCTTAGAGTAAAATTTCCAAGTGCCCAAAAAGGGAGCAAAGAAGGGAGGGAAGGAAGAGAGGGAAGGAGGAAGGGCTAAGTGAAAGCAGTGCAGGAGAGAAAGAAGAGTGCAGGCAGCCCCCACGGCACCACAGTCAGCGGACTCCTACCAGGGGCAGACTCTGTTTCGTCTGGTGTCCCCTCTTCAACTGTGGACTCTTCTACTTTCACCAAAGGTGTTCTGCCCTTTAGTGAGGGCTCACTGGTAACTTTCTGAGGTTCCTTGTCAGGGTCTTTTCTCTCAGATTCCACTCTGACTTCTCTCTTGACAGGGCGGATGTTGCCGGGGGAGGGGGGCCGGAGCTGAGCAGGGGCAGCTTTGACTGGTCCAGGAGGTGTGGAGGGTGCTGGTCTGGGGGTGCCAGGCAGATGGGGAAAGGACTTGGATGGGAGCCTGGGCAACAGACAAAGAGAAGAGGGAACGTGAGAACAGGCTCGCCAGAACCCGCCTTTCTCCACATCTCTACCATGTAGTAGACTTGGAATACCAACACCAAGAGAAATGAAGGTATTTAGCTGTGTGAACATGTCTCTTACATCTTATGTGGCAAACACAGAAGTATTTGCTTTAGAGGCTCATTCCAGGTTTCCTTTTTCTTTCCTCTGAGGAAAAATGTTACTCCCTAAGAGAAGGCTAAACCATGTGGGGAGAACAGTTTCTTCTCAGAGGACAGACACTACTAATTATCCAATATGGAACAACACTGCCAGGCTCTTATATTTCACTTACCAAAGTCGGGAGGAAGCTGGTGATCTGGCTTTGGGATGAGATGGAGACAGAGACCTTTGGCTGCCGCATGTGAGGTGGAAGGGCACATTTTCTCTCTCCTTCTCTCTTTTATAGCCCTAAGTTCAGAGAAACACAATAATTAGATTTTTCCACAAGCAGGACAATCACATTCATAGTATTCAACAGTGGAGCTGTAATCCACTGAATGACTTGGAAAATTTCCAGCCTTTGCCGTATATATCCATTCCACCCCAACAAAAGGCCTTTATTAGGTTAAAACGGAACCTTATAATTGAAGCAACACAATCTGACACTAATAAGAAGGTTCTGGAAGTGTGATCTGGATGTGTATTTGTAAAAAACAAAGCAAAAACACACTTTTATAAAGCACCTATGCTTTCTATCTAAAACTGCCTGGACCAGAATCTCTCATAGTCTGCTATAGCCCACACAAATGTCAAAATAAAGGTCACTTCCAGCTTATCCTCCCTACCTTTGTCTCTTTTAATTCTTTAGCATTTTTCTTTTTTTCAACCTGGAACACACTACAGCTTAGTCTTTTTTTTTTTTTTTAATTTACATGTCTGCTATATCAGACGTTAATTTTTTCTTTATACTAATGGTATATAAACAAGTCCTTCCTTACCTAGTGTCCTCTTGCCCTTGAAGGAAAAGTCAGACCCAAGGTGAGGTATTTTAGCTGTTTTTGGCCTTCTTCATTAGGGATGAAACGAGAATCTGACAGTGGGCTGAAATATCAGCCCTCCTCTGACTGAACCCTAGGAATTACAGAAATGACACCTTTCCCAGGTTGAAATGGGCAAAAGGAAACCCAGGAGTGTTCTGATAAAGTCAACCAAGACAAAAAACAAACAAGGAACATGGCAAGAGAGACTCATTCCAAGTATCTGAAACATGGCTGACAGTGCTCTGCGAGGGCAACGAATGCTTGCTGGAGACACCTGTGTAGATGTCTAGCAGTCCTTCACTCGGTGGGATCCTTGCAGGAACTCAGGACTGAGGTTGTTAGGGGAGAGACAGAACATCATCTAGCTTCAGGGCCAACAAGCTGGTGTGTACCTTCTTTTCTCTCCTTCCTGCCTGGCCTAAGCATCACCTACCTTCTCCATCACCTGCCCCCCGACTTTGTTCCCTTCAGCATTTCTTCTAACTGCTTCTCTTTTCCTTAGTAACATCCTAAATGATGGGATAGACTATAGGTGGGGGAAAACACCTCACTGTCAAATAATACTCAACATTTTCCCAGAATTTCTAAATAAAACAAATGAAGGATGGGGCAGGAAAGAGCTTCACAGGGCATGTGCCCTCTCTATATCACTTGCAGCTGCATGACCACCTTCTGTCCCCATCTCTGGTACCAGAAGGCAGGAGGCAGAGTCTCAGAGAACACTTGCAGTCCTTGGGTAGCTGAAGCAGTAGCCACCATATGGAACGCTCTTTGCAAGAGTACAGGGTGGCAATTATGCTTCCCTTCCCAAGGGAGGTTGGAGTTAAGTAGCTTGAATTGCTTTTCTTTTTCTCAAAACATTTTAATGTAGCTAAAGTCACAAATGTCTTTCAAATGTCTTTCTGTTGGTCTTAGACTCAATCATTTATTTGAGTTCCATACATGTGAAGGTGCTCCTAATTCTTATCCTGATCTGAGTTAATAGCCAGTGGTTTGTATAATAATCTTTCCTGTTAACACTCCACAAGACTAAGGTAGAAACACACACAGCAAGCTGACCATGTCAATGGTCTGGAAAACTTACCAGCAGGACAAAGACTTTAATTTTAGAGTTAGAGTTAGGTTTAGAATACAAATAACCTACAAGAGAGACAATATAAACAGATATCCCAAGGTAGCACTGTACAAAAGAACTTGGATGATAGAAGTATTCTGCATCTACACTGAATAAAATGGTAGCCACTAGCCACATTTGGCTATTTGAATTTGGACCTAAATTAAAATTTAATGTTAAGTTCAGTCTCACAAATGTATTTCAAGTGCTTAAGAGCAGTCAGTTGAATTTAGATAAACCAAACAAAATTAAAAAGAAAATTAAGAAAACAATACCATTTACAATAGCATCAAAAAAAGAATATGTAGGAATAAACTTAACCTAGGACATGGAAGATGTCTACGGTAAAAACTAGAAGTCACTACTGAAAGAAATGAAAGAAGATGCAACATAAATGGGAACACCTCTTATGTTCATAGGCTGGAAGACTTGTTATTGCTAATATATCACTACTATAAGCAATCTATAGAATCAATACACTCTATCAAAAGGCCACATCTTTTTTTTTTTTTTTTTGGCAGAAATAGAAAATTCCATCCTAAACTCATATAGAATCTCAAGGGACCCTGAATAGACAAAACAGTCTTGAAAAAAGAACAAAGTTGGAAGTCACATTTTCTGGTTTTAGAACATATTACAAAGCAAAGGTAATCAAAACAATATGGTATTGGCATAAAAACAGACTTAAAGACCAATGGAACAGAACAGACCACCAAAAATAAACCCTTGAGTATATGGTCAAAGGAGCCTTGACAAAGGTGCCAAGACCACTTAATGGAGAAAAGATAGTCTAATCAACAAACGGTGCTGGGAAAACTAGATATCCATATGCAAAAGAATGTAGTTGGACCCTTACCTTACACCACATACCTTATACCACATACAAAAATGAACTCAAAATGCTTAAAAAACCTAAATGCTAAGACTTCAAACTATAAAATTCCCAGAAAAAAAAAATGGGGAGAGTCCTAATATTGGATTTGGTAATAATTTCTTGGATATGACACCAAAAGCACATGTAACAACAACAACAAAAAAATAGAAAAATGGGACTACAAACTTAAAAACTGCATCAAAGGATACAATCAACAGAGTAAGAAGGCAACCTAAAGAATGAGAGAAAATGTTTGCAAATCATATATCTGATAAGGAATATCCATAATATATAAAAACTCCAATAAAATTTAAAATAAGATTAAAAAACTAAAAAGATTAAAAATATGGGGAAGGGACTTGATTGGATTTTTCTCCAAAGATGATATACAGATGGCCAACAAACACATAGAAAGATGCTCAACGTCACTAACGATTGGAGAAATGCAAATCGAAACCATAATGAGATCATCTCACACTCCTTAGGCTACTATTTAGAAAACAAAACAAATATTGCTGATGATGTGAAAAAGTGGAAGATCTTGTACCTTGTTGGTTAGAATGTCTATAAATGGTATCGTCACTATGAAAAACAGTATAGCAGTTACTTAAAAAATTAAAAATAGAATTACCATAAGATCCAACAATCAGGTCCATATTCAAAAGAACCGAAGACAGGATCTCAAAGAGATATGTGCATACCCATGTTCACAGCCATGCTATTCGCAATATCTAAAAGGGAAGAAGCAACTCAAATGTCCATCAACAGATGAACAGATTAACAAGATGTGGTGTGTCAATACATGTGTGTGTGTGTATATGCATTCTTAAAAAGAATGGAAATCTTGTCACATGCTACAATACGGAAGGACAGACTTAATATGCTAAGTGCGAGTAGTCAGTCACAAGAGACAAATGCAGTATGGTTTCATTCATGTGAGATATCTAAGTGTGATCAAATTCATAGGAACAGAAAGTAAAATGGTGCTTGCCAGGAGCTGAGGGATAAGGAAATGGAAAGTTATTGCTTAGTGGGTACAGTTTCAGTTTTGCAAGATTTAAAAAGTTCTGGAGAATGGTTGCATAACAATGCAAATATACTTAACACTTTTGAACTGTGCACTTAAAAATGGCTGAGAAGGTAAATTTTGTTTTTTTGTCACAATTGAAAATTGTTTAAAAGATAAATTTCAAATTTGATCTGTCAGTCTCAGTTACATTTTCAAGTGCTTGGTTTCAATTCTGCAGTGCAGCTCTGGAATATAAATTATGTGAGTCGTTTTCTGACAGTAAGTATTTGCCTAAATATTTAATTGTAAAGAAATGAAAAGGTAGCCAATAGATCAAACACAGAAAGAAAGAGGCACGGAAAAGACAAAACAAAACTGGTGAGAAAATACAGGTAGTGGATCAAGTGATGACAAATCCCTCTTATTTAATCTGTTGGAGGATTGGCTCTCACGCTTTCCTCCTGGTGTGTTAATTTTCCTTTTAATCTCTAAAAAGATATTTTTCCTTTGGTAAACACTTTTCCCTACCCAATAAGTATCCAGTGTTCAGGGCCAAAGCTGTCCTAATTGACTATTACTATTTGGCCACAGCTAGGCTTTCTGAAGCATCAATGTGCTAATGATGGTAAACTTCCCAGACTTCAAAGGTAGTTTTACTTCTGGCTTCAAGGGCTGGAGGTCTGACTCAATCGTGAATTAAACGTTGATTCCTGAAAGCTTGAGGGGCTTGAAAGAAAACTGCCTATAGGCAAAGCCATCAAACTCTCACAACTCTTGAATTATCCTCAAAGGTCTAAGCAAAATCCTTTTAAGTGTCCATCAGCTTTATACATTGAACTGCTCTGGGAAGTTAAGATTGAAAAAAGCATTGTTCCAGCCTTTCATGGGTCATGCTATTACCACGAGAGAGGGGCAATGAGATCTCCTGGTTGACTGGGGGGTCCTTTAACACTAAAATACAAATGTCTACATCTTTCAACAGATGCCAAATAATACACAGCTTAAAGAAGAAGAAATATTCCTGGAGACATACAAGTGACCTCATTGCATTTACAGCATGGTGAATACTGAGGTTAGTTCAGCCACCCTGCCAGTAACAACAAGTACAAATTATATTCTTCACTTGCAAAATGTGATTCTGTAACAGAGCCCAACAGCCTTTCAAGAATTACTTAGCAGGTAATTAGTGTTTTCAAAATACTTTGTCACTATATTTTAAGATCTGGGCCTTGACACGCATTAGCTAAACAGACAAAAAGTATTTATCTTGCTTTTTGGTGAACCACATTTAGACTGCAGCCAGCTTCTGGATATGGTTGGAATAAAATGCAAAGGCAGCAGTCCAGGCCCACTTCCCCTTCAAAGCTTTTCTTACTTTCACACATAAAGTATGCCAGTATTGCACTGATTTGTTTCGAAGCACTCAGATGGCAGTCCAGCCACTCAGACATGCTTGAACAAAGAATGGTTTTCCTCTTCAAATTTAGATTTTCTGTGGGAGTAGAATCCCCAAGTGGGGAGGAGGTGTAGGGGCAGGACCACTCAGCCTGGCAGACTCAAGACTGGTGGGTGGACGTGATGATGGATGTCGGCATGGCCCGCTCTGACATCTGCATTGCACCTCAGGGCGGTGTCCACTCTGCACAACAACAGCAGACTTGTGCTCACCAGACTCACCAGGCTTGCGTCCCAAGAGCTACTCACCGCTGTGCCGTGAACAGTCCTCCTCCGCGTGGAGCCCTCGGGTGGTGTTACAAAGAATTTTGGTCGCTCCAGTGGATTTCTAGAGTGTGCAGCTCTGTAGGGCGTGATGTTGATGGGGCTGCAAGATGCTGAACGAGGACAAATGGGGATAACTAGGGTGCAGGTGATTGTTTTACACACAAGAGTGCCAGAGGAGCAGTTGAAGGAAAGCCAAAAGCGGGATCAGGACAAGGAGCAAAGCAGAGATAGAGAGAAAAGTAGGGAGAAGTGTTATTACCTAAAGGCCTCCAGAACCATCACGCTCAATTCTCCTCATGGTCCTATTTACAGTGTGTCCAAAAGGAGGGCACGTCCAAGTGAAAAATCAGGAATATATAAACTATTTGGCTATTTAAATACTTTAATTAAAGATACAGACGTCAGCCATACAGAAAGCAATGGTCTTATATTCCTATAAACAGATGGTTCTGGTAAAATGCTATATTAGTGACAGATAATTTTAAGATAAGGATTGTTTATAATCAGATTTTTCCTAATTAGCTTTCAGATGGAACAAAAGGTGGAAAGACAGCAAGTGAGCAAGCAGGCAAGCAAGATATATTGCAGCTATTTTGGGAGTAAAATTCAACAGCCAGTGGGGAAAAAAAGCAACTGAATTTTTAAAATGTTAAATGACCAAGTCTCATCAGGTGTTAAGACTTGCTACAAGAATAACTAATAATTTCCAGAAAAAAATTCTGTAAATGTTTTATCTATTTAAAAGCAAATCAAATGCATGCTTTTGGGTTTTCCCAAAAGCCAAGGCATTGGATGGTTCACAAGAAGCAGAGGAACGTATAGGGAAATGGGATGTCATCATTTAAAACGGTGAAGAGAACATGAATATGTTAGAATTGCCAAAAATAAAGTTGAATTGTGAACAGCTGTTACAGTTTTACTTAAGATGAGATTTTTGTTTTGTGAAAACCACATAGTTTCTGACCTTACTTTCAAAGGAACATTGTCATTAATCAAGTGGTTGATTCTGAGTAACAATGGGGTTAAAGAAATTCACAGAACACAGGATAGGTATCAGACATTTGGGTACTAATGATCCAAGGTTCGCTTTCATATTTCATCCAGAAATCTCGTTTTCTAGGTAAAACATGACTACTGAAGGGAATACTATGTATCTGGACCATGTTATGACTTTACCCAACCCTTGCCATTGTAGCCACTCTTTAAAGAAACTATTACATCAACTGAATATAATAGTATTAAGTTAATAAATTCAAAACTCAAAAGTTCATAAGACAAATTCAAAGTAATCTTAATTTCAGAATTATGGTTAAAAATATGTTATTTTGGTTTATGCTATAGACAGAAAGTCCATCAGATTGCATCTTCACCCTTGTGTTCTTTTTCAGTAAATGCCTTGCAGTATCTTGTGGTTATCACTGAATGGTCAAGGCAGTGGACTGACTGGAAACGGCACTCTTTTCCCATCATCTGAAAACAGAACTCTTATTTCTTGGATAAGCAGAAACACTTTGCATTCCCTCAGTTCTCCTCAAAAGATATATGTCTTACTTGCAAACTGACATAAAGCTCTGCTTCAGACCTAAATGGTAAAGGAAGTTTCCTTTATGTTGTAAAGGAGACTCTCTCACCATTTGGCTTACTGTGATCACAGGCAAAACGATTTGAAAACTTAACCTTTTAAAAAAAAAAGAAAAAGAAAAAGAAAACTTAACCTTTTCTTAAGTGCCACAACAAAACACTTATCCTTCCCAGACAAGGAAAGAGTTCATTAATGCAAACCCCTTCCAATCCAATCCAATGCCTTTAAAGATGAACATCCTAGCACAAGGCACTTCTGTGGGATTTATGAGCAAGAGAGGCACACACAGCCCAGGGCACAGCCAGAGCTCATTGACTGCGCAACGATCAAGAAACCCTAGATGACAGCCTTTCTCTGAGCCCATGGGCCTGACACTGAAAAAGGAATGAAGCCCAGAAATATGATTTCTTTTTCCTCTAGTGGGAAGTAATAATTTCATGGGGTATCTATGGAACATTTCCTGAGACCAGCATGGCTGTAAACCGATCTCATCATGTCGTTGGTTCATTCTTTATTATAGTGCTGAGTGAATATGAAGGAAAGGAAGAAACCTACCTGACGTAGTCTATACAAAAATCCTCAAATTTAATTGTTCAAGAAATATTGTCTGGTTAATTCTAAGGAGACTACATCTCATGGAATTCATTGCTGTTCTTAACAGCAACTACTGGAAAACCTGAAACCTTTAACTCAGTAGTTCTAATGATCTTGCCTTTCTGAAGGAAAAGGAAGAGCAATATTTGTTTTTTTCTCTGTAGAGTGCCCTCCATATCCCAAAGTAGTCTTATTAAACATAAAATTTCTTTTATGGAAATGTCTTTGAGCAAGCCTTCCACAATATCTGTATTTCTTTTTACTTTTGGTAATAAGTATGCATTAATTGAACTCATTTGGATTTTCTATTTGAAATAATGGCTGCAGAGAAAAGATAATGCAGTTCATGTGGTTGATGTGCAACAGAGAGAATAACTACATGGTAGAATAATAACATTTATTAAGTGCTTACTATGTGCAGGTATTATTCTAAGCTTCTTTTTGCTTATGTTAATTCATTCAATCCTGAGCTCCAATAATCACATATATCTTAAATGTATTTTTAAAAAGTGGGCAAGGAAAAATCAACCCAAAGCAGTGGTCACAAATGAAACATATGAGACTGATTTCCAATTTTCAACTGCTCTTATTACTTGTTCTGGGAATTTACAATCACTGGACACCCTAGGGGTAAGGGAGGCTGTTTTGATCTGCTATTATAACCCTGGCTCTAGATGTAGGTCATCCTCTTGCCAATGGCAATTGGAGACAAGGTGAACTGAAGGAAAGACATTAAAAATAGGAAGACAAGAAAAAAACTCAAGGAGAGGAGTTGGAAAAATAAAAGTGATGGGAAAGTGTTTTTGACAAGATAAATGTGAGACATTAACATAAATAATTTTAAACAGAAAATTTTAAACACCACAGTTTGGGTTCATTAAATATAAGCTGTATCAATGCAATAATAGGTAACCATGATCTAAGGAAAGTATTAATAAAACAAACAAGTAAAGGCTATGTATGGCATTGCTTCACATTAAAATAAGTGACAAAAATGTATCAGTTTGTGAAAAGGAGGATGTAAAAGTTGCAAACAAGAGCCAGTTAGCAGATTAAAAAGCCCCTTGATTGAGCATAAGGACGGAAGGTGGAAAGATGGGCAAGTCAAATGGGTGGAAAATGCGGAAATGGTGTTGGAAGAGACTAGAGGAAGAGTGAAAGAATTGACAAGGTTAGTGATGACAGAAATAGCAAAGGGAGACAGTTCTGTTTTGTTTTGTTTTTTAGCTGTGAGGCAGTCCTTCACTATGAAACAACACACAGTGGAGGTTCAGGAGCACAAGAGACAAACTATTTGGATCCTATGAAACACGCCTGGAAAGCAGTTTCAAAGGGTCTTCAATTAGCTGGACACAAAGAAAAGCTGTCATGACTTGTATGTATGTACAACAAAATGGGCATAAAAATAAATTATCTTGTACTTTTTTGTCCAGAAAAATCTCAGATGCAATGTGACAGCTGACAGAAGAGTTGCTTTACAGAAAACACAGATCGCTGTGGTCCAGCTAGTTGAATGCACGATGGTACACAGAGCATCACAAGGGTGCCAAGGACAGAAGTACATGGAAGACCTAGTCCACCTCAGTGGCTCTGGTGCAAGTCACTCGTTGGCAGTCTCTTGCTTTCTACAGGAAGGTGGTAGGAATGCCTGTACTTGCTTTCTTGACTGCCTCCCAGGGGTACTGTGAGAAGTCAGGTTGATACTCGCTCACTGGGCACTATAGATGAAAGACATCATAAAACTACCAAGAGTTATTATTTAAAAAAAAAAAAGAGGGCTAGTGAACATGAAGAGGCTTGCAAAGGCAAAGCCTTTTTAAAGGGAGCTTTATGAGGAGGCAATGCAGTTTCCTACATACCAAAGATGAGGGCTGGTCACATGGATATTTGGGAAAACCTAAGTCAACTCACTGAGACACTGCCAAAAGCCTAATACGTTTCTTCCCAGCTAGGTGTAGACTATACGAACTTCTCATTAAACTAATTGGCTCATTCAGGCATGTTTTACATTTTAAAAAAGTAGAGGAGTTATAACTAATTATAATAACTAGTACTTGGCACATTTTACATATTTTCAAAGTAATGTAACAACTAAGAACACTGTAATTAGCCTTCTCCACAACTCCTAAGAGTTTTGAAAGGGTACTATTCCTCGATTACATTTAAAAGCCTAGCACAGGGAGGATAAGTGGCTAACCCACGGCCACATTTATGAAACACTATTCTTAAATAGGCTTGTGCTTTGATATTATCCCCAAGTCCACAAAGTAGCATTCAATCTTAAATTATTTCTACCTTTGATCATCTCCTCAGATGCGAAGGCAGAAAGGAAGGGAAGGGATAGGATTTTCTAGTAACAGTTATGAACTGACAGAAGCCTCTGGAGCCACCTGATCACAGGGAGGAACAGCCTTTGTCCGCCTGGCATCTGGTGTCCAGATAAGATGCTAAGCTGGAAGCGCAGAGGAGCAATGCCAGGGGCATGAAACCAACACCAGCACACACATTTCCAACGCCACCCCACCAGGAGGGGGAGAAGCACACAATGGGAAGAACTGCGATGTGATTAGATGGAAATGGGGCGGCTCAGAGAGGGCTTCTAAAGGAGGACTTCACCTCACTAAGAAAGTTGCACCTTGACAGTTTTACCTGAATCTCCAGACAAGGCCGCTGTGCTTTTACTTCTGGCCAGGAACGCATGTGTGGGCGTCAGCAGTCTGTTAACCACGCTGCTCTCCCACGGGCTGAGCTGCAGGCGGCGAGCTAAACGTCACCACATAAGCGAGATGTTAGAAGCGTTCTTTCCAGGGGCGAGGCGGGTGCAAGGCATAATCCCTTTCACTTCCCAGGCCTCGGAGAGAAACCTCGACGAGAGAGGCTTGTCTGGGGAGGAAGGTGGTGCAGAGTTGGGGCAGGAGAGACTCTGCTCAGAGGAGCGGCTATTCCATAAGGTTGGCTCTCTTCAAGGTGTTAAGTCTGTGGCAGGCTCTATATTAGGTTTATGGACATGGCTTTTGCTAACCACCTGCCTATGGAGTCAACAGGTAACAAAACAGAAGAACCATTTCAAGCGGGTTTGGCATGTTTCTCTGAGTCCATCGAACCTAGCTGCCCTCACCGGGATGGGCAGCGGGCCTAAGCCATACACCTCAGCCAAAGGGTGTCCTAAGTATCCTGCATGTCAAGTTCAGCACAGGCTTGGGCAGCTTAATGTGAGACTGGAAATATGTAAATAAAGATAGAAAGGGTCTCCATTAGATTTTGCTACATCTCCATGAACTGCTACGTGGGTAACTGGGAGGGGCGGAATTAGATATAATAAAATGAAAGAGGACTCATGTAAAGTTCTGTATTAGAACTTTTGTTTTCCCCATTCAGCAAGCAGGTTCTTGCCTGGTTTGGCAAGAACATAAAACTTTTGATGGAGGATAAGGATAAAGCTGAACATAAAATTAAGATCAGATCAGATCAGTCGCTCAGTCGTGTCTGACTCTTTGCAACCCCATGAATCGCAGCATGCCAGCCTCCCTGTCCATCACTAACTCCCGGAGTTCACTCAGACTCATGTCCATCGAGTCAGTATGCCATCCAACCATCTCATCCTCTGTCGTCCCCTTCTCCTCCCGCCCCCAATCCCTCCCAGCATCAGAGTCTTTTCCAATGAGTCAACTCTTCGCATGAGGTGGCCAAATTAAGATAGAAAAGCCAAAATCCAACATAACCATAATGGTGGAAATTACTAGTGGGTTTGTGAAGAATCCAGAAAATAAATTTAAAATGATACAATGCAGTAGAGGCCCAAATTGTACTGGGGCTTCGCAAGAACACTATTAGGAAATGAATGCTAATTACAATTAAATTACTTCGCTTATGCTATTACCTTCCAGTAATGGTCTATGAAAATACAGGAGCTACTTTCCAAAGATATCAGGAAAGAAGCTTGCAAAATCCTACAAATATCACTAAAATAAAGTGATCATATAGACTTGACCCTTGAACAACACAGCCTGAACTACACAAGTTCACTGACATGTGGATTTTTCCCACTAAGTATACTGTTGGCCCTTGGTGTTCATGGATGCAGAACCTGCAGATGCAGAGGGCTCACTATGGGGCTCAAGCCCTTGAGGGTCTGGGTGTCTGCAGCAGTTCCTGGAACTAACCTCCCGTGGATACCAAGAGAGGTCTGTATATTTTAGAACATACTCCCAAATCATTTATAAAAATCTTTAAAACTGTCTAAACCTGACAAGGCTACTCTGTTCTACACCACAAACAGCAGGTGCAAGTCCTCTGGCCTCTGGAGCAACTATTCTTATAATAATTTTTATATATGTTATATTTTAAAGAAATGACTTCTAACATGCAGAAAATTAATTTTAGTTAATAGAAGCCATCCAGTGTTAAAGGTTGTTATAAAAAATATCTGCTATTTCAAAGGGAGGTACCAACCTCCAATAAGTACCTTAATTACCTGACTTTATTTTAAAAGAGTAGCCATTTTGATCAGGCACTGGAGAATTTAAGAATTAGTGAATAGTTTATTAGATTTTCTGGGTTTTGGGGGGAGAGTCTTCATGGTTAAATTAAACCTTATCTACTGATATGAAGACATAAATAAACATCTGTTATAAAAACTATTATAATACAGTTGGTAGAATGCACAATAGGATAAGTGCCATTATAAGCTGCAGTATGTGTGTGTGTGTGTGTATCAACAGAACATAATCTAAAAATGTAATCTAAAATTAGAATACATTCAGAGAATTAAATCAGTGGGGAAAGTAATTAGAATTAAAATCCTCAACAGAATTGTAATTTCAGTAGATGATAAAGAAGAGGTGAATCCTTCCTTTTCTTAGATAAACTCTGTAGAATAAATGACTCAAAACTGCAGAGATGGTCTATCATTGAAAAGATATGTCTGCTTTTTTCTCCTTGATTAAGAAGCTCTATTGCTCTATTTCTGTTTCGTCTTTAAGGCATCAACCAAAGAATCCGCTTCAAATGAAGATCATTAAACACCCTCTTTGACTTGGGTTTAAAGCAAATCCAAAGAGATTTAATAACTTTGAAACTCTAAATGAAAGATGTTGCTAGGAGAAATATGTTTCCAGTTCTACCATATTCTTACTATACTATGCCCTGAGCAAGCAAGAGAGAAACAGATCTCTTCCACCATAAGATAAATTTTTAGTAAAGGTTAGTACAGGAGAGTTACTTTTTAAATTTTTTTCTACCCAGAAGGGCCTGATCTTGAGATAAGCTGCTGAAGGAAAAGGTATTAATTTTCATGAACAACTATAGTATTGATCCTCCTTAAGCAGTTAAAATGAGATATTGACAATTTCCTTAATAGACAATCTGGTCCAAGGGGGCAACTAAACATTACAGATATTTGTGCTGCCCTGTTCCTCCACAAGCAGAAATCACTATTTAGTGCCTAATGATGGGTGCCAGGTAGAAATCAGGCACATATTGTTACATCCTGAAATGTTCTATGAAATCTTCCATTTTTTTTTTATATGATGGCACAAAAAACCCATTCTCAGGCCAAACAGAACATGCGGGCAGAATTCAGCTTTAGGCCCACCCCCATGTCCTCTAATCTAGACTATGGGGGAAAAAATGTATGGACTAATTTCCAGCTAGGAGTAGCCAATTTCCTTATTTTTTTTCAAACGTTCTGTCTTCCTTGAGGGGGGAAAAATGGTGAAGAAGGAAGCTTAATAATAAACACTTTTCATGCAAAAATTCCCAGTGGCAATATTGTCTCTGTTGTAGCAATTACAGAAATCTTTAGTAATCAGGGGTTTCCTTTAACTAGGGTCATTTTATCAGTCTCTGTAACTCTATATCCAGGTGTGATAATCAAAATATTTAAAAACTGATGGGGCTAGTAGGTAACACTCTTTAACCCCTTTAGCTCTGGAGGGCCTGGGGAAGCACAGCTTGGGAAGCACAGCTTGGGGAAGTGGATATTTACCAACTCGTATGGAAATATTCCAGCATTTTGAATAACTAGCAGAGCACTTCAGTTGAATGTCAACTTTGATAGTATCAGAGCTTCAATTTAACATCACCTTTAAGGCCTGTGCTGTAGGGCTGAGAAAGCTCAAACAATCTAGTAATGGTGTACACTCTCTAAGGACCAGACTGTAAAAGCCTCTAATAATTTGATAAGAATGCTTTCTACTTTGATAATAAAGCATAATTGAATTTAACAAATAGATAGCAGAAAAATTATACTAACTAAATTACTTAGATCTCTCAAATTAGCAAAGTTCAAATGCAGATTTTTATTCTCATTAAAAGACAGAGCCTTCTCACTGTGCTACTGAGTGTTCTGCCTAACTTAAGAAAAATTGCTTCCTGAACCACATGGGAGCCTCTGGATGAACCAGACTTTTCTTCCAGGCTGACCTCACCAGTTAAACCAGGACTGGGTCACAGTTCTTTTGATAAGAGGGCAGAGACGTGGAACCCGCAGATTTAGTGCTGTCCTCCTCATCCTTTTAGTTCAGCTTGGCATCAGGTTTTACAGACCTGTACCATGATTCAGGGGGCAATTTCCTGGCTCCAGCTAGTCACTGCTTGCAGAACTTTCCCTGACCCTTGACCTCACCCAAAGGCAGAGCGGACGGAGTCAGGAGTAATCTAAGGAAGGCCATCCATGAAGGAGAGAACTGCAGAGGCAGCCCAGCAACAACATGCATTGGGAGCTGGCGATCTCTGCTCTAACCCCTCTTCTCTGTGATTAACCTGCCAGTTATGAAGTCAGGCCCTTCATCTCTCAGGGACTCTGCCATCCAGTCGAGCCATCCAAATTGTTCCCAGTTCTAAGATCCGATTACTTCAGACTATTCAATCAGATACTGTCACGTGTCAGATACTAGCTGACACAGTACTGTCATTCCATAGAAGTGTGGATAGAATACTGGTCGGTTTATCCCCGCTCCCAACATTGCCCCAATTTTAGCTACGGAATCAATAAGCAAGGTTTAACTGAAAATTACTGTGAAATCCCGATTATGGTTTGTTTTATATCCGTGTTCACAAAAATATAAAATTCAAGTGCTAAGTGGCCAGTTCCAAAGAAAAGAGGAATAGACAACTGCTAAGAACAGTATCTATATTTTACACTAAGGGAATTGGCTTGAAAATAAAGGCTACTTATGAAAGGAGCTTCAATTCATAATACTTTTCCCTAACATATAAAAGGCCATCTAATACCAATGATTTAGGCAAACTAGGTTAAAGAAAAGATTTAGGTTAAAAGGCAAGAATTGGAAGTTGTTCAAACATTTACTGTTTTAAGAGATTAATTCTAACATCAACACATTATATTATACATTACAATGACACCGTAACTTTTATACAATACAAAATATACAAATACACATGCACACATATAGAACATGCACACATTACAATCTTTTTTAAAGACTATAAACACTTCAAAACCAATCAGTTTCTTAATAAAGCACTCAAAAAAACCACAATTTGTTACTTTCAAAGAGTGTTTTTATATTGCACAATAATTCTTTGGTTTGTCAAATTTAAAATTGTTTTAGTTATGTAAAACAAGTAGCTTATCTTAAAAGCTTGATTTTTCATTCTATGATATATATGTAGAATGAAACTTTACTTTTATAAGTAACTCAGCATTCATGTACTGTAAATCCATGGGATGAATAAAACTCAAAATTCAAATAAAATGTTAACTGGAGGACTATGAATATTGAAATTTTTAGGAGGCTTACATAATGATATTCTTAAAGTTGGGCCATATTCCTTTAAATGAATGGACACCAAAAAAACCAGTCACACACACAAGAAATGCAGTAAGAAAGGTTTGGTTAAAGGAAAAATAAGTTAGCAAAATGAAATCTGCCAACATGAATCATTTAAAAAGATTTTTTAGAATGTTAATGCCTGGAATTCCCCAAGTACAGATGAAAAGTCAAAGACAATCTGATTGAAATGAAATAAATGTTCATAACAGATTATTAGCATGTTGGTGGATAAGTGGGTGATTTCTGGAGCTGTAAACTCCTGTACTAAAAACTTGAGAGAAGCACCGCTTTTCATCACTGCTAAATGCAATCATTCAGCCAAGTTCTAAAATGAGAAATGTTCTTGTCGCAAGGAAAATGCTGCTCAGACGTTTATTGCTTTTTTACTCTGAAGTTTTTTTCTTCCTATTTAAGAAACGTAGGGAAAGCAACTTCAGATGCTTATTCTTAGCTGTAAACATCCAGAAAATAAAAGCATTAAGGAAATAACAGAACACTTTTTTTGTTTTCCTTTTGACTGTACCTCTATCTGGAGAATTTAGTAAAGTTGCAGATGAAGAGGAGAGCCGCTTGCTAATGACGGGATCAACATGTTTCGAAAGATTCATGGTGGAAACTGACCGCCTGTCTGGATCTAAAACAAATGGAGATAATGCTAATTGACAGCCAGCATGCAGGATTGCAATTTCCTAGTTCACTGATGGAAGGAAAAACTAGGATTGGATGCTTTCAGCTCTATGGCTAGATCTTTACTATAGCACAGTTTTCTAAGTGGACATTTTAAGGTAACTTAAAGGCTAGAAATAATACTCATTTTTCTTATAGGAAAATAAAAATATTAAAGAACTATTCAGTTCACCAGTTTGTCAGCCAGGGAAATTCAAGCATATGGTTACAATACAACAAACGGAGGAAGACCAAAGGAAAACCAGTGGCGGGCAACGAAAATGACGGAGGCAGCCCATGAAGCAAAAGTGGGTCTACAAGAGGGAACGCCTTCATCATTTCCCAAAGGAGAAACAATGCGGCAGTAATAGTGCTGGTGAGATAGAATGCAAACACCAGGGTCTGTGCATCTGCTGATACTTTTGCTTGTAGAGTCATTTTACAAGGGCACTAAAGTGCACTATAGAAAAACATTAATCAGAAACAAAAAAAAAGCAACACTGCAGGTGCGGAAAGGATGGCCCCTAGAGCATTTCTTTTTAAAAAATCTACTAATGACCACCTCTGTGTGCCTAGATCACAGAGATGAGTGTGGTTTATAGACACATTATAGAATCAGCCCACAAACTTGCCAAACAATATGGTGGCCATGCAAAGACAATCAGAATTAAGTTTATTAATAACATTCTTATTGCTGCTGGATAATTTTAGAGTAATTCTTCAAGTTAGAAGAGAAATAATAGCTGTATAAAAGGGAAGAATCAACTCTGATGGTTTGCCCTCTGAACAGCAGACCAAGCTGTAACCACGCTCATTAGTGTACATCACATTTCCTGAATACAAGTGCGTATAATGAAAGTCTAAAAAAAACCTCATTATTTTATTTATTTAGGATGCAGGGAGTTGTTCTGATCTATATTAGCCAAAGTTAAAGGACTCCTGATGTATTTTGTTTTATTTTCTATGGTCAGCTTCTTCTAAAACTGAACACAAACCAACATATTCCTTGTGGGAGAGACCTTCGAACCCTGTTCCCACATGTCTAAACTACCCCTGGGAGTAAATATGTTAAACTTTCTTCCCCAGAATAATCACTGGTGGCTATTACTTACAGTGTACAGGGGATAAGCATGTCTTCCACCAACATCAGATATTCCTGTCTTCTACAGGGACTCATCTTTACAGTTGAAGCAATTAAAAAATTTTTAATTTATTGACATATCATTGATTTATGTGAAGTGATTTAATCATCAAAAGAAAAAAACCAAACATCATTTCTGTGACTCAAATTCACACTTAATGGATGGGCTCTTAAGGGAATCCTAACAAAGAAAAGACTTAGGGTAAAATGTCAAAAGAAACAATGACAAAATGGGAGGTTTAAGGACACAAAGAAGGATAAGGAAAGTTATTTCCAGGACATTTCATAGCAATACATTGTCTGATATTGCTTTATATGTTCAGTTTCAGTTGGGGGGAAATAGTGTCTATATGCAGGCCTATCACACATAATTAAATTTATGGAGATAAAATATGTATTTATTATATTACTTAACAAATAAGAATCTTTATTTTCCCTCTCTGAACAAAACACAAATTCACAAAAGGATTTAAGAATTGGATTAAAAAGTATAGTCTTTACAAAGCAGGGCTAGCTGACGTGGGAACAGTCAGACAACACATTGATTTGATCTAGATTAAAGTTAATTTCCAGGATTTGTTTGCTGTGTCTACCACAAGTTAGCATTGTTGTGAAGTAAGGAGTAGGCAAAATGAGCAAGACCTGGTTACTGCTCTTGAGATCTTGGCAAATCATTCTGACCATTGAGAATTTTGGTAAATTCTCATTATTTTCAAACTTCTCTATTATAGGAGCTGCTGCTGCTGCTAAGTCACTTCAGTCGTGTCTGACTCTGTGTGACCCCACAGACAGCAGCCCACCAGGCTCCCCCATCCCTGGGATCCTCCAGGCAAGAACACTGGAGTGGGTTGCCATTTCCTTCTCCAATGCAGGAAAGTGAAAAGTAAAAATGAAGTCGCTCAGTCGTGTCCGACTCTTAGCGACCCCATGGACTGCAGCCTACCAGGCTCCTCCGTCCATGGGATTTTCCAGGCAAGAGTACTGGAGTGGGGTGCCATTATAGGAGCAATATTCTCCAATTCACAGCCCTAATAAAAAAATGATTTATCCAACAGCTCACAAATACAACTTTGAGTGGCAATAACAGAGGTCATATATTGAACTCTAAGCATGGAAGCAAGAAGTAAAGCTAAGTAACTTGACATCCCCTCAAAAATGTTGGAGGGAATTCCCTGGGAGGCCAGTGGCTAGGGCTCCCAGCTTCCACTGCAGTGGGTATGGATTTGATCTCTGGTCGGAGGAACTAAGATACTGCGTGTCACACACTGCAGCTAAAAAAAGAAAAGCTTGAAAGTCTGCACAGGTTTACCTGTTTAACAGGCACATGTAAAACATGAAGCCACACAAAAGTGAAATAAGGAAGGTTATAAAAGCATATACCATGATGACTTTTTTGCATGGAACAAATATGCAAAATTATACCTAGAATGAAATATCACATGTAAATGATCCTTATGACCACAGATTTGATGTGCCCCACTGCAAATACAACTGGGTCATGACGAGCCAAGAAGGAAAAAACAAATTTGATTCACTGCATAGGAAAGAAAGTTGTGGCAATATGCTTTTAGATTTTTTTAAATGATGAGGTTATAGAAGATACACTGAATGTTAGGAATGAAAGGGATAGAGAAAACAAACAAAAATCCATAGTTACTTATATGAAAACTGAAAGTTACAATAGCTGTACTGATGGAGGCAGAGTGAAATAAAGCCAAACTGGATGTACTTTGACCTCAGGTGATTTATCAGTGAAAAAACATTTTCTTTAAGGTTTTATCCAAAATGATCATTTAAAGAGAAAGTAAGCATATCACCGGTAATTACTTTATTTCAATACCTTTAAGTCACCCGAGTTATACTATCAACACTTGAGAAACACTGTGCCATGTCCCAGATCTAGGTCTATGCAGTAGGATATTAAGCATGCATTATGACTAAGGCGGCAATGGTTCAGCTAGTGATGAACTGGCCCTAGTCTGAGGTGCTAGCTACAGGTCAGGCGATCAGCAAATCACAAGGAGGTCAGTACCAGGTTTTCTAGTACCACCAAAAGTTGTGAAGTGGTGGTCCAGGCCTGCTAAATCGAGAAAGGTGAATGATGATTCAACAAAACCACCTGGGGACAGAATGTAAGACAATGATTTTCCAAAGTAAATTAAAAAAAAAAAAAAAAAGCTTATTAGACTCACACATATGAAACTGACACACTACATAAAATTCAAGGTGTATTGAATTTACAGTACAAAAATAAGGCCTTTCACTAAGTCCAAATTTTAGGATTTTTAGTCAATTTAAGTACAAGGAATCACGTGGACATTCACTACTATTTCTAGCTTCAGAAATCTGCACTTCCTCTTGCAGAGCCTTTGTGTTCCATATACTTTAGGATCAGAATACATAAGCTCATAGGATTGATTCTGAACTGCGACAGTGCTAGGATTCTCGCAGAAAAAAAGGCAAAACTGGTTAACCCATTCCGTAATCTTGAAACCCCTATGCAAATAAATTACCAAAATAATGTAGAACTGAAAATAGTTGCTGAGAAAAATTGCACAGATTTCTGTTTCTTTAAAGAACTTTGTAACAAATGAGAAAAGCACGGAGGGAGGGGACCTTATCTTCTTATCTCCATCACCCTCTTATCCTCAAACAGTAGAAGCATCATTTCATTGTAGCTTAATTATTTATGCAGGTTTTTTTAAACAGAGTAAAAAAGTAACTGTGACTTTAACTGTGATTTAAAAAATAATGATTTTGGAAAGAGGCTTCTCCATTTACCTGTGTTGTGGATGCTCGGGCTCCCATGGAGAGCACCTCCCCATGACCACCGGTTTTGTTTCTGTTTTGGCTTCTGGCTCCTCTCCATTGTACGTCGCACAACGGCTTCATGACGTTCCTTTAAATGGAACAGAGGAGCTGATGATAAGATTCTACCTGGTTGTTGGAGGATTCTTCAACTTAAGGCAGAGTGGGGTGAGAGGTACTACTTAAATTTCAACCTTAATACTCCTAATACTCAGAAGATTCCTAAACTCTACACTTTAAGGTGAGAGTAGTACTATCAACATGGGGGTGGGTGGGTGGTAATTATTAGGTTCCAGCTGATAAAGCCCTTGGCATACAGCAGGTACTTAAAAAAAGGACTATTACTATTACCACTGACTTCCCAGGTGGCGCTAGCAGTAAAGAACCTGCCTACAAATGCAGGAGTCGTGAGACGCAGGTTCCATCCCTGGGTCAGGAAGATCTGCTGGAGGAGGGCGTGGCAACCCACTCCATATTCTTGCCTGGAGACTCCCATGGACAGTGGAGCCTGGTGGGCTACAGCCCATAGGGTCACAAAGAGTCAGACATGACTGAAGCATCTTAGCACACTGCAGGGAGTGTGATGCTTTTCCATCAACTCACATAAGCCCGTAGCACAGGTCTTAGTTTAAGCAGACGTGTAACACATGTGGTTCTGTATTTAAAAACAGAATCTAGAATCTGAGGATGTGGGTAATCCCAACCCACAATTTAATGGACTGTATGACTTTGTGTGACTTAGCTATTCTGAGTCTAAAGCTTCATTTCCACAGAAAGTGGTAACACTCAAAGGTTGAGTAAGAGTTAAATGAGATAACTGATGTGGAAATATTTATAAATGGTAAAGCCCTACAGAAATCCAGTTGCTGGGATTAACACTTCAGCATGCATGAAGTAAGCATAAATAAGTTATAGGTCCAGACCGGAGAAATGAGTTTTTAAAGGTCTTGTGGAAACAATGACAATCACATCATTCTCAACCTGATTTCCACACCACAACCTCCCTAGAAACTATGAAAGTCAGAGTTGCTGAGTCATGTCTGACTGTGACCCCACGGACTATAGCCGGCCAGGCTCCTCTGTCCATGGAATTTTCCGGCCAAAATACTGGAGCAGGTAGCCGTTCCCTTCTCCAGCGGATCTTCCTGACCCAGGGATTGAACCCACATCTCCCGCATTGCAGGTGGATTCTCTACTGTCTGAGCCACCAGGGAAGCCCGTAGAAACTATGACTGCTGGTAAATCTGCTGCCTCAGACATTCTAGCTGTGCATCATGGCGCCTCGGTGGGAAGCTTCACAGTTAATGTGCTGTTTTTGAAACAGACGTGCCTCCCACGTGTCCCCAGGGCAGCATCTCACCTTGTCCTCCTCGAGCCTCTGCCGTCGCTTCTCCTCCACGGCAGCCCTCCGCCGTTCCTCTTTCAGCCTCTGCTCTTCTAGCTTCTTCTTCCGCTCCTCCAGGTGCTTCTCGTAGTGTTGCCTGGCCCGCTCTTCTCTCTCTAACCAGACGATTTCTCTAGCAGCTTCAGGAGGAAAAACAAGGGAAACCAAACACAGGCAAGTTTAAAACCTTAACAGTTGGGGATGTAGAAGTGGCCCACATTTAACAAACATGGATGGGGTCTTTGGTTTTTATTAACCAACCATGGCCTGTGCTTTCCTCAAATTTTCAGGGAAAAAAATACTACTGTTGATTTTGAGCATAATTTAATATGCAAACAATGAGGCGGAAGAAGATGCACTTAATTCTATTCTTTGGGAACTGGAACAGCCCTCCAGTTTGGTACATTATTACTGCAGAAGAAGGCATGCATCACATACTCTAGCCTCAAAGCTGATAGCAATATGATACTCTCAAACCCAGCAGCACCATCTGTCTCTCTCTTATTAAAATATGTGATATCCTTCAGATCGAAAGCCTGTAACTTCCTTTCAACATAGCATTGGTTCTGCAAATGTTAAAAGGATTTGGGAGAGTGGATATGTGTATATGTAAAACTGATCGACTTTACTATACAGCAGAAACTAAAACAACATTGTATATCAACTATATTCCAATCCCCAAGTGGCACTAGTGGTTAAAAAAAAAAAAAAAAAAACCCGCCTGCCAATGCAGGAAACATACAAAATGTGGATTTAGTCCCTGGGTTGGGAAGATCCCCGGGAGGATGGCATGGCAACCCACTCTAGTATTCTTGCCTGGAGAATTCCATGGACAGAGGAGCCTGGAGGACTACCATCCACCGGGTTGCAGAGTCGGACACGACTGAAGTGACTTAGCATCAGTTCAGTTCAGTTGCTCAGTAGTGTCTGACTCTTTGCAACCCCATGAATTGCAGCACGCCAGGCCTCCCTGTCCATCACCAACTCCTGGAGTCCATCCAAATCCATGTCCATGGAGTCGGTGATGCCATCCAACCATCTCATCCTCTGTTGTCCCCTTCTCCTCCTGCCCTCAATCTTTCCCATCTTCAGGGTCTTTTCAAATGAATCAGCTCTTTGCATCAGGTGACCAAAGTATTGGAGTTTCAGCTTCAACATCAGTGCTTCCAATGAACACCCAGGACTAATCTCCTTTAGAATGGACTGGTTGGATCTCATTGCAGTCCAAGGGACTTTCAAGAGTCTTCTCCAACACCACAGTTCAAAAGCATCAATTCTTCGGCACTCAGCTTTCTTTACAGTCCAACTCTCACATCCATACATGACTACTGGAAAAACCACAGCCTTGACTAGACAGACCTTTGTTGACAAAGTGATGTCTCTGCTTTTTAATATGCTGTCTAGCATACACACCAATAAAAATTAATTAAAAAAAATATTTGGGAGAAAATTCCAAAGATTGGTACTTGATGAAAGATACGCCTCATGGGCATATTGCACTGAGTCAGCAAAAGGTTGTGAGGGATCAAACGAGCAGCCGACCTTGTCTCTGAATTGCTCCTAATCTATTTAGGCATATACAGCTCAAAAAATATTGTTTAATGGATGGACTTAGGGAGTGTCATACTGAGTGAAGTGAATCAGACAGAGAAGGAGAAGTATCATATAACATCCCTTAGATGTTGAATCTAAAAAGAAATGATACGAATGAACTTACAAAACAGAAGGAGACTCACAGACTTAGAAAATGAACTTATCGTTGCCAGAGGGGAGGGATAGTTAGGGAGGTTGGGAAGGTCATGTGCACACTGCTGTATTCAAAATGGATAACCAACAAGGACCTATTGTATAGCACATGGAACTCTTCTCAATGTTCTGTGCCAGCCTGGATGGAAGAGGGGTTTGGGGAAGAATGGATACATGTGTATGTATGGCTGAGTCCCTTTGCTGTTCACCTGAAACTACCACAACATTGTTAACTGGCTATACCTCAACACGAAATAAAAAGTTTACAGTCTGAAAAAAAATAAAATCTATATGACCTTAAAAAAATATCATTTAATGATGGAATGCTTCCTTTCTTCTTTACATATACATGTACTTTCCTCATTTTCGGGCACAAAACTTTTTTTTTTAAATATGATGCTTCCTTCAGCCATGATAGCTAAACACATATTTAATGTGAGTTATTAATATTGTAGGCAAAAATATCCAAACAAAGTATAGAGCATAAACCTGGAGGGCACTACATGGTATATAAATTAAAATGTTACTTTTTAAGAGAAAAACAATGAAATTCAGAACATTTAGCTTCCTCTAGATATTTAATATGAGAGATTCTGTATTCCTGCTACCATTAAGTCTTTTCAGAGCTATTCCCTTCAGGAGACAAAGCCACTGAAAGGGATGTGAACTGACTTGCCTTCCATGGGAAGAAAAGGAGGAGGACAAACGCAAGGGGAGCTTGTTCTCTGACATCACTCAGGGTGGTTCACAGAGATCTGGGTTTCCCCAGCAGCTCTGCTGTTAACACATGGTGAGACCTGGACAATTTCATTTGGATTTCCGTTTTCTCTGGCTTGAAGCATGAAGAAACTGGTCTTTAAGGTTCCTTCCTTCCAATGTTCAAATCTCATGGTTTTAAAGAAATTCTCAGGCTCAAGTTAGACATTTACTCTGAGCAAAAGCACACAGTATGAGGGAATGGCTACCCACTCCAGTATTCTTGCCTGGAGAATTCCATGGACAGAGGAACCTGGCAGACTACAGTTCACAGGGTTGCAAAGAGCACGACTGAGCACACACACACTCAATACATATTTACTGAATGATTAAATAAATAAAAAAAATACTCTGAGAACATATGTTAAAAGTAACATGGACAGTATTATTCACAAAAGCCAAGTCATCGAAGCAACGTAAGTGTCTGTATCAATAGATGAGTGGATAAAGAAGATGTGGTAAGCACAGGCCATGGGATATCACTCAGCCATAAAAAATCATGAAATCTTGCCATTGTGACAAAACAGATGAACCCAGAGAATATTATGCTAAGTGAAATAAGTCCTACCTCAACCTGGCCCCTTCATTCTCCCTAGAGGCCTTTGGCCTTACTGCAGCTTTCAAACAAACCATACCTCCCCCATCTCTTTGCTCCCGAGGTTGTGGTTGTTGGGAAAGTTGCTATCCTTGTTTCAGTCCAAACAGTCATCCTTTAAGGCAGTAGTCTCATAAAAGCCAGATTGCTGGATTCTAACCCTCATTCATTTTTACTACTCCCAGGATGAGGCCTAGCAATCTGCATTTTAAACAAACCTCCTAGGTTATGTTGATCCCAGGTGATCCATGATGGCATATGGAGGACCGCTCTTAACTTCTCCAGAAGTTTCATCTCTTCCAGGCTCAACACAGGTCTTATGACTTCTACCACAAACTTAAGCATTTCTTATATTCTGATTTCTGTGTAGCAAGTGACTATTTCCCTTCCTTTTCCTCCCATTCACTATAGTGTTTTTCAGGGCTTCCCCAGTGGCTCAGCTGATAAAGAACCTGCCTGCCAATGCAGGAGATGAAAGAGACACAGGTCCGATCCCTGGGTCTGGAAGACCCCCTGGAAAAGGAAATGGCAACCCACTCCAGTATTCTTGCCTGGAAAATTCCATGGACAGAGGAACCTGGTGAGTTACAGTCCATGGGGTCACAAAGAGTCAGACATCACTGAGTGCACATACACAGATAGTGTTTTTCACAACTTGTGTATAAGCAAGGGCCTTAACAATTACTTCCTGATTTATTGCGAACAATTGTACTTCTTGACTCATTCACCCTTAACTGTGTGGTCTTAGGCAAATTACTTAACTTCCTTACTCCTCACTTGTGTCAGGGTAAATTGTGGCTAAATATGGGGCCTTCTCATAATGTTTACTGTGAGGATTAAAAGAAGCATTACACCTAACACAGTTAGAACAGTTCTCAGCACTTGGTAAGCATTCAATAAATATTAGCCATTATTGCCAAATTTGTCACCATAATTTCAATTCAGAAAATTCAAGGTAGTGCGCTATCAATCAAAACAGAGCTAGATATTATAACAATAACAGTTTTATCCCAAATAATCTTTTAAATGAAGAGCATTCCTTTATCAAACTCTTAACTTCCACTTCTATTTTCTACCAGGAAGTGGAGATCCTATTGCAGTGCCTTCTTGAATAATTGTCATCTTTACACAGTCATACAGAGAACAGGCAAATAATGGTGAAATAGCAAACAATGGTTTCATATTATTGCAGAGAATGGTGGTGAGCACCAGGATTTTTACCAAGTACAGATCCTGTGACCCTTTAAACAGAAGGATAATGCATAAAAGATTTCAATATTTTAGTAAGAACTGAAAGCTAACTTATCCTAAGAGGTTTAGTTACTTAAAATATTCCCTGTGGATGATATATAATATCAAAGTTTTGTATTTTCTCATTAAGAAATGAGGCTTCTGAGCATAAGAAAAAGAAATCAACACTTGCTATGGCCTGAACTGTGTCTCCTCTCCCAGCAATTTGTACACTGAATCTCTATTGCCCAAAGTGACTGTATCTGGAGCTAAGGCCTTCAGGAGATGGTCATGATTATATGAGGTCATAAGGGTAGGGACCTAATCCAACAGGATTCAGTTCAGTTCAGTCACTCAGTTGTGTCCGACTCTTTGCAACCCCATGAATCGCAGCACCAAATTCCTCCCTATCCATCACCAACTCCTGGAGTTTACTCAAACTCATGTCCATCCAGTTGGTGATGCCATCCAACCATCTCATCCTCTGTCATCCCCTTCTCCTCCCACCTTCAATCTTTCCTAGCATCAGGGTCTTTTCAAATGATTACTCCCTTATAAAAAGAGACACCAGGGAGCTCCCTCTCCTCTCTTTTCATGCTCAGAAGACAGACCAGGTGAGAACAAAGCAGCCATCCATGAGCCAGGAAGAGAGCTCTCATCAGGAATGGAAGCCTACCAGAGCCTTGATCGTAAACTTTCCAGCGTCTGGAATTGTTAAGAAAAAACAATTTGTTGTTTAAGCCATGCACTCTATGGTAGTCTGCTATGGCAGTATGAACAGACTATATAACAGCTCATTCAGTATTTAAATCATTAACGATCACTAATTTCACAGAGCTCTATGAATGAATAACATGTCCAAAAAGGACCTGTGGTGAATATCATTAACCTTTGCTCTTGTGACGTTAGGATTTTCTCCTGGACTCTGAGATCATAATATAAAAATGAAATGAAAACCCATTGTGGCCCCTGGACATGAACAATCCAGTCCCATCCCTGAGCTGCTGCCACCAAGGTTATACTTCAGTGACCCTGTAACAGCTGGTCAGTGACACACAAAGGGGAAATCCACTGTCAACCTGGACTCTATTTAGAAACTTGACTCTTGTACTAAAGCAACAGTGACTCCTGAACTAAAAGGAGTTTGAAGTGAAAGGGTACTGGATAGAGCAGCAGCTCTGGCTTCACAGGAACCTGAGCTCCCCCTTCCCACCACTCCCATTACAGAGGGACTCCTTGTTACCTCCAACCGTCCTCCCGCCAGAGTTGCCAGATGAGCCCACGGTAACATATAAAGTGTTCAGCGAGTGCCAGGTACACAGTAGGGACTCAACACATGTAACCTCTACACCTCCACACCACCAACCCTACCCCTACCATCGCAAGGGGAAAAAAGAAAGTTTAAAAGGAATAAAACTAAGCCTATTAGTTAAGATTGAGACTTTTAGACCAGGCCAAAATCTGAAACGCCCAAGTTATGTTGAAGCCAGACATGCTGCAGTCCATGGGGTCACAAAGAGCAGGACACAACTGAGCAACTGAACAACAACATGTTGTTTAAAAGAAACAAACCTAAAACAAAGTGTTAAAAAAAATCATAAAATAATGAATGAACAAAAGCTATCAGGCAAATGAAAACAAAATTGTAATAAATGTGGAATAATAATTCCATTTTGTCTGGCAGTAAAGATAAAATGAAATAATAATAAAAAAAAAACCAAAGGAGTTAAATAGCTCTCCCAGGATCACAGTGTCTAAAAGAGGAAGAGTTGAAATTATAATTCAGCTCTGATTGTAAAGCCTGTACTTTCAGTTACCCTACAATACTTCCTCCAAATTCACAACTGCCCGTTTAAAATTTCCTCTTGAATTTCCTGGTCAGATCCATCACATAACCTTACTCATTATCTCTACCTCAAACCAGAACCTGATCCGCCTTCTCCACTCTGAAAGCAGATACACGACCTCCCAAGAGTTTACGAAGATCTCTTGGAGTCACCCTCAATTTCTCCTTCATGGATGTTCCAACCCAACTCAACACTTCCACAACTGACCTTCTCATTTTACATCAGAATTTAGTGTCTTCTCTCTCATCCTTCCGACTCAATTGGATTTAAGCCCTCATTTTTTTCTTACTCCTGGGGTTTAGTCTATTTCCTCTTCACAACCATCCTGCATACTGTTCTCAGACATCTCCCTCCCCCTGCCACTGGCCCCACTCCCAAACAAAACCTAATGTCATAGTCCTGCTTGAGGATCTGTTAGTGCCCCCTGTCCCCCAGTTCAGCTCCTTTGACTGACCATATGATCCTCTACATTTTTACGTGCTACCCCTGCCCCAAATACCTCTTCCCACCAGTCAAACTTCAGTCATCATTCAAGTTCTAGGTCAAACGGCTCTTCCTCTGAAAAGCCTTCCCTGGCACCAAGGTCACTCCCATAGTTCCTCTGCACTCCTACCTGTACGCCAGATGGTAATTACTCTGCTCTTACATGTTTCTGAGTCTTTCCCCACATAAAACAATGACTAGTTTAGCAAATGATTAAAGTAAGTCTGATGAGGAATGAGCTAAGGAATTAAAGGGTTATATGACCTCCAAGCAAAGTGATTTATATTGAGCCTTAGTGTTAATTCAAAGCCTTTTCAACCAGTCATTTAAACTGTTTTCCACTGTCCTCTCATTTGAATATTACGCTGGAGAACTGCCTGGTAACAAAGGTGACCTTGTAGGATACCCACTACGCTGCATCTCCTGCCTGAGGGGACTTCCTACTGTCTTCATCCCTGGACACAGTGGTGGACTAATGAGATTGAGCTGCTAGGGCAGAGCTGAGGTGCTTATACCTGTGAAAGACATTTTCTTTTGAGACGGGAGAGCAGCACTGTCCCAGGACTTCTTATCTTCAGAGCTAGGCTCAATGGAGTGTTTAGCTAGGCTTAAGTCAATAGAGTTTTGCTAAAGCACACAAAGCAATGATTGTCCTCGGACTCTCACTGCCTCGACCCTAATCTACTTTTACTCCTCCAAAAATGTTGCCATCCTCTTCCCTCACTGTCTTACTGAGCCCAGCCTACTCGACCAGGAAGCACAAATGCCCCTCTATCTCTGCGTCCCCGAAGCTCAGAAGCATTGGTTTCTCCAGTCCCAGGCATGTCAGCCAGTCTCTGGAGTCACCTGACCTGCCATCCTCACCTTTATCATCACAGTCGTCATGGTGAGCTGTGCTCAGCTCTTTATGCTGACACCAGTGATTTATAGGCTTTACCTTCACAGCCACCTGGCAAGGGAGACACTGCTATTAAACTTACAGAGAAGGGAAGTAACCTGCTTGAGGTCTCACAGTAAGTCAGCGGGGGGACTGGAATCCAAACTCTGGACTGTCTGACTCTACAAACAAACAAGGAACCATTATGCTAAAAGGCAGGATTGGGAATACTTCCCATGACTAAGGCTCCTCCTCTAGACCGGGAGAAAGTGGGCACCCAACGTGAAGATCCTGATTTTCTCACATCACTCTTGGCCTTCATCATCCGTTTACAAGACCCCTTACTTTTCAGGCTTTAAGACTGTGAGCTTTACAGGCAAAGTAAACTTGGGAGAAATAAATAATGGCTGCTTAGTCACAGTGATTCACCTGATGTTAAAGCTTCAGCCTGTGAGTTAATTAATCCATTCCACAACAAGCGTTTATTCTTCCCAGTCCTGTTCCTGACTCCTGATGCAGCGCTGCAGTATGCGCTCATGTCCGTATGCCTCCCACTCACATGTACTCTGACCCTTGGCTGTTCACAGCCTGCCTGGCAGCCTTGAGAGATTTTGTACACTCTATTCATCAAGAGACAACTTTAGGAAACCAGAAGCCACAGATGACCACAGATCTGTCAAAGTTTTATCCAGCATATATTTGGACTAGAAAGACTGCTTGCCCGAAGCCCAAAGTCTGGGTTTTGGGTGTGTGTGTGTGTGTGTGTGTGTGTGTGTGTGTGTGTACGTACTGAGGACAGTTTTGTCAAAACCAGTGACTTCCTTATATGTCTAGCAATGATAATGTGAAGTATGAAACCAGGGACAATTTCACTTGTGATTCTAATCAGAGTACAGCATCACTGGTTGTTTACTAATTAATTCTACTCTATCAACATTTTTGAGACGAACATTCTAAGCCAGATTGAAATGATCATGTATGTCTTGACCACACTCTTAGTAACACTGCTGCCCCTGAGTTGACAACATGCTGAAACTGGGAGTGGGAAGAGAGGCAAAGCAGAAAAGTTATGACTGGAGGGGCAAGAAAGTCTGGTGAATTTATCTGAGAAACAAGGCAAATATAATCTAATTGAATGTGAGAATCTTTTTTGTATTATCTTATGGTTGTTTCTAATATATTACATTCTGACAGATATCTTGCACAGCTTTGAACTTAGCCACAAAACCCAATATGAATGAACTGAATGAGAGAGTTGAGAAATTTAATTTTTTTCTTCATGAGCTACAGGAGTCAATCATACAATTCACTGATAATCTTTCATGATTTTACAGACTCTCAAAAGCCTCTGATCCAACAGATCAGATGAGATCAGATCAGATCAGTCGCTCAGTCGTGTCTGACTCTTTGAGACCCCATGAATAGCAGCACGCCAGGCCTCCCTGTCCATCACCAACTCCCGGAGTTCACTGAGACTCACGTCCATCGAGTCAGTGCCATCCAGCCATCTCATCCTCTGTCGTCCCCTTCTCCTCCTGCCCCCAATCCCTCCCAGCATCAGAGTCTTACCTCAAACTTAATCTGTATCACCTTCAAAAAGGGAAATCTTATATCTTCCTAAACACAGAAGACTACTTGCCTGCTCAATATTCCTCATATATTCCTTAGAATTTGTCAGCATACTGTAGGATTATTAGTTTCATAACATATATGAAGACCAAGTAGTTTCAAGGTACAACCATTATATAGATTATCTTTGTGTCCTTGTTCATCTAACTGAGAAACTGCTTAAGAATGAGATTTTCAGACTTGTTTGACTGGATTTATAAGGACAGATATTACCTGATAATTTGGTAATATCTAACTAATTTGCAGTATACCTGTGGCATATACATTGAAATGCACAGACTATTCGCTTACCATTCAACCAACAGCTGTTAGACATCAACTATGTGCCAGGCACTTTTCTAGATACTAGGCTACAGAAGTTAAAAAAAATGACATAAGTCCTTTCTTATAATAAGCTTATATTCCAGTGAAGGCAGACAAGACAATAAACAAGTAGAATATCAATATATACATGTTTAGATGTTGCAAATGACATGGAGAAAAATAGAGGTTGCTAGTTTGGGGAGCTGCAAATCTGAGGAAGATGGCCAGGGAAGGCATCACTAAAGAGATGGCATTTAAACAATACCTGAAGGAGGAGAGAAAATTATTTACATGCATCTCTCAGGCCAAATATTCCAGGTGGAGGGCATAGCAATGTAAGTTCTAGGAGGTTAGAAAATTGATCTTTCACTTCAATAGCCCCAGGATTTCTAGCTCAATAGTGACCCCATATCAAATACTAGGTGAATGAATACGTGAATTAAAATAGCATGAAATAGCTTCTTAAAAAGGAGGTGGTGGTAGTGGTGGTGGTATTACTTTACTAAAGTCAAAAATTTATATTACATAAATTTCACATGCTTTGATTCTTGCAGATGTTTTAGAAGACAGGTTAGTAACCAGGATCTATTCCAAGTTCTTACAGACTCTTAATGACTCCAAGGTTAACAAACGGTCAATGCCACAAAGTATTTTCAGAAAGATGTCAGAATCTGCTCCAACACTTACCTTTACCCTCTGGTTCTATGTCAAGTGGACAGTGAGCACAGCATGCACATACCCTGCTTGTATGTGGAAGCAGAAAGGCTCGTCCTCTACACGAGAGCTGCGTATGTGCCCAGCTCTGAAACCTGAAAAAACCCACCACCTGAATACAAAGCACAGGGACTGCTCTCTGTGTAACAGCATCGCCATTTGCTGCAGAATGTAAACATGGATCTTGGTGACCCTGTACATAAACAGCTGATACGGCAGAAAGAAAAAAGGGTCCAGTTCCTTCCTTAAGCTAAATTATCCCATTGCATTTTAAAAAAAAAAAAGACAATGCATAAAATAACTTACATCAGCAACTATGGCAGGCTTACACAACAGAAAGTACAACCATTGTGTTAATTTGCTCCTAAACGGGATAATACAGAGTGAAGTGCTTAGAACATTGCTTTACCCATAGTCAGTGCTCAATTAACATGATTATTATTAATAATATTATTAGTATTTAATTAAAGGCTTGAGGATAGTCATAAAATTATGCACCTGTTTTATATTTAGCCCTATGTACTGGGATAAAAAGAATTAGAAGACTATGACCATATTCTTTAAAAGCTTGAAATATATACAATTAGAACGTTCTATAAAGTCCCACTAGACAAGTTCAATAACATACAAAACAGCTAAAACATGATAGTTATGCAAGGTACAATATATAGTAAGAAAATGAGAGTTTCCAAGAGGGAAACGATCATAAAAACTAGGAAGGCTTCAAAAAGAAGGACTGGTACTGAATGTGACAGATGGACCAAGTAGGTCAGTGAGACACTTTTGGGTAACTAAAGTCCAAATTTATTAAAGTCTGCAGTAGGATGATAGCAGAAGCAGCAAATTTAAAGGCAAGGATCTGAGCCCTCTGTTGAAGACAGAGGAGCACTGGACCTGTGACTATGTGTTTAGGGACAGGCTGTGAGGCAACCTCCACCTACAAACCTGAAGCCACCACTAGAAGACTAGGCTGAGTCCAGACTGACCAGTAGGCCCTACAAGTGGCTCAACAGGCCAGCATGGAGACTAGGCAGTGCACAGCACTGGACCACCGGGAAGAGAACTTTTTATCCTGCAAAAGATTCAGTAGTTAAGGCTGGGAGTCAGAAAGATGCCAGTGCCTCCAGCAGCAGCAGAAAGTATTAAAAAAAAAAAAAGACCTGAAAAATAATGCTGTGGGGGTGGGGAAGGGTGGAAGGCATATTGGTGCAACTGACTGGTACACAGCAATGACTCAGAGGAGTGAAAGTCGATGGACAACTTACTGTATAGAAGTTGATTGAGTTTTAGACGATAGGAAAGCATCTACTACCTTAAAGAGTGAGTTGGGAATGTGGAACCCATAATATCAACACAGGAGAGTAGAAATCATGAGAACAAATACAATTCTCCCCACCTAGCCCAGGAAAAAAACAAAATTAAAGCTTAGAAGAGAGATGGTAAAAAATATGCAGAAGTCAAGAGAGAAGTTTGAAGGAATGACCTGAATTAGAGTCAAATGAAATAGACTAGTTGAGGACATTTCTTCATGAGAAAACCTTTTAAGGCAGAAAAATAAAGCTTTCAGAGTATATATGCCCAACCAAATGAACAGAACAGTCCCTCACTTCAAGAATTATGCCTGATTTTATGTGATAAATTGAAGGATAATGTAGAAACAGCAGGCCACATGACATAATCCTATCACAATGCATTAAAGCATGACTCAGAGATTTAACCCACAGAAAGTTATCAACAGACCCTCTGTTTGCAAAACAATACAGACATGACATGTCACCCAAAGCAAAGATCTTTATTCTCCTTCTTTCTACTTTGCTTTTTAAAATGTGGTCTTAAAAAAAAAACTTCAATGACTTCAATATTAATTTCAGCCTACATTCAACAGTAAATAATGAATCTCACCAGCCAATTGCTTTCAACTTTGCTTTGTTGGAATTTCTGAGATGTATTCTTTTTTTTCCTTTATACTTGGAAAGCTTTAAACTTTGAAAGCTTGGTAACAGTTGATATTATCAACTGCTTTTGTGTTTTCAAAAAGCACACTCCAAAGATCTTTGAGATAATAGCCACTCCTCCACCCTACCTGCCATTTTTTAAAAAACACTATTCCGCTGCCATCATAGTTTCTGCTAACAGTTTATGGGTAGTTTATCAGATGCCCTTTGATCTTCTCTTAGTACTAAAATCTTTTAGAAATAGCCCTTTTGTATTCTAAGGCACAGCTTAAATCAGATGCTAGGTTTTAGATGACTCTTCACAAACGTAAGGCCACGTTTCCATGTTTGTGTATTTCTGAAGATTAATTTCTACTCAGAGAACTTAAGTGGAAAAGAAGAGGCCAAAACACATTGGTTTAAAATTTTAAAAGGAAATACAATTAATGCAGGAAAAATAAGAACATAAAAATAAAAGTGCAGAGCAAAATAAAATATAAATACAATAAATAAAATGCTACTTCATTAAAACTATGGCTGTCAACAACAAGAGAAGAGATCAAAAGTAAGGAAACTGTAGTATTAAATATAGCAGGGGTAAGAAGGAAGAAAAACAAAGCCTAGAATACGCTGGGTGTGCTAGTCGCTCAGTTGTGCTCGACTCTTTACAACCCCATGGACTGTAGCCTGCCAGGCTCCTCTGTCCATGGAATTTTCCAGGCAAGAATACTAGAGTGGGTTGCCATTTCCTTCTCCAGGGGACCTTCCCAACCCAGGGATAGAACCCAGGTTTCCCGCATTGCAGGCAGATGCTTTATTGTCTGAGCTACTAGCTCACCAAATAAGTTGTGACCACAGGATAATATAATAATTTGAACTTTACTTTGACCCATATATTAATCTGATGATGAACAGATGTTGGATCTGTTACCAAATCCCCTTTTGCCACCTGTCCTCGCACCACTGCTCTGCAGTCCCCATCTCTTCTAGTTCCCTGGATGACTCTGTTCATCCTCTAGCTGGAAGCTCAGGTGGTCCCTGACATCCCCAGGCTGGGCTAGGTTCTTCTGTGGGTTCTCAATGCCCCATGTGTGCACTCCTTCAATACCATCCTCTATTAGAATTGCTGTGTGTTTATCTACCCTCTCCCACCTCCCACTAGACTGCAGCTAACCCTGGAGGGCTGGGTCTCAACCTTTATTCATCTTTTTCGCATATAGCAAATATGCTATATGCCTGGCAAATAGCAGTCTTAAAATATATAAATTAATGATGCACGTTCTACACCACTGATGTATGGTCTGAAATATGCTTTAAAATATGGGGTTATATATTAAGAAGAAACCCAGCCACTTAACAGATTAAGCAAGGCAACTTACAGAGGGAATCTGCAGGCTCAGAGCTATACAACTTTATAGCATAAGAAGGGAAATCATTATTGTGTGACCAGCATAATCATGCTTTCCATGATAAAACTAGTAACACCTGGATTTGAAAGACAAAGAAACCCGAATGGAAAGACATGAGTTAAGGTGTAAAAGCTAATTCTTGATGGGATTTAAATCATAAAGGAATAGTCTCCTCACCCTATGGAGCTCCTTTAACTCAGACAGCTATGAATCCACATTGGGATGGTAAGGAGATATTTAATAGGGTGAAGCCTAACCCGACAGGGATGGGGTGGATGGGGGAGAGTGCTTTTCCCTGTTTGGATGGATTCAAAACCAGAGTGTAAATACCAACCACCCTGAAGCAGCTTCCTGGTGGCTCAGAGGATAAAGCATCTGCCCGCAATGCAGGAGACCTGGGTTTGATCCCTGGGTTGGGAAGATCCCCTGGAGAAGGAAAAGGCAACCCACTCTAGTACTCTTGCCTGGAAAATCCCATGGACAGAGAAGCCTGGTAGGCTACAGTCCATAGGGTTGCAAAAAGTCGGACACGACTGAGCGACTTCACTTCCACTTTCTGGAGCAGCAGCCTGTTGCTTTATGCTCATCTGGAATCTCTTCTTGCTTCTGTAGCTCTGCCTTTCTTTCCCTCTCAGTTCTGATCCACTTGTCAAACTGACCTTGCCTGGGGAGCAGTAGGCACAGTTCATAAAAGGAAGAAATCCAGACTGCACAGCACTCCAAGCAGAGAGGAGTGGAACACGCCACAGGTAGCCCTGTTCTCCAGGAACCAGTGGCTGGAAGGAGACCTCCCAGAGGTGGGGAACTTCAAGCGTAGGCACAAACTTTAAACACAGAGAAATGCAGCTTGTTAACTTCCAGCAAGTCATTGAAATTTGTGTTGGAAAAACCTTGGCATCAGAAGAAATAACCTCACATGACCATGATGGCAAGGGAGAGAAAGAGGCCTGTGTTCAAAGAATGTAAACAATGTCAACAGACTTTGGAAAACCAGCTTCCAATGAACCTCACAAATCTGGGTTCTTGAATACAAATAATCAGAGATGGGATATGGGGCTGGGTTCTCCAATTGAAACACTAACTCTTATAAAATGCAGTAGAACTTTAGAAAAGTTATAAGTCATCCACTGGAAAGATTGTGACAACCTAAGTCAGTTCTGGTTTTAAAATATCAGACACCCTGGAAACACTGAGACACATGACTAGACATTTCATCTTTCCAAGGCACATAAAGAGAATATCCTGTCTTGGCAAACTTTGCATAAATGGACATTCAGGCAAAGGAGGAGCTGGCACCAATATCCTTGCTCAATGCTCTAGAAGATGATCGCTGAGTGCTTGGATCTTGGCTTCCTGATCAGCTAGTCCCGTGACCCAGCTTTCTAGCTGATCGTGTGGCAAATACTGCAGTTCTTAAACTTTTGCAAGGGCCTTGGGTAACAAAAGAAAAGTCAGACATTGCAGCTCAGGTCTTGTGTTTTTCCTGGCAGCATACTGGTAGCATCTGTCTATAAATTCAGCAGCAGTGTTCTTTTTAACGTGGAAAGCAGTGAGTGCCCTAGCACTAACAGTCTCATAACTGGCACATAAAAAGAACCCTATGCTTACTCTCCTGGTATTTTTTAAGTTGTAAAATGTAAGCTGAGCCATTATGCCTCTCATACATACATTCCTCCAGTGTCAGATGAAACTGTCTTACACCAAGAAATGAAAATCTCCCTAATCTTGGGCTGGACTTCATTGTGGGTAAAAATTTGGTTCTATGTTTATATCACATTCTAAATTCTGTCTCCCAATCCATCAGCAAAACTCATAAAGGCATGCAAGAGAGCATGGCTATTATAGAAATGTCTGTTTGCTTAATGTTAAGTATCCATTATCCTAGGGGGGAAAAAGTAACATTTCAACAACAGTGTCTTTGAAAGGGACATACCTAGCTGTTTCTCCCGCTCCTCACGCCGCTCCCTCGCGAGCCTCTGCCGGTCATCAACACGAAGCACAGGTGGCGGGTCTGAAAAGGAGATGGGAGACATAAGAGGAGCAGATTTTTAAAAATGATATACACTGATAAATATCTGTCTGGTACATCTGATGAATGAATTGTTACTACATCTTACCTATAGTAACATTACAACAATTATGACCATACTTGTAGTGATGTACTTTATTATAATTTTCCTGAGAATTTCCCAGTATTTTCTGCAATTTAAAAATATTATATATGAGGTTAGATTCTATGAGTTCTCATCACAAGGGAAAAAATCATTTTTTTTTTTTTTTATATCTATATAAGATGCTGGATGTTAACTAAATATATTGGAATAAATATGTCATAATACAAGTCAAGTCATTATGCTGTACACCTTAAACTTAGTTTAATTGATGCTGTATGTTAATTACATCTCAATAAGACTCAAAAAATAAGTAAAAGAAAAAGACACACAGACAAAACAAATTATGTAAAAACATAACTGTGCCTTTGGCTTATTTTCATCAAACACTATTCATGAGGTTTTATGTTCCTAAACTACTGAACTCTTATTATTTTTGTTTTAAAAAGTCTCCTGGGGCTTCCCTGGTTGCTTAGTGGTAAAGAATCTGTCTGCCAACGCAGGAGACACAGGTTTGACCCCTGGTTTGAGAGATCCCACATGCTATGGAGTAACCAAGCCATGCGCCACAACTACTGAGCCTGTGCTCTAGAATTCGGGAGCCACAATTACCGAGCCCACATGCCCCAGCTACTGAAGGCTGTGTGCCCTGAAGTCTGTGCTCTGCAGCTAGAGAGGAGTCCCCGCTCACCACAACTAGAGAAAAGTCAGAGCACAGCCAAATAAAAAATAAAAAAATTAAATTAAAAAAAGTCTGCTCCTTAACAACAAATAGAATCCTAAGTGAATTTATTCTACTAAATAGATGGTCAGTCACCAGTTGGACATGAAGAGCCCAGCTTTGAAATCAGACAGGCATGAAATCACTTCTGGTTCTGTTTCTCTCACTTGCTATGAGACTTGGCCGAGTTACTCACCCAGCTCTCTAAGTCTTAAGCTGTGACATCGGTTTCATGGGTTTTTACTGGTTGTCTATGAGGATAAAATAGACCCTATCTAACATTACCATATGGATTAAATAAAATGATGCTTACAACAGCATTAGCACAATGTCTGCTTCTGCTGCTAAGTCGCTTCAGTCGTGTCCGACTCTGTGCAACCCCAGAGGCGGCAGCCCACCAGGCTCCCTGGTCCCTGGGATTCTCCAGGCAAGAACATTGGAGTGGGTTGCCATTTCCTTCCAATGCATGAAAGTGAAAAGTGAAAGTGAAGTCGCTCAGTCGTGTCTGACTCCTAGCGACCCCATGGACTGCAGCCTACCAGGCTCCTCAGTCCGTGGGATTTGCCAGGCAAGAGTACTGGAGTGGGGTGCCATTGCCTTCTCCAGCATAGTGCCTAGCACTTGATAAATCTCAGTAACTATCTGCACTCATTGAATACACTAAATATCTACTGTGATCAGGCAGTGTTTTATGTGCTGAAAGGAGAGCTATTAACAAAAAAGTCAGAAATTTCTGCTCAAATAAAGCTTGCTTAGGGAAAACATATGTAAAATATAGAGAATGGAAAAACGGGCAATATATATAATGTTCTGGAGAAGGAAATGGCAACCCATTCCAGTATTCTTGCTTGAAGAATTCCACAGACAGAGGAGCCTGGCGGGCTACAGTTCATGGGGTTGCACAGAGTTGGACTTGACAAAGACGACTTAGCATGCAAGCACATAGAATGTTGTTGTTTTAATAGCTAAGTTGTGTCAGACTCTTTTGCGACCCCATGGACTGGAGCCTGCCAGGCTTCTCTGTCCATGGGATTTCCCAGGCAAGAACACTGGAGTGGGTTGCCATTTCCTTTTCCAGGGGATCTTCCCAATCCAGGGATTGAGCCCAAATCTCCTGCACTGGCAGGAGGTTCTTTACCACTGACCCACCTGGGAATGTTAAGACTGAGATAAATGTTAAGGAGATAACAAAGCAACAAAACGGACTGTGAAATGGCAGGGATGGAAGGTTGGGCATTTTGGATAGGTGCCAAGGGAATTCTAACTTGATGGTAGCTTTTGTGTGTAAAAACTTGATGGAAATAAGGGAGCTGTCTGTGCAGACATTCCAAGAGGTGAAAAGCAAGTGCAAAGGCCCTGAGGTCGCAAGTACCTAAGATGTTCAAGAAATGACATGAAGATCTGAGCCACTGGAGCAGAGTGAGATCATTTAAGCGATGGAGCCAGAGGCTGGGGTCCTGGTGAGGACTTTGGGTTATGCTGTGAGTGAGATGCCACTAATGGCTTTCCAGCAGAGGTCTATAAAAATACACTCACTCTGCTGTTTCTAAATAAAAACAAAAGCATAGTAATGATAACAATGGTGATGATAATAATTACACTTAAAATCAGCATTATTTTCCTTGCTATTAAATTAACAATTTAAAATCTCACATTAAAAAGAAAAACCTACTGGAATAATACTTTAGAGACAACATAGTAGTACTTCAACAGATTTAAAGGCCTTGCATCCCAAATGCCTCCTAAATGTTAAAGAATTTGAACATTTAAGAGAAATAAAACTGTATGAAAGTGCATTAGAAGCTGCATAAACCTGGCAGTGGGGTCATGGGCAGGACCAGGAGATGATATTTTGTTTATTTCCTTTGCTTTAAGGTATTTTTTTAATTGATAATATGAACCCCTAACTAGCTCATATTAGTTATGATATTTCCCCCATTTGCTAATCATTTATGAGGTTTCAAATATTTTTTATGTAGAAAAATATAGCCTTTGGTCCCAAAAGGTTTGCTTCTGACGCTAGAAAAGAGGCATGCAGACCGCCTTAGGCACTTTGTTAACGGTCACAGACAGGGGAGCTTTGCTGTCGTTTGTTTTTGGAAATGACAGCCCTATCGAAATGATATTTTGAAGAAAAAAATGATCTAAGAATCCAAGCCAAAATGAAGTTAGAAGCAAGACTTGTAGCAATTACTTATTGCTTAAAAAAAGTCCTTTAATAGTGAGGTTTTACTCCCTTATGAAAACTTTGCACTTATTATGAAACTTGAAAACCATAATAACTAAAATAATATAAATAACTTTTATTTATAAAAGTTACATGGGCACATTATAGAAAGTATATAAATAGAGACAATGAAGTAAAATTCTGCTCATAGAATACCGAGTATATGACATTTCTACAAATTTCACACAAATTTTGACAAAAATTTTCAGAAGGAGTTTTTAATAACAACATAGTCATCCTCACCTACCCTCTTCCACCCCAGTTCAGTTCAGTCGCTCAGTCGTGTCTGACTCTTTGTGACCCCATGAATTGCAGCACGCCAGGCCTCCCTGTCCATCACCAACTCCCGGAGTTCACACAAACTCATGTCCATTGAGTTGGTGATGCCATCTAGCCATCTCATCCTCTGTCGTTCCCTTCTCCTCCTGCCCCCAATCCCTCCCAGCATCAGAGTCTTTTCCAATGAGTCAACTCTTTGCATGAGGTGGCCAAAGTACTGGAGTTTCAGCTTCAGCATCATTCCTTCCAAAGAGATCCCAGGGCTGATCTCCTTCAGAATGGACTGGTTGGATCTCCTTGCAGTCCAAGGGACTTTCAAGAGTCTTCTCCAACACCACAGTTCAAAAGCATCAATTCTTCAGCGCTCAGCCTTCTTCACAGTCCAACTCTTACATCCATACATGACCACAGGAAAAACCATAGCCTTGACTAGATGGACCCGTGTTGGCAAAGTAATGTCTCTGCTTTTGAATATGCTATCTAGGTTGGACATAACTTTCCTTCCAAGGAGTAAGCGTCTTTTAATTTCATGGCTGCAGTCACCATCTGCAGTGATTTTGGAGCCCAAAAAAAGAAAGTCTGACACTGTTTCAACTGTTTCCCCATCTATTTCCCATGAAGTGATGGGGCCAGATGCCATGCCAACATTCAGATCTTAGTTTTCTGAATGTTGAGCTTTAAGCCAACTTTTTCACTCTCCACTTTCACTTTCATCCAGAGGCTTTTTAGTTCCTCTTCACTTTCTGCCATAAGGGTGTCATCTGCATATCTGAGGTTATTGGTATTTCTCCCGGCAATCTTGATTCCAGCTCGTGTTTCTTCCAGTCCAGCGTTTCTCATGATGTACTCTGCATAGAAGTTAAATAAGCAGGGTGACAATATACAGCCTTGACGTACTCCTTTTCCTATTTGGAACCAGTCTGTTGTTCCATGTCCAGTTCTAACTGTTGCTTCCTGACCTGCATACACATTTCTCAAGAGGCAGGTCAGGTGGTCTGGTATTCCCATCTCTTTCAGAATTTTCCACAGTTTATTGTGATCCACACAGTCAAAGGCTTTGGCATAGTCAATAAAGCAGAAATAGATGTTTTTCTGGAACTCTCTTGCTTTTTCCATGATCCAGCGGATGTTGGCAATTTGATCTCTGGTTCCTCTGCCTTTTCTAAATCCAGCTTGAACATCAGGAAGTTCAAGGTTCACGTATTGCTGAAGCCTGGCTTGGAGAATTTTGAGCATTACTTTACTAGCATGTGAGATGAGTGCAGTTGTGCGGTAGTTTGAGCATTCTTTGGCATTGCCTTTCTTTGGGATTGGAATGAAAACTGACCTTTTCCAGTCCTGTGGCCACTGCTGAGTTTTCCAAATTTGCTGGCATACTGAGTGCAGCACTTTCATAGCATCATCTTTCAAGATTTGAAATAGCTCCACTGGAATTCCATCACCTCCACTAGCTTTGTTCGTAGTGATGCTTTCCAAGGCCCACTTGACTTCACATTCCAGAATGTCTGGCTCTAGGTGAGTGATCACACCATCATGATTATCTGGGTCGTGAAGATCTTTCTTCCGCCCCAACCAACGCTGAGAGTCCCAAGTCAATACCTGGTGTCGCTGCAGTCATGAGGCAGCACCCAATTATGCAAAGGAACACATGCCTTTTAGATGCACAAAGAAAGGGCATAGTTTACCTCTGATTTCTGTGATATCACTCCATATGAAAATTACACTCTTCACATGTAATAAACTGTATTCTGTCTGGTAACACCAGTACCTCAGAAACCAGGCTGTATATAGTGCTATAAAGATATATCAATAAACACTATAAATGAGGCCAATGCTTATGAGTTCAATAATTCTCCCTGGTCACTTTTGTCACTTCAGCACTGATGTCAACCACTATTGATTTAGAATTCGATTTGAGAAAGTAAAGAACAAATACAACACATTTCTGAAATATAATGTGCGTAGTGGTTATCATAGTCTACACAATTTTGGTTGGTTTCTGGACCTGGCACTAAAAAGCACTGTAGAGTGCAAAAGGTATTCAGTTTGAATTCTGTTCCCATCCTTCTGGTCACATTAATAAGAAGGTCACTTTGTTACCGGAATGTTAATAAACACCCTGTTGCAGATTAAAGATGGCTGTGAATATGGGTAGGGCGGAGCGGAGCCGGGTCAGTTTTGTTCATTGATATTCCCAACGCCTAGGACTATACCTGGCAGAAAGGAGGGCATTCAACGAATATTTATTAAATGAAAGAACAAACGAGCCAGCAACCTTGGCTAACGTTTGGGGCCTACACACTCTAAACGTTAATGGAATTAACATTCACTATGAGGGCAAACTCATACCAAACTTGTATTTGACGACAGATTTTTTAAAAGGTATTAGTAAATACTAGTGATTACAATTCTAAGGTTTAATCATTAAAAACTGATTACAATGACCTTTAAAGGTAGGATTTCAGGAAAAAAATACAATTGAATAATTGCAAGTAAATAGCGAATTTTCTGAAATGTTTTTTTCTCCATCTCATTTCTCTCCTCATATCACTTTTTTTTCTGGAACAAAATGAAGGTAGAGAAAATAGTTTGACATCATGACTATTTCACACTGTTTCCCAATAGATCTAACAGTTAGAATAGAATTGTTACTTAATTCTTAGAAGGAAAAGTTTTTAAGAGAAATAGGATTTCGGTGGAGACACACTTGCAGCCACACTCTGCATCCAACCTTCTACCTGTGATAACTGAAAAGTAAGGGGACCACCCACACCAGGGTACTTTTGAGAGTCAAAGGGCATGCTGATAATAGCCTGTGGTTACATGTGAAAACAGGTACAGTCCTGAAACAACTGGAACTAAAGCGTGACCCTCAAAGATCAAGAAAAACAAACTCACTGTGACAAGGCTTTTTATAAGAACTCACTATACTTTGACTCCTGTCTGAACAACTACTGTCAGGATATTCGCATTTGGTTAGGGCAATACTCAAAATATCCCCCAAAGAGCATGTACTTCAAGTTCCTGAAGTAAGAAAAGAAAATAAAAATGCTTTAGACAGACGTTCCCATGACTCATATCCCATAAAATCAAAAGGTTTTACTCAAACCTATAACTCCAACATGGAACCTCTGATATCATCTTCAGAGAGACTCAGGAAAATAACATGGTGGTTTTAAAAATAAGAGTCTTTGGTATATCTGTGCTTATGTGTATATACAAGAAAGCAGACACAGTATACTTAAAAGACACAATCTGAAATGAAACGTCTCCTCACTGAACTTGACTCTAGCAATATAAATCAAATAGTTCTATGAAGAGACAGTCAATTGCGGTAGAAAAGATTTTTCTTTTGGCCTCTATATTTCTATGCACTCTGCATCTCTCTCTTCTCACAATGGAAATAGTATGTTAGAATGATCTATTCATATACTGATTTTTTTCTACTATACTTGTCAGCTAGAAAGTAGGATTATCTTTCAATAATATATTCCTAGTACCTACACAGTGCTATTACCAGATGAATAAACAAATTATCAGGATATAAAAGTATCAACTGCACAGTAAAGAATGAGAGGAATTAGAAATGATGGTTGATGGAGAGAATAAGGGAAAATCAATATAAACCATTTAGCTATGTTCAATTCTCATGATAAAACAAAGGGGATTTCCATGCTAAACAGCTTCTGCTTCTCCAAGGATGCCCACTGGAGTACAGGGTAAGAAGGTCCACTAGAATGAGGCCTGTGAGGACAGCGGCCCTGTTGCTTTGCTCACACACTATCTTTCAGGGTCCCCCAACACTGGGCAATTACTCAAGAAACATTACATGTTGGCTGGGCTTTGGGTGGATACATGGACGGATAAATGAATGAAAATGTAAACTGACTAAATGGGGAAAATCTCAGCCTGTGAATTAAAACTCCACTGAAACTATACATCATTTGCTACTAATGGTAGCAAATGCAGTACTTGTAATTGTACCTGTTATACATCATCTGAATGGCAAGGCAGACTTATCTGCTCTGTTCAAGAGCTCCTCTATATAGGAAAAAAGGCCCCACAAAACTAGGCGGGACAGGGAATGTTTTCTATGGGGCTAGATACAGTTATTTCCATCTTTAGGCCCACTGACGCACTGTTCTTGAGTAACTCTGGCCTTGCATGCAGCATGAAGCAGGCTTCCAAGAACCTCAAGAGGTGTTCGGTTTGCCTTTCCCTTCCTTTGGCTATCTCCGGTCATCATACTGTAAGTCATTCTCTCCCAAAGACCACATCATGGTTGCTGGATACCTGGAAGCTACTGAACTGTTTACTCCATTGTTTGTAGTTTGTTTACAGAGTGTTTGCTTCTTTGTATCACTGAATGGAACAGACCATGAGTCACAGGCTATTAAATGAAATTACTGTGTAGGTGTACAATCATTGCAGGCAACAGAGAACAAAATGTAATTCTATACAGTATTGCTGTGTGTAATGATTTCCTTAAGTGGGTTTTGAAAAAGTCACAAAAGAGATATGCGCTAATGCTGGGCATACAGGTACAAAAAAAGTGTGTCATTTCTATCATTTCAGGCAGAATGGAAAAATTATTACCTCTCGCACACTGCTTGACAGTTAACAGTGCACTCACAGATACCATCTTGCCTGTCAAAATGATTCTGAGAGGTGAGTAGGGCTTAGCTTTGAATCTCCATTTTAAAGAAAGAAAATAAAGGTGTGAGAGGTTTTCTGACTTACAGAAATCTGTCTAAATGTGTGTTTTGATGGCAGGACTGAAACCAAGCTCTCCTAAATTCTAGCAGGCCTAAGACCTTTGGGATTACCCTCCTTTTTCCACAGCAAAGGCAATGCATAGTACCTGGTTTATTTCCTGAGTGGTTGCTATTTTGTCCTGAAATAGTGGAGGGCCGGTGGGAGGCAGTGGTTTTCTTATCTTGTACTTTGTTGCCATCAGGTGCTACACAGAGGAGATAAAAGAGAAAAGACATATTTAGTTTCTCAAAATTTATTCAGAAACATTCACATATTCAAAATTTGCTGTCAACCTTTGTATCAAGTACTAGGCTAAACTCAGGAAATACAAAGATTAAGCAGCTGATAATTCCTACCCTCAATGAGCATAACGTTCAGTGGGAAGAACACACCCAAGAATCAATAGCCTCAGCTCAACCGACCAACCCTACAGCAGTGGTGTCTTCAGGGTCCACGAAGTCATTCATCCTGGCTGTTCCAGTTTATACATAGAGTAACCATGAAGAAATAAGACTGGGATCTAGAGCATCTGATCTTTGTTCTTACAAAGGTCATGCATTTGGAACCAAAAAATTCCAAGAACATAACCAAGCAGGTCACCAAAAGGGAATAAGGGATATAATTTACTGGATTTTGGAAAAGCCTCTAACAAATGTTCGGTAACAAAGATCATTCAAGAGACTAAGGGAAATGTATTCTAGGAAGTGACCAAAGGGCAGAAATATCAGGCAACTCCCTGGTTATATAAAGTCCTCCAGGTAAATTGTTCTTTATACATTTTGCTTTAATAATATATTTTTCAAAAGATATTTAAAGTATTTTGCTGCTTCTCATTAAGTGGTGTCAAAAACCAAACTCTTGATTTTCCCTGCCTCCTGCCCTCTGCCTGAAAATCTGTTTCACCCACAGTCTTCCCCATCCATTCAAGCAATTCCATTCTTCCAGTAGATTAGGCCTGGAGCCTTGGAATCAGCTTTGACTTCTGTCCTCCAATCTCTCCCCAAGTTTGATTCAGTAGTAAGTTCTTCCAGCTCTACCTTAAAAAATCATCACCTCTATCACTACCTTTCTGATCCTCTCTTCCCTGTGTGACTGGAATGTCCTCTTAACCAGTCTACCAGATCCTACCACTGATTTTCAGTCTCTGCTCACCTCAGCAGCCAGAGTGATCCCATTAAATCATAAGTCATGCCACTCCTCTAACAGCCACCATCCCACTCAGAAAAACTCATGGGCTGTCCACGGCCTACAGGGTACTATATGGTTTGGCCTTTACCTTGTACCACTTAACCTCTTAATTACTCTGCTCAGATCTTACATACTGACTTCGTCCATCTCAGAGCCTTTGCATGTACCTGAAATGTTCTTCTCCCAGATGTTAACACGAGTCTGTCCTTCATTTCCACTGGGTCTCTGGTCAAATGTGATATTAGAGTCCTCTTGATCTATCTAAAATAGCACCTGCGTTACTCATCTCTCCTCCTTACTCTGCCTTGTTTGTAGCCCTTATCCCCTGACACATTGCACATTTATTATCTCCTCCACTAGGCTGAGGGAAATGGAGAATAACTAGAAAATGAGATTCAGTAGTTCAGGGTTTTTGAACCTGAAAGAGTGTGACAGTTATACTTCAGGAAGACTAAATTTAAAAATGGTACCCCAGATGCACTTTAAAAAGTTATTAAATTTGCTAAACCTTTACCTTTAAGCTCTGAACAAAGAATATACCAAATTTTTATGGATGCCTCTCAATTACATATGATATTAGCTGGCATAGGAAACCACAGACTGAACAGCAGAAAGCATCCTATGCCATACTTTTAACACTGTTTAACTGCCCTGTTTCAAACAATTTGTTGTCTTTAAATAACACTTTCAAACATAAACACTGGTTGCTATAACACTCTCATCCCCCTCGCCAAAACCAAGTTGCCAGTTATCACTATGCGGCAGGTAAAGGCCACACTAGCTCATACTGGCCTACAGCCTCACAATTTTAGAGACAGCCCCTAAAGACCACAAATTGATTTAATTGGAACTCTGGTGCTCAATAGGGATAGAACAACTTTCTCCCATCTTTTGCAAGGTATTTTCAAAACTGCTCATAAAGAAGATAAACAGAAAGGAGTGCACACAGATTGGGAATACTGTGATTATTTTCTTTTTATTATGCAGCCACCTCTAGCACAAAGCAAATAAAGCCCTAGCTAGTAAGCTGTTTAAGCGATCTTCTGCTCTTCATTTTTACTTAACTGAAAGATAATTAGGACTATTTGTTTAGACTGTATTTCATATGCATTCATTTCTTTTTTACCTTAGCATATTTGACATAATTTAATCTGTCTCTGTTGATTATCTGCAATGCCCCCAGGTCCGGACAACAGATATCAATCGCAGCTAAATATTATGTTGCAGTAGACCATGGAGGAGATTCAAAAGAAGACATATTCAGTGCAAGAGACTTTTCCAAATAATTCCTGGGTAATCCCTCTCCCCCTTTTTCTTGGTTGTAATTTGCTTTGTCTTGAAATTCAAATGTAAAATGTAAATTTCAATTAAACTGGAAGTCTGGAGGTCTGGTTACCTGAATTCCAATTTGCCTATCAATATATCTGATTTTTATTAGACTCAGTTGAGTTGGATCTATCTGGCCACTTTCTTATCATCTGGATCTCAGGAATTCATTTCTATCACAAAATCCTTCTGAGTCCTATTCGTAACAAAACAAATTTAAAATTGATCTTAAAATGTGTTATGTTCATATAAAACTGATAGGCTAAATTTAGTAAAAATAAAGGTAAATTTGAACATCAGTCTGTTTAAGCCAAGATTATGTGTGTAGGCTCAGTTGCTCAGTTGTGTTTGACTCTTTGTGATCCCATGGACTGTAGCCCGCCAGGCTCCTCTGTCCATGGAATTCTCCAGGTCAGAATACTGGAGTGGGTAGCCATTCCCTTCTCCAGGAGATCTTCCTGGCTCAGGGACTGAACTGGTGTCTCTTGTGTCTCCTGCATTGCAGGCAGATTCTTTATCATCTGAGCCACCAGAGAAGCCTCTGTGAGCCCTGCTACTTACTAGCTGAGTGACTATCAGAGTTTCTTGACTTCTCTGAGTAGGTAATATGAGGGTGAAATGGCCTAACTCAGAGGGTCACTGGGAGGATTAATTGAAAAGATCTATGTTAAGAATCTATTATAGAACATGGCCCACAGGAGGTGTTTAGCAAACATTCAGCCCTCCTTCTCTCAACATTTATGCTCTTCCTCAAGGTCCTGGGCCTCCCACACTCCCAGGTGTAGAGTTGTGTGTTGAGGTTGTAGTGGAGGCGGTATGCACTTTGGAGTCAGCTGACCAGGCTCTGCCAGTTATGAGCTGTGAACCCACAGCATGTCACTCAACCTCTCAGTCATAATTTCCCCATCTGCAATGCAGGAAAACACTTTCAGGGTTGTGAAAATTAAATGAGACTGCCGGGCCCACTGAAAGGCTCAATAAAAGGTGGCAGGTATTTTTGGCTCTCCCCCTAGTCCTACACCAATGTGGGAAGGCAGGTTTCTAGTTAGTTCCTCTGGGCTTTGCTTGCTTAACGCTAACAGGGAAAGCAAACTTGTGTCAAGTCGGTGACAGCAGTCCTAGGGAGCAGAGCCTGGCTCTGCTGCTGGCTTCAGAGGTTTGTAGCTCAGCTACAATCACAACCTCCTGGGGGGTACAGGAAGGTAGGACTTAAGAGTACAGTTTCTAGTTTCCTGACTTAATCATTAGTCTTTCTGGGGCTTAGAGAGATGACAGTTTTCTGAGATGTAATGCCTTTCAAGTTGCCAAAAGTAAGGATAAGTCTTCAAAAAAGAAAAAAAACTCACTTATAATAGCAGGAAAATAGTAGCTTCTGAGAGGGCTGGTTGGTGGTGGTTTGTTTTTTTTTTTTTCAAACAAATGGCAGGGAATTTCGCTGTTTGAGAACAGAATGAAAATAGGAATTTATCCATTTTAAGATTTCCAACATTTAAAAATCTGGAAATCCTAGGTAACTAGCGGGTAGGATCACATACATCCTTTTATGTGTTTTATTTTTTTTTTTAATTTTATTTTATTTTTAAACTTTACAATATTGTATTAGTTTTGCCAAATATCGAAATGAATCCGCGACTTTCTAACACATACATCCTTTTAAAAATTACCATCAAAATCCCAGTTTTAAAATGACCCAGATGACATTTCCAGCATTATTTATTTGAATCTCTTTCATTTTTTCAGAAGAGAAAACTGAGCCATATACTATGACGCTCAATAAGACTTTGCTAGCCTCATAAAATTTTTATTGATCTTCCTGCTAGCTTGAAAGCTTTATTCCATTAGCAGCACATGTAAAAGTGTTAAAGAGAAGAGGAAGGATGGAGAGAAGCACCCTTGTGGTCTGGGGCTCTGTCTCTAAATCACTCTGCAATAGAAGATGCAGGCAGCAGACCTTCAGAGCTTTCATTTAGTAAAAAATTCTGCAGCTTCAGGAAGTGCCACAAATGTGTGTCTACAATCGACCTCCTCTATGATTCACTACTAATCCACTCCTTGCAATGTCTTTCCATGAAGGTCATGGGGTTCTCACTGCTTTGTGTCTATGTTTGGCTGTAGGGGCTGAAGTGCCTTCTCTCATGTGATGAAGATAACTGGTCCAACAAATGCTTTAGTTTAGTCAAAATGTTTCCTCTTATAAGACATCTACAACTACAACTTTAGGGACCATGCTGAGCTTAAACTCAATGAATCACAGGTGGTCTTAACCCCCACAAAAATGTCTTTCTGGCAGTGTTTTAAATCAAGCATGGCATATGGACTGGGAAACAGCAAAACTTTAACCCTGCTCAGAGTGGGTTGGACTTTGTGGAATCAAGTCCCAAGGCTACACACATACCTTTGGGGAGTAAACCAGAAGACAGAACTGGAGTCTGAACTGCACACAATTGTTTTTTTTGTAGTAAAAAATGGCTGAACACTGCAACTTCGTGTGTCTCATAGCATCAATCTACCTGGGCAGAAAGAAAGTTAACATTCCAGGCTTGCCAGTGCGTCCTTGGAAAGGTCTGATTTTGCTTTATGTCTTTTTGCTATGATAAATCTTAGGCACAAGTATGACTACATGTTAAGTTCTGAGTCCTTCTCAGTGAATCACAGAACCTGAATCACAAATATCTTACATGAAAATCTGACTACTGAATACAACTATGGCAAACGAAGAACATTACTGGTTTAAAATCACAATATCTAAAGATTAAAGAGAACTCTCGAGACAGTCTCGGGTAATTCAGAGTGTTTCACCTAAAATGTTCTACTGTATGAAATCCTTTTGCTTATTTACTTGACAGTTAAAATTTATTCTAAAAGAGCTTCCAGGAATATTGTAACATTTAAGGCATTGCTATTAAATGTTTTATCCAACATTATTTATAAAACTTGCATTAGAATAAGAAAGTCATAATGCAATTTCATAACTTCTAATGACTTTCCTGATTATTCCACATGGAGAGCTTTTCAGTTTAAATTCCTCCTGTTTGTGAAGTTGTGTAGGAATGATCAAAGCTCATGGGAGTCAGCACTAGACAAACCTAGGTTTAATTTTCTACTTTATTTCAGTTTTCTTCACATTTATTCAGTCGATACCCTACTCCAGGGGACACCTTGTGCTCAGTATTGGGAAAATCTTAAATGAACAATACATCTTTTCTACAACTTTTTCCTTTTCTAGACCTCTAATTCCAGGGTGCTTTTGATTTCCCCTAGTAATTTCCCTCCCTGCAGAAATATTCTCCCCCTTTAGGGCCTAAAGCACAATCTTGACCTCAGTTGTTTTCCAGCCTGGATTTATAAATATGCTTTGCATTTATAAACAGTCTTCCACCCCTAGGGAAAATATGCTCATGTATCTCTGCTATCTCTTGAAACTATGTCAAAGTTGAACTAACCGTCCTCACAAAATGAGCCAACCCGGTCTCCTTGTTACTGTCAATGGAACCACTGTATTCCCAGGCTCAGAAATGTTACATGTTTTCAGTAAAAATTTACAGACACTCCTATTGGCCAGCCACTGTGCTATGCGCTAAGAATACAAAGACTGTAGGACCTAGCATCATGACATCATACATGAGGAGGTGATCAAGACCATCCCTAAGAAAAAGAAATGCAAAAAGGAAATATGGTTGTCTGAGGAGGTCTTCCAAATAGCTGAGAAAATAAGAGAAGTGAAAAACAAAGGAGAAAAGGAAAGATAGAAGCATCTGAATGCAGAGTTCCGAAGAATAGCAAGGAGAGATAAGAAAGCCTTCCTCAGCAATCAATGCAAAGAAATAGAGGAAAACAAAAGAATGGGAAAGACTAGAGATCTCTTCAAGATAATTAGAGATACCAAGGGAACATTTCATGTAAAGATGGGCTCAATAAAGGACAGAAATGGTATGGACCTAACAAAAGCAGAAGATATTAAGAGGAGGTGGCAAGAATACACAGAACTATTCAAAAAAAAATCTTAATGATTCAGATAACCACAAGAGTGTGGTCCCTTACCTACAGCCACACATCCTGGAGTGTGAAGTCAAGTGGGCCTTAGGAAGCATCACTATGAACAAAGCTAGTGGAGGTGATGGAATTCCAGCTGAGCTATTCCAAATCCTGAAAGATGATGCTGTCAAGTGCTACACTCAATATGCCAGCATATTTGGAAAACTTGGCAGTGGACACAGGACTGGAAAAGGTCAGTTTTCATTCCAATCCCAAAGAAAGGCAATGCCAAAGAATGCTCAAACTACTGCACACTCATCTCACATGCTAGCAAAGTAATGCTCAAAATTCTCCAAGCCAGGCTTCAACAATAAGTAACCAAGAACTTCCAGATATTCAAGCTGGATTTAGAAAAGGCAAAGGAACCAGAGATCAAATTGCCAACATCCATTGCATCATTGAAAAAGCAAGAGAGTTCCAGAAAAACATCTACTTCTGCTTTATTGACTACACCAAAGGCTTTGACTATGTGGATCACAATAAACTTTGGAAAATTCTCCAAGAGATGGGAATACCAGATAACCTTACCTGCCTCCTGAGAAATCTGTATGCAGGTCAAGAAGCAATAGTTAGAATCAGACATGGAACAACAGACTGGTTCCAAGTTGGGAAAGGAGTACATCAATATAACATCAAGGCTGTATATTGTCACCCTGCTTATTTAACTTATATGCAGAGTACATCATGTGAAATGCCGGGTTGGATGAAGCACCACCTGGAATCAAGATTGCTGGGAGAAATATCAATAACCTCAGCTACGCAGATGATACCACCCTTATGGCAGAAAGAGAAGAACTAAAGAGCCTCTTGATGAAAGTGAAAAAAGAGAGTGAAAAAGCTGGCTTAAAACTCAATATTCAAAAAACAAAGATCATGGCATGCAGTCCCATCACTTCATGGTAAACAGATGGGGAAACAATGGAAACAGTGACAGATTTTATTTTCTTGGGCTCCTAAATCACTGCAGATGATGACTCCAGCCTTGAAATTAAAAGATGCTTGCTCCTTGGAAGAAAAGCTATGACCAACCTAGACAGCATATTAAAAAACAGAGGCATTACTTTGCCAACAAAGGTCCGTCTAGTCAAAGCTATGGTTTTTCCAGTAGTCATATATGGATGTAAGAGTTGGACCATAAAGAAAGCTGAGTGCCAAAGAATTGATGCTTTTGAACTGTGGTTTTGAATAAGACTCTTGAGAGCCCCTTGGACTGCAAGCTGAATATTCATTAGAAAGACTGAGGTTGAAGCCAAAGTTCCAATAGTTTGGCCACCTGATACGAAGATCTGACTCATTAGAAAAGACCCTGATGCTGGGAAAGATTGAAGGCTGGAGGAGAAGTGGAAAACAGAGTATGAGATAGTTGGATGGCATTACCGACTGAATGGACATGAGTCTGAGCAAGCTCCAGGAGTTGGTGATGGACAGGGAAGCCTGGTGTGCTGCAGTCCATGGGGTCGCAAAGTCAGACATGATTGAGCATCTGAACTGAACTGAGGACATCGCATCTACTTCCAAGATCCTCATTGTCCTTTGGTGGAGACAATATGCAAATAAATATAGGCATTTACAACAACAGACCAAATCAGTTTTCAAAAATCGATACACTACAGAGGACTAGTAACCAAATAAATGATACAGTGTTATAGGTAATCAGAGGTGAGAGGCCAAGTACTTCAGGGGGTAGTACTCCAGTGCTCTTGCCTGGAGGGTCCCATGGATGAAGGAGCCTGGTGGGCTGCAGTTCGTGGGGTCGCTAAGGAGTCGGATACGACTGAGCGACTTCACTTTCACTTTTCACTTTCCTGCATTGGAGAAGGAAATGGCAACCCACTCCAGTGTTCTTGCCTGGAGAATCCCAGGGACGGGGGAGCCTGGTGGGCTGCCATCTACGGGGTCGCACAGAGTCAGACACGACTGAAGCGACTTAGCGGCAGCAGCAGCAGCAGCAGCAGCAGGGATGGGAATGTCACTGAATAAAGATTTTGACGAATGGAGAGAATATGGATATGTGAGGGGGATGCCGAGAATCCTCCTGGCTGGGGCATGGCATGTGCAAAACTACAGAGGCACACAGATAAGAGTGCATCAAGGGACTGTCCAGTCAGAACGGGGGGGTGTAGGAAGGCGGGCAGGTGAAAATAAGACAAACAGCCCGAGGTCACTGCCTCCTCAAATTCCAAGAGCTTTGAATTTGTGATGAAGGCAATGGGAAGTCACAAGAGTGCCAGATGGCACTTCCAGCTGTGAACTAATCTAGCTTCAGCAGATTCTGGGTAAATGAAAGGTAAGGCCCCACAAGCCTGCTGGAAATGTATTCAAAAGGGTTATCATCTTAATAAAAAGGAAATCTGACTAAAACCCCATCTTAAGAACTCCACTTTCTGCACAATTTAATAATTCTGCAGCCTTTCCCACTTTCCCTTAACCTGCACCAGGAGGTGATTACTTAACTTTCCCTTAACCTGCACCAGGAGATGATTACTTAACTTTCCCTTAACCTGCACCAGGAGATGATTACTTAACCATTAGGGGGAAAAGTGACACGAGTGACTGTGTTTTGAAGTTTCTGTCTGTAGCTGAAGTATCAGGGAGCCAAGGACGAGCAGAGTCAGCGTGGCTGTGCTAGTGGGAGCCAGGACAGAGAGGCAGCACCGCACAGGGACCCTGCGGAGGCGTTCCAGGTCTCCTCGGCTTCAGACCCTGCAGGAAATGGAGACCCAGCCACAAACTCCAGGAAGCAAGAACGATGAGCAGGAAGAGGAAACAGAGAATGGAGGAACAGGGTCTGGCTGGGAAACAGGTGGGGTGTTTTTGAAGGTGATACACCGGCAGGTGATGTGGGTAGACGCTGATGAGTATCTTGACTCTTTCATAGGCAAACCTAGGAAGCAGTCACTTCGCTATGCAAACTTGCAGGCACCGCACCATGGCAACATATGTAACTAGAGATGCTGAGAAACAGTGCAGAGTCTGATTTACCCTTCTGCACCAGAACAGACCCACTTTGTGGCATGGTGCAACATCTGGTCACGTTTAAATTGATGCAACAATAAGAACAATGAACCATTTATTCAGCACTCTTGCTCATTTCTTGTTGCAAAAACAAATGCAATTAAATGAGAATATTTGACGATAATGTATCTGGGACATACACTGCATCCTTATTCATATTGACAGAAACGACTCGATTAAGACTTACTTTTTTTTTGCATTTCACACATTCCAAATAGAACAAAAACTAATGACTCAGCAGCCCCACTAGACTACATTAGAGGCTTGTAAGACCCTGTGGAGGTTTTAAAATTTAGAGGGAGCTCATCCAGCAACAATGAATAGTGACTGAAAATCCCTTTCTGATAATTTTTTTTCATTATGAAAAATGAAGTTATGACAGTTATGGAAAATGATATTCATCCAAAAAACAAAGAAATCTGTCCAATACTGGGATAATACAAATTCAATGTAGAGACACTGATTTTACAAATATCAATATCAACCAAACACTGTGTGAAATTATGTGATGTATGGGAACAGAATCCACCGAAAACATCACTCATCTACAAAACTGACAATAAGGCACGAAGAATGGAACAGACACATGTTGGTTTTTATTAACAGTTTGTAATCAATCAACTTCCAGAAAGAAACTGAAGCAGTTGCATTGAAGGTTCATCTACAACAAGATAAAATGCCAACATAACCTTTTCTATAAAAATCCATTTTGTCTGCCAAAGTACACAACAGGAAAGATATAAATATTATTTAAATAATTGCAACAGATAATTCTACCAAGTTACCAAGATATTTTTAAGGGATAAAGGGTAAGCTACTTGTTTACTCCAAAGAGTTGATGTCTAATCACAGACATCATACTTAAATTACCAGGTGGCTCAGTGGTAAAGAATCCACCTTCCAAGCAGGAGAGGCAGGTTCAATCCGTGGGCCAGGAAGATACCCTGGAGGAGGAGATGGCAACTCACTCCAGTATTCTTGCCTGGGAAATCCCATAGACAGAGGAGCCTGGCAGGCTATAGTCCCTGGTGTTGCAAAGAGTCAGAAACGACTGAGCAACTGAACACACACACACACACACTCAGACATCATATTCTGACCTTGAAGAACCATAGATGCTCTCCAAGTAAGGGGAGTGACAGGCTAATTTAGCCTTTGACACTTGGCCAGGTGCTTCCAGAACTACGATAATTTCTACCAGACCCAAGGAACTTGAAGGCAAGTATGGTGCCTTCATCTTTATCAGCTCCGTACCGTTAGTATTTAGCCCACCATTTAGCATATGCTGCTGCTAAGTCACGTCAGTCATGTCCGACTCTGTGCGACCCCAGAGATGGCAGCCCACCAGGCTCCCCCGTCCCTGGGATTCTCCAGGCAAGAACACTGGAGTGGGTTGCCATTTCCTTCTCCAATGCATTAAAGTGAAAAGTGAAAGTGAAGTCACTCAGTCATGTCCGACTCTCTGGGACCCCATGGACTGTAGCCTACCAGGCTCCTCCATCCATGGGATTTCCCAGGCAAGAGTACTGGAGTGGGGTGCCATTGCCTTCTCCATTTGGCATATAGGTGACACTGAATAAACGCCTGAAGAAGGAAACAAGAGAGCAAGAAATTGTAGATAGTGTACCCCAAACAAACTGTGGCAAAAGCCCAAGAAGCAAAAGTATTAATGACAAGTAAAAAAGAAAAAGTATACATTTGCTCACTTTTTGATGGCGGCTAAGATGGTGAAAAAGTGAACGTCACTTATTCTGTCCAACTCTTTGAGACTTACCCTGGCCAGAATACTGGAGTGGGTAGCCATCCCCATCTCCAGGGGATCTTCCCAACCCAGGAACCAAACTCAGGTCTCCCACATCGCAGGCAGATTCTTTACCAGCTGAGCCACAAGGGAAACCCAAGAACACTGGAGTGGGTAGCCTATTCCTTCTCCAGCAGATACGGTAGAAAAAAGGTGACCAAAAGAACTGCCGGATCACAGTTACATCACTCCGTGTCAGAAAACAAAAACTAACGTAATTCAGGATGGTGCCGACAATGTGTTAGGCAAGACTCAAAATCAAATGACTATTTTGGCAGCCACATAATAGAAAGGTTTGCTCAGTACCACTTATAGTGAGGGCTTCCCCTGTGGCTCAGCTGGTAAAGCATCCACCTGCAATGCAGGAGACCTGGGTTTGATCCCTGGGTTGGGAAGATCTCCTGGAGAAGGGAAAGGCTACCCACTAGAGTATTCTGGGCTGGAGAATTCCATGGACTGTACAGTCCATGGTGTCACTAACAGCCAGACACGACTGAGCGACTTTCACTTAAATAGCACCCCACTCCAGTATTCTTGCCTGGAGAATCCCATGGACAGAGGAGCCTGGCAGGCTACAGTCCATGGGGACGCGAGAGCTGGGCACGATTTAACGACTAAACCACCATCCCACTTAATAGTGAATATCTGGGGAACAGAGGGTCAATCTCCAATACAACAGTGTACCACCTATACTGCCCGGGATAAAGCCTGAGAAGAGGGCAGTCTCCAGCTGGAAACATCAGACACTCTGTGAAACAGGCATTTCATCTGTGAGAGATTTGTGAACTCTAGTCTTTTTTCCAAAGCAACTTAATAGATATGTTTTGATAATCTGTTTGTTAAAAAGCAAAAAAAAAAAAAAAAAAAAAAAATCCATCTTAGCTGAAATGAAAAGCATTTCAGAAAAGCACATGTTCCATGTATTTTGTGGAAATGACTGAGAATTATTTCTCAAGCTGTTTTATCACCAAAAGCAGCTTCTTGATTTGTGTTACAAAGTCCTTCTGATACAGTTAGCCAACAGGAGTAAACACTCACTACACACTTTAAATTCAACCCAAGAGGCTTTTATTTAAAAGTCAACAAAAAATAAACAAAAGCCTCCCTCCAGCCAGATGGCGACAACACTATAATCAAAAGATAAAATGCTGTATTTTTCACCTGTATTAATATAATCAGATTAAAAGATAAGCCTTTTCATCCCTGTGGGTGACGTATTTTCCTGGCGATATTTACCAGTCACAGTGCAAGCTGTTTCACAAATGATCTTTGCCCTGTAATATGAATAATGTTTATGATTAAGCAAAGTACAGGGCAAAATATAGAAAAAGGGTGAAAACCCTAACCATACTGTTTTCCAGTCTCACTGAGAAATGGTAAATTACAGATTGCAGTTAATTGTCTAAATTTCAACAGCTGGATAGGGAGCTGATCAAATTAGATCCAATTCAATTAAATTCAGTGTGTAATTAAAAGCAACTGTTTAAATAATTTAGGAAAGAAAAATAATTAGAACTCAACTTTATTATGCTCCCCTTAATTAAAGTCACCGACTGAAAGAAGCTGTTTTTACTTTTAACAGGATCACAACTTAACTTGAAAGAAAACTAAAATGACGAATGCCACAGTTTTAAAAAAATGCTTATTTTGGGCCACAAAACAGAAAAGATTTTGTACTTAAATACAAAGTAAAATTATCAAGGTAGTAAATGTACAATTCTTAGAAAGAGTCCCAAATAAGCAGTAGATTTAAGTATCAGTTTTGCAAAGAAATGTGAAAGTAATTTTAATCCTGTATTATCTGACTAAATGAGTCATCTGTGCTTTCCATATACACATGGTTGCCTGGAGAATCCCAGGGACGGGGGAGCCTGGTGGGCTGCCGTCCATGAGGTCACACAGAGTCGGACACGACTGAAGTGACTTAGCAGCAGCAGAATATTAATTGTTAATCATTCCTCCTCTGCAGAAAATAGTAAACTACTTTAAATTTTTTTATATTAACATTGACAAACTCAGTAGGAATGAATGGTAAATAGTGAAAGGTTAAAAGTTATTCCAATTCATTTCAGGTTAACTACTGAACATTTAACTTAAAGGTTGTTTTAAAGTGACTGGCCAACCCAGTCTCACCATGCCGCCTTATGCTGTAGTCATTTCTACATTTGTGACCTTGTTATTAACAGTTTTTCTTCTCTCCTTGGATCACCAGTCTCACCATCTCTCCAACTACTTAATCCAATCCATCTTATTATTTTTGTAAAATATTTTTGAGAGTTTTAGGTTTACCTAAAAATTGTGCAGAAAGTTTAGAGAGCTTCCATGTACTCTCTTCCTCTACCTAAACACACTTTCTCCCATACACACACACACTTTCTCCCACTATCAACCTCCTTCACTGAATGGGACATTTGTTTCAACTGATGAACCTACACTGACACCTCATCATCACCCGAAGTCTATAGTTCACATTAGCGTTCATGCTTGGTGTTGTTTTGGGTCTTGAAAAATGTATAACGTCATATATCCACCATTATAGTATCATACGGAATCCAGATCATTTTTCATAGTCCAGCTCAAGTCTCTTTTCCCTAAAATCTCTTCTAGTTATCCTACCTTCAACACATTTTTTTCTCTGACTTTTGCTACACTCCAAGGCTGCCCCACATTATCGAGCATTTGACTTCATTCTATCTTATATGACTTTTAGAATGTTTATTTCCAAAAGTTCTAAATACTGATAATCTCGTGAGAGGCAAGGCAAAAACTATGCTTTATCGTTTAATAAATTGGGGGAAATGCCTGAGACATTGTTTCTTGTGTGGAAATTAACAGTGCCAACTTGCACAGGGAAGGCTCTGTACAGATCTGTGCTGGTTATCCAGTAAATATATATTCTCTGATGCTTCTTTCTAATAGAACCCTGAATGGCCACAAAGCACAGCTCTGGCTGAAAAGTTGAAAACTGAAATTGCTGGTGGGGTTTGTGAAAGCTCCTCAGAGAAGCAGCAGACCTGGTGGGTTTGCTCCTCTCCCCTCTTTTTCTTTCTGCCTTGAATCTCGATGTGATGTTCAAAGTAGATCATCCATTCACCTCATAACCAGAAGGCAATGATGACAAAGAGGTGATGGGAATAACAGAAACTTGGCCCTGCCATTTTTAAGCCTCTGAACAAGTATTAGCATGTTTGCTGTTGGCAAGAAAACAAAATGAAAACCTAATTTGTTTAAATCACTTTATTTTCTAGATCTTGTATTCACAATGAAAAGTAATCCTTAGCCTGAAGATAAAATACATTGCTCCTTGGAAGAAAAGCTATGACAAACCTAGACAGTGTATTAAAAAGCAGAGGCATTACTTCGCCAACAAAGCTATGGTTTTTCCAGTAGTCATGTGGGAGTTGTGAGAGGTGGACCATGAAGAAGGCTGAGTGCCGAAGAACTGATGCTTTTAAATCACCGTGCTCGAGAAGATTCTTGAGAGTCCCTTGGACTGCAAGGTGACCAAATGAGGCTATCCTAAAAGAAATCAACTCTAAATATTCACTGGAAGGACTGATGCTGAAGCTCCAATATGTTGGCCACCTGACGTGAAGAGGTGACTCATTGGAAAAGACCTTGATGCTGGGAAAGATTGAAGGCCAAAGGAGAAAGGGGTGGCAGAGGATGAGATAGTTAGATAGCATCACTGACTCCATGGACATGAATTTGAGCAAAGTCTGGGAGATAGTGGAGGACAGAGAAACCTGATGTGCTACAGTTCACGGGGCGGCAGAGTTGGACATGACTTAGTGGCTGAATAACCACCACCACCACCTGATAGAGCCTTCACTAACTACAGAATCAAGTCCAAGTGCTTAGCTTCCAAATTCTCAACTATCATCTCTTGGAGCTCAGTCAGACATCACTGAGGGCTGGAGTGGGTGCTCCAAACTGGCTTAGAAGGTGGGAGAGATTCAGAAAAGGCAGAGGATTTAATTTAGGTGGGGGATAATAAAAGGCTACAAAGGACAGTGAGGAACCAGAAAGGGAGGGGAAAAAAGGGCACACAGATCTAGGTGGTGGTTAGATGATAAAAATATCTCATGCGTGGTCTTAGAGAAGGGCTTTTCATTTAAGGCGTTTGTGAGCAGGCTTGACACTGGGGAGTCTGTACAGGCTTCGTGTTTCAGCATCGCCTTCATTTGATGCATCGTGACTTACTCCAATTTCTTCCAGGAGTCAGAAAGCAAAACAGGGGCTGGTTTAGCATATTCAAGAAGATTTGCATTTAGATTTGAAAAATAGCAGTAGGAAAAAAAAAATGAGCAAAGATGCCAGATCAGTTTTTTTTTTTTTTAACTTATTTATTTGGCAGTGTTGGCTCTTAGTTCCAGCATGCAGGATCTTTAGTTGTGGCATGTGGGGTCTAGTTCCCTGACCAAGGATCAACCCCCCTGCCTTGGGAGCACAGAGTTTTAGCCACTGGACTACCAGGGAAGTCCCCAGATCAGGTGGTTTTAATAATATCATTTGTGATAGAAATCACAGGAATTCCAACTTAGAAGCCAGTTATTTCTGAAAAGAATGGGAAAGTTTCCCCCAGAGCAAACTTGGTCATCTGGAATAGCTATTGGTAACTCCTGAACCACAATTCTACTTTTTCTCACCAGCTATTGATAGTATCCTAAGGCCCTCTGTATGACTGCTTACACTGCACGGAAGCACTGAAAGGTTGGCTAGGGGACTAAGTTACATTTATAGAACTGTTGAGAGAGAAGTGATCAGAGTAGGTATTAATCATATACTTGCCTATCAAAGGAAATAAAAAGTTTCAATTGAATTAGTATATTCTAAAAAATAGTACTTATTAGCTTTTCTACACAATATAAAGACTATAGAGGTACAAACTTGAAAGGTCCATAATCCCACCACCTGAATAACCCATTTATTCTTTTTATGTTAAAAAGAAATGTTTCTTCTATGGTAGCAAAGTCAAATTGTACATAAAAGTTGTAAATTAAAAATAGAAGCCCCTTATTTTCCCCTCTTTTCTCTCTGGAAAAAATGTCTATGTGCATATATATATTTACATTTAATTTATTCAAAACATCACAATACTTACTTTTCTATTGAATTTTTTAACCTCAGCCTACTTTTCAAGTTCCTTCTTTAACTGCATAGCATCTCATCATTTTCAACACATGACTGAAGTAATTAAAAAACAGTAATCCCCTGTCTTGCTTTCTAACTTCAAGTTATCTGAATCTTCCTGCTTGAGTATAATTTATATTCAACACCAGCACCTGATCTCTTGCCTCTGGCATTGGTAAATTCATCTTTTGCAGTTTAGGCCTCTCTGTTCTTGCCAGTCTGGATTCTACTGAGAAGGCCACCACTTCCAAGGAGGAAGACTACCAAGGAAACTCCAAGACAACTTGACTTTGCAGGGAGAAAGGGGAAAGCCAGCAAAGGCAGGAAAGGGATCCGCTAGGAGCCACAGTGCTAGGTCTGAATCAGAAGCTGACAAACTAGACTGCTCCATGTGGATACACGTACCGCTTTCCCTCTCAGTTTTCCAAGCCAAACCTGTATTGGTTCAAGCTGTGGCTTCTGCCAACTCTGACATGAGATGTTGTGGGTTGAGCGGAAATTGAATTGTTTCTCTGGCACCTTCGCTGCACAGGAAATGGAGCAGAGCAGCAAAAGGTAGGAGAACACTTCCTGGCTGCCTTCACGCCCACTTCGAAGCCAGCACCACAGGCTGTTAAATCAGAAAGTGCTGAGAAGCGTGGAAGGCAGAAGCTGCTCCTTCCTCTGTCAGCCAGTGTGGCAAACCGGGGAAGAAGGCTGATGACGCCTGCGAAGACACAGTGCCGAGTCCCACCCCAGCCGCTCTGCACAGACGTTGTACTAGGACTTACTCTGCTAGTGACTATCAGGGGTGTATAGTTTGTGGTCTGAAAATGCATTCGACTCTATTAAATAATTCTAGAACTAACACCAAAAAAAGATGTCCTTTTTATCATAGGGGATTGGAATCCAACAGATAGAAGTCAAGGAGATACCTGGAGTAACAGGCAAGTTTGACCTTGGAGTACAAAATGAAGCAGGGCAAAGGCTAACAGAGTTTTGCCCAGAGAACACACTGGTAATAGCAAACACCCTCTTCCAACTTTACAAGAGATAACTCGACACACGGACATCACCAGATGGTCAATACCAAAATCAGACTGTGGCTCAAATCATGAGATCCTTATTGTAAAATTCAGACTTAAATTGAAGAAAGTAGGGAAAAATACTAGATCATTCAGGTATGAACTAAATCAAATCCTTTATGATTATCCAGTGGAGGTGACAAATAGATTCAAAGAATCAGAGTGCCTGAAGAACTGTGGATGGAGGTTCAACACTGTACAGGAGGCGATGACCCAAACCATCCCATAGAAAAAGAAATGCAAAAGGCAAAGTGGTTGTCTGAGGAGGGCTTACAAAAAGTTGAGAAAAGAAGAGAAGCCAAAGGCAAAGGAGAAAAGGAAACATATATCCATCTGAATGCAGAGTTCCAAAGAATAGCAAGGAGAAGTAAGAAAGCCTTCTTAAGTGAACAATGCAAAGAAATAGAGGAAAACAATAGAATGGGAAAGACTAGTGATCTCTTCAAGAAATACCACAGATCTCTTTAAGAGATATCAAAGAACATTTCATGCAAAGATGAGCACAATGAAAGACAGAAATAGCAAGAATCTAACAGAAGCAGAAGAGATTAAGAAGAGGTGGCAAGAATACACAGAAGAACTGTACAAAAAAGGTCTTAATGACCCAGATAACCACAATTGTGTGGTCACTCTCCTAGAGCCAGACATCCTGGAGTGTGATGTCAAGTGGGCCTTAGGAACCAGTACTATGAACAAAGTTAGGGGAGGTGATGGAATTCCATTTCAAATCCTAAAACATGATGCTGTTTTAAAGTGCTGCACTCCTTAATATGCCAGCAAATTTGGAGAACTCAGGACTGGAAAAGCTCAGTTTTCATTCCAATCTCAAAGAAGGGCAATGCCAAAGAATGTTCAAACCACTGTACAATTGTGCTTATTTGACATGCTAGCAAGATTATGCCCAAAATCCTTCAAGGCTTTAATAGTATGTGAACCAAGAACTTCCAGATGTACAAGCTGGATTTAGAAAAAGGAGAGGTACCAGAATAAAATTTCCAGCATCCCCTGGATCATAGAAAAAGCAAGGGAATTCAAGAAAAACATATACTGCTTCATTGACTATGTTAGAGCCTTTGACTGTGTGGATCACCACAAACTGTGACCAGACCACCTTATTACCTGCCTCCTGAGAAACCTGTATGCAGGTCAAGAACGACAGTTAGAACTGAACATGGAGTGGTTCAAATTTGTGAGAGGAGTGTGTCAAGGCTGTATATTGTCACCCTGCTTATTTAACTTATATGCAGAGCACATGATATAAAATGCCAGGGTGGATAAAGTGCAAGCTGGAAGCAAGATTTCTGGGAGAAATATCAACAACCTCAGATATGCAGATGATACCACTCTAATGGCAGAAAGTGAAGATGAACTAAAGAGCCTGTTGATGAGGGTGAAAGAGGAGAGTGAAAAAGCTGGCATAAAACTCAACATTCAAAAAACTAAGATCATAGCATTTGGTCCCAACACTTCATGGCAAATAGACGGGGGAAAAAATGGAAAATAGTCACAGATTTTATTTTCTTGGGCTCAAAAATCATTGCAAATGGTGACCGCAGCCATGAAATTAAAAGACACTTGCTCCTTGGAGGAAAAACTATGACAAACCTAGATAGCATATTAAAAAGCAGAGACATTACTTTGCTGACAAAGATCTGTATAATCAAAGCTATGTCATGTAGGGATGTGAGAGGTGGACAGTAAGGAAGGCTGAGTGCTGTAGAATTGATGTTTTTGAATTGTGATGCTAGAGAAGATTCTTTAGAGTCCCTTGGACAGCATGAGATCAAACCAATCAATTCTAAAGGAAATCAACTCTGAATATATCCGTTGGAAGGACTAATGCTGAAGCTCCAATAATTTGGCTGCCTGATATGAAGAGCCGACTCATTGGAAAAGACCCTGATGCTGGGAAAGACTGAGGGTAAGAGGAGAAGGGGGTGACAGAGGATGAGATGGTTGGATAGCATCACTAACTCCATAGATAAGAGTTTCAGCAAACTCCAAGAGATGGTGAAGGACAGGGAAGCATGGTGTGCTGCAGCTCATGGGTTCACAAAGAGAAGGACATGACTGAGCAACTGAACAATAACAACTTTGAAATAATTACCCTGGAGTGTCAGTTGCTCAGTTGTGCCCAACTCTTTGCAACCCCAAGGACTGCAGCCTGCCAGGTTCCTCTGTCCATGGGATTTTCCAGGCAAGGATATTAGAGTGGGTTGCCATTTCCTTCTCCAATTACCGTGGAGTGCAAAGAAATGTGATGCAGCCCAGACCTTGCTATGCTCACACAGTAAATGACCAGAAATTAAGTACCAGGCCAAGAAAAAGGATTTAAATCACAAAGTTTCCCTCCAGCCTTCTGCAGGAAAGGAAAAGTGAAATTTAAAACACGGTGTTCTGCTCTCTTTATTATCTTTCTACTAGACATGGCATTTTATTTGATCAATTTCTTTAATTTGCCATACTAAAAATATTCCCAAATAGAGGCTCTCCAATTTTGGAACCTACTGCACATCTAAACATAGTAACACATGAGAACAAAAACTGAAGAAAAGGCTCTCAGTCTCAAAAACAAGGAAAGAGTCTGGCAGAAGCTGGCCAACTCACGGAAGGACAAAGCTGACTGTGTGGCAGGCGTCACCACCTGGCACACGGTACCAGGCCAAGCGGAAGGGCTCTTTACAGTACAGAGCACTAACAGCTATTTGGTTTACAGGCTACGACTCACATGTTTGTTTTCTAATATGTATATTCATCTGAAGTATGCTACACCCATTCCAAACAAGAGAATCCAATTACAAGTCCTCAATCTGCCTCAGCTTTCAGGTTTTTCAGGGTCACAAAGAGCTAAGCCAGAACTAAGCTGATAAACTGACTCCTTTCTTCGAAGTGCTTTTGGAATGCATTTGGGGAGACCATTTCTTACTTGACAATCTCTATTTGGGAGTTGGGAGCTACAGTAGTTGGAGAAGTCAGGAGAGGGGTGAGGAAGATTGGGAGGGTAAATCTGTATAGACAGCTCCTCCTGGAAAAAAGGAAAAAATTCAACAGTTACTCAGTGGAGGTGGGGAGGAACAGAGCTACTGTAAGCCAGGCTGCTGTCCCTGCATTCCAGGGAACACTGGCCTTGTTACTGGTCACCAGTCATTGGCCTTGACTGTCTCTCCACCCTGTTCTTTAACTAAGAACCTGCTCTGTTTTCAAAACTCCAGTAGAATCATTGTCAGAAAGGAACATATTTAAAAAACTATCCGAGTTTTTTAGTGAGGTGTGAATGTATCTCAGTGAAGCCCTGGTAAAGTATGGGACTGCCTCTCAAACCCACCACTCTGCCTGGATGACCCAGGAATAATCTTGGAACAACAGAGCAAACAGTTTCTTTGTAATTTACAAATGAAGCACAAGCCCAAGACTTCTTCAAACTCTTTTGCAATTCTACCTCCTTCCTTTTAAAGCAGTAAAAATCCTTAGACAATTTTCAAAAGGGTGTGTGCTTTCTGTAAATAGTAGGGTTGGGAGAAGCTGGGATGTTGTTTGGTCTTCATGTAGATTAAGGTAGGAGAGCAATTATGGTTGGGAGAAGGCAGGGCAGGAAGAAGGGATGGGGAGAGAGGGAAATTCAGCTTTTAAAACAGAATATGAGCAATTTAAGGGTAGATCACTGTACTATCGGGGCTTCCCTGATAGCTGAGTGGTAAAGACTCCACCTGCCAAGCAGAAGATGCAGGTTCAATCCCTTGGTGCTGAAAGATCCCCTGGAGAAGGAAATGGCCATCTGTTCAAGTGTTCTTGCCTGGAAAATCCCATGGAGAGAGAAGCCTGGTGGGCTACAGTCCATGGGGTCACAAGAGTCAGACACAACTTAACGACTAAGCCACCAGTAGCACCACTGTACTATTAGTACGATGTCTAGAAACTGTGGAATAATTGAGTTTTTTTAAATAGAGATTCTATGATAACATTGCTACCAAATAGGTTAAATAGGCTTTTGAGGGTCACCAGTTGCACATATAATATTTTTATAATATGAATGTGTTCCAGCTTTCAAACAGCCAATGCACAAATGAACTTCTGGAACCTAACCCATATATCACAGGGAATTGCTATCTTTTTTTTTTTTTTTAAACACTACAGAAGTCTAGCAAATATGCCTAAGGCAAAGGTCATAGGTGATCATACTTTAGAACTAGTTGAGAAAGGAAGTTCACTTCCTAAGTGTCATTAGCCATTTCAGTTTAAATGTCTGAGAAACAGTCACTCATATGTTGCTCAGTTCAGTGCCTCTGAATATGCTATTCAGTTTTTCTTAGGCAAGATGTTTCTAGAAGGCAGGCTGAACTTAATGTCCAGTAACAAAATTATGGCAACTACTGATGCCCGATAAAAATTTCACGTTTCAGTTTCATTCTTTTACAAGTGGTTGACCAGTTTTCCCAGCACCACTTGTTAAAGAGATTGTCTTTAATCCATTGTATATTCTTGCCTCCTTTGTCAAAGATAAGGTGTTCATATGTGCGTGGATTTATCTCTGGGCTTTCTATTTTGTTCCATTGATCTATATTTCTGTCTTTGTGCCAGTACCATACTGTCTTGATGACTGTGGCTTTGTAGTAGAGCCTGAAGTCAGGTAGGTTGATTCCTCCAGTTCCATTCTTCTTTCTCAAGATAGCTTTGGCTATTCGAGGTTTTTTGTATTAATCCCACTGCTGGGCATACATACTGAGGAAACCAGAAGGGAAAGAGACACGTGTACCCCAATGTTCATCGCAGCACTGTTTATAATAGCCAGGACATGGAAGCAACCTAGATGTCCATCAGCAGATGAATGGATAAGAAAGCTGTGGTACATATACACAATGGAGTATTACTCAGCCATTAAAAAGAATTCATTTGAATCAGTTCTAATGAGGTGGATGAAACTGGAGCCTATTATACAGAGTGAAGTAAGCCAGAAGGAAAAACACCAATACAGTATACTAACGCATATATATGGAATTTAGAAAGATGCTAACAATAACCCTGTGTACGAGACAGCAAAAGAGACACCAATGTATAGATCAGTCTTATGGACTCTGTGGGAGAGGGAGAGGGTGGGAAGATTTGGGAGAATGGCATTGAAACATGTAAAATATCAAGTATGAAACGAGATGCCAGTCCAGGTTCAATGCACGATACTGGATGCTTGGGGCTAGTGCACTGGGACGACCCAGAGGGATGGTATGGGAAGGGAGGAGGGTTCAGGATGGGGAGCACATGTATACCTGTGATGGATTCATTTTGATATTTGGCAAAACTAATACAATTATGTAAAGTTTAAAAATAAAATAAAAATTTAAAAAAAATTTCACGTTTCATATGTCTAAAGACAACATTTTTCATCATCTGAAAACACCATGGACAAGCATTTACTAGAAAGCTGAGCACCAAAGAATTGATGCTTTTGAACTGTGGTGTTGGAAAAGACTCTTGAGAGTCCCTTGGACAGCAAGGACATCCAACCAGTCCATCCTAAAGGAAATCAGTTTTGAATATTCATTGGAAGGACTGATGCTGAAGCTGAAACTCCAATACTTTGGCCTCCTGATGTGAAGAACTGACTCATTAGAAATGACCCTGTTGCTGGGAAAGATTGAAGGTGGGAGGAGAAGGGGACAACGGAGGATGAGATGGTTGGACGGCATCACTGATTCAATGGCCATGAGTTTGGGTAAACTCCGGGAGTTGGTGATGGACAGGGAGGCCTCACGTGATGCAGTCCATGGGGTCACAAAGAGTTGGACACGACTGAGCAACTGAACTGAACTGAAAGTAGGAAAAAGAAAGTTAAGGATGGCTGACATCTATCTCAGTGGGAGTTGTTTTCAAAAAGGAAGCATTTACCTTTTTCAACTCACCAGACTGATTTTAGAGCATCTTACTCATTAAATCACACTGAAATCAAATATGGATGTTGGCCTTCAGAATGATCAGATTAATGTGACTACATTAAATGAGTATCCAAGTCTTTGCACCAAATAACCAGTCATATACATTTTTTGCTGCATCAACATCTATGCTCTATAATAATACATCAATCAGCCTCAGCAATACAAGCACTGATGATATGCGCATATGAGTGTGCGAAGTTGCTTCAGTTGCGTTTGACTCTTTGCAACCCCATGGACTGTAGCCCACCAGGCTCCTCTGTCCATGGGGATTTGCCAGACAAGAATACTGGAGTGGGTTGCCATGCCCTGCCCCAGGGGATCTTCCGACCCAGGGATTGAATCCTCGGCCCTTAAGTCTCCTGAATTGGCAGATGAGTTCTTTACCACTAGGGCCACCTGGGAAGCCCTACTGATGACATGATGGTATAATAATGCCACCATACAGGGAGATAGGCATAAAAACAAATGACATCATGTTTCATCTTTGTCATCAAGGCTGATTTTTAAATCCTCCATGTGTACGTGCCCTGTGCTAGATTAAGTGAGTTAAACCAGTTAAACAGGTGAACTTCTGAGACTGCTTGACTAACTGAAGTTTTACTTGTATATCTGGTAGAGCAACACTTCTGTAACGAAGGAAAAAGTTCTTGCAATGACTCCCAGAAGCACTACTGCCTACGGCAGAAAGATAATAGAAAGTCCATTCTATTATCTTTACTTTCAGCAGACAACTGCCTCCTTGCCCACTTCCTTCCTCTTCCACTGACTCCCAAGCAGTATCATCTATGTTGGGGATGTTGCTGCTTCTAATCAGAGTGAGACTTCCCAGGATGGGAGCCCAATAGTCCTCTTTGGACCCCTTGGTAATTGATTGGATAGGGTCTGGTGCCCACTCACAAGAAGTCTGTATGAGAGAACATCTCAGTACCTACCCAGTGCTGCCAAAGTGGGAAGTTTCCCACCTCCAACTCCAGAGCCCTTGGCCCACTTCACAGGGATTCCAGAAGCCAACAGCTTTGTTCCTAAGAATTTAGTTTGTGGACACATTACTCTATCCTGGAATAGAGCCAGTACTATCTCTGGGGGCTGCTCACTTACAGCAATCTCACTGCTTACAAAACTCACTGCTCCTTACAGCAATCAATATAGGCACCCCCATGCTGGAATTACACAAATACTGATACTGATCTGACTTACATCAGTTGGAGAGCATTGAGCTAAATTTGCATTTAAGAATGCAGTTTCATCTACATGTTTGGAGATGAGACAGAATTCATGGTCATTTCTTAGGAGCCTACCATAAAATATCTACTGGCAACACATTTTCATTTCCATTAATCTGGAAAGTGTTCTCACCCAGCTTTAGAAGTGTGCTGATTCTCATTTCACTAGCCCTTTTATAAAACTCAACTTTTAAGAAAAAATTTAAGCTGAATATAAAAGCTAGAAAAACTATCTTAATACTATGCAATGTTTAAAATGTTGATTATAAACCTTCATATTTTGGTTTTAGACTATTATACACCTTTTTAGATTACTTAAAACAATGCTTCAAATTCTAATTAAAAATGTCCCGTTTAGTACATGCTACTTCTTATTCAGCCTTCCCCCAGCACGCTTCCAGTGGTCTCTCTCTTATCTAGTATCAGATTAACTCAATAAGGAAAGAAAAGCAGCCTGAGGCAAAGCTAACAAATGAAAAAATGAGAAGCCAGCAGTGAAAACACTCAGTGCGAAAGGGGAGAAACACAGATTGCTCATTAGAAAATTCATGCTTTAAAAAGTTAAATAAGACAGCAGAATGACTGTGAGAGGGAAAAAATAAATATATTAGTCACAATAAAAAAGCAACAACTGTGAGAGCTATTTATCAAGTGGCGTCTAATGTAATCAGCACTGTGCAAGAGTCTTTACATCCATCACATCAAATTCCTACAGGCATCCATGCAGGGTAGGCAATGAACACCCCCATGTTACACTGAAAACACAGAGGAAGAGAAGAGTAAGTGGCCGAATGCGGTGATCTGCCTTATGTAGTTTTCACTCACCATGCTGATCTTCGAGAAAAGGGTCAGACAAACTCATATGCTAGGCTACATGGAGAGTAGCCCTGGTCCTGAGGTGTGACTAGGGTATGAGAGGAGACCAGCGACTTTTTCCTTTTCTCTCCGATAAGAAAAAGCAACGCGAGGCCTCAGGCTTCTGATGACCTATCCTGAACCTAAGCAGAATCTGCGTATCTGCTTTGTGAAAGTTCAGCCTTGCTTGGGCAAGTGCACATGATGTCACAGTAGTTTTACTCTTTCTTGGTGGTTCATAATACTAATGAATTCATAATGAAGCCACAGTTAGTTTTAAAGAAAGGAAGCAGTCTCGGAGACTACAGAAACAGAAGCAACACCTTCCATGGAATTCTAGAAAATCCGCACGGGATGAAATCATATTTTTCTTCCCTCGCCCTCACTCTCCCCCTCCCTAGCTTAATTAAAAGATACAAAAGGGAGAGCATGAACAATTCTCCTAGCAATCTGATAGTAGTACAAGATATATGTTTCAACCCCTTTCTCTGCCAAAATTGAGGCTACAGAGCATAGCTGATACATGCAGCTCAGTCTTAATTTGTACTAATAATTTTATGCTTGACTTCACTATTGATGAGTTACTGCCTAAGACCATGTGGAGGATGCATAAAATCTTCAGGATGCACTCAGGACCCTCAGGGCCATACAGTTCCTATTTTCCAGGAATAAAAGAAGTCAAAAGAAAAAAAAAAGTAACAAGTCTATTGCCATCTCTTTTTTTTCCCTCCCCACTTTTTAAGATGAAATGCAACTGCTCTCTGACCCCAGCTGACCCTTGAATAACATGAGTTTGAGATGAGTGGATCCACTTATATGGCAATTTTTCCCGAGTAAACACTACAGTCTTGGGAAGAATTGGCGTAAGTGGACAAGCAGTACAGTGCTACACGGCCTAGTGTGGGCTGAACCCAAGGATGTGGAGGAACCCAGGATGCGGCTCCCACTAAATTCACTCGATGTCATAAGAAATTGTTATTTTCTAGTTCAGGATCCTATTTAGTTTATGATTATAATAATATCACGTGTGTACGCTCAGTTGCTCTAGCCCACCAGGCTCCTCTGTTCATGGAATTTTCCAAGCAAGAACACTGGAGTGGGTTGCCGTTTCCTACTCCAGAGGATCTTTCCAACCCAGGGGTCAAATCTGCATCTCCTGCATCTCTCGCATTGGTAGGTGGATTCCTTACCACTGTGACCCCTGGGAAGCCCCACAGTAATCCTGGGGTTGGCCAGAAAGTTCATTCGCATTTTTCCTTAATATTTTACGGAAAACCTAAACAAACGTTTTGGCCAACCCAATAACTGAATAGACATAAGTAACTTTTTAAAAGTCAATACAGGCCAACAAGAAAGGAAATCTTGCTAAGACAGTGATAAGATGACAAGTCTGAGAGTCTGAAGTGGACCTCAACATAAACAGGGAGTGGCTGGCTTAGTCGTCAACTTCATGCTTGGTCTTGCTACCACTATGAAGGGTAATCTTGGGCTGATGGCCAGTCTAAATATTGTTAGATTCAGTCTGGACTCAGTTTATTGTACTGAGCTGCCAGTCGGGCTGAGCAGGTTTGCTTGGTTGGCTAGAGCAGGAGTCTGAATGCCAAAGCACAATCCCCGTACTGATCCAGTGGCACAGGACCACTGTGTACAATAAATAATGGGTGAGTGGCATGAGTTGGGTGGTAATCATATGTAATTACTCAGCAAAATAGTTAATGAGCAGACATCATTCCTGGCATAATAACACAAGGATAATGGTAGCGAAGTTAATCTCTCAAGACACATAGAAACTGATAATAAGGATATAGCATGGTAAGTAGTAAGACAGAGATATGTACAGGATTCAGTGGAGGGACTTCCCAGGTAGTCCAGTGGTTTTAAGACTCAATGCTTCCAATGCAGGGGGTTCAGTTTCAACCCCTGGTTGGGGAACTAAGATCCCACATGCCTTGAGGCACAGAGAAAAAAAAAGAAACATGCTTGGAAAAAAAAGAAAAAGGTTTGGAAAAAAAAAAAAAAAGATTCTATGGAAGCACAGACAAAGGTTAAGGGTGGCCTTCTGGAGTAGGCATGTGGCGGGGGAGGGGGCACCTCTGTCAAGGAGAAAGCAAGATAACCAAAAGCAGGAGGAAATTACCATTACAGAGAAAAGGACAGATATGCATCAACACTCAATCATGCCTACTTGAAACTGTCAACTTCTTTCATAAATAAAAGGTTACATCTTTTCTTTATTCCTTTAAAAATACTTTTTCCTGAAGTATAGTTTTTCACTAAGGAGGAAGCTACATTTCACAGCACATTTCTACTGCTTCATAATTTTAGAATATGGGTCCCAGGACACAAAACTGTCCAAGGTAGGGGGGTAAGTCCAATATTAAAATAAATTTATTTTATTTTAAAGAAAGCTAAGTCTTATTTTAATGATCATTTTGTTTTTGGATTTTTGCATGTATGTGTGCTCAGTTGTGTCTGACTCTTCAGGACCCCATGGACTGTCTCCTACAAGGCTCCTCTGTCCATGGGATTTTCCCAAGAAGAATACTAGAGTGAGTGGGTTGCCATTTCCGTTTCCAGGAGATCTTCCTGACTCAGGGGTCAAACCCACATCTCCTGTGTCTCCTGCACTGCAGGCAGATTCTTTACCACTGAGCCATGAGGGATTGGATTTTTACATGCAATTATAAAGTTTAATATTTTATATTTATTTTTTCCCTAATGTATATATAGCATCAAAACCACTTATTTGCCACCCTATGATGCCTTGCGTTGCAAAAAACAAATATTTTGATTCTAGGGATTAATGATAAAGTCATATCATTCAAGTTCAATACTTTTATCATAGAATTAATGGTATTCTCCTAAGTTTCCTTAGTAGGTCTAGTAATTTTGTCTTTTGCTTGCTTCACGATTACATTTTACTATCTCAGTACATAGGAAGCTATTTCTTGCTTCTTATTTAGATCATGAGTACCCTTGCAAATCTCAGGAAAGCCACTGTCCCCTTACCCTGAAAAATGTACATGCAACTTCAGAACGTTTCATGGCTCCCAGGGATGAATGGTCAAGTACCGGTTCACCTTCTGCCACAGCAAAAGATGCCTTAAGCAGTTATGAGTTCCAAACTATAAAGTGAATCTTCCTCATTTCTTGAGGTGATTTTTTTTTAAACCAAACATAAATCCTTAAAAATGTGATACTTGAAATAGTTCTTAAAGAACAAGCTTTCAAAGCACTTCTCATTTGCAGGATTGTATGAAAACCACCTCTGGGCCTTTCACACACAGATGTGCAGGTCTGACCCAGACCTGCTGAACTGCAATCCTGAGGCATAAGGCTCAGCTCTATGATTATAAATAGTTCCCTAGAGGAGTCTGATGTACATCCCTGATTTAGAACCAACGGATCATGGAATTTAAAGTAGGATTCCTCTTCCGCAGGCTTAAGTGATTTTTTTTTACATTTTTCATACCCTGGCAAAAAAAAAAAAAACAAGTCTGGGTTTCCTGGACTAACATTTTAAGACGAGTTGGTGGGCTTCAGTCTTTTCTAGGCTCAGCAGCCTTCAATCTAGGGTATGAATGCTCTTAAAGGCACTTGAAGGCTTTCTACAAAAGGATTTTAACCTTTCTTTCTGTTTTGGATTCCTTTGGCAAAAGGTCAGGCTAGATTCCTACTCAGGATAATATTTTTAAATGAATAAATTAAAATATGTAGCATCACAAAAAATACATATTTATATTTAAAAGCTTATAAAGACAGCAAAAGATGTGTCATATACATACATACATGTGCTTCTTTATTAACCCATTAATTAACACAATCTAGAGGTATGTCTCACAACTGCCATGATTTCAAAGCAGTTATCTCTTTAAGCTGCCTTTTGCTCTCCTAAAACAACTGTAATGTGTTATGAAAATATCTGACTTCTGTAAATGCTAATACTGCCGTAGGTTCTTTTGCTCACATTCATAATTAAAAGAAACATTCAACTTCCAGAAAAGGTTATTAGAAATACAGATGCAATTATTTTCTTCATCCAAATTCACAAACTCCAGACTACAACTCTATTAGTCATACTACCTGGAGTTTCAATTTTGGGCCTTTAATGAATGAATGACCCAGTTAAAAATTATTCTTGAAGAAGTCTGGCCCTACCACTGGTATCTCCTAGAGGTACAATGTGCTGACTGTTTAAGCCTACATCTTTGTTACAGCTCTCAGTTATTATGTGACCAGATCAACTCTACCCCAAGGTCAACTCTTTGCTAAATCATGTGATTCCACTATTAACTGACAACACAGAATGTAACCCAGAAACTTGACAAGGAGTGCTCACTCAATAGCTAGCATAAGCACAGTTTCAAGAAGCTGTATTGTGGGCAATGTATGACAGACTGATTGTATATATTCTAAAATCTATTTCTGTATTAAATTAGACTAATAGACAGTTGTGTAATGAACCACACTGTCCTCCATAAAACCTGTTTTTATGGTTCTCAACTTTAGCATGCATTCAATCTGTTTTGAATGTTTTATTTTTTAATTGAAAAATTAAAAAACAATTTTTGGGCATCACACAGCATATGGGATCTTAGTTCCCCAACCAGGCATCGAACCTGTACCCCTTACATTAGAAGTCTGAAGTCTTAACCACCGGACTGCCAGGGAAGTCCCTGTATTATGTTTTAACACTCATTTCGACACTGAATAACATCTGGGGCTAAAAACAAATGAAAAAACTCTGACATATTTACATCATAATCAGAGTATTTTAAACTAGAACACCCACCTCTAACACGTATACACCTCAAACATTTTCCAGAGCTTCTCTTTCCTTTTGTCAATGCAGTAGAAATATATTTTAATACTATTTCAACTAAGATTTATACTTTATAATACATCTTTAAATTGTAACAAGGCAAAATTTAAAGGCTCAAATGTTGGCTGAATAAGCATCATTTTGAAAACAATACTTAAGTTATTGGTGCTTTTCAAAAATTGAAACAATACTGTTCTTTTAATATTAATTTATCCTGAAAGTTATCACCTAAAATTTTAAGCAGTAACTTTCATATAGTGCTGTGCTAAAACACGGTGTTTTTCTTTTAAAGGCAAGGAGTCCAAGGAATTACAAATAAGAAGCTGTTTTGACTTCTGAGGGGAGAAGCAGGTTCTGGGAATTCTATAGTAATGCTCTGGGGTTTATACTGGAAAAAGTCTTTATAAATAAGCTTAACTTCCCTTAAGGTCTTTTCAGCAACACTATTATTTAAAACTTTGTAGGATAAGAGTTCAGACTTTTAAAAGGCCACAAACTATTAAAGGACAATGGATTTCTTACAAAGTATTCTGATTCTACAAAATGTTTCACTGAGATACTGGACAAATAAAGATGCAGGAAGAAGTAACCAATCAATCCTTTCAACTAGGTGCTGAGAAAAGAAAACACACTTTGATGTTTTAGGTCTTTTAGAATGACTAACTTGCCCTCCCGGTAGCATGGGGGTAAAGAATCCGCCTGCAATGCAGGAGACACAAGAGAGGCAGGTTTGATCCCTGGGTTGGGAAGATGCCCTGGAGAAGGAAATAGCAACGCACTCCAGTATTCTTGCCTGGAGAATTCCATGGACAAAAGAGCCAGAATCCTTCCCTATTACTCCATCCAGCCACTGCTTACTGAGTACTGACATCCCATGTGTCAGATAGTTGGGATATAACGGTGGGAGGCAGGCGTGGTCTTGCCTATATGGAACTTATAGGCTACAGGGAGGCAATGACTGGTACACTGAGAATTGAGATAACAGCTCTAAAAAGAAGTACACAATTCTATTGAATATAACACAGTGAGCTCAATAAGCACTACTATTTAAAATTCCACATGGCTTCTTTTAAATCTTTGTCCTTTGAACTAACACAACTCTAGATATACCTTTATGTATAAAAATACTGTATCTAAAACAACTTAGTTTACTTACACTTATTCCTTGGAAGAAAAGTTATGACCAACCTAGACAGCATATTAAAAAGCAGAGACATTACTTTGCCAACAAAGGTCCATCTAGTCAAGGCTATGGTTTTTCCAGTGGTCATGTATGGATGTGAGAGTTGGACTGTGAAGAAAGCTGAGCACTGAAGAAGTGATGCTTTTGAACTGTGGTGTTGGAGAAGACTCTTGAGAGTCCCTTGGACTGCAAGGAGATCCAACCGGTCCATTCTAAAGGAGATCAGTCCTGGGTGTTCTTTGGAAGGAATGATGCTAAAGCTGAAACTCCAGTACTTTGGCCACCTCATGCGAAGATCTGGCTCTTTGGAAAAGACCCTGATGCTGGGAAAGGTTGAAGGTGGGAGGAGAAGGGGACGACAGAGGATGAGATTGTTGGATGGCATCACCGACCCAATGAACATGAGTTTGGGTAAACTCCACGAGTTGGTGATGGACAGGGAGGCCTGGCGTGCTGTAGTCCATGGGGTCACAAAGAGTTGGACACGACTGAGCAACTGAACTGAACACAACTTCGAATCTGAAACTTATTTCCAAGATTTCTTCATTTAACTAAGTTTTTAAATACCACTTCTCCCCCTCAACCACTTCATAAATGCAGATTTTTTAAAAATAGAAGGTATTAATTCCCACCATGTAATACTGTCTGCCTAAAAATGAAGAACTTAATACTTCAGTATAAAATCAGTATCTTGTATTGACTTTTTAAGAGGGGCTTTTTGAGATATATGACTTTTTTTCAAAGTGGCTAAATCTTCTTGGAGAGGCAAGGCTTAATAGTATAAATCAATGTTCTGTGTTTTGATGGTTACTGCAAAACTAGCAAACGACTGCAAATGCATGGAGGTAAAAACCTTTGTTTTTCTCATGGGTGTAATTTCAAAACATTCTGATGACAGCTATTGGCTGTAAACCCTATGTACAACGTTCAGCATATTTCAACAAAGCTTATTAATTAATAAACATCCTATGTCATTAATTTATAATCAATTGAAGCTGTTTCAGTCTTCCAGTGCATTGCTTAAGATTCTACCCAATGGTAATTAGCTGATGGTGATGGCTCTAAAATTCCTTGATTTAAATGTGTCATTTTGTGCCTTCTGAAAAATCCAGTGAATTTGGGTCCATTCACCCAATACATGGCAAAGCCAATCTGCTGACACTGTGGTGAAGGAAAGCACAGCATTTATTGTAGGATGCCATGCAAGAACAGGACAGTTTGTGCTCAAAAGACCTAAATACTTGCCAATAGCACTCAGGGAAAGTTTATAAGGACAATGTGAGGGATAGGGTCTTGGGGTGATTGATCAGCTCATGCACAATTCTTGAATTGGCTAACAGAAAGCAGAGACATTACTTTGCCAACAAAGGTCCGTCTAGTCAAGGCTACGGTTTTTCCAGTGGTCATGTATGGATGTGAGAGTTGGACTGTGAAGAAAGCTGAGCGCCAAAGAATTGATGCTTTTGAACTGTGGTGTTGGAGAAGACTCTTGAAAGTCCCTTGGACTGCAAGGAGATCCAACCAGTCCATCCTAAAGGAGATCAGTCCTGGGTGTTCATTGGAAGGACTGATGCTGAAACTGAAACTCCAGTACTTTGGCCACCTCATGCAAAGAGTTGAGTCATTGGAAAAGACCCTGATGCTGGGAGGGATTGGGAGCAGGAGGAGAAGGGGACGACAGAGGATGAGATGGCTGGATGGCATCACCAATTTGATGGACATGAGTTTGAGTGGACTCCAGGAGCTGGTGATGGACAGGGAGGCCTGGCATGCTGTGATTCATGGGTCGCAAAGAGTCAGACACGACTGAGCGACAGAACTGAACTGAAGGTAACACTAGTATTTTGGGAATCTCAATGATTAGTTTTCTAGTTCCAACCTGTCTGGGGTCTACGTGATGCTAGGCAGCATATGTTTGACCGCCTCCACCTGGTAGGAGCTTTTACTATCCGTAAAACAACTCAAGGATGTGGCTCAGGGTATTACCTGTAACCCTTGAAGAGGAACTAAAAGTCCTTGATTTTGTTTTGTGGCTAAACTATAATTTTGTCCTGCTTGACTGCTTTCCTTTGTTTCTGCATTTTTTCCATTTCTCTGATTAAATTTGCTCTTTGGAACTTGGGGAAGGCTAAAGAGGCTAAAGTTTTTTTGTTTTGTTTTGTTTTTTTTTAAATAAAAAAGAGATGGGGGAACATGTGGGTGGGAGGATCTGTCCCCAGGAAGGCTTGGTATCAGTCCCATTGGCAATCAAATGCTAATTTGGATTTAAGACTAACTAGCTCCTGAAGATTTAATGCCATCCATATTGGGGTCAGGAGAAGGCAATGGCACTGCACTCCAGTACTTTTGCCTGGAAAATCCCATGGACGGAGGAGCCTGGTGAGCTGCAGTCCCTGGGGTTGCGGCGAGTTGGACAAAACTGAGCAGCTTCGCTTTCACTTTCATGCACTCGGGAAGGAAATGGCAACCCACTCCAGTGTTCTTGCCTGGAGAATCCCAGGGATGGGGGAGCCTGGTGGGCTGCCATCTATGGGGTTGCACTGAGTCGGACACGACTGAAGTGACTTAGCAGCAGCACTGGGGCCACAAGAGTCGGACACGACTCAGAGACTAAACCACCACCACCAACACCACCACCACCACCACCACCACATAATCTATTTGGGCTTCCCTAGTGGCTCAGCAGTAAAGAATCCACATGCATTGCAGGAGGCAGGGGTTTTACCCCTGAGTGAGGAACATCCCCTGGAGAATAAATGGCAACCCATTCCAGTATCCTTGCCAGGAAAATTCCATGGATAGAAGAGCCTGGCAGGCTACAGTCCACAGGGTCACAAAGAGTCAGACGTGACTGAGTGACTATGCACACATGCACAAGGCACATGATCTATTTGCAATGAAGGTGTCTTCAATTACCCCTCATCCTGAGCAGTCTCCTTATGATTGAGATGTTAAATTCAGCTGGTAGTAGGGATATCTGGAGAAAAGCATCTGCTTCAGCCAGTTTATGCTACTCCTTCACAACCACAGCACCAGTCATGAATATTGGAACTAGCTTCACCAATGGTTAGAACTATCCCTTTCTAGATCCTTGGTATTTTCCATCTAGTGTGAACCCTGAAGAAGAATATTAGACATGTGCTTCCAAATGCAGCACTGAAAACCCTGAAAGTATGAGGAGCAGAAAGCAGCAGTATTAGAGTTATAGTTAATTGGTATAATTCCACAAAAGGAATTTAGTGATATGAATATACTGCCATTAAAAGGTTTAATACTACTAGCTAGACAATTGCACTTCTGAGATTCTGTCTTAAGGAAATAACCTAAAATATGAGAAAAGTCTTACATCTAAAGATGTCCATTAGAGTACCATGAAAGGCATCAGAATGCACTGTTCCAAAAGATGCCACTTTGGCATTATTTTCAGCTGTAGGCATTGAGAATCAACAGATGTGGAAAGAACTCTCTGCACATACCCACCTAAAAGCTGGGCATAAATATCGCCTGTGATGGTGCCCCCCTCTCCGGTATCAGAAGGAGGAGAATGGCTCATGCCCAGAGACAGAGATGAGCTTGCATAAACAAACCTCCTATATTAACCCTCATCTTCCATTAGCTCTATTTCCTAATCACTTTCCCACAATATATCATCTCTCAAAGCCCAAGCCACCTTTCTTTTGTTAAAATGGTATATACTGAGTCCAACTAAAATCCCTCAGACTTACTTGCTTTCTTTAACTTGATTGCAACTGCTGGGTAAAACGGACAGCACTGAATTATAATAACATCACACTTAAATGCTTGTATATTTGAATTCTGTATTCTGATTAACAGAAGTAAAACACAAAATCCAAATATTCAAAACAATAATTCCTAATAATGTTATATAAAAATGTTAATCTTTGATTCAGGACTTTATAACTGTTATGTTACAGAAAAACATGAAAACTATGTACTGTTAATATTAAGTCAAGTAAGGAGAAAGCTTAAATATTAACTTTTACTTTCTTGGTCCTTCATCACATGCTACTTGTTATTCAAGTAATATTATTTTATGCTGTCTGAGATAAGACATTACATATACATTTATATAACCAGAGTATGACCAGAAATGGATTATGGCATTATCTTTTAAAATAAAGTAGGTCTTATAGAAAAGCATCTGTTAATGGAGAATGATTCTTGTGTATCAAAATGCTAACCTAAGTTTTAAAGTTGGCTTGTGGTTCAACTGAAGTTCATTTATTCACGTCATCTAGAGGTTCTGATAAGAGAAAGAAATTATATTATCAAGACTGTACACTGATGTTTGTAATTCAGTACTAAAATGTCAGTTCAGAGAATATTTAATTCAATGACTCCGTGAAATGCTGAGAAAGGATTAGTGACAGTTAATACATGACTTACATCTTGGACTATGAGCAATGAATCTTGGAACTTAAATATCTCTAGGTTGCATGACAATATGTGTTGCTACCTTAATGCTCTTCTATGTTCCCTAGCAACATACACTTCCTAGAAAGAGAATTTTAAACTCCTCTCTTTGAAAATCCCTGCCCCTGACCTTTCTTTATGAGTATCTGTGCATTCTGTTACGGATAAGTTTATTTAATCTAACATACTTTGAGATTCCCTAGGCTTTAGGTGAGTAAATTATATTGGAAAACTTTTAGCTGTATTGATGCTTGTTTCAAAGATCACCTAATCTAAAGAATCATCAGGCTCAGTAAAGTAAGAGCTCTGAAAAATTGTAGAATTATTTTCTCTTAGGAAATTTCTAGCAGATTTCTATAGAGTAATAGTGGCTAATACATTTTAAAAGTTTAGCATCATATCATTTAAAAGGCAAACCATATACCCAATGATATTTATAAAGAATTAAAATAACTACAAATGCAACTTCTGTTTACTGAGTATATATTATGTTCCAAGGCTGTACTCATGCTTTAAGCATTTTGTCTCAAAATATTTTTTCTTTATAGTAAGCCTGCATTTAGGTAACACTTTCCCCACTGTTCAGAGATGAAAACTGAGTCTCAAAGTTAAGAAATCTGTCTAATGTGAACAGCTAAATCATGAATAAAATCCACAACAATGTGACTTTAAAACCTAGTATCTTAACCGCTATGCCACAGTGTTTTCTAGATTTATTTTTCAAATATGGCATTAAAAATTGTACCTTACTCTTTTTTATTGTTTTGATGGGGTTTGCCCCTTTAATTAGTGATATTCTGACAAATAATAGAATTTAAAGTTATAAAGCACTTAAATTCTCATTTAAGGAAAGAACTTGCACTGTTTTTTAAATCTGTATTCAAGTGACACTGTATAATTTGTTTAATGGATTACAAGTCACTTTCTTGTAATATAAACTCACTTGACCATCTTAACTAGATTATGGTAGGTATGCCTGTTGCCCTTTTATAGGGGAGGGGACTGAGACTCAGAGATCAAATGGGATTTGCCCTTGGTTATACAGACTGCCTTAGAATAGAGTTTGAAAACCTGGTCTTTTGACTCTACAGTACAGCAATTTATCTTTATAGAGGCATAGATTCAGTGTAACTTTGAGAATGGCTAGTGATTTGTGAAAGTCTTACTGAACAAGATTCTTAGCTTCTGAAAACTACACCTACATAAAATTCCTGGTAAAGGAGCTGAGTCCACAGGGTCGTATGATGCTTCCGGAGTGTGTGGGAGGGGCTGTCCCTGTGGAGCTGAGCGCTGACCTCACCGAGGGTTCAGGGGAGGAGGGAGTTTATTTGGCCTGTGACTTGGCATTTTATCACAAAATTATTTTTCTAGAGTCCTTGATTTACCTATTTTTCATAAAGGAAGTAAACTTTTTGGTTTTCTGCTCTTGGCACATGTCCAACTGAGGACAGTAACATTTTCTACTGACTTTCTTTTCTTCTAAAAGTTGGCACAAACTCTACTTCTGTGTCAACCACAGGATAAATTAGCATGCCCTGGTGCAGATTTTATACAAAACTGTATCTTTGTTATTTTGTGCTTTACAGTGAGAGTAGGCATGGCCTTCCTTACCTTGTTGTCCTCTTGACGACTACGGGGTCGACTCATTAACTTGATAAACTGACTAGGCGCCTACTGGTTGCCAGGCACTGTTGTAGGTGCTTGGGATACAGCCATGAATGACAAGGCCGAAACTCCCTGCCCCTATGGCTCATACTCTAGTGTGGGAGAACACAATAAACATGACAGCCTTAGTTGGTGGGAAGTGCTAACGTGAGAACAGACTGAATGACAATAGATACCAGTTTTTGTCTGGGGTTGGGGGAGCGGGTCACTCTTACAGTTTCTTATAGTTACTCCCAAGCAGCTTGACGTGGCAACAGGCTCTGCTCCCACCGTGGGATGGACTTTCATGAATGAGCTGGAGGGGCTTCGTGAAGTGTACAGAGCAGAGTTCACCCTTCATCTCTACTCCAAATAGAGTTATGGTCTTCACACTGAAATTTTAGTTTATGGAAACGTGAAGCTACTACATCTACTTTTCTAAGGTCTACTCAATATCAAATTAAAAGTTGGAAATTGGAAGAGACTAAAATTGAGTATCTAAGACTAATTTAGAGGACTTTCCTGATGGTCCAGTGGCTAAGACTCCACATCTCCTGTGCAGGGAGTCTGGGTTCGATCCCTGGTCTGGGAACTAGATCCTGCATGCTGCAACTAAGATCCAGTGCAGCCAAATAAATAATTTTTTTTTATCTTTTGATTTAAAAAAGAGAATATTTTAGTATTTAAAAAAGAATTCATATTTTTTAAAAAGAATAATTTAGTATTTTTAAACCACTTATCTAAGATTTTTTGACCAATTTTCTGGATGAAAAAATTTCTCCCCCTCAATATCAATTTTATCTATTGGATATTTATCCAGTTTTCTTATTGAGTAACCTGTATTTCATTTGATTCAACCAATATTATTTATCACATTTAAATAATTCATTATGAAACCCAATGCTTATTATGCATTAACTGTCTAATCCTAATATTTGAATACTGTATGTAAATATGATTTCCACACAGAAAGATATTCTTTTCTGACTCATTAAGTACAAAGTTAATTTAAAAGTGAGTTAACTGAACAAATACAAATAATAATACCAGTTTTTTTTTCTTTTTCTGAGAAGCCAGTTAGGTGAGGCATTTTGCCTCTCTTTTAACGTATATACAGCCCTGAAAGTTAGATTATTCCCATTATGCAGTGATGATACTGACATACTTATAGAGTATAAATAACTTGTTTGAGGTCACAAAATTAGTGTCAGAGCTAAAATGTAGGCTTGGATCCAACCCTCAAGATATTTCTAATATGCCTCTTTGGCTCTATATTTTATAATCATAAAATACCAAAAGCAAACCACTAATTTATAGCATAATCCATCTCCTTAATGCTTACTGGATACTGACACTACACACAACTCACTTTTCTTTCCTAGATGTGTTTTTACTATAAAATTTGCAAATATTATCCATGCAAATGAATAGAGGCAATATTTTAAAAGGCAAATAATTTAGTGAACAAAGCATCTTTACCACTCTTAAAATTAAATCTTATAAAGCATCCAGTACATATAGAAAATTCTAGACAAGAAAATACAGTGATAAAAATACCTCTGTAAAATGTAGTGCTTACGATTCTGATCACTATAGTTTTTCCCATAAAGCCTATATGTGAGTTAACTGATTTACATATCATGGAAATGAAAGCATTCTGGTGAGGAAAGATATGAGAGGAAAATGCAGGCAATGTTTTTGACGGTAAAAAAAAAAAACAAAAGAAACAAAACTAAATAAAAACCGAAGAGGTAGGCAAGAGAAGTATGATCTTTTTTAATCAGCAAAAATCCTCAGCACTCCTCATATTCCCCTAAAATAGAAAACAATCATTTCTCAAAATCTTCATGATCTAATCCAGATACAGATATTAAAAGCAATAAGAAATCATCAATAAATTATGTGCTAAAATGTTCTTTAGACAGCAGTGCAATTGTATGTGTAGCCTGCTACACTGTCTACCTCAGGCACTCAGGAGACCTTAGGAGCTGTTTCAGGGTTTTCACTTTGTTTTTTGCTAAAAGAAGTAAAAAGCACAAACATGGAAAATGGAAAATAATATCATTTGCCTTGAATTTTCATAGAAACTATCCCATGGCTGCAGGACGATAAAGTATAAATCCATCATCTATAGAGCACAAGGAATGTTTCACTTAATTAAAATTCCCACTTCTTTTTCTTAGAACATTAAAACCAAGTCCTCCCTACCCCCCAAAACAAAAAGATCTATTAAAAGATTTCCTACTCTGTACTTTGACCTGTTGAAAGTGTTAGTGTGTCAAACTGAGTTAAAGATTGCCCGATTCCTACATATCCTTATTAAGAAGTTTCGCAACATATTTTGAGTCCAAGAACTTACAGGCCAGTTTAGTGTCTTCCATCCTAAAACCCTTCTTTCTTGAATATGCTGCAACATATCTGCATGTCTCTCTCTTCCTGCTTTGAGTTTCTCAGCCAGGCAAAGACCAAGCGATCAGTGAAGAGACCTTTTAATCATCCCGAGTATTAATATCATCTCTCATGCAGCTCGAGGTGCACTCAGGAAGAAGGCAAAAGGGTGAGGAGACATATGACTCAACAGCCACTGTTTCTAAACAGTAACCTTGTTCACTGAACCAAGTAAAAACTGAGAACGGCTTCTGTTCAAAAGAGCCAGTGAAGCTCGAACGGGTGTGGGCTGGGAGAAGGGGAGGCCTTTCCTGGTTAAGAAATGGCTGTTAAACATCAGTTCAGTCTCAGGGTTTAAAATCAGCCCAGGCCCCAAACAGGATGTGCCTTAAACACATTTGAACAAATGTTTACCAAGATCATCTAAACGGTATTTACTATTTTTCCAAATTCTTCTGCCTTTTGGTTTCCTAATGTACTAAAGATGGCATTTTAAAACCCCGAAGATTATGGCTGATATTGTTCCCATACCAAATGCATCTGAGAGAGGCAATCATTTAGAATCAGTCAAGCAGAGAGACCTCTGTTCTTTTCCTCCCTTCACTGAGAACATTCATGGAGCCGTTGGGAAACCACATGAAATGAAGTTTCACTATCCTTCAGAAGGTCCAGAAGAAATTCTGGAGGTCTTCAAAGTGAAGAGGAAGAATCAATAAACAATCACTAAAGTTTTAGAAATTATTTCTGGATGAATTAATTATAGGGCCTCAGAAAAAAATTTTTAAGCCAGTGATGAGTTTTACATTATGGATTTCGAATTCAACATTTCTATCACAATGTTACCTTTAAAGGTAACAGTCTTTAAAAGGACTTTTTGTCTAGGGACATAGAGGGGAATCTGAGGAGAAAAGATCATGTCAAGTCCTCATTGTGCCTTTACAGAATTTAAAACTGTGATATGGGAGTCAGAATACTTGAGTTAAAACGTGAGTTAAAACCAATGAACTTCATGAGTTTGGATGATCCACGGGTCCAATCTGGGAAAGGAAATACGCTGTTGAGAAGAAAACAAATCATTTCAAGCCTCTTTGAGTAGTAGGACTTGCCTCAGTAAAGAGACTGGACACATAGGATTTATAAGATGTAGGAGTTCAAGCATCCACTGGACTTGGCAATGAACCCTTTTTAATGCCCTTGGAACTAAAGACTTACCTAGTAGGAACCAATGGAATACCAGGTGTAGCCAGTACCATCCCAACAGCTCCAGAGGCCTAAGTACCATCATTCCTGCCAACCAGTCCCCTTGCATTTTCAAAAGCAGCTCTGATGCTGGGAAAGATTGAAGGCAGGAGGAGAAATGGGAAACAGAGGATGAGATAGTTGGATGGCATCACCAACTCAATGGACATGAGTTTGAGAAACTCCAGGAGATAGTGAAGGAGAAGTGGAGTGCTGCAGTCCATGGGGTCACAAAGAGTCAGACATGACTTAGTGACTGAACAACATAAACACAGACAGGATCTCTAGTGCAGGAGTTCTCAGCCTTGGTCCTCCTGACCTTTCAGACAGGATAACTCTTCGCTGTGGACTACAGGGGAGGGGATGAGGCTTTAACAGCTTGGCAGCATCCCTGGCCTCTGCCTCCTGTATCTAATAGCACTGCCTGCAGACAGCCCCCTCCTCACAGTCAAGACCATTAAAAAAATTTTTTAAGGCACTGCCAAATGTCCCATGAGGGTCTGGGGCAAGATTACTTCTGGTTAAAGGAAATTACAACTCCGGTGGCACCAAATCCAGATTTCTTTTCTTCTTTCTGCACCTCTGAGCAGGGCTAGTATGGTAGGGAGGCTGGATGGCAAAGCACCTTCCCCAGGTGGGGGAAACATATTTGAATTGCTCCACTGTTCTACTATCTTTTTTCCCTTCCCAAAGACCTTACTGCCTCAGAGACGGACACAGAACTGATTCCATGGGAAAGGGAGGTCAAGGTTCACAACACTGGTACTGTGGATAATAAACACGCCCTCCACATTTCTCTCTGCTCACGTGTGACATAATGGCTGGTATGTGATTTGCCTAAATGTCTCAAGAAGTAGACAAATTCCCAATTCTGTCCAATTAAAGCAATGAAATGCATGACACAGAGTGTATGCTAGCCAAAGAAATATGTTGGTTATTAATTTGTTATTAAAATATCAATCCATTCCCACAATTCTATGCCTATACATTCAATGTGCCTATGCTAAGTCACTTCAGCTGTGTTTGACTCTTTGAGATACCATGGACTGTAGCCTGCCAGGCTCCTCTGTCCATGGGATTCTCCAGGTAAGAGTACTGGAGTGGGCTGCCAGGCCCTCCTCCAGGGGTACATTTAGTAGGGCTCCATAAATGTTAGAACTCATACCCTGAGTTATCTCACAACTCCTTTAAACAGAACAAAGACAGGAATCATGAATTTATCAAATAAAAAAATAACTCCTATTAGCAACTCGAAAAAAAAAATCCTTTCACTTCTTCCCTCAGAATCTTTATATCTATACTTTAGACTCAAATGTAGCTAGCTCAGTTATCTATCTTCCAGTTCATTGAAGATTAGAGGCACCCAGTTTTAAGAGGATAGGGCGGTGTTATATGAACCTCCTAGCTGTTCTGTGGCCGTCCAAATCCTGATTGCCAAAACCCAGTCATCAACACAGCTATGATGCTTCTAGAATACCAATCTGATCCTGTAACTCTTTCAGCGCCTCTGTTTTCTTGGCTCTTGGTGGTCTCAGACACTTGCTTTTCTCACCACACATCAGCAGCACTACTGGCTGCCTGTCTGCTTCGCCTCCTCCTCTCTGGCCTCATGGAGGATGGTGTTTGGCTGCATTTCCCTCGACTTGGCTCTCCTGTCCCCATCAGTTGTATATATGCTGCCATTACTTCTTGAAGATTCCTCTCTTCCCTTCTTCTGGCTAACTACCCACAATCCTTTTCTCTACCTTCCATCAGCTTCTCAGGAACTCTCCACACTGCCTCCCTGCTGTGGATCCATCCTTCCACACTGCGACCAGCTGTGTGCACATCTGAGGTTTATAGGAAAGAGAAGGGCTGGTGGGGAAAAACTGCCTCACGTGACAGATTGCCATGTGCTGTGCTGTGCTTGTCGCTCAGTCGTGTCCAACTCTTTGCCACCCTATGGACTGTAGCCTTGGACTGTAGCCTGCAAGGCTCCTCTGTCCATGGGATTCTCCAGGCAAGAATACTGGAGTGGGTTGCCATGCCCTCCTCCAGGGCATCTTTCCAACTCAGGGATCAAACCCAGGTTGCCCACCCTGCAAGTGGACCCTTTACTGTCTGAGCTTAAGCTATTATTTTCATGATTTCCTATGGCAATCTGTCTAAGCCATGCTTCCCTGGTGGCTCAGAGAGATTGCCATAGGAAATTATAAAAATAATAGCTTAAGCTTGTGGATGGCCTATTAAGTCAGTCATTATTCTAAGGTCCTACACATAAGGATTGGTCTGACCTCGCAAATCACCCTGTTATGCTAAGCTTACTGATGGGGAGACTCAGATATACAGAGTAATTTGGGTGAGCTAGTCAGTGGCAGACTCTCAGTCCCCACACTCTGCTCTATGGCAATCTCTGCCCTCCAGCTAGGTGACTTCTCACTTCCGAGCACCCGGGAGCATCAGACCACAGTCGCCTGCTGAGACAGGAAAGGACTGGTACCACGAGGAGAGAAGACAGGCGGGGAGAGACAGGAGGTGACACTGCATGGAGACAGTGCCCCACTCTCCCCTTAGGAACAACAGGGTGTAACTAAATGGCAGTGCATTCATCCAGAAAAACAGCTGAATGCTAACAAGAGAGGAAAGAGAATAGAGGGTTTTGTTATGTGACGAGTGGCTCAAGGAGATTTCTATGTCCCAGTGCATGGAGCAGTGGGTACGGTAATAATGTGGCATCTGAAACCATAGCTGCCCAGTGAGGATCTTGGAAAGAGGCACATTTCTAACTACATGCATGGTTACTGTCATTTTCTCGACTACCAGTCTGTTTTTGGCTTCATTTTCAATAACCAGCAAAACTATCAATGCAGAATACTGGCAGATGGATGAAGGCTGAATTGACAGTTTATTATTCAGCTTCTGAGAATGGAAATCACTTGGAAAGCTTAGCAAGTTTTACAATGGAATATGTGAATCCTGAGAAATTAAGGGGAAATGAATCTGTTTATTAAATCTAAACTATATCATCCTTAACAAATACAAAGTGTGATACATATTTTGTAATGGGAGCTGGTGACTTATAAAATTGGCAGAGCAGCTGTAGAACTCTGAGGAATCCACCTTCTCCCCTCTGTGTGCTCATTTATTACCTGCTCACTGACTACCTGCTTTGCTCACCAGCCTCCTAAAATTGCTCTGTGGCTGAGATGATGATTCATCAGCTCTCTGCTCCATCCTGAGTCCCAACATAAACCTTAAAACTGCAGAGGGTAAAGCACATAGGCAGCTCTTATCTCTGTTTTCTCCCATCTAATCTGCTCACTTACCACTCTGCTTCTTCCTTGTTCTTCTTTCTTTCCTATTTCCGTCCCACCCCCCTCACCCCCTGCCTTAACTTTTTGGCTACTAAGAGAAAAACCAGTTCTTAAAAAATAGGATCTTTCAAGCTGAAGCCAAGAATTCTATGACTGTTTGGGAAAAGCATCTTAGGAACTTGTTTGGGAAATCAGCGATGTTTAGAAGATGGCCCCTCTCATCCACCCGTTCTGCACTTCAGCTGTAACATTTTCAGCCTCCTTGTTCCCTTCAGACTGGCTGCCACAGTGAGAACTGGCACTGGCCAATCTATCCTGTTACTGTCCTGAGTTGAGTGGTTTTAGTACACTGACAGACTCAAGCCTGAAGTCTAGGGGAGATTCTGTCAGTAACCAAGAAGCTCTGTTTAGTCCTGAATGGTGGGTTTTCCCTCCAGTTCCAGAGCTTGTTGCTATACCTGTGCTCCTAAGTGTGTAGTTATACCACCTATCAGATTGAATAGTTGGTGAATCTATTATGCAGGTGTTAAACACATTGTACCCTTCTAAAGCTGTCTGTCCATTTTATCTTCATTTCAAAAATCTGAACAGAAGGCTAGCATATACTTGAACTCTTGGTGAAATTTAAATGTGAATAAACTAGTATATTCATAAATAGAAGAATTCTATGAGACATCTGGTAATGTTTCCACCTTTTTTTTTTTTTTAAACAAAGAGAATTGGGTGATCCAACTTTGTTTTGCACTTCTTAACAGGGGGAGGTGTGTGTATGTGTGTGCATGTAATGATGAATATATAAATATATAGATGAAGATCTAGTTGTTCTATCAAATAATTGAGAGAACATGGGTAGACTAAGCCTTTGGGCTGAAAAGATAATGCTCTTATAGTGTATTATCATTATTTATAAGAATTTAAAATATGTTTCTAAACATATTTTACACATAAAACTTTTTTATTAAAAAAAATCACATATACTGTATTTTATTACCTCAATTATCAAAATGGTGCAGTTTAAAATCTTGTTATTTGGTAGAATTTAGTGTTTATCTACTATAAAATACTGAGACCATGGCTATTGCTATTTTAAGGGGCAAATACTGAGAAATAGGGAGAAGAAAATGGCACCCACTCCAGTATTCTTGCCTGGAGAATCCCATGGACAGAGGAGTCTGGTGGGTACAGTCCATGTGGTCACAAGGAGTCGGACGGACATGACTGAGCGACTTTCACTTCACTTAGAAATAGATTTCATTTGTTTCATATTTAGTTGAAAAGTAAAAGCAGATTCATTTTATAAAGGAATTTATGCTTTTTGTTGAAGTTTTCAATAGCTACATATCAGATTTGTTGCACATAACTCATTAAAAGACCCAGTTTCTCAACTCATTATCTTCTACAAATTGATTTAATCATGGCCAGTCTTATTTGAAAATATGTGAACTGCTTCTAACCCCAATATCAGTCTAGGAATACTGTAGCCTACCACTTTTTCCAAGATCCCTTCTTTATCTTAATTCTTGTTTATTTTTCCTCATTTCCTTTGGGTTCAACAAGTAGTAGGCTTTGGGAGAATATTTGTTAATTTCAACCGTTATATAGTGACCAGCACTCTGTTTTCTTTTCCTTCCCAATAGATATCTTGGCTCATTCTCTTTCCCGTTTAGGTTGTCCTCAGAGGCCATAATCTTTAAGATCCTGGAAGAAGAAAATTCTGTTTTTCAGCCCCCCATTTATTAGTACCTTGGATAGTGACAAAAGCTACAAGAGTTGGTTATTTAGGAAAACTCACTCAATTCAGTTAAAAATGTACTCCACACACAAATGTTTTCTTTCAGGGAGTATGTTATAGCAATGCTTGTCTGTTTCTCAAAATCCATATTTGCACTGCCCTGGAATCTTCCATGACCTCAAATTGCGGAAACAATTTTCTTTCATGTCAACACTTCCCAGGAAGGGACAAAGCTATACTTAACAAATGAGATACTTTTAGTTTACACTGAAATCTTTCCCCTTAGCTGTAATCAAACTTGCTCAAGCCTCTTCCTACCCAACTCTAGGCATGTCACCAGCTATAACCAGTTTTCCTGTGGCACTTGTGAAGCACGTTAGTTTAAGGATAATTGTAACAAAAAATCACTATGCTTGAAGCAACAGTTCTAATACTAAACACTTCAGCAAAATCAAGTTTTCAGGTCTAGATTTTGGGTGCTGAAACTGCTAAAAAGGGTCAGCTATTTTTCAGTGGGAAAAAAAAAGTCTCTGCCAAAATTCTCTAAGCATTTTTAATGACTTCTCAAAAATTTAAATGTCCACATCCATGTGGGAAATTTGTAAACAAATATCATCTGAACTTTCCATCTTTTGTTGTCAATTCCTGTAAGTTAATTACAATGTATTTTAGAGAGGATTTCACTGCCAGTGGAGGATTAATGGGGTAGTCTGACAGCTGGAGTCCTGAATTAGATCAGAAATTAAAATAAGGAACTTGACCTAGTTTCTAAAGGGATATTTGTTAATTTTCTCAACCCAAACCAATGCAATCTTTCAGGTATTTGCCTTCAGAATCTGGAGCCAAAATGTCAAAGGTTTTATTGCAGAGAACTAAAATATACATCCATACATGCAAGGAACTCTTGTAAAACACAACTTTGAATTTACAAAAACAATTTGACGTTTCCTTTTTTTGTACAGTCGACCTTCTATAGCTGCACGTTCTATATCCGTGGATTCAACCAACCACACACAGAAAATCATCCTCAAAAAAAGAAACCCAGGAAGTTTCAAAAAGCAAAACTTGAATTTGCCACATATTGTGCATTGTATTTATAACTATTTACTTAGCATTTGCATTGTATTAGGCATTATACGTAATCAAAGGTGATTTAAAGTATACAGAGGATGTGCTAGGTTATGCAAATACTATGCTATTAAATATCAGGAAATTGCACATTTGTGGATTCTGGTATCCCTGAAGCCGGATCTGTGTCCTAGAACCAAGCCTCTGTGGATACTGAAGAATGACCATACTCCAGACTATGAGCACTCACTCCTCTCCCACTTTCCAGCTCCAGACATTACACCGTCCTCAGGAGAAATGTCATAAAGAAGTTGGGGAATGGAGGGATGTAAAAATGTCAAGTGTGATATATCCAAAGTACAAATTCTTATTTTATAATCTAATTTACATGCAAGATCAGACTATAAAACATTTATGGCCCTGTGGCAAATCACTAGGAAACAAGAGTATTCAAGTTTTGCAGCTTTCTGCTATGACACAGAATAGAGTTTAGTCTACTTGGAAAATCTCAATGGCTCAGGGGGTAAAGAATCCCCCTACAATGCAGGAAACACAGGAGACCTGGGTTCAATCCCTCAGTCAGGAAGACCCCCTGGAGGAGGAAAGGCAACCCTTGCCTGAGAAATCCCATGGACAGAGGAGCCTGGCAGGCAATAGCCCACTGAGTCACAAAGAGTCAGACAAGACTGAGCACATGGCGCATGCACACGTGACACACCAGGCAGACAGCTTAGTCTCAAACCAGCATCACCACTTCATCTCCACCGTCAGCTTCAAAACCGGTCTCACCACTGCCAGTCTCTCCTCTTTAATTCCTGTGATCCATCAGACTAGTTGCCTTAAAAACCGGCTTCAGCAGCTTATTCCCCTGCTCAAGTATCTATCATGTCTCCCAAATACCTTCCCAATTAAAGCACGGCAATGTTTCCACCGACTTTGAGAATTTTTTCCCATGGCTCCCTCAGATAGCCCATGTTTTTACAAAATGGATGCATTTGCTGTCCCTTTGACATGTCTCGGGATTTCCTTTCCTTTCCCTTTCCTGTTCACTTCTTCTTCCTGTGTGGAATGTCTCTTCAGTCATCTCTGTTAAGAAGCAAGGCAAATACCCTCATCCTCTATGAATTCTATCTGGATTCTCCCAGACAGAAGAGCTTGCCCCCATCCTAAGCCATAAACACATCAATTACACTTCTCTAACAACACTGCCTTCAGAGGGGAGTTATCAGACTCATCCATCTACTTCTTCAAAGGCTCTCTGGGTAACTAAAGCTCAAGAAACACACTAAACTGCAATGACGTAGCTTCTAGTTATATAGGTCAATTTCAGTGCTGCTGCTGCTGCTGCTAAGTCGCTTCAGTCGTGTCCAACTCTGTGCGACCCCATAGACGGCAGCCCACCAGGCTTCCCCGTCCCTGGGATTCTCCAGGCAAGAACACTGGAGTGGGTTGCCATTTCCCTCTCCAATGCATGAAAGTGAAAAGTGAAAGTGAAGTCGCTCAGTCGTGTCCGACTCCTCACGACCCCATGGACTGCAGCCCACCAGGCTTCTTCGTCCATGGGATCTTCCAGGCAGAAGTACTGGAGTGGGGTGCCATTGCCTTCTCCGATTTCAGTGCTATTGGAGTATATATTTCAGAAGATTATAAATTAGATGATAAACATTAAGTGTAGAAAACAGAAAATAAAAATAGGCACAAAATATTTAAGATAAGTTGCAATCTCAAAATTCAGATATTACCACTGTTAACATTTTAGTTATTTGCTCCTGAAGATTTTTTAATCTTTAATTTGCATATATATTAAACAAAAAAAAGGAAGCTTTTTACATAATATTATCTTGGAATCTATTTTATACTCTGGACATTTTCCCAGGTCAACTATGTTCCAAATAAACCATTGTTAATGGTTGCACCCATTCCAGTCCATCTTAGTTCGCTGATTCCTAGAATGTCGACGGTCACCTTAGAAGAAATGGAGTAGCCATCATGATCAACAAAAGAGTCTGAAATGCAGTACTTGGATGCAATCTCAAAAACGACAGAATGATCTCTGTCCATTTCCAAGGCAAACCATTCAATATCACAGTAATCCAGGTCTATGCCCCAACCAGTAATGCTGAAGAAGCTGAAGTTGAACAGTTCTATGAAGACCTACAAGACCTTTTAGAACTAACACCCAAAAAAGATGTCCTTTTCATTATAGTGGACTGGAATGCAAAAGTAGGAAGTCAAGAAACACAGGGAGTAACAGGCAAATTTGGCCTTGGAACACACTGGTCATAGCAAACACCCTCTTCCAACAACACAAGAGAAGACTCTACACATGAACATCACTAGATGGTCAACACTGAAATCAGACTGATTATATTCTTTGCAAAGATGGAGAAGCTCTATACAGTCAGCAAAAGCAAGACCGGGAGTTGACTGTGGCTCAGATCATGAACTCCTCATTGCTAAATTCAGACTTAAATTAAAGAAAGTAGGGAAAACCACTAGACCATTCAAGTATGACCTAAATCAAATTCCTTATGATTATACAGTGGAAGTGAGAAATAGATTTAAGGGACAAGATCTGATATATAGAGTGCCTGATGAACTATGGACTGAGGTTCGTGACATTGTACAGGAAACAGGGATCAAGACGATCCCCATAGAAAAGAAATGCAAAAAAGCAAAATGGCTGTCTGGGGAGGCCTTACAAATAGCTGTGAAAAGAAAAGAAGCAAAAAGCAAAGGAGAAAAGGAAAGATATAAGCATCTGAATGCAGAGTTCCAAAGAATAGCAAGGAGAGATAAGAAAGCCTTCCTCAGCGATCAATGCAAAGAAATACAGGAAAACAACAGAATGGGAAAGACTAGAGATCTCTTCAAGAAAATTAGAGATACCAAAGGAAAATTTCATGCAAAAGATGGGCTCGATAAAGGACAGAAATGGTATGGACCTAACAGAAGCAGAAGATATTAAGAAGAGGTGACAAGAATACACAGAAAAACTGTACAAAAAAGATCTTCATGACCCAGATAATCACGATGGTGTGATCACTCACCTAGAGCCAGACATCCTGGAATGTGAAGTCAAGTGGGCCTTAGAACGCATCACTACCAACAAAGCTAGTGGAGGTGATGGAATTCCAGGGGAGCTATTTCAAATCCTGGAAGATGATGCTATGAAAGTGCTGCACTCAATATGCCAGCAAATTTGGAAAACTCAGCAGTGGCCACAGGACTGGAAAAGGTCAGTTTTCATTCCAATCCCAAAGAAAAGCAATGCCAAAGAATGCTCAAACTACCGCACAACTGCACTCATCTCACGCTAGTTAAGTAATGCTCAAAATTCTCCAAGCCAGGCTTCAGCAATACGTGAACCATGAATGAACTTCCAGATGTTCAAGCTGGTTTTAGAAAAGGCAGAGGAACCAGAGATCAAATTACCAACATCCGCTGGATCATGGAAAAAGCAAGAGAGTTCCAGAAAACCATCTATTTCTGCTTTATTGACTCTGCCAAAGCCTTTGACTGTGTGGCTCACAATAAACTGTGGAAAATTCTCAAAGAGATGGGCATGCCAGACCACCTGACCTGCCTCTTGAGAAACCTATATGCAGGTCAGGAAGCAACAGTTAGAAGTGCACATGGAACAACAAATTGGTTCCAAATAGGAAAAGGAGTTCGTCAAGGCTGTATATTGTCACCCTGCTTATTTAACTTCTATGCAGAGTACATCATGAGAAACGCTGGGCTGGAAGAAGCACAAGCTGGAATCAAGACTGCCAGAAGAAATATCAATAACCTCAGATATGCAGATGA